>NC_050100.1:188002438-188627438 GCF_902167145.1 Zea mays
TATTAAAGGAAGCATAATCCTTCATGTTCTTACAGAGGACACAAGAGTATCTCATGAAACCATTTCTATTGTTTTCCTTTGGCCACACCGAGGAAAAGATGCATGCCCTTAATGAACTCTTGGAAGCATCGATCAGCATTGTACATCTATTACCGATTCATTTGAATTATATGAGTATATCAGGAACTTGAACATGACAATATCCATATATTTCACCATATGTAGAATTTAAAAGGTCTAAAATATCCCTTATGCAACATACATGAGTTAAAAGCTCCTAAATATCCATTACATAATATAACTAGTTAGTTAAAAGGTCCTAATTTGTTAAAGCCTTGATACAATATAGATAATCTCAAATAGCACTAAATAAACTAAATATACAATGCACTTCAACAGAATACAGATTTCATGACAAATTCTAGCTAAAATAGATAGATTCTTTGTTAATTCTTTATGTATTGGCTTCTTTTGTTGGTTCACCTCTTTATGCATAGGTGCACACTCATCAACCGCCCCAATCGACTTTCGCATGTTCTTTACATACTCTTTCTTCCACTACCAACATTTACATCTAGTACCATCCCATTGAAATTAAGACACTATATTAATTAAAAACTTAAACAAAATCATCATCAAAATGGCTACAAACCATAAAATAGGTGGCCAAAAGAACTCATATTGCAGTTCAAATATTTGTAGAAGATGCGACCCTAGTTGGGACACTCATTATTCACTCTACTCCAATTAGGGATGGCAATCGGGCGGGTAGTACACGGATATATAGTTCGTGAATCCATACCCGCGAGACAAAACTCAACCCATACTCGTACCCGTAAACGTTCGTGGGTATGGATCTATATCCATACCCGTACCCGCCGGGTATCTGCTACCAGTGGATACCCGTTACCCGCCCGCCCACTACAATTTTAGCATTAAACACCAAACAACAAATTTATTACATTTCAAAAATAATTATCATTCCAATAGCATTAAACGATAATTTCGTCACCAAACAACATGTTATGGATTGAAAAATAAGAATTTATGATAATATATAAATACGGATGGCCCACATGTTAGATATCCATTGGGTAACGGGTATGGATACTGGATATCCATACCCGCGAAAAAAATCCACGGATACCTTATTATATCCATAACCGTACCTGCGGATATCAAATTCCACCATACCCATATCCAATGGATAATTATCCACAATTATTTACCCATACCCGTACTCATTGCCATCCCTAACTCCAACATAGTCTTCTTACACTTGCTACACACAATGGGAGTGAGGTCTAACCTTAGTTGCTCATAAACCTCATGGGAAGTTGAGGACCCGAAAGCAGTCACCATCTACTCTAAACACATTTTAATTAACTACTATTAATTTATTTATTTCTAAACCATGAAATGAGTATACTAGCAATGAAAGGTGGATTTTCATTTTGATCAAAATATAACCTTTCTTCTTCTACGTATGCGAACAACCAGGTGAGTTGGAGCTCAAATAGTGTATAAATAAAAAACTTCCATTATTCTCAATCTAAAAAACCCTCAAATTTCTAAATCATAAAATGAGCTATAGTAGTATTGAAAGGTGCATACTCTTTTGATCAACTAGGATAAGCTTTCTTCTTCTACATATGCAAACTATCAAGTGAGTTTGATCTTAAATAGCGTATAATCAAAAAAATATCATTATATATTACCAATCTAAAAACCCTCAAATTTCTCTATTTCAAAACCATAAAATGAGGTATACTAGAAATAAAGGATAAATTTGCTAACTTTTAGAACCCTACAATGAATGCAATATAATAAAACCTTGACAAACTTCCTAAGCATGAACTCCCCTCCACGAGCAAGAATAGAGAGCTACTGATCAAGAACATAAAGCTTAGGCTAGGAGGAAAAAAGCTAGCTAATATATATTGGGATCTTTAGTCCTGGTTAATTAGAGCCACCAACCAAGGTCTAAAGACCTATGATCTGATGGCTATGGACATTTAGTTGCAATAATTGGTGATGTTGTCTGAGACTAAAAGTCAACTTCTTTTTTGGGTTAGAGCCACACACCAACAACGATTAAAGACGCCGCACCATTTAGTTCTGGTTTATGACTCCAACCAAGACTAAATGCCCTTCCTACAAAAGTCTGTCGTGTGGCGCTAGCTGTTGGACTGAAGATTTCAGTCTTGCTTGGTGGTTCTAATCAGGAGTAATAATGCTTTCATTAGTTTCAGGTACGGTATAATTTCGGCAGCTGGGACTGAAGGGAAAAAACCCCCCCGAAGATCTGACCTAGTGTTGATGAAATTGATATATATGTGGAAAGCATGTTTGGCGCAGGTGTTGCGTGTAGATGTAGACACTGCTCATGCATGAGGCTTGCGGAAAATAAAAAGAGTGTACTAGTTGATCTGTACGCACGTTTAACGACGGCAAATTGCATGCAGAATGCATACTCTCAGGCAGTCTGGCACAAATTGATGGGCATATCTGTCGATGATGGCTGGAATAGGCGATCTTATTATAATAATAGGTTACAAGCAGCAGGTCATCTATCATGCATGATACATCCACTACATGCATGCATACATGTACATGTGCTCGCGTTTGTTTCACCCTAGTTAACTCAAAGGCTTGTAGCGCGCGGATGTTCAATTCAGTACTAATATTTACCCTAGCAAGCTGCTTATCTAGCTAATACCAGCCGACCTCCACTGAACTGACTAGTATCCGGCCTATAGCAGTAGGCAGTAGCTAGGCGACCTGCTACCTAATCGCCTTGCCAATGAATTAATATTTCTTCTTGTATCCTGTCTGGTCCTGGAATACTGCACATGCATGGGCCGGCCGTGAGGGATCTGCAGGATCGGAGGGGACGGTCCTGAGCGAGGCATTAGGCATGTTCGCGCGCGGAGACGTTTAGGGCACTCCTCCGGCGCGTGCAGCAGCAGTACGATCCCTCCCCGGCGGCCCTAGTGTGCCCGGAAGACAAGGGTGTGTGTCCTCGTAGAGGGCACAGCTAGCTTGCAACCCCAGCTCCCCTACTTTATTCGGAGTCGAGTCACCGTGACCTTTCTTTAGGGTTAACCTTTCTCGCTCTTTGGGGCTGGATGGGCGCTTCTCGATACATTTGATAGGAGAGAGAGAGAGAGGACTCCCGGGTCCCGGCTGATGCGGGGAACACCGTGCATGGGTCGTCTGGATCATTTGATTGTGGTACCAAGGAATGATCAAGAAAAGATAACTGTAGAACGTACGCTTTATAATTAATATCTGTGACCAGCGAGAGAGCTAGCTTCACACACTGTATATACTGACACTTCTTGCAGCTTCAGTCCTGCGTTTTAGTTTCAGAGTATAGCAACTAGTAGCTAGCTAGCTAGCTAGGTAGGTGATTTATATTGACGTATCTACTACACTGGCTCAATTCATAAAAAAAACCCGACGAAATCTGTCTCTCTATCTATATCACTGAGCTCAGCTGTTTATATATAATAATTTCTTGCAGAACAACTCTCTGGAACTGGACGGCCTCCGTCCACTTCTCAAGAACATGAACCTTAGCAGCAGACCCTACAACGAACCAGTCCCTCACACAGGTCATGATTCATGAAACTGCAGGCCGAGAACATTCACCTACACTGGCGCCATTGGCTGGCTCCAGGCACGCCCGCTGCTAAAACTAAAACCAGCAGGAGCTAGCTGATGCATGCCGAGATGTGGGGTTAACGGATCAGTTTCGGTCAGTCCAAGCAGGAGGTCATACCATACCAGTCCAATCCAGCGCGATTCACCTCGAAAGCACGGCCCCGCCGAATATTGTAGAGCGGGCAGTCCTAGGCTGCTGCCCGCGTAGCCGTGTGCCCTATTAGTGGCGGGGAGGGTTGGAACTCGGAGGCGCGCGCACGCGCGGGCCGGCCGCCGGGCGGGCGGGCGGGCGCGCATGCCGCGGCTCGCGTCGCCACGACATGTCAGAGATCGATCGGCTACTACTAGCTTCCGCCTTCCACAGGTGTGCGTGCGCGCGGCCAGGGCGGGCCGGGGCGGGGGTTTGACCGCGCCGCGGCGAGCGCCAGCCCTTCCCTCTCCTTTTTCTTTTTTACGGGAATCTTTCGCTGGATTCGCCGTCGTTGGACGGGACGAACCGTCCGCACAGTAGCCGCCCCGCGCGCACAGGTGTGCATGCACTTGTAGGCCTGCAAATGGGGTGGGTGTAAATGGGTATTTTAGGTGGGGTTAAGAAATGGTTTTGTTTTGGTGGGTTGTGATGGGTTTTAATTATTAACGGGTTGGGTTGGGTGGGTTTATTTTATATTGCGGGTCAGAATGGTGGATATCCATGGGTATAGATGGATTTGTATAGGTATGGGTTTCCATGGGTATTCACCAATCAGACTACCATCTTAATCAGTACCATTTTATTTCAAGTTTAGAGAAGTCTTTGATTTCTTTAGTCACACACAACACACTATACTATACCATTTTATCAGTACATTTTATTTAAAAATGTGACCAGCTATAAAGTTGTATAACTTTTTGATATCTACAAATTCTATTTTAATAGTTTCTACATCTGAAACCGTTTACAAAATTTGAATTTTAAATTTTAAAACTTCACACGATTTTTTCAATGATAAGATGATTTCAAATAAAAAAGTTGACAATTACAAAGTTTCATAACATTTTAAGACCTACAACTTTTATTTTGGTGGTTTTCCATCCAAGGTAGTTTGAAAAATTTAAAATTCAAAATTCAAACATAGTTTTGCATGGCAAGATGACTTCAAACCAAAACATTGTCAACTACAAAGTTTCATAACTCTTCAATACCTACAACTTTTATTTTGGTGGTTTTTCCATCCGAGGTAGTTTGAAAAATTTAAAATTCAAAATTCAAACATAGTTTTGCATGGCAAGATGATTTCAAACCAAAACATTGTCAACTACAAAGTTTCATAACTCTTCAATACCTACAACTTTTATTTTGGTGGTTTTTCCATCCGAGGTAGTTTGAAAAATTTAAAATTCAAAATTCAAACATAGTTTTGCATGGCAAGATGACTTCAAACCAAAACATTGTCAACTACAAAGTTTCATAACTCTTCAATACCTACAACTTTTATTTTGGTGGTTTTTCCATCCGAGGTAGTTTGAAAAATTTAAAATTCAAAATTCAAACATAGTTTTGCATGGCAAGATGACTTCAAACTAAAACATTGTCAACTACAAAGTTTCATAACTCTTCAATACCTACAACTTTTATTTTGGTGGTTTTTCCATCCGAGGTAGTTTGAAAAATTTAAAATTCAAAATTCAAACATAGTTTTGCATGGCAAGATGATTTCAAACCAAAACATTGTCAACTACAAAGTTTCATAACTCTTCAATACCTACAACTTTTATTTTGGTGGTTTTTCCATCCGAGGTAGTTTGAAAAATTTAAAATTCAAAATTCAAACATAGTTTTGCATGGCAAGATGATTTCAAACCAAAACATTGTCAACTACAAAGCTTCATAACTCTTCAATACCTACAACTTTTATTTTGGTGGTTTTTCCATCCGAGGTAGTTTGAAAAATTTAAAATTCAAAATTCAAACATAGTTTTGCATGGCAAGATGATTTCAAACCAAAACATTGTCAACTACAAAGCTTCATAACTCTTCAATACCTACAACTTTTATTTTGGTGGTTTTTCCATCCGAGGTAGTTTGAAAAATTTAAAATTCAAAATTCAAACATAGTTTTGCATGGCAAGATGATTTCAAACCAAAACATTGTCAACTACAAAGTTTCATAACTCTTCAATACCTACAACTTTCATGTTGGTGGTTTTTTCTTTCGAGGTTGTTTTCAAAATTCAAATTTTAAATTTTTTAATTTCAGGCATAGTTTTCGTTTACAATATGACTTCAAATGAAAAAGTTGTCAACTACAAACTTCTATAACTTTTCAAGATCTACAAAGTTTATTTTGGTTGTTTGATCATTTGTTCATCTCACATGATAGTTCTAACAATATGCACAAATTCTATACATATCTCTCGTAGTTCCATAAACTACGAGAGAGATATAGGTTTTATGAACAAATTTATTTTTAGTTTATCATATGAAGAAATGTTCAAAATATAAAATGTACATCATGATGAGTTATACAAATTTGTAGTTGAAAACTTTTTCATTTGAATTAATTTACTGCTTTAAAATGTGTATGCAGTTGGCTTGATGTGAGACAATAAGCTAAACCACGGGTTTTCCATGGGTTTCCACCCAATTACGGGTTGGTTTGGGATCAATAATGTTATTGGATGGGTTGGGTTTAACTTTCCTCTAGTATTTTTGGTTGGGTGTGGGATGGATATCAAAGTAATTAGATTTGGGTATGGGTGGGAGCGGATTGGATTTTTTGCCATTAGCAGGCCTATGCACTTGTCGGCGCACACGGCTGGCGCGTGCACACACCTTATCGGCAGACGCCGCCGCTGCTGCTGCTGATGCTTCTTCTTCTTCCACCGATTGATTGAGATCCAAGGAAATGCTGGGCGCGTTTTTAAACTGGCTGATCGGCTTCGTCCCATGATCTGAGATTTCCTTTTCAGACTGTTGTATATGTAGCGGCGACATGGATAGGATATGTATGGACCGTTTTAATTAATACTAAATATCAATGGTTTAACTCTTCACTATTACTCCTAGCTAGATGTGAAAGCTCGCCCTGGAATGCACATGAACAACTACACCGAGTTGGGCAGTTTGGCAATGCATGCAGTTCAAGAGCCACGCCGGTTAACCCTTCACTTTGTAGTTATTGCCTGCATTTTGTAAATTTGGTGTGAACTTAATTCTAATCTGTAATTCTGTATAGAGAATGGTGCATGTACTGAACTCCTGACTGATCAAAACGTGGGGTCCACTTTCCTCGCCGAAAAAGAAAAGAGAAAAAAAGGTTTATTGTCCACTTTATTAAAAACTGGACTTATATATATGCTTGGAACAAATACTTAGGGGGTGTTTGGTTTTAGGAATCTCTCAATCTAAAATAAGGTGGTGTATCATAGGTTTATTACTCAAATTTGGTGGGATGATCTCATTGCTCATATTAGTACTAACTAACTAACTATGAGGAATGAGATGGTGATGGATCAACCCATTACATTCTACAAACCAAACAAAAAAGTGAGGAGTGAGAAGATGGTGAACTAGCTCATTTCTCAAACCAAACACTCTATTAATAAACCAATCGCGTAGCTAATAAATATATGTAACCTCGACATTCTAGCTACAGCTTGTGGTTGGTAGAAAAGCAAATCATGCTCAAAATAATGTGCTCCGAAACTTCATTACATTTTTCTTCACTTGAGTGTACATACATTTTTTTTCCCTTGGCCCTCTTATCCTTAACTAAGAAGCATAAAACGGGATTTCTCAGCCAGTTCTTAGCTTCTCTTATAAATACAGACCTTGTACAACACTTTCACCTCCTCTCAGGTGGCCAGGATATTTTTTCTGGCCCCTTCCTGCCCTCTTCACACTGACCCATGTGTTGTTCTATCCCTGGAAAGCTATACCTCCTTACCCCTATCAGCTTCTCCTCACATCTCCTCTCGTCGCCACCCATGCTATCACCGCTCTGATCACAAGCAAGGCAAACCCTCACTGTTCTATCAACGCCCCTCCCTTAGCTAGATGGCTTCAGCGAACAACTGGCTGGGCTTCTCGCTCTCGGGCCAGGATAACCCGCAGCCTAACCAGGACAGCTCGCCTGCCGCCGGTATCGACATCTCCGGCGCCAGCGACTTCTATGGCCTGCCCACGCAGCAGGGCTCCGACGGGCATCTCGGCGTGCCGGGCCTGCGGGACGATCACGCTTCTTATGGTATCATGGAGGCCTACAACAGGGTTCCTCAAGAAACCCAAGGTGAGGAGCAGAGGCTGCAACTAGCCAACTAACAATCTCTTTGGTCTGATTGATCGATGACCTCTCTTGCTAGTTTTTCTATCGTATGGTGCACTGCACGCGATATTCTATGGGGTTTTTTTACGGTTTGTTTCTTGATATTTGATGTGGGTGCTCTCAGATTGGAACATGAGGGGCTTGGACTACAACGGCGGTGGCTCGGAGCTCTCGATGCTTGTGGGGTCCAGCGGCGGCGGCGGGGGCAACGGCAAGAGGGCCGTGGAAGACAGCGAGCCCAAGCTCGAAGATTTCCTCGGCGGCAACTCGTTCGTCTCCGATCAAGATCAGTCCGGCGGTTACCTGTTCTCTGGAGTCCCGATAGCCAGCAGCGCCAATAGCAACAGCGGGAGCAACACCATGGAGCTCTCCATGATCAAGACCTGGCTACGGAACAACCAGGTGGCCCAGCCCCAGCCGCCAGCTCCACATCAGCCGCAGCCTGAGGAAATGAGCACCGACGCCAGCGGCAGCAGCTTTGGATGCTCGGATTCGATGGGAAGGAACAGCATGGTGGCGGCTGGTGGGAGCTCGCAGAGCCTGGCGCTCTCGATGAGCACGGGCTCGCACCTGCCCATGGTTGTGCCCAGCGGCGCCGCCAGCGGAGCGGCCTCGGAGAGCACATCGTCGGAGAACAAGCGAGCGAGCGGTGCCATGGATTCGCCCGGCAGCGCGGTAGAAGCCGTACCGAGGAAGTCCATCGACACGTTCGGGCAAAGGACCTCTATATATCGAGGTGTAACAAGGTTAGAACTTTGATTAGTTTGTGTCTTCGATACCTTTTGTTATTGTTCTTCGTTTCGTTTCAAATTGGTCCAGTGAGGTATAACTATATTCAGAGAACATAACTTTAGCATGACCTTGTTCTAGTACTACTCGAGCAAAATACCATGGCCTTGTTGAGCGATCAATCCATGGAGAACATAAACCATCAGATCTATGCTAGCTAATGCAACTTTGGAGACAGTAGCCATGCTATTTTTCTTCAATTTTTCTCTAGTAGTTCATTTATATATGATACTTAGAAGATAAGGTGACTAGTTCTGAAGTATACCATTTGTGTACTAACAAGTGGATGCAATATACTGATCTATTTTTCAATATGTGCTGCGATGACGGCAACGTATGCCACTGATCACTTAGGTGGTTGAGAACGGAGTATATATATATGCATGTACAATTTGAAATGGTACTCCTTGTGTGGACTGTTATAGTTGCTTTTATTCTATTTGCAAGGGAACATTGGAAGCTATATACACATATGCAAGCGTATTTTTGCTTAGTTTTTGGATAATTACCATATATATATATATATATATATATATATATATATATATATATATATATATATATATATATATATATATATATATATATATATATATATATATATACGTGTTGAGGTTGGTAATAACAAATGTTTTTGAAAACGCACTATATATATGCATAATTTTGAGTATTCTTGTTTACAGGCATAGATGGACAGGGCGGTATGAGGCTCATCTATGGGATAATAGTTGTAGAAGGGAAGGGCAGAGTCGCAAGGGTAGGCAAGGTAATGAAACATATATCCATAACAACCACTGCTTATATCGTCATAGAAAAAACATATATGGTTTGTACAACTTGAGCTACTGATAAAGTATTGTGTCTTTTGGTTCCATTGCACACACCCTGGCTTCAAACATTGCCTACCGGAATGACACCAACAATATGCAGTTTACCTTGGTATGCATTCACCTTAGCTCCTGCCCTTACATTTTTGTTGTTGTATAGATCTTCCTATTTTAACAATCATTTTGCTATGCCATTGTATATCCACTGTATACACTTAGGTGGCTATGACAAGGAGGACAAGGCAGCAAGGGCTTACGATTTGGCAGCTCTCAAGTATTGGGGCACTACGACAACAACAAATTTCCCTGTACGCAAAGTTCTATATGGTGTTTCTTTGGGTGCTTATAACAGAAGCATTTTGACTTGTTTTTTAAACACTATATATATTAATCTTTGTTCTTGAATTTATTTTTTTGCCAAAATTTCATTGTTGCAGATAAGCAACTACGAAAAAGAGCTAGAAGAAATGAAACATATGACTAGACAGGAGTACATTGCATACCTAAGAAGGTATTATTTTGATGCTTGTGTCCTTGTCATTGGTTCACTTCCATGAATGATTTGACTAACAGTTAATATGATCTTATACATTCAGAAATAGCAGTGGATTTTCTCGTGGGGCATCAAAGTATCGTGGAGTAACTAGGTAATTAAACTTCACTAGTAGGCAATGTATGATTTGTGTGCATACAAAAAAATTGTCCTTTTATTTCACATTATCATTAGATGCCTGTTGTGGGAAAAACATAACTTTACAAGAGATTTATGGAACTTGTTTTTGTTTCCTTTTTTTATATTGACATCAATGTTGTTAATCGATCAGACATCATCAGCATGGGAGATGGCAAGCAAGGATAGGGAGAGTTGCAGGAAACAAGGATCTTTACTTGGGCACATTCAGTAAGCTAGCTAGCTGCCTTCTTTTCTTGTTTGATTGTTTTGAGAACTCAGTGAAGCTAGCACCCATTGATTAGTGATTAATGCAACTCATAAAAACTAATTGCTCGGTTAATGGAGATCCTTAGGTTAGTTAATGACTACTCATAGTGTTATATATGTCCCCAAGATCTAAGTCATCTCGCCCCGCCGTACTTGTTTAGTCAAATTTCTTGAAATCTTCGTCTCGTAGAACTGAAGATTAGATATTCTATATGTTGCCCTATGGGAGCATAAAATAGTGACTACACCATTAACTATGTCCCAAATGTACCTTTCCAAGTTTTTGTCTCAAAGTTGTCTGAGAAAATCGGGGCATGCGGTCAAAGGGGTCGAGCAGAAAACCCTAGTGCTTTGAATGGCACAGTGTGCACCCGGCCTGCTGCATGCATGCAATATCGTCGTGCATTGGGGAACGACAACCCTAATCATGCACCCTGTGCTGTGAAGCTAATCGTCGTGCACATTCCCTCGTACGTAGGCACCGAGGAGGAGGCGGCGGAGGCCTACGACATCGCCGCGATCAAGTTCCGCGGTCTCAACGCCGTCACCAACTTCGACATGAGCCGCTACGACGTGAAGAGCATCCTCGAGAGCAGCACACTGCCTGTCGGCGGTGCGGCCAGGCGCCTCAAGGACGCCGTGGACCACGTGGAGGCCGGCGCCACCATCTGGCGCGCCGACATGGACGGCGCCGTGATCTCCCAGCTGGCCGAAGCCGGGATGGGCGGCTACGCCTCGTACGGCCACCACGGCTGGCCGACCATCGCGTTCCAGCAGCCGTCGCCGCTCTCCGTCCACTACCCGTACGGCCAGCCGTCCCGCGGGTGGTGCAAACCCGAGCAGGACGCGGCCGCCGCCGCGGCGCACAGCCTGCAGGACCTCCAGCAGCTGCACCTCGGCAGCGCGGCCCACAACTTCTTCCAGGCGTCGTCGAGCTCCACAGTCTACAACGGCGGCGCCGGCGCCAGTGGTGGGTACCAGGGCCTCGGTGGTGGCAGCTCTTTCCTCATGCCGTCGAGCACTGTCGTGGCGGCGGCCGACCAGGGGCACAGCAGCACGGCCAACCAGGGGAGCACGTGCAGCTACGGGGACGACCACCAGGAGGGGAAGCTCATCGGTTACGACGCCGCCATGGTGGCGACCGCAGCTGGTGGAGACCCGTACGCTGCGGCGAGGAACGGGTACCAGTTCTCGCAGGGCTCGGGATCCACGGTGAGCATCGCGAGGGCGAACGGGTACGCTAACAACTGGAGCTCTCCTTTCAACAACGGCATGGGGTGACGACGACGGTACGGTCCAACGAACGGAGAGGGCAGAAGCTAGTGGCTAGTGATAGGGGGTTAGCTAGCTAGAAGATCCCAAGTCTAGGTTAGAGTTATTTGGTCATCGTTGTCGTGTTTCGACGTGCTCAGGTTCTGGTTCGATTCTGCACAATTAACCCGTGCATGCACGCGTGTGCCTTTCTGGAAGCTGGTAATGGCAGGTCAGGGTAAGTAAAGTTAGTGTTGTAAGTTATCCTGATGTGCTGTTAATTTTGGGTAGTTTCAGAAGGTCTAGCCAATCTCTTCGGAGGACTCAATTGTCATCTTGCTTGCACTCGTGCTTATGAGAATAACTTTATCATATTTCATTTTTCTGATCACGAAGTTACTTTTATTCTTCTAGTACTACTGTGTTCGTCGTCTGTAGTTATATATATCATCGTTGACATTTCTACACCATAATTCTTAAGAGATATCAACTCCGTACTGTTGCCCTGCTGATTAGCTACCGAAATTGTGACCGCGAGAAAAGACAAGCGAGATAACCGATCGAGTGCTAATAAAGCATTACTAGCTACAACAAGAAGGAACTGAAGCAAAGTCAAGCTAGGGACAGATCGAGAACATAAAATCAACCGGACCAATCTAAGGGGGTGTTTGTTTGGGATTATAATCCACCTAGATTATATAATCCAACAATTTTTGAACTAACTATTAGTTCAAAAGTTGTTAGATTATATAATCTGGATAGATTATAATCTCAAACAAACACCCCCTAAGCAACAACATTGTCTGGAATAGCTAATCTGTCGCCACTCTCCGCACGTACATTTCATTGAAGGAAGCTTAACTTCTACTAAGCTTGCCATCACCGCATGCGCGCATGCCACCGTGAAGGGAGGCATGCACCCACCTCTGCCGCACCTATGCCAGGGTCGTAGTCGACAAAGAGGTCGTTTACGATGGCGTATTGGCGTGTTACATTGATCAATTCTAGGCGGTTGGGCCCCAATTGAACCTATCGATTTACATATATTTGCGGCTTCCATGTAGCTAGATCATATGTTTGTTCTAAGGCAAACTATTTAAATTTTGACCAACAATATATACAAGATTAAATTGTTTTAAACTAAAAGAATATATATTATAATAGCTCGTCATAATGAATCTAGTAATTTTCCATTTATGTTGTAAAATCATATAAAACATCTGGTATAATCGGTCAAAAATGACAATGATCGACTTAAGACAAACCTAAAAATAAAAACTCGCGTGGCCGCAGGTAGTACTTATTAGTTGTTTAATGAGCTCAGTTAGCGTTGGTTTGGTTGGACTAATGCTACGCACTACCGGACACAACTGCTTTGCCGAGTGTTTCAGCCACTCGACAAAGCCCAGAAAGCACTCGACAAACTGTTTGACGAGTGTAACTCTCGCCAAAGGAGTCTCGATGAACTGTACATCAGAAGCGGCTTCTTTGTCGAGTACTTTTGTCGGGCTTGCAGAGTGTCACCTGGTATTCGACAAAGAAAAGTCATCGTCACGGTGCCAAGTGGCGGTGACGTAGCCTTTATCGAGTGCCTACTGGACTAACCATCATCAAAGAAGGCTCTAGTGGGCCCCTTTGTCAGTCTCTTTGCCAAGTGCTCTAAGAGGCACTCGACAAAGGCTTTCTCTTTGTCGAGTGCACAAATGGAGCATCAGTGGGCCCCTTTGCCTATCCCTTTATCGAGTGCTAGGGCCACAGCACTCGGCAAAGAAACTTTACCGGTTACCAAGTGTGCCTTGTCTTGCCGAGTGCTATGGTCATGGCACTCGTCAAAAAGTGACCAAAAACCTTTTTTATTTGATTTTAATATTACATCCATACAAACAAAAGATATATATCATTGACCTCACATATATCACAAGATCAACACATGTATCACCAACACCATATATCTCACAAATATCACTACATCAAACAAGTTTCACAAACGTAAGTCTCCAACACTCACAAACATTAGTCTCAAGTATCTCACAAAGTATTACCAACATCAACAAGTTTAGACTAAGTTATCTCACAAAGTATTACGAACACCAACAAACATAAGGTCATGTGCATAAAGTATCTCAGCGAGGTGGGCGACTGGACTAGTTTGGTGATGGGCTAGGGCGATCCATAAGGATTGTTTGATGCCGCCGATTGTCACTGCACAGAGAAGAGATTGCATGTGTGAGACCAAATAAATATATATCATGCAGGACTAAAATTTTGATACTCACAGAAGTATGGACTTGAGCAGGGTCAGCTGGAGGGAACAACAGAGGTGGTGGAGCAAAATCATGTGTGGCACCAAGGCTCTGTATGTACTGGAACATCTCTGTCATCCTCTGCTGATCTGCCAAGCGAGTCGCCCGCTTCGCCTCCCGCTCCGCCCTCATCCTCGCCTCCATCTCCATTTGTTCCCTCCTCACACTTCTTTCTAGCTGGGCCTGTAATATTTCACTGCAATGTTATAATAATGCAAAGAAAAGGTATTGTAACTCATTGAATGACGAGGCATAGAAGCACTAACCTGGAGTTCCTGGATGTGATGCTTTGAGCTATCCTGCCGAGATCATATAGCTGGGCTCGTGCTCCTTGCTCGCACCTGAGATAGAGTGGGAATGGAGGACCGCTCATGCCTCTTGCATCCTCCGACCCTCATGAGGACATCATATCCGTCAATGTCCTCAATCCTTGGATCGTAATCTGGCTCATGGACCTCCTTTGCCATGGCAGTATACTCATTGAGACGGTTGTAGACGATGGGGTTGTTATACGCCTCGGGGCCGTTCTCCAGGTTGTAGGTGATGTCGGGCGTTGTCTTGCCCTTGTGGGCCATAACATACGCTGAGAAGATGGAGCAAAGTTGACCACCATGTGACGACGATTGCGAGGATGAAAGGGAAATGGCCTCAACATTTCCTATAATCGATTTTGGTGTTTGACAATCATCATAAACCTTATGGACTAACTAGTTTGCCTAGTTGATCATTTCTCAGGTGCATAAGTTCATCTACAACTATTCTAACTCAACTGTCCGGAATACCGTAGATTATTCCGGATAGGAGAAGCTTTTTGGAAAAAACACCTATGCACGGACCGTCTGGGCCCTTGTGGCGGACCGTCCGCGACACCAGAGTGAGCCTCAGACAGGAACACTGCAAAAAACATCGTTTACACTGCAGACTGTCCGAAGGAGAAGCAAGCTCCGTCCGAGACCAAGCGTGGACCATTCGGCCTCAGGCACGGACTGTCCGATCGTTGAAAACTAGAAAAACCCGAAGGTGACGGGTTCAGTAAAATGCATTTTAGCGTCCTCGTGGACCGTCCGGGGTGCACGGATGGACCGTCCGTGACTGATTTATTTGACATATGACGACACATTAAATGCTCTATTGCCGTTGATATAGTCGTTACTGCCTCGCGGACCGTCCGGGGTGCACGGCTGGACCGTCCGCGACTGCTTTATTTGACATCTGACGACACATTAAATGCTCTATAGCCATTGATATAGCCATTACTGCTGACCGTTGCGATTTCAGCCGTTGATGTGCAGGGGTGGACCGTCCGGACCAGGGACGCATACCGTCCGCGGTCGGTAGAATTGGAGCGACGGCTAGGAAGTGGTTGGAGGCTATAAATACAACCCCAACCACCTCCATTGACATCATCCAAGCCTCTCATTCACTCTCATTCAATACAAGAGCATTCACTTCAACCAAAGACACATTCAAGCTTCCAAATCTCTCCAAATTCTATAATTGTGACTAGTGATCATTAGTGATTAGTGACTTGAGAGAGTGTGATTTTGTGTCTTTTCTTGTTGCTCTTGTTGCTTGGTTCTTTATCGTGCTTTCTTCATCTCTCTCTAAATTTTCTAAGTGATTTGTAAAGCAAGCAAGAGACACCTAATTATGTGGTGATCCTTGCGAGGTCTTAGTGACCCGTGTGATTAAGAACAAGCACTCGAGCGGTCTAAGTGACCGATTGAGAGAGGGAAATGGTTGAAATAGACCCGGCCTTTGTGGCCTCCTCAATGGGGAGTAGGTTCTTTGGAACCGAACCTCGGGAAACAAATCACGTATTCATTTGTGTTGATCTTCATCATTCGATTTGTTTCTTCCCTCTCCTCTCTTTCTAAAGTTCTCTTGCTCACAACCATTTGAGTTGGCTTCCAAATTTATCCGCATTGATTGAGCAATTCATAGAAAGAAGAACTATCTTCCGCACTCCGTAATTCATTATTATTTATTTCTAACCCTAACCCCAGGTGAAGTGCGTGTTCAAAGTTTATAATATTCAGGTTTCGCCTATTCATCCCCCCTCTAAACGACTTTCAGAGGAAACCAATGAGATGGTTAGAAATCTTGCCTAATCAAAAGTTAGACTAAATTACAGAGAGTGTGTACACATGCTTCTGCTTATTTACGGAGGTTGTGGCTGCCTTTGTGGTGGGAGGGACCTTGCATCATCAAACATCATTCCTGGCTAGTGTTGTGAGCCTCGTCCCACTCGATTGAGCACTACCTTTGCACCATCTGCTCCCAGCACTCAGTATGCGCGGCACACCAATAAGGAATCTGATAGTCGCCTAGAGGGGGGGTGAATAGGGCGAAACTGAAATTTACAAATATAAACACAACTACAAGCCGGGTTAGCGTTAGAGATAAAATCGAGTCCGCGAGAGAGGGCGCAAAACAAATCGCAAGCAAATGAAGAGTGTGACACGTGGATTTGTTTTACCGAGGTTCGGTTCTCGCAAACCTACTCCCCGTTGAGGAGGCCACAAAGGCCGGGTCTCTTTCAACCCTTCCCTCTCTCAAACGGTCCCTCGGACCGAGTGAGCTTCTCTTCTCAAATCAAAGCCGGGAACAAAACTTCCCCGCAAGGGCCACCACACAATTGGTGCCTCTTGCCTTGATTACAATGGAGTTTTGATCACAAGAACAAGTGAGAAGTAAAAGAAGCAATCCAAGCGCAAGAGCTCAAAAGAACACGGCAAATCTCTCTCGCTAATCACTAAAGCCTTTTGTGGAATTGGAGAGGATTTGATCTCTTTGGTGTGTCTAGAATTGAATGCTAGAGCTGTTGTAGTAGTTGGGAAGTGGAAAACTTGGATGCAATGAATGGTGGGGTGGTTGGGGTATTTATAGCCCCAACCACCAAACTTGACCGTTGGTGGGGCTGCCTGCACGATGGCGCACCGGACATGTCCGGTGCCCCCGCCACGTCATCACTGCCATTGGATTCTGACCGTTGGAGCTTCTGACTTATGGGCCCGCCTGGATGTCCGGTGCACACCGGACATGCACTGTTCCTTGTCCGGTGGCCAGTATGGGCGCGCCTGACTTCTGCGCGCGCTGCGCGCGCATTAATTGCGTCGCAGGTAGCCGTTGGCGCCGAATAGCCGTTGCTCCGGAGTTGCACCGGACAGTCCGGTGCACACCGGACATGCCCGGTGAATTATAGCGGACTAGCCGTTGGAGATTCCCGAAGCTGGCGAGTTCCTGAGGCCGCTCCTCCTTGGCGCACCGGACACTGTCCGGTGTACACCGGACAGTCCGGTGAATTATAGCGCGAGTGCCTCTGGAAATTCCCGAAGGTGGCGAGTTTGAGTTGCAGTCCTCTGGTGCACCGGACAGTCCGGTGCGCCAGACCAGAGGTGCCTTCGGTTGGCCCTTTGCTCCTTTGTTGAATCCAAAATTGGTCTTTTGATTGGCTTGTTGTGAACCTTTGACACCTGTATAACTTATATACTAGAGCAAACTAGTTAGTCCAAAGATTTGTGTTGGGCAGTTCAACCACCAAAATTATATAGGAACTAGGTGTAAGCCTAATTCCCTTTCAATCTCCCCCTTTTTGGTGATTGATGCCAACACAAACCAAAGCAAATATAGAAGTGCATAATTACACTAGTTTGCATAATATAAGTGCAAAGGTTGCTTGGAATTGAGCCAATATAACTACTTACAAGATATGCATGGATTGTTTCTTTCTTATTTGACATTTTGGACCACGCTTGCACCACATGTTTTGTTTTTGCAAACTCTTTTGTAAAATCCTTTTCAAAGTTCTTTTGCAAATAGTCAAAGGTAAATGAATAAGATTTTGAGAAGCATTTTCATGATTTGAAATTTTCTCCCCCTGTTTCAAATGCTTTTCCTTTGACTAAACAAAATTCCCCCTAAATGAGATCCTCCTCTTAGTGTTCAAGAGGGTTTTGATATATCATTTTTGAAATACTACTTTCTCCCCCTTTTTAACACAATAGGAAACCAATTGATAATATTCTTGGAAACACGAAGTTTTTGAAATTGGTGGTGGTGCGGTCCTTTTGCTTTGGGCTCTTACTCTCTCCCCCTTTGGCATGAATCGCCAAAAACGGAATCATTAGAGCCCTCTAAGTAATTTCTTCCCCTTTGGTCATAAACAAATGAGTTAAGATTATACCAAAGATGAAGTCCTTTTGCTCTCTCCCCCAAAGATGGAGAGTGGCTTGGAGCGACGGCGAAGGATGAGTTACGGAGTGGAAGCCTTTGTCTTCGCCGAAGACTCCAATTCCCTTTCAATATACCTATGACTTGGTTTGAAATAGACTTGAAAACACATTAGTCATAGCATATAAAGGAGATATGATCAAAAGTATATAAATGAGCTATGTGTGTAATCTAGCAAAAGAAGTTGCGTGAATCAAGAATATTGAGCTCATGCCTAAGTTTGGTAAAAGTTTGTTCATCAAGAGGCTTGGTAAAGATATCGGCTAATTGATCTTTAGTGTTAATGTAAGAAATCTCGATATCCCCCTTTTGTTGGTGATCCCTAAGAAAATGATACCGGATGGCTATGTGTTTAGTGCGGCTATGCTCGACAGGATTGTCGGCCATTTTGATTGCACTCTCATTATCACATAGCAAAGGGACTTTGGTTAATTTGTAACCGTAGTCCCGCAGGGTTTGCCTCATCCAAAGTAGTTGCGCGCAACAATGACCTGCGGCAATGTACTCGGCTTCGGCGGTGGAAAGAGCGACCGAATTTTGCTTCTTTGAAGCCCAAGACACCAAGGATCTCCCCAAGAACTGGCAAGTCCCCGATGTGCTCTTCCTATTAATTTTACACCCCGCCCAATCGGCATCCGAATAACCAATCAAATCAAATGTGGATCCCCGAGGGTACCAAAGCCCAAACTTAGGAGTATAAGCCAAATATCTCAAGATTCGTTTTACGGCCGTAAGGTGGGATTCCTTAGGGTCGGATTGAAATCTTGCAAACATGCATACGGAAAGCATAATATCCGGTCGAGATGCACATAAATAGAGTAAAGAACCTATCATCGACCGGTATACCTTTTGATCCACGGACTTACCTCCCGTGTCGAGGTCGAGATGCCCATTAGTTCCCATGGGTGTCTTGATGGGTTTGGCATCCTTCATCCCAAACTTGCTTAGAATATCTTGAGGAAGGTGCCTTCTTGGAGTTGCTTCACTTGAAATCCTAAGAAGTACTTCAACTCCCCCATCATAGACATCTCGAATTTTTGTGTCATGATCCTACTGAACTCTTCACATGTAGACTCGTTAGTAGACCCAAATATGATATCATCAACATAAATTTGGCATACAAACAAGTCATTTCCAAGAGTTTTAGTAAAGAGTGTAGGATCGGCCTTTCCGACTTTGAAGCCATTAGCAATAAGGAAATCTCTAAGGCATTCATACCATGCTCTTGGGGCTTGCTTGAGCCCATAAAGCGCCTTAGAGAGCTTATAGACATGGTTAGGGTACTTACTGTCTTCAAAGCCGGGAGGTTGCTCAACATAGACCTCTTCCTTAATTGGTCCATTGAGGAAGGCACTTTTCACGTCCATTTGATAAAGCTTAAAGCCATGGTAAGTAGCATAGGCTAATAATATACGAATTGACTCAAGCCTAGCTACGGGTGCATAGGTTTCACCGAAATCCAAACCTTCGACTTGGGAGTATCCCTTGGCCACAAGTCGAGCTTTGTTCCTTGTCACCACACCATGCTCATCTTGCTTGTTGCGGAAGACCCATTTGGTTCCTACAACATTTTGATTAGGACGTGGAACTAAATGCCATACCTCATTCCTAGTGAAGTTGTTGAGCTCCTCTTGCATTGCCACCACCCAATCCGAATTTTGTAGTGCTTCCTCTACCTTGTGTGGCTCAATAGAGGAAACAAACGAGTAATGTTCACAAAAATGTGCAACACGAGATCTAGTGGTTACCCCCTTATGAATGTCGCCGAGGATGGTGTCGACGGGGTGATCTCGTTGGATTGCTTGGTGGACTCTTGGGTGTGGCGGCCTTTGCTCTTCATCCTCCTTGTCTTGATCATTTGCATCTCCCCCTTGATCTATGCCGTCATCTTGAGGTGGCTCATTTGATTGATCTTCTTCTTCATCAACTTGAGCCTCTTCCTCATTTTGAGTTGGTGGAGACGCTTGCATGGAGGAGGACGGTTGATCTTGTGCTTTTGGAGGCTCTTCGGATTCCTTAGGACACACATCCCCAATAGACATGTTCCTTAGAGCGATGCACGGAGCCTGTTCTTCATCTATCTCATCAAGATCAACTTGCTCTACTTGAGAGCCGTTAGTCTCATCAAACACAACGTCACAAGAAACTTCAACTTGTCCAGTGGACTTGTTAAAGACTCTATATGCCCTTGTGTTTGAGTCATATCCTAGTAAAAAGCCTTCTACAGTCTTAGGAGCAAATTTAGATTTTCTACCTCTTTTAACAAGAATAAAGCATTTGCTACCAAAGACTCTAAAATATGAAATGTTGGGCTTTTTACCGGTTAGGAGTTCATATGATGTCTTCTTGAGGATTCGGTGAAGATATAACCGGTTGATGGCGTAGCAAGCGGTGTTGACCGCCTCGGCCCAAAACCGATCCGAAGTTTTGTACTCATCAAGCATGGTTCTTGCCATGTCCAATAGAGTTCGATTCTTTCTCTCCACTACACCATTTTGTTGCGGCGTGTAGGGAGAAGAGAACTCATGCTTGATGCCCTCCTCCTCAAGGAAGCCTTCAATTTGAGAATTCTTGAACTCCGTCCCGTTGTCGCTTCTAATTTTCTTGATCCTTAAGCCGAACTCATTTTGAGCCCGTCTCAAGAATCCCTTTAAGGTCTCTTGGGTTTGAGATTTTTCCTGTAAAAAGAATACCCAAGTGAAGCGAGAATAATCATCCACAATAACTAGACAGTACTTACTCTCGCCGATGCTTATGTAAGCAATCGGGCCGAATAGGTCCATGTGTAGGAGCTCTAGTGGCCTGTCGGTCGTCATGATGTTCTTGTGTGGATGATGGGCTCCAACTTGCTTTCCTGCCTGGCACGCGCTACAAATCCTGTCTTTCTCAAAATGAACATTTGTTAGCCCTAAAATGTGTTCTCCTTTAGAAGCTTATGAAGATTCTTCATCCCAACATGGGCTAGTCGACGGTGCCAGAGCCAACCCATGTTAGTCTTAGCAATTAAGCATGTGTCGAGTTCAGCTCTATCAAAATCTACTAAGTATAGCTGACCCTCTAACACACCCTTAAATGCTATTGAATCATCACTTCTTCTAAAGACAGTGACACCTACATCAGTAAAGAGACAGTTGTAGCCCATTTTGCATAATTGAGATACGGAAAGCAAATTGTAGTCTAATGAATCTACAAGAAAAACATTGGAAATAGAATGGTCAGGAGATATAGCAATTTTACCCAATCCTTTGACCAAACCTTGTTTTCCATCCCCGAATGTGATTGCTCGTTGGGGATCATGGTTTTTCTCGTAGGAGGAGAACATCTTTTTCTCCCCTGTCATGTGGTTTGTGCACCCGCTGTCGAGTATCCAACTTGAGCCCCCGGATGCATAAACCTACAAAACAAGTTTAGTTCTTGACTTTAGGTACCCAAATGGTTTTGGGTCCTTTGGCATTAGACACAAGAACTTTGGGTACCCAAACACAAGTCTTTGATCCCTTGTGCTTGCCCCCAACATATTTGGCAACTACCTTGCCGGATTTGTTAGTTAAAACATAAGATGCATCAAAAGTTTTAAATGAAATGTCATGATCATTTGATGCACTAGGAATTTTCTTCTTAGGCAACTTAGCACGGGTTGGTTGCCTAGAGCTAGATGTCTCACTCTTATACATAAAGGCATGATTAGAACCAGAGTGAGACTTCCTAGAATGAATTTTCCTAATTTTGTCCTCGGGATAACCGGCAGGGTATAAAATGTAACCCTCGTTATCCTGAGGCATGGGAGCTTTGCCCTTAACAAAGTTAGATAATTTTTTAGGAGGGGCACTAAGTTTGACATTGTTTCCCTTTTGGAATCCAATGCCATCCTTGATGCCCGGGCGTCTCCCATTATATAGCATACTTCTAGCAAATTTAAATTTTTCATTTTCTAAGTTATGCTCGGCAATTTTAGCATCTAATATTGCTATATGATCATTTTGCTGTTTAATTAAGGCCATATGATCATGAATAGCATCAACATCAATATCTCTACATCTAGTACAAATAGTGACATGCTCAATGGTAGATGTAGATGGTTTGCGAGAATTAAGTTCAACAATCTTAGCATGTAGAATATCATTTTTATCTCTAAGATCGGAAATTGTAACTTTGCAAACATCAAAATCTTTAGCCTTAGCAATCAAATTTTCATTTTCTAATCTAAGACTAGCAAGAGAGATGTTCAATTCTTCAATCCTAGCAAGCAAATCATCATTATTATCTCTAGGGTTGGGAATTGAAACATTGCAAACATGAGAATCAACCTTAGCTAACAAATTAGCATTTTCATTTCTAAGGTTGTCTATTGTTTCATGGCAAGTGCTTAGCTCACTAGATAATTTTTGACATTTCTCAATTTCTAGAGCATAATCATTTTTAACCTTAACATGCTTCTTATTTTCTTTAATAAGGAAGTCCTCTTGGGTGTCCAAGAGATCATCCTTTTCATGGATGGCACTAATCAATTCATTAAGTTTCTCTTTTTGTTGCATGTTGAGGTTGGAAAAAAGGTTACGCAAATTATCTTCCTCATCACTAGCATTATCATCACTAGAGGATTCATATCTAGTGGAGGATTTAGATTTAACCTTCTTTTTGCCGTCCTTTGCCATGAAGCACTTGTGGCCGACGTTGGGAAAGAGGAGTCCCTTGGTGACGGCGATGTTGGCGGCGTCCTCGTCGTCGAAAGAGTCGCTTGAGCTTTCATCGGAGTCCCACTCCCGACAAACATGGGCATCGCCGCCCTTCTTCTTGTAGTACCTCTTCTTCTCCTTTCTTCTCCCCTTCTTGTCGTCGCCCCTGTCACTATCACTTGATAATGGACATTTAGCAATAAAGTGACCGGGCTTACCACACTTGTAGCAAACCTTCTTGGAGCGGGACTTGTAGTCTTTCCCTCTCCTTTGCTTGAGGATTTGGCGGAAGCTCTTGATGACGAGCGCCATTTCCTCATTGTCGAGCTTGGAGGCGTCTATTGGTTGTCGACTTGGTGTAGACTCCTCCTTCTTTTCCTCCGTCGCCTTGAATGCGACGGGTTGAGCCTCGGATGTGGAGGGATCATCAAGCTCGTTGATTTTCCTCGAGCCTTCGATCATGCACTCAAAACTTACAAAATTCTCGATAACTTCCTCGGGGGTCATTTTAGTATATCTAGGATTACCACGAATTAATTGAACTTGGGTGGGGTTAAGGAAAATAAGAGATCTTAGAATAACCTTAACCACTTCGTGGTCATCCCACTTTTTGCTCCCGAGGTTGCGCACTTGGTTCACCAAAGTCTTGAGCCGGTTGTACATGTGTTGTGGCTCCTCCCCTTTGCGAAGCCGGAACCGACCGAGCTCCCCCTCGATCGTCTCCCGCTTGGTGATCTTTGTGAGCTCATCTCCTTCGTGAGCGGTTTTGAGCACATCCCAAACTTCCTTGGCGCTCTTCAACCCTTGCACTTTGTTATATTCCTCTCTACTTAGAGAGGCGAGGAGTATTGTTGTCGCTTGAGAGTTGAAGTGCTCGATTTGGGCCACCTCATCCTCATCATAGTCTTTATCCCCTACGGATGGTACCTGTGCACCAAACTCAACAACATCCCATATACTTTTGTGGAGTGAGGTTAGATGAAATCGCATTAAATCACTCCACCTAGCATAATCTTCACCATCAAAAGTTGGTGGTTTGCCTAATGGGACAGAAAGTAAAGGTGCATGTTTAGAAATGCGAGGGTAGTGTAGGGGGATCTTACTATACTTCTTGCGCTCTTGGCGCTTAGAAGTAACGGATGCCGCGTCGGAGCCGGAGGTGGATGTTGATGAAGTGTCGGTCTCGTAGTAGACCACTTTCCTCATCTTCTTGTGCTTGTCCCCACTCCGATGCGGCTTGTGAGAAGAAGATTTCTCCTTCTTCTCTTTGTGGTGAGAAGAAGATTTCTTCTCCTTCCCTTTGTTGGAGGAGCTCTTCTTCTTCTCCTTCCTCTTGGTGCGGGACTCTTCCGATGAAGTGCTCCCGTGGCTTGTAGTGGGCTTTTCGCCGGTCTCCATCTCCTTCTTGGCGTGATCTCCCGACATTACTTCGAGCGATTAGGCTCTAATGAAGCACCGGGCTCTGATACCAATTGATAGTCGCCTAGAGGGGGGTGAATAGGGCGAAACTGAAATTTACAAATATAAACACAACTACAAGCCGGGTTAGCGTTAGAGATAAAATCGAGTCCGCGAGAGAGGGCGCAAAACAAATCGCAAGCAAATGAAGAGTGTGACACGTGGATTTGTTTTACCGAGGTTCGGTTCTCGCAAACCTACTCCCCGTTGAGGAGGCCACAAAGGCCGGGTCTCTTTCAACCCTTCCCTCTCTCAAACGGTCCCTCGGACCGAGTGAGCTTCTCTTCTCAAATCAAAGCCGGGAACAAAACTTCCCCGCAAGGGCCACCACACAATTGGTGCCTCTTGCCTTGATTACAATGGAGTTTTGATCACAAGAACAAGTGAGAAGTAAAAGAAGCAATCCAAGCGCAAGAGCTCAAAAGAACACGGCAAATCTCTCTCGCTAATCACTAAAGCCTTTTGTGGAATTGGAGAGGATTTGATCTCTTTGGTGTGTCTAGAATTGAATGCTAGAGCTGTTGTAGTAGTTGGGAAGTGGAAAACTTGGATGCAATGAATGGTGGGGTGGTTGGGGTATTTATAGCCCCAACCACCAAACTTGACCGTTGGTGGGGCTGCCTGCACGATGGCGCACCGGACAGTCCGGTGCACACCGGACATGTCCGGTGCCCCCGCCACGTCATCACTGCCGTTGGATTCTGACCGTTGGAGCTTCTGACTTGTGGGCCCGCCTGGATGTCCGGTGCACACCGGACATGCACTGTTCCTTGTCCGGTGCGCCAGTATGGGCGCGCCTGACTTCTGCGCGCGCATTAATTGCGTCGCAGGTAGCCGTTGGCGCCGAATAGCCGTTGCTCCGGAGTTGCACCGGACAGTCCGGTGCACACCGGACATGTCCGGTGAATTATAGCGGACTAGTCGTTGGAGATTCCCGAAGTTGGCGAGTTCCTGAGGCCGCTCCTCCTTGGCGCACCGGACAGTCCGGTGAATTATAGCGCGAGTGCCTCTGGAAATTCCCGAAGGTGGCGAGTTTGAGTTGCAGTCCTCTGGTGCATCGGACATGTCCGGTGGTGCACCGGACACTGTCCGGTGGCACACCGGATAGTCCGGTGCGCCAGACCAGAGGTGCCTTCGGTTGGCCCTTTGCTCCTTTGTTGAATCCAAAATTGGTCTTTTGATTGGCTTGTTGTGAACCTTTGACACCTGTATAACTTATATACTAGAGCAAACTAGTTAGTCCAAAGATTTGTGTTGGGCAGTTCAACCACCAAAATTATATAGGAACTAGGTGTAAGCCTAATTCCCTTTCAGAATCCTCTACCAAAAAACAAGTACGCATCATATTAGAAGATAAAATGAAGTATATTTAATATCAATATTAATGTTCTATATTTACCTGCAAGTACTAGTCCGGAGCCAATGACATGGTCCAAGCGTTCTTCTTGCTCACCTTCTCTCCAAGGACGGAGTCGTAGTAAGTGATGATGGCCTGGATGCGCACCTCGTAGTGCATGTCCACGACGAGCTTCTTACAACTCGTGGTAGCCACCACATCCGCCATGGCCTCGTATCCAGCCTCGCATGTGAAGAAATCATGTATACAAAGACAATATATCCATACATTATTTCAAGAATGTACAACAAATGCGCGTATTAAACAATATAGTGTGATAAAGACATACCCATAACTCTTGCTTCACCCGCTCTACCTTGTTTTTGAATTGCCTGTCGTCCCGATCCACTGCATCGGGGGCGACGTCATAGTGGTCGAAGGAATAGGCCGGACCTATCACTCCAACGTACTCAATAAGTTCAAGGAAGTGTTCCCTGCATAGAAGGCCGAGGATGCCATTAGGGTTGCGACCGTGACCCCCTGCATTCTCCAAAACCTTCCAAGACCTGTTCAAGTGATTAAGAAAAAGTATTAGTTTCTATTTTAAATTTGAACATATAATATGAAGAAGCAGCGACAACATCTAAAATTGCATACATTTCCCCATCGGGTCGAATAAGCAGGCGCCTGTCATGAAGTATCGGCCGCTGAGGGAGACTCGCGGGACCTCCCAAGTAGACGTGTGTCGAACCTGAGCCGTCAAACCCAGAGGTGTCATGTTGAGCGTCGTCGTCGTCATCCTACTGTGCTCGGTATAGTTAACAACCATCAACTATAGATGACTGTTGACGGCCCTTTGCTAAGCATTGTGTTTCGCCGAGAGCCTAACACTTGGTAAAGCCTCATTTGCCGAGAGTGTCTATGCCGACTGTTTTGCCCTCGGCAAACAAGGTATATGTTGAGTGTCTTAGTTTGCCGAGAGTGGCACTCGACAAAGCATGATTTGCCAATAAATTGCCCTCGGCGAAGCGCCAAGCATTTGGCAAAGAGCTGGATTCCGATAGTGACGACAGCCTAATGCTTAGCCCCCGTTATTCCGCGTTTGTACATATGCGGTTGCTGGCCTGTTGCGATCGAGAGATCGTTTATGCGTATGCTAAGAACCTGGGCACCTAGCCAACTGATCCCAATTCCCAAGTCATGAAAACATAATTCCTATTGTCACCATGTCGTCGAATGGTCGAAGGATGACTGTATAGTGCAGACGTGCGGTCGACGATCGACCTTCGAAGAAATTTTATAAGGTGATGTAGTGTACGAAGTAAGTTTTTATCATTCTAATTAATACTATTTTTTGTACGTTCCAAAATGTGTGTGTGTATATATAGATAGAGAGAGATGGGTCAAAAGGCCTCTATATAAGCTTTCATCTATGACCCCTAAAATCTTAGGCATGGACCTGCTTGTACTTTTATAGGCACATTAGGACTTGGGAGACACTAACTATAAATGCATGGCCTTCTGAGCAGGGATAGTTATTAAGCTATTTTGATGCCCTATGTACCTTAATTATGTGATGTTTGTTATTAAGAGAGTGGTTGATTTCATAATTGCTAAGGATGATCTTAATGAGCCTTTCTAGGTTGAGAAAACACACTCCTCTTTCGAAGTGAGTCAGCTAGGACTTCCTTTGTTGTTGGTGGTGATAGACACAAGAACTACTCTACAAGTGATAGACCCAAAACCTCCTTAGCCACCTAGGACTTCTCGCCCTTCATCTTTCTCTCATAGAAAGAAGAAGGGTAAGCTTTCTAAATGTTTCTATGTGATATTTTGGACTTTATTTTATATGTTGTTACTACAATTTATGAGGCTAGATTTGAGATACGTGAGCTATGAGAGTGTTTCAGCTTTCCTCTACTTGAGGTTTTTTGTCATCCACCCATATACAGTGACATATCCAGTACTGAGAATGAGGATATTGAGGAGCTTGGTGATCCTTCAACTCAAAAATCGACATACACTTCATGTTATACCAGTACCGCCCACTGTGATGGCAAGGCTATGGTCTTTGACGTTGATGGTGTAGATGAGGTTCTATGGGATGAGATTGAGGAGGAGGATTGATCTTTTATATTTCTCTCTCTTCTTCTTTCTCTTTTTCATTCTTGGCACCAAAGGGAGAGAAATAAGATGAGAAGGGAGGGGGTGAAAAATATTTATGTCACCATAGACCTTATATTAGTTTGTGTTATGTGATATGAGAGTATATATGAGTTAAGTACCTAGAGCAAGCGCTATGATTAGTGGTCTAACTAACCTAAACACTTCACAAAAGCATTTACACTACTCATCCAGTGATTCTTTGAGCACATGGGTTTCTAGATCTAGTAAATATGAGCTTCCACTCTCTTGATATGTTCCTCGGCTCCCACACCTCAAATGGCTGGTTGTGGTGGTATACATAGACTCCAAGTCCAAAACTAGTCATTATAAATGACAAGTTTTGCATGTCGTGTCTGGTGCACTTATTGGATATGTCTGGTGCGTCGATGTTAACTAGCCATTGGTTCTACTCATTACCGATCATTGGAGATCGATCATTTGATGCTTTATCTATTGTGTTCAACGAACATGTCTAGTGCCTTATGGCCCTCTCTAATCATGCTACAACCCTCTGAGTATTATGTCTAGTGGTGTATCTGATGTTACATCAGACATACCCTGTGTCGTTTGAATGTCCTTAAAACATTGTAGTATTCTCCAAGTTTCTTATTCGATGTTGTATTTTGTGCCTCACCACTCATTTCTGGTGGTTGGTATCTGGTGCACACAGGGGTGGTGCCAAGATTATGACATAAAGGGGCCAACCAATTCATCAATACTATACGGTGAAAAATATCATATGATGTTATCAAGCCTAACCACTCGACATGGAATAAGAATTCTAGTTCTTTATAAATTATCCTAGTCCATGAGTCTATTTTCTAGCTAATTAATATATTGAACTAAAGTTATGGCGCAACAACAATACCAAAATAATAAAGACGAGATAATGATGAATGTTCGATTAATGAGATTCAACTTTTATATAATGACTCTAGTATTCATCACGCAGCTAACAAAATTTTAATAGAATTTAAAATCCAACTAGCGTCGAGGATCCATAAAAATCCGTCAACTTGTCCAGGTACATGTCAAATTCATCGTGTACACGGTAACTATTAAGTAACAACTTTAGTTGAAATTCGTATATTTTATTATTAGCGACGAATTTTTAAGATTAGAATATTTTTGTAGGAATTGTAATTAATTATATATATATAACATATTTAGTAATGAAATTTATAGTCCGCCTAAAACCGACTCTAGCAGATTACCCAAAGTTTACCCATATGCAATTTTCTGCACTGTTCACAGAGTGAAGATTGAATATAAACTAGTCGGTTGCCTTTGCATTGCGACGGCTTACAACAATACCCACGTAAACTATCCATCAAAAAAAATCAAGATTTTTTATTGATTGTCTCTGTTCTCTGTATAATATTTTTTGATTTGGCTAATTTGTGTTATTGTTTACTCCATGCAATATGTCTTGGTACAAAACGACCAATGAAGTGAGCGATTAAAAGAGAGTTCACAACGACTGACTGAATGAACAGAGATTATAAAATGACATAATTCCACCATACAGAAACCAAATAAGAGAAAGTTTGTGAGCTCAAGTTTCTAAAATAAGTCACATAAAGTCAAACTTATAAAAAAGATAGATCAAAATATGGAGTGATTGCTAAAGTCAGGCATCAATAAAAACTGGATGCGCTCCATATAAATTATGCTACTTCGTACCAATTACTAACGTTTAAAACCAACAAATAACCTTTCATTTTACTGTTTGTGTGACAAATCATTGTTGCTTCATCCAATTCAGCAACCTCAAACATCATGTAGTCCATTGCGCCAATGTGGTCTTAGAAACAACTTAATGCTTACAAGAGCCAAGAACGTCGTGCCGTGCTTGGGCTGTAGCCTCAGGCCGTACTGCTAGCCCGGTCCGACACGATTATATTTTTTTATTTTACAAAAAAACGTATATACATATATACAATTTATATTCAATATTAAAAACATTTGAGCATGATGTTCTACTGGTTAGACAGCTTCACTCAGTGACTCTCGTCCTTCTTCCATTAGGGCATGGGTTCGAACCCCACTTACTGCATCGTTTTTTAACATTTTACGCTAATTTAATCAAATGGACCGACAGGCTAACGGGCTGACCCGACACAGTCAGCAGGTCGGCACGACGTGCCTAGGCCATAGTTGTGGCCCGCGTGCGTCTGGCCTGTGCTAGGCCACCGTTTGGCCATCTATAGGCGTGTAGCTGATTAATTTGAAATAGTTGTGAGGAGTTATTTATAAAAATATGACGCTGGCCTGTGCCAGGCCACCGTTTGGCCATCTATAGGCGTGTAGCTGATTAATTTGAAATAGTTGTGAGGGGTTATTTGTAAAAATATGACGCGGGACGACGCTTCTTGCGCCTCTAGCCGGCAGGTCCTCGGCCTAGCCGAACTGTCTTACGTGACACGCTTCGATTCCTCTCGACACAATCGAGTGGTATGTATTTCTAGTAGATTGAATCTGCTGCTCTCATTGAGGATCGAAGAAGAGAATTTCGGACTGTGATTAACAAAGAGAAAAAAATCCAACCGACCACCGCGTGCCAGCAGCACGCTCGAGCCGGGGCCGCACTGCGCGCCGGAGGGTTGTGCTTCACCGTCAGTTGCGCCCACGCTGGAAGCCGCGTCGCGCCCACGTCGGGGCCATGTTGCCGCTAGTGGCACGCCTGCGCCTCGTCAGGACCTCGCCTGCACCGCGCTGTGGATGCTACAATGCTGCACCAGCGATCGCCTGCCGAGCGCGATGGTCTCGTCCTTCTTCCTGGCTTGGAGTCATGGACTCGTGGCCGAGAGGAGCTCCTGATCCATTTTTCAGGGGCATAAAGAGAGCACGTCATGGACTCGTGGCCGAGAGGAGCTCCTGGTCCATTTTTTCAATTGAAAAAAACGCTCCCTTCCGTGTCACGGTTACTAGTGCGCATGGATCCTAGGTTTTGCATGCCTATCTCAAAACTCAATAGTGCTGGCCCAGTCGCTGGTGTGATGGCTTTAGCCATGAATTATTTATCCTAGTGAAGGAGCTCGGTCAAAGTGCTCCTGGAAAGGTGGATCTAACTGATTGGTTAAAAATAAAAGAAAAAATGGCAATGCAATTCATACCATTCACTACTTTTTACCGTTTTACGTAGAATTAATTTCTTCGATAATTTCTGTTATAATTGTTGCACTTAAAATAGGTTCTTGCTGAATTTGTTCATGAAATTTTTAGTACATTTAATTAGCATGCATGCTTTTATGTTACAATTTCTACCTTAATTATTTCCTGTCGCAAATAATTAGTTGAAAAATACGTGTTTAAATATGGGAAAATGTATTTTACACCTGATATGTTATGTTCATGCATTACTTTTTGTGTTTATATTTCTGCCTTTATTTCCCGTAGTAAATAATTAGCAGAAAATTATTAAAATGTATGTGAAGGCTATGCTATGTATTTTCATATCCCTCTAAATATTTGTGTTGCGTTGAGCTTTTAGACTCACGTCGAGCGATAAAATGATATAGTGGGTACTCAGACACGTCGATCAGACTACATTTTTAATTGGCTGAGTAAAGGCATTGGCTGCGCCCTGGCAACACAGCGCATTATTTGTGTCGTACGAACTTAGCTGTGTCATGTGATTGCTATGTAGCACTCTCGTTTAATCGGACAGCTCCCATTGAGTCGAACCACCATCGCTGAGTCACGTATTTTTCGCATGCCCTGTAGCCACTATCTATCTACCGTGATCATTGAGCCACAATTGCGCCTGTTGCGCACGTTGCGTAGACTTATCGTCTGCCCCGATTACCGAGCCATAATTGTGCCTGTTGCGCTTATTACGAAGGCTTGTCGTGTTGTCGTAGCCCTGATGGTCGCACACGTGTTGACACCAGATGCTAGAGCTTGTACTCGCGTGGGTTGTGGTGGGTTGTTCAAGCCTCTAAAGTCACATTATGTGCAACCTTCATAAACCATTTTGTTTGACTCTATATTCTATTTGACTATGTTGTGTGGCATTATATATTTATATATCGCCAAGTGGCCATAACAACTATATCAAGCTCTATAGTGCTTGGAAATCTAGGAAATTAAATTGAAATACAATTAAACACAGATAAGTTAATTTTCTGCTCTCTCCTCATGCATAAAGTTTTACCCGAAGTAACCCGAATATATAAAATATAATGCATGAAAGCCTTTTGGCATAGAAGATATCACATATTGGGATTCTATTAGTAAGCAAAAGACTTTACCAAATGATTTAAGGCTATAAATCTCAGTTATACATTGTTCAACAAGATGTTGACACATTGCTCTCTTTGTCATTGAACGGCATGGAGCGAACTTTGAGATAAATGGCTAGTACCATAGCAACACGAAGTTGCGAGTACATCGAAAGGTTACTCTGAGAAAAATTTCACTATGTTGGTGTGCAAAAAACATTGTGTGTTATCGTCGAACCACTTTACTCGTCCTGTCTAGGACCTCTATGCTTGTGTTGCATACATCTCTCAGAATTGTAAATACCTATAGTCGCTGAATTGACTAGGTATAGTCCTTTGATTGGTATGGTATACTTTTAAGCCAAATCGTAAAGGTCAGTCCTGAATGGACATACACCTGGAGTTTATGTAGCAGAACTACATTGGATTCCACCTTTGAAATGCTTACCGTAATCTATCTCTGATCTACTAGGAGTAAGAAGAGTAGAAACTAGCCATGGAATCCCACATCACCATAAAGCTTGAAGCGAAATTGGGCATTAATCTGTCATTGGTCCTTGGCGTTGGAAGAGCCATAAATCTTGAACGCCAGAGAGGTAGTGATGGTAATTTGTGATAGAACTATGAAGATCTTGTGAAGAACGGATGACTCCTTCATATGAGAGCAACACTATCTATTGTTGAAGACTGGTCCCAAACGGTTATTAGTCTTTTTCGCTCCTGCCAAGCAGTTATCACCATTTGCTTAGTCTTAGCAATCAGGTGAATTTTCTCAGATAAAATGAATTCTTGGCCTTGTCTGTTTTATTCCAAAGCTTCTCTTTTTGCAGAACAATGAAGAGACAAAATAATGCTTTATAGAACAAGTTGGTATATAATACGAGAAAAGTTTGCCCTGTTGGCAGCTTACATCACAAATAATTAACTATTGTTATAATTTCTCTCTCAAAATTATAATACCTAAAAATGTTGCACAAATTGATACTCAAATTCATAACAGTATGAGTAATTGGGTAAACCATGGGCAGTGATAAAAATGAGTTGGACTATACATCTATGCATATAAAAATATTTGCTTGGCAGCATTGGCCTGATGCCGTGCACTTTACTACCATTATCTACACACATATTTTCCTATGTGCTTAAAAGCACAATGCAACCAGTGAATGTCTTTGTGAGCGTTAGACCCTGATGGTCATTTTACTTGTTGATCTGAAGTAAACTAATGGCTCCAAACAACGAATGGTATTCATGAGCCCCTGAAGGACCCTTATGGATAAAATAGTGTTGTGCATGTTAGTCTAAATCTTAAGAGATTGACTATGCATTTGGTAATAATAACAATAAGTTTGCAGAATTGTAACCACGAAGCAACTTGTTGTTGCGTGTCTCGCTGGATGTTGAGACTAACCCTTCATGTTGAACGAAAAATATGTAGTATTCATGCCACTACATTAATCTAAGTCCAAAACTCACTGCATAAAACCCCGATCTGTAATGTGCGTAAGATTTCCCAAATAAATCACCACAATAGCATACATTGGCCACAACTGGATGATTGTGGTTGGGGATTTTATCTGTATGCTTTTAGAACATCTCGACATTAGGGGGAGGAATGCCCATATTGTGTAATGCTTCAATATTCTATTAAACGCACAAAAGCCAAACTGAACCTGTCGTTCGATATGTACTCCTGTGTATATGGAGTTTGCCAGAAATCATTGAGAAGTAACCATATTGGTCTGAATGCTTCTACCTGATGTAGATGTGGATATACCCGAGATTAATATCATATCCGCATTTGACTTATTGGCATTTGATCTATTCTTGGGGATGCCTGCGAATATGATCCATCAGCCTTAGTCAAAGCATATGTTTTGATTGCAGATTCACGTGGTCTGTGAATGTGATAACTGAAAGTCGCCTAGAGGGGGTGAATAGGCAAATCTGAAATTTATAAACTTTAAGCACAATCTACAAGCCGAGGTTAGCGTTAGAAATAAAGTCGAGTCCGAAAGAGAGAGCGAAAACAAATCACAAGCAAATAAAGCGGGTGACACGGTGATTTGTTTTACCGAGGTTCAGTTCTTGCAAACCTACTCCCCGTTGAGGTGGTCACAAAGACCGGGTGTCTTTCAACCCTTTCCCTCTCTCAAACGGTCACCTAGACCGAGTGAGCTTTTCTCCTTAATGAACGGGTCACTTAGACCCCTTACAAGGACCACCACAACTTGGTGTCTCTTGCTTGATTACAAGTTGCTTGAGAACAAGAATGGAGGAAGAAGAAAAGCGATCCAAGAACAAGAGCTCAAAGCACACGAGCAAAAACTCTCTCTAGTCACTATTTGTTTGGAGTAGAAATGGGACTTGGAGAGGCTTTGATTCTATTTGATTTGTGTCTTGTATTGATTGCACTAGCTCTTGTATTGAATGTGAAGTCTGAAAAACTTCGATGCCTTGAAGTGTGGTGGTTGGGGGTATTTATAGCCCTAATCACCAAAGTAACCATTGGGGAGGTTGTCTGTCGATGGGCGCACCGGACAGTCCGGTGCGCCACCGGACACTATTCGGTGCGCCAGCCACATCACCCAGCCGTTAGAGTTCGACCGTTGGAGCTCTGACAGGTGGGGCCACCGGACAGTCCGGTGGTGCACCGGATAGGTCCTGTTCACTGTCCGGTGTGCCTTCTGGCGCCTACTCTGACTCCGCGCGCACTGTTTGCGCACTGTAACGCTTTTACAGGTTTCTGTTGGAGTCGACCGTTGCGCTGTAGTCGTTGCTCCGCTGGCACACCGGACAGTTCGGTGCTACACCGGACAGTCCGGTGAATTATAGCGGAGTGGCATTTCTAGAAACCCGAAGGTGGTGAGTTCGAGTTGATTCACCCTGGTACACCGGACACTGTCCGGTGGCACACCAGACAGTCCGGTGCGCCAGACCGGGGCAGCCTTCAGTTTTCTTTTGCTCCTGTCTTTTGAACCCTATCTTGGACTTTTTATTGGATTGTGTTGAACCTTTGGCACCTGTAGAACTTATAATCTAGAGCAAACTAGTTAGTCCAATTATTTGTGTTGGGTAATTCAACCACCAAAATTACTTAGGAAAATGTTTAACCCTATTTCCCATTCAATCTCCCCCTTTTTGGTGATTGATGCCAACACAAACCAAAGCAAATATATAGGTGCATAATTGAACTAGTTTGCATAAGGTAAGTGCAAAGGTTGCTTGGAATTAAAGCAATTTATATTTTCATAAGATATGCAAGGATTGCTTTCTTCTTATTTAACATTTTGGACCACGCTTGCACCACTAGTTTTGTTTTTGCGAATTATTTGAAAATTATTTTCAAAATTCTTTTGCAAATAGTCAAAGGTATATGAATAAGATTTCGAGAAGCATTTTCAAGATTTGAAATTTTCTCCCCTTGTTTCAAATGCTTTTCTTTTGACTAAACAAAACTCCCCCTTAATGAAATTCTCCTCTTAGTGTTCAAGAGGGTTTTACCAATTGAGATAGAATTTCTTTTCAAAGATACCAATTGAAAATAACATTTAAAACTTTAAACTTGTTTCGAAATATTTTGAAATTGGCGTGGTGGTGCGGTCCTTTTGCTTTGGGCTAATACTCTCTCCCCATTTGGCATTAATCGCCAAAAACAGAGTCTTTAGAGCCCTTAATAAATTATCTCCCCCAATGGCAAACAATATATGAGTGAAAGATTATACCAAAGTGAAGAGCGATGCGGAGTGATGGCGAAGGGTAAATAATATGATGGAGTGGAATGGAAGCCTTGTCTTCGCCGAAGACTCCATTTCCCTTTCAATCTATGACTTAGCATGAGAATTCACTTGAAAACACATTAGTCATAGCACATGAAAGGGATATGATCAAAGGTACATAAATGAGCTATGTGTGCAAAGTATCAATCAAAATTCCTAGAATCAAGAATGTTTAGCTCATTCCTAAGTTTGGTAAAGGTTTTCTCATCTAGTGGTTTGGTAAAGATATCAGCTAATTGTTCTTTGGTGCTAACATAAGCAATCTCGATATCCTCCTTTTGTTGGTGATCCCTCAAAAAGTGATACCAAATGGCTATGTGCTTAGTGTGGCTGTGCTCAACGGGATTATCCGCCATGCGGATTGCACTCTCATTATCACATAGGAGAGGGACTTTGGTTAATTTGTAACCATAGTACCTAAGGGTTTGCCTCATCCAAAGCAATTGCGTGCAACAATGGCCTGCAGTAATATACTCGGCTTCGGCGGTAGAAAGAGCTACTGAAATTTGTTTCTTTGAAGCCCAAGACACTAGGGATCTTCCCAAGAACTGGCAAGTCCCTGATGTGCTCTTTCTATCAATTTTACACCCTGCCCAATCAGCATCTGAATAACCTATTAAATTAAAGGTGGATCCCTTGGGGTACCAAAGACCAAACTTAGGTGTATGAACTAAATATCTCAAGATTCTCTTCACGGCCCTAAGGTGAACTTCCTTAGGATCGGCTTGGAATCTTGCACACCTGTATACGGAAAGGATAATATCTGATCGAGATGCACATAAATAGAGTAAAGATCCTATCATCGACCGGTATACCTTTTGATCTACGGATTTACCTCCCGTGTCGAGGTCGAGATGCCCATTGGTTCCCATGGGTGTCTTGATGGGCTTGGCATCCTTCATTCCAAACTTGGTGAGTATGTCTTGAATGTACTTAGTTTGGCTGATGAAGGTGCCCTCTTGGAGTTGCTTCACTTGAAATCCTAAGAAATACTTCAACTCCCCCATCATAGACATCTCGAATTTTTGAATTATGATCCTACTAAACTCTTCACAAGTAGATTTGTTAGTAGACCCAAATATGATATCATCAACATAAATTTGGCAGACAAACAAATCATTTGCAATCATTTTAGTAAAGAGTGTAGGATCAACTTTGTCGACTTTGAAGCCATTAGTGATAAGGAAATCTCTTAGGCATTCATACCATGCTCTTGGGGGCTTGCTTGAGCCCATAAAGAGCCTTAGAGAGTTTGTAAACATGATTAGGGTACTCACTATCTTCAAAGTCGGGAGGTTGCTCAACATAGACCTCCTCCTTTATTGGTCCATTTAGGAAGGCACTTTTCACGTCCATTTGATAAAGCTTAAAGCCATGGTAAGTAGCATAGGCAAGTAATATATGAATTGACTCAAGCCTAGCTACAGGTGCATAGGTTTCACCGAAATCCAAACCTTCGACTTGTGAATATCCCTTGGCTACAAGTCGAGCTTTGTTCCTTGTCACCACACCATGCTCATCTTGCTTGTTGCGGAAGACCCACTTGGTTCCTACAACATTTTGATTAGGACGTGGAACAAGATGCCATACCTAATTCCTTGTGAAGTTGTTGAGTTCCTCTTGCATTGCCAACACCCAATCCGAATCTCTTAATGCGTCTTCCACCCTGTATGGCTCAATAGAAGACACAAAAGAGTAATGTTCACAAAAATGAGCAACACAAGATCGAGTGGTTATCCCCTTATGAATGTCACCGAGAATGGAGTTCACTGGGTGATCTCGTTGTATCGCTTGGTGGACTCTTGGGTGTGGCGGCCTTGGACCCTCATCATCTTCCTTGTCTTGATCATTAGCATCTCCCCCTTGATCATTGTCCTCCTCTTGAGGTGACTCATCTTGATCTTCATTTTCATCATCTTGATCTTGATCCTCATCTTGAGTTGGTGGAGATGCTTGCACGGAGGAAGATGGTTGATCTTGTGCTTGTGGAGGCTCTTCGGATTCCTTAGGACACACATCCCCAATGGACATGTTCCTTAGCGCGACGCACGGAGCCTCTTCATCATCTAGCTCATCAAGATCAACTTGCTCTACTTGAGAGCCATTAGTCTCATCAAACACAATGTCACAAGAAACTTCAACTAGTCCAGTGGACTTGTTAAAGACTCTATATGCCCTTGTATTTGAGTCATATCCTAGTAAAAAACCTTCTATAGCCTTAGGAGCAAATTTAGATTTTCTACCTCTTTTAACAAGAATAAAACAGTTGCTACCAAAGACTCTAAAATATGAAACATTGGGCTTTTTACCGGTTAGGAGTTCATAGGATGTCTTCTTGAGGATTCGGTGAAGGTAGAGACGGTTGATGGCGTAGCAAGCAGTGTTGATTGCTTCCGCCCAAAACCGGTCCGAAGTCTTGTACTCATCAAGCATGGTCCTCGCCATGTCAAGTAGAGTTCTATTCTTCCTCTCCACTACACCATTTTGTTGTGGTGTGTAGGGAGAAGAGAACTCATGCTTGATGCCCTTGTCCTCAAGAAAGCCTTCAATTTGAGAGTTCTTGAACTCCGTCCCATTGTCGCTTCTAATCTTTTTGATCCTTAAGCCGAACTCATTTTGAGCCCATATCAATAATCCCTTTAAGGTCTCTTGGGTTTGTGATTTTTCCTGCAAAAAGAACACCCAAGTGAAGCGAGAATAATCATCCATAATTACAAGACAATACTTACTCCCGCCGATGCTTATGTAAGCTATCGGGCCAAATAGATCCATGTGGAGTAGCTCAAGCGGCCTGTCGGTCGTCATGATGTTCTTATGTGGATGATGAACACCAACTTGCTTCCCTGCTTGACATGCGCTACAAACCCTGTCTTTCTCAAAATGAACATTGGTTAGTCCCAAAATGTGTTCTCCCTTTAGAAGCTTGTGAAGATTCTTCATCCCAACATGGGCTAGTCGGCGATGCCAAAGCCAACTCATATTAGTCTTAGCAATTAAGCAAGTATCGAGTTCAGCTCTAATAAAATCAACTAAGTATAGTTGACCCTCTAATACTCCCTTAAATGCTACTGAATCATCACTTCTTCTAAATACAGTAACACCTATATCCGTAAAAAGACAGTTGTAACCCATTTTGCATAATTGAGAAACAGAAAGCAAGTTGTAATCTAAAGAATCTACAAGAAAAACATTGGAAATGAAATGGTCAGGAGATATAGCAATTTTACCAAGTCCTTTGACCAAACCTTGATTTCCATCCTCGAAAGTGATAGCTCTTTGGGGATCATGGTTTTTCTCATAGGAGGAGAACATTCTTTTCTCCCCAGTCATGTGGTTTGTGCACCCGCTATCAATGATCCAACTTGAGCCCCCGGATGCATAAACCTACAAAACAAGTTTAGGCCTTGTTCTTAGGTACCCAAACGGTCTTGGGTCCTTTGACATTAGAAACAAGCACCTTGGGTACCCAAACACAAGTCTTTGACCCCTTGTGTTTGCCCCCGACATATTTGGCAACTACTTTGCCTGATTTGTTAGTGAGCACATAAGAAGCATCAAAAGTCTTAAATGAAACAATAGGCTCATTTGATGCAGTAGGAGTTTTCTTTTTAGGCAATTTAACATGAGTGGATTGCCTAGAACTAGATGCCTCACTCTTATACATAAAAGCATGATGAGAGCCAGAGTGAGACTTACTAAAATGAATTCTCCTAATTTTGTGTTCGGGATAACCAACAGGATATAAAATATAGCCCTCGTTATCCTGAACCATGGGAGCTTTGCTCTTAACAAAGTTAGACAAATTTTTAGGGGCATTAAGCTTGACATTGTCTCCCTGTTGGAAGCCAATGCCATCCTTAATGCCAGGGCGTCTCCCTCTATAGAGCATGCTTCTAGCAAATTTAAATTTTTCATTTTCTATCTCATGCTCGTTAATTTTTAGCACTAAGTTGAGCTATGTGATCATTTTGTTGTTTAATTAAAGCTAAGTGATCATGGATAGCATCAACATTAATGTCTCTACATCTAGTACAAATAGTAACATGATCAATACTAGATGTAGAGGGTTTGCATGCATTTAATTCATCAATCTTAGCATGTAAAATAGCATTCTCATTTCTAAGATTGGAAATAGAAACATTGCAAACATTTAAATCTTTAGCCTTAGATGTTAATTTATCATTTTCAATCTTAAGGCTAGAAAGTGATTCATTCAACTTGTCAATCTTAGCAATCAAACTAGCATTATCATTTTTAAGGTTGATAAGAGAATCGTCACAAACATTTAATTTTTCTACGTTAGCAATTAATTTAGCATTCTCAAATCTAAGGTTGGAAATAGTGTCATGGCAAGTGCTTAACTCACTAGTCAATTTTCACATTTTTCTACTTCCTGAGCATAAGCATTTTTAACCTTAACATGCTTCTTATTTTCCTTAATAAGGAAGTCATCTTGGCTATCCAAGAGTTCATCCTTCTCATGAATAGCACCTATTAATTCATTTAATTTTTCTTTTTGTTGCATGTTTAGGTTGACAAAAAGGGCAAGCAAATTATCTTTATCATCACTAGAGTTATCCTCATCACTAGATGTTGCATATTTAGTGGAGGCTCTAGATTTTACCTTCTTTTTGGCGTCTTTTGCCATGAGGCACTTGTGGCCGACGTTTGGGAAGAGGAGACCCTTACTGATGGCGATGTTGGCGGCGTCCTCGTCGGAGGAGGAGTCGGTGGAGCTCTCATTGGAGTCCCACTCCCGGTATACATGGGCATCGCCGCCCTTCTTCTTATAGTATCTCTTCTTTTTCCTTCCTCTTTCCCTTCTTGTCGTCGCCCCTGTCACTATCACTAGATAATGGACATTTAGCAATGAAATGACCAGGCTTACCACACTTGTAGCAAACTTTCTTGGAGCAGGACTTGTAATCTTTCCCCCTCCTTTGCTTGAGGATTTGGCGGAAGCTTTTGATGATGAGCGCCATCTCCTCGTTGTCGAGCTTGGAGGCGTCGATGGGAAGCCTACTCGACGTAGACTCTTCTTTCTTCTCTTCCGTCGCTTTGAATGCGATGGGTTGCACCTCGGGTGTGGAGGTGGCGCCTCGCTCGATGATTTGTTTGGAGCCTTTGATCATCAATTCAAAGCTCACAAACTTTCCTATAACCTCCTCGGGAGACATTAGCTTGTATCTAGGATCACCATGAATTAATTGAACTTGTGTAGGGTTAAGAAAAACGAGTGATCTTAGAATAACCTTGACCATTTCATGGTCATCCCATTTTGTGCTCCCAAGGTTGCGCACTTGATTCACCAAGGTCTTGAGCCGGTTGTACATGACTTGTGGCTCCTCCCCTTGGTTGAGCATGAATCGACCGAGCTCCCCTAGATCGTTTCCCGCTTAGTGATCTTGGTCACCTCATCTCGTCCGTGCACGGTCTTGAGCACGTTCCAAATCTCTTTGGCACTCTTCAACCCTTGCACCTTATTATACTCCTCTCGACTTAGAGAGGCGAGGAGTATAGTAGTGGCTTAGGAGTTGAAGTGCCGGATTTGGGCTACCTCGTCCGAATCATAGCCTTCATCCCCCACGGATGGTTCCTGCGCTCCAAACTCAACAATGTCCCAAATGCTAGCGTGGAGTGAGGTTAGATGGTGCCTCATTTTATCACTCCACATACAATAATCTAAACCGTAAAAAACCGGTGGTTTGCCTAGTGGGACGGAAAGTAAAGGGGTATGTTTGGAAATGCGAGGATAGCGTAATGGGATCTTACTAAACTTCTTGCGCTCATGGCGCTTAGAAGTGACGAACGGCGTGTCGAAGCCGGAGGTGGAAGGCGATGAAGAATTGATCTCATAGTAGACCACTTTCTTCATTTTCTTCTTCTTGTCGCCACTTCGGTGCGACTTGACGTGGGGAGGTGATTCCTCTCCCTCTTCTTGTTGCCAGACTCCCCTGATGGAGCTTTGCCGTGGCTTGTGGCGGGCTTCTCGCCGGTCACCATCTCCTTTTGGCGTGAGCTCCCGACATCACTTCGAGCGGTTAGGCTCTAATGAAGTATCGGATCCGATACCAATTGAAAGTCGCCTAGAGGGGGGTGAATAGGCAAATCTAAAATTTATAAACTTTAAGCACAATCTACAAGTCGGGGTTAGCGTTAGAAATAAAGTCGAGTCCGAAAGAGAGGGCGAAAACAAATCACAAGCAAATAAAGCGGATGACACGATGATTTGTTTTGCCGAGGTTCGGCTCTTGCAAACCTACTCCCCGTTGAGGTGGTCACAAAGACCGGGTCTCTTTCAACCCTTTCCCTCTCTCAAACGGTCACCTAGACCGAGTGAGCTTTTCTCCTTAATCAACGGGTCACTTAGACCCCTTACAAGGACCACCACAACTTGGTGTCTCATGCTTGATTACAAGTTGCTTGAGAACAAGAATGGAGGAAGAAGAAAAACAATCCAAGAACAAGAGCTCAAAGAACACGAGCAAAAACTCTCTCTCTAGTCACTATTTGTTTGGAGTGGAAATGGGACTTGGAGAGGCTTTGATTCTATTTGATTTGTGTCTTGTATTGATTGCACTAGCTCTTGTATTGAATGTGAAGTCTGAAAAACTTTGATGCCTTGAAGTGTGGTGGTTGGGGGTATTTATAGCCCCAACCACCAAAGTGGCCGTTGGGGAGGCTGTCTGTCGATGGGCGCACCGCACAGTCCGGTGCGCCACCAGACACTGTCCGGTGCACCAGCCACGTCACCCAACCGTTAGGGTTCGACCGTTGGAGCTCTGACAGGTGGGGTCACCGGACAGTCCGGTGGTGCACCGGACAGGTCCTGTTCAATGTCCAGTGCGCTTTCTGGCGCCTGCTCTGACTCCGCGTGCACTGTTTGCGCACTGTAGTGCTTTTACAGGTTTCCGTTGGAGTCGACCGTTGCATTGTAGCCGTTGCTCCGCTGGCACACCGGACAGTCCGGTGCTACACCGGACAGTCTGGTGAATTATAGCGGAGTGGCATTTCCAGAAACCCGAAGGTGGCGAGTTTGAGTTAATTCACCCTGGTGCATCGGACACTGTCCGGTGCGCCAGACCAGGGCAGCCTTCGGTTTTCTTTTGCTCCTGTCTTTTGAACCCTATCTTGGACTTTTTATTGGTTTGTGTTGAACCTTTGGCACCTATAGAACTTATAATCTAGAGCAAACTAGTTAGTCCAATTATTTTTGTTGGGCAATTCAACCACCAAAATTACTTAGAAAAAGGTTTGACCCTATTTCCCTTTCAATAACTCTCCTCCGATTAATTCACCCTAATGGTGATTTGCCTCACGAAGAGGTTCATCTTGATGATGAAATTCCTAGCAATGCATGCAATATCATTGTGCTAGGAATACGGAACAATGAATCTTTTGTTTTTGGGAAATGATGAAGATCATTATTAAATGTGGGAGACAAATGTGTCGACACCTATCTTGCCTCTATAGATTGCAAAGGGATCCAAAACAAAGTCCTAGACATGAGTGCTTGAAGCTCTCTTATCGGATCATTGATAAATGCAATCCAGGCTGAACCAATAATCGCAAAATAAAAGTCGCGAGCTTAAAGTTCGGACATTTATGGGCACTATTGAAATAATGTGTGGTGAATGCGATGGTTCAAGTGGTCTTGTGAGAGACCCATCCCACATATGTGTTGAGTAAACACTATTTCGCTATGTAATATATCTGGCAAATGACATGAATTAAAATATGCAGTTAATAGGATTCTTGAAAGTCGCCTAGAGGGGGGGTGAATAGGGCGAAACTGAAATTTACAAATATAATCACAACTACAAGCCGGGTTAGCGTTAGAAATATAAACGAGTCCGTGAAAGAGGGTGCAAAACAAATCGTAATCAAATAAGGAGTGTGACACGCGGATTTGTTTTACCGATGTTCGGTTTTCGCAAACCTACTCCCCGTTGAGGAGGCCACAAAGGCCGGGTCTTTTTCAACCCTTTCCCTCTCTCAAACGGTCCCTCGGACCGAGTGAGCTTTCTCTTCTCAATCAAACGGGAACAAACTTCCCCGCAAGGATCACCACACAATTGGTGTCTCTTGCTTTGGTTACAATTGAGTTGATCGCAAGAAAGATTGAAAGAAAGCACGATTGCAAAAGCCAAGCGACAAGAGCGACAAATAACACACGGATCACTTTCTCTCTCAAGTCACTAATCACTAATGATCTCTTTTCTCAATTGTGAAACTTGGAGAGATGGAGGCTTTGAATGTGTCTTGGAATGGATTGCTAGCTCTTGTATTGAATGTTGAAGGTTGGAATGCTTGGATGTTATGAATGGAGGTGGTTGGGGTTGTATTTATAGCCACCAACCACTTCCTAGCCGTTGGGCCTTTCTGCTGAGCGCGGACGGTCCGCCCTCCTGGTGCGGACGGTCCGCCCCTGAAGATCAACGGCTGAAAATGCAACGGTCAGCAGTAACGGCTATATCAACGGCTATATTGTATTTAATGCGTCGTCAGATGTCAGACAGAGCCAGTCGCGGACGGTCCGGTCGTGCACCCCGGACGGTCCGCGAGGCCCCCTATAATTCATTTCTCCGAACCCGTTACCTTCGGGTTTTTCGGTTTCTTACCGACCGGACGGTCCGCGCCTGAGGCCGGACGGTCCGCGCGAGGGCTCGGACGGTCTTTGCTTTTCTTTCGGACAGTCCGTAATGGAAACTTGTATTTTTGCATTGGTTCTGTCCGGGAGTCATTCTAGTGTTGCGGACGGTCCGCCGCAAGGGCCCGGACGGTCCGCGCTTGGCTTGTTTTTCCAAAAAGCTTCTCCTGTTCGGAATAATCTACGGTATTCCGGACAGTCGATTTAGTATAGATATAGATGAACTTTTGGCACCTGTAGAACATATAATCTAGAGCAAACTAGTTAGTCCAATTGTTTGTGTTGGGCGATTCAACCACCAAAACTATTTAGGAACTAGGTATAAGCCTAATTCTCTTTCAATATCCCCCTTTTTGGTGATTGATGCCAACACAAACCAAAGCAAATATAGAAGTGCATAATTGAACTAGTTTGCATAATGTAAGTGCAAAGGTTGCTTGAAATTGAGCCAATATAAATACTTAAGATATGCATGGACTGTTTCTTTCTTATATAACATTTTGGACCACGCTTGCACCACATGTTTTGTTTTTGCAAACTCTTTTAAAAATCCTTTTCAAAGTTCCTTTTTGCAAATAGTCAAAGGTAAATGAATAAGATTTTGCAAAGCATTTTCAAGATTTGAAATTCTTCTCCCCTAGTTTCAAATGCTTCTCTTTTGACTTAAACAAAACTCCCCCTAAATGAGATCCTCCTCTTAGTGTTCAAGAGGGTTTTGATATATCATTTTGAAATACTACTTTCTCCCCTTTTGAACACAATAGGAAAACCAATTGATAATATTCTTTGGAAAACACGAATTTTTTGAAATTGGTGGTGGTGCGGTCCTTTTGCTTTGGGCTCTTACTTTCTCCCCCTTTGGCATGAATCGCCAAAAACGGAATTATTAGAGCCCTCGAAGTGCTATCTTCCCCTTTGGTCATAAATAAATGAGTTAAGATTATACCAAAGACGAAGTCCGGTCCTTTTGCTTTGGGCTCTTATTCTCTCCCCCAAAGACAGGGTCCTTTTCTTTGATGCTCATGCCTTTTCTCCCCCATGAATGGAGAGTTGCTTGGAGTGACGGCGAAGGATGAGTTACGGAGTGGAAGCCTTTGTCTTTGCCGAAGACTCCAATTCCCTTTCAATATACCTATGACTTGGTTTGAAAAAGACTTGAAAACACATTAGTCATAGCATATAGAAGAGATATGATCAGAGGTATATAAATGAGCTATGTGTGCAATCTAGCAAAAGAAATTGCGTGAATCAAGAATATTGAGCTCATGCCTAAGTTTGGTAAAAGTTTGTTCATCAAGAGGCTTGGTAAAAATATCGGCTAATTGATCTTTAGTGTTAATGTAAGAAATCTCGATATCTCCCTTTTGTTGGTGATCCCTAAGAAAATGATACCGGATGGCTATGTGTTTAGTGCGGCTATGCTCGACAGGATTGTCGGCCATTTTGATTGCACTCTCATTATCACATAGCAAAGGGACTTTGGTTAATTTGTAACCATAGTCCCGCAGGGTTTGCCTCATCCAAAGCAATTGCGCGCAACAATGACCTGCGGCAATATACTCGGCTTCGGCGGTGGAAAGAGCGACCGAATTTTGCTTCTTTGAAGCCCAAGACACCAAGGATCTTCCCAAGAACTGGCAAGTCCCCGATGTGCTCTTCCTATTGATTTTGCACCCCGCCCAATCGGCATCCGAATATCCAATCAAATCAAATGTGGATCCCCTAGGAAACCAAAGCCCAAACTTAGGAGTATAAGCCAAATATCTCAAGATTCATTTTACGGCCGTAAGGTGAGCTTCCTTAGGGTCGGCTTGGAATCTTGCACACATGCATACGGAAAGCATAATATCCGGTCGAGATGCACATAAATAGAGTAAAGATCCTATCATCGACCGGTATACCTTTTGATCCACGGACTTACCTCCCGTGTCGAGGTCGAGATGCCCATTAGTTCCCATGGGTGTCTTGATGGGTTTGGCATCCTTCATTCCAAACTTGCTTAGAATATCTTGAGTGTATTTGGTTTGGCTTAGGAAGGTGCCCTCTTGGAGTTGCTTCACTTGAAATCCTAGAAAATACTTTAACTCCCCCATCATAGACATCTCGAATTTTTGTGTCATGATCCTACTAAACTCTTCACATGTAGACTCGTTAGTAGACCCAAATATAATATCATCAACATAAATTTGGCATACAAACAAGTCATTTTCAAGAGTTTCAGTAAAGAGTGTAGGATCGGCCTTTCCGACTTTGAATCCATTTGCAATAAGAAAATCTCTAAGGCATTCATACCATGCTCTTGGGGCTTGCTTGAGCCCATAAAGCGCCTTAGAGAGCTTATAGACATGGTTAGGATACTCACTGTCTTCAAAGCCGGGAGGTTGCTCAACATAGACCTCTTCCTTGATTGGTCCATTGAGGAAGGCACTTTTCACGTCCATTTGATAAAGCTTAAAGCCATGGTAAGTAGCATAGGCTAATAATATGCGAATTGACTCAAGCCTAGCTACGGGTGCATAGGTTTCACCGAAATCCAAACCTTCGACTTGGGAGAATCCTTTGGCCACAAGTCGAGCTTTGTTCCTTGTCACCACACCATGCTCATCTTGCTTGTTGCGAAAAACCCATTTGGTTCCTACAACATTTTGATTAGGATGTGGAACTAAATGCCATACCTCATTCCTAGTGAAGTTGTTGAGCTCTTCTTGCATCGCCACCACCCAATCCGAATCTTGGAGTGCTTCCTCTACCCTGTGTGGCTCAATAGAGGAAACAAAAGAGTAATGTTCACAAAAATGTGCAACACGAGATCGAGTAGTTACCCCCTTATGAATGTCGCCGAGGATAGTGTCGACGGGGTGATCTCGTTGAATTGCTTGGTGGACTCTTGGATGTGGCGGTCTTGGTTCTTCATCCTCCTTGTCTTGATCATTTGCATCTCCCCCTTGATCATTGCTGTTATCTTGAGATGGCTCATTTGCTTGATCTTCTACTTCATCAACTTGAGCTTCATCCTCATTTTGAGTCGGTGGAGATGCTTGCATGGAGGAGGATGGTTGATCTTGTGCATTTGGAGGCTCTTCGGATTCCTTAGGACATACATCCCCAATGGACATGTTCCTTAGCGCGATGCATGGAGCCTGTTCTTCACCTATCTCATCAAGATCAGCTTGCTCTACTTGAGAGCCGTTAGTTTCATCAAACACAACGTCACATGAGACTTCAACTAGTCCAGTGGACTTGTTAAAGACCCTATATGCCCTTGTGTTTGAGTCATAACCAAGTAAAAAGCCTTCTACAGTTTTAGGAGCAAATTTAGATTTTCTACCTCTTTTAACAAGAATAAAGCATTTGCTACCAAAAACTCTAAAATATGAAATGTTGGGCTTTTTACCAGTTAGGAGTTCATATGATGTCTTCTTGAGGATTCGGTGTAGATACAACCGGTTGATGGCGTAGCAAGCGGTGTTGACTGCCTCCGCCCAAAACCGATCCGAAGTCTTGTACTCATCAAGCATGGTCCTTGCCATGTCCAATAGAGTTCGATTCTTCCTCTCCACTACACCATTTTGTTGTGGAGTGTAGGGAGAAGAGAACTCATGTTTGATGCCCTCCTCCTCAAGAAAGCCTTTGATTTGAGAGTTCTTGAACTCCGTCCCGTTGTCGCTTCTTATTTTCTTGATCCTTAAGCCGAACTCATTTTGAGCCCGTCTCAAGAATCCCTTTAAGGTTTCTTGGGTTTGAGATTTTTCCTATAAAAAGAATACCCAAGTGAAGCGAGAATAATCATCCACAATAACTAGACAGTGCTTACTCCCGCCGATGCTTATGTAAGCGATCGGGCCGAATAGGTCCATGTGTAGGAGCTCAAGTGGCCTGTCGGTCGTCATTATGTTCTTATGCGGATGATGAGTGCCAACTTGCTTTCCTGCTTGGCATGCGCTACAAATCCTGTCTTTCTCAAAATGAACATTTGTTAGTCCTAAAATGTGTTCTCCCTTTAGAAGCTTATGAAGATTCTTCATCTTAACATGAGCTAGTCGGCGATGCCAGAGCCAACCCATGTTAGTCTTAGCAATTAAGCAAGTGTCGAGGTCAGCTCTATCAAAATCTACTAAGTATAGCTGACCCTCTAACACTCCCTTAAATGCTATTGAATCATCACTTCTTCTAAAGACAGTGACACCTACATCAGTGAATAGACAGTTGTAGCCCATTTGACACAATTGAGATACGGAAAGCAAATTGTAATCTAAAGAATCAACCAGAAAAACATTTGAAATGGAATGGTCAGGAGATATAGCAATTTTACCAAGACCTTTGACCAAACCTTGATTTCCATCCCCGAATGTGATAGCTCGTTGGGGATCTTGGTTTTTCTCGTATGAGGAGAACATCTTTTTCTCCCCTGTCATGTGGTTTGTGCACCCGCTGTCGAGTATCCAACTTGAGCCCCCGGATGCATAAACCTACAAAACAAGTTTAGTTCTTGACTTTAGGTACCCAAATGGTTTTGGGTCCTTTGGCATTAGACACAAGAACTTTGGGTACCCAAACACAAGTCTTTGACCCCTTGTGCTTGCCCCCAACATACTTGGCAACTACTTTGCCGGATTTGTTAGTTAAAACATAGGATGCATCAAAAGTTTTAAATAAAATGTCATGCTCATTTGATGCATTAGGAATTTTCTTCTTAGGCAACTTAGCACGTGTTGGTTGCCTAGAGCTAGATGTCTCATTCTTATATATAAAAGCATGGTTAGAACCAGAGTGAGACTTCCTAGAATGAATTTTCCTAATTTTGTCCTCGGGATAACCGACAGGGTATAAAATGTAACCCTCGTTATCCTGAGGCATGGGAGCCTTGCCCTTAACAAAGTTAGACAATCTTTTAGGAGGGGCATTAATTTTGACATTGTCTCCCCTTTGGAAGCCAATGCCATCCTTGATGCCCGGGCGTCTCCCATTATAAAGCATGCTACGAGCAAATTTAAATTTCTCATTTTCTAAGTTGTGCTCGGCAATTTTAGCATCTAGTTTTGCTATGTGATCATTTTGTTGTTTAATTAAAGCCATATGATCATGAATAGCATTAATATCAACATCTCTACATCTAGTACAAATAGATACATGCTCAACAATAGATGTAGAGGGTTTGCAAGAATTAAGTTCAACAATCTTAGCATGAAGAATATCATTTTTATCTTTAAGATTGGAAATGGTAGCATTGCAATCATCTAGTTCTTTAACCTTAGCAATTAAATTTTCATTTTCTACTTTAAGGCTAGCAAGAGAAATGTTTAATTCTCCAATCCTAGCAAGCAAATCATCATTATTATCTCTAGGATTGGGAATTGAAACATTACAAACATGTGAATCAACCTTAGCATTTAAACTAGCATTTTCATTCCTAAGGTTGTCAATCATCTCACGGTAAGTGCTTAGCTCACTAGATAATTTTTCACATTTCTCAATTTCTAGAGCATAAGCATTTTTAACCTTAACATGTTTCTTGTTTTCTTTAATTAGATAATCCTCTTGGGAATCCAAAAGGTCATCCTTTTCATGAATAGCACTAATTAATTCATTTAATTTTTCCTTTTGTTCCATGTTAAGATTAGCAAAAAGGGTACGCAAGTTATCCTCCTCATCACTAGCATTTTCATCACTGGAGGTTTCATACTTAGTAGAGGATCTTGATTTTACCTTCTTTCTTTTGCCGTCCTTTGCCATGAGGCACTTGTGGCCGACGTTGGGGAAGAGAAGTCCTTTGGTGACGGCGATGTTGGCGGCGTCCTCGTCGGAGGAGGAGTCGCTTGAGCTTTCGTCGGAATTCCACTCCCGACAAACATGGGCATCGCCGCCCTTCTTCTTGTAGTATCTCTTCTTCTCCTTTCTTCTTCCCTTCTTGTCGTCGCCTCGGTCACTGTCACTTGATATAGGACATTTAGCAATAAAATGACCGGGCTTACCACATTTGTAGCAAACCTTCTTGGAGCGGGACTTGTAATCTTTCCCCCTCCTTTGTTTGAGGATTTGGCGGAAGCTCTTGATGACAAGCGCCATCTCCTCATTGTCAAGCTTGGAGGCGTCGATTGGTTGTCTACTTGGTGTAGACTCCTCCTTCTTTTCTTCCGTCGCCTTGAATGCGACGGGTTGAGCTTCGGATGTGGTGGGTTCGTCAAGCTCGTTGATTTTCCTCGAGCCTTCGATCATGCACTCAAAACTTACAAAATGCCCGATTACTTCCTCGGGGGTCATTTTAGTATATCTAGGATTACCACGAATTAATTGAACTTGAGTAGGGTTAAGGAAAATAAGAGATCTTAGAATAATCTTAACCACTTCGTGGTCATCCCACTTTACGCTCCCGAGGTTGCGCACTTGGTTCACCAAGGTCTTGAGCCGATTGTACATGTGTTGTGGCTCCTCCCCTTTGCGAAGCCGGAACCGACCGAGCTCCCCCTCGATCGTTTCCCGCTTGGTGATCTTGGTGAGCTCGTCTCCCTCGTGCGCGGTTTTGAGCACATCCCAAACCTCCTTGGCGCTCTTCAACCCTTGAACTTTGTTGTACTCCTCTCTACTCAAAGAGGCGAGGAGTATTGTTGTCGCTTGAGAGTTGAAGTGCTCGATTTGGGCCACCTCATCCTCATCGTAATCCTTATCCCCTATGGATGGTACCTGTGCACCAAACTCAACAACATCCCATATACTTTTGTGGAGTGAGGTTAGATGAAATCGCATTAAATCACTCCACCTAGCATAATCTTCACCATCAAAAGTTGGTGGTTTGCCTAATGGGACGGAAAGTAAAGGTGCATGTTTAGAAATGCGAGGATAGTGTAGGGGGATCTTACTAAACTTCTTACGCTCTTGGCGTTTAGAAGTTACGGAGGGTGCATCGGAGTCGGAGGTCGATGTTGATGAAGTGTCGGTCTCGTAGTAGACCACTTTCCTCATCCTCTTTTGCTTGTCTCCGCTTCGATGCGGCTTGTGGGAAGAAGATTTTTCCTTCTTTTCTTTGTGGTGAGAAGAAGATTTCTTCTCCTTCCCTTTGTTGGAGGAGATCTTCTTCTTCTCCCTCCTCTTGGTGTGGGACTCTTCCGATGAAGTGCTCCCTTGGCTTGTAGTGGGCTTTTCGCCGGTCTCCATCTCCTTCTTGGCGTGATCTCCCGACATCACTTCGAGCGGTTAGGCTCTAATGAAGCACCGGGCTCTGATACCAATTGAAAGTCGCCTAGAGGGGGGGTGAATAGGGCGAAACTGAAATTTACAAATATAATCACAACTACAAGCCGGGTTAGCGTTAGAAATATAAACGAGTCCGTGAAAGAGGGTGCAAAACAAATCGTAATCAAATAAGGAGTGTGACACGCGGATTTGTTTTACCGAGGTTCGGTTTTCGCAAACCTACTCCCCGTTGAGGAGGCCACAAAGGCCGGGTCTTTTTCAACCCTTTCCCTCTCTCAAACGGTCCCTCGGACCGAGTGAGCTTTCTCTTCTCAATCAAACGGGAACAAACTTCCCCGCAAGGATCACCACACAATTGGTGTCTCTTGCTTTGGTTACAATTGAGTTGATCGCAAGAAAGATTGAAAGAAAGCACGATTGCAAAAGCCAAGCGACAAGAGCGACAAATAACACACGGATCACTTTCTCTCTCAAGTCACTAATCACTAATGATCTCTTTTCTCAATTGTGAAACTTGGAGAGATGGAGGCTTTGAATGTGTCTTGGAATGGATTGCTAGCTCTTGTATTGAATGTTGAAGGTTGGAATGCTTGGATGTTATGAATGGAGGTGGTTGGGGTTGTATTTATAGCCACCAACCACTTCCTAGCCGTTGGGCCTTTCTGCTGAGCGCGGACGGTCCGCCCTCCTGGTGCGGACGGTCCGCCCCTGAAGATCAACGGCTGAAAATGCAACGGTCAGCAGTAACGGCTATATCAACGGCTATATTGTATTTAATGCGTCGTCAGATGTCAGACAGAGCCAGTCGCGGACGGTCCGGTCGTGCACCCCGGACGGTCCGCGAGGCCCCCTATAATTCATTTCTCCGAACCCGTTACCTTCGGGTTTTTCGGTTTCTTACCGACCGGACGGTCCGCGCCTGAGGCCGGACGGTCCGCGCGAGGGCTCGGACGGTCTTTGCTTTTCTTTCGGACAGTCCGTAATGGAAACTTGTATTTTTGCATTGGTTCTGTCCGGGAGTCATTCTAGTGTTGCGGACGGTCCGCCGCAAGGGCCCGGACGGTCCGCGCTTGGCTTGTTTTTCCAAAAAGCTTCTCCTGTCCGGAATAATCTACGGTGTTCCGGACAGTCGATTTAGTATAGATATAGATGAACTTTTGGCACCTGTAGAACATATAATCTAGAGCAAACTAGTTAGTCCAATTGTTTGTGTTGGGCGATTCAACCACCAAAACTATTTAGGAACTAGGTATAAGCCTAATTCTCTTTCAATTCTGAAGATCCGTCATGAGATCCTAGGAGGACTCATCTTTGAATTATAAATATGCAACATATAAATCTCGTACTGAATAATACATTCCCGATGAATGAGCACTCTCCTATGTAGAGAGAATATCTCCTAGATGAGATTATAGTTCCTTGATGGAACCTTTCCAGAAGAAATAAAGTCTGTGTTAAACACCAAAGTTTGAGCATCCCTATAAAGGGATAAAGACCTATACAGACCCGAAAAGGAATAAGATGAGGTACCAAAGGACTTGAAGCTCACCGAATAAGCACATGTGCATTCCACGATCTTTACTCATGGTATTTTCTACTAGATGTGGAATTACGGTATACTCTAAAGCCACGATGACAGAAACCTATAAGGTTTAGATGTTACTGGCAAAATATCCCCATTGTGCCAGAATGACAAACTATAACGATATATCTGATCAATGAAAAATCCCTGATGGATTACGATTTTTATGGACTTTTGTTACACCAACATAGATGTTGCAAAGGATGAACGCCTGTAGTGATGTGTCATATTTAGAATATGTACTATTTCAACTATATTATCCCCTAAGTCCTATTGAAGGACATGTTATTTGCTTTGCACAACTATGTATAAATTGTGGTGTAAGAGAAAATAATAGCACCCCAACCTCATCTATTCTCGTTATTCCAGATGAACAACGAGACATATATCTTGAAGAATATGCTTGAGTTATGAGGGATAACGACTTTGACAGATGTCATCGTTAGGGGGAGCGAATGCTTATATTGATCACAATCATGAGACAGTAAATGTCATATTCTATGCCCTGAAGGCGTCAGCTTGATGATCAATATGTGAACCTTTATGGAAGTTTCTATCAAATATATAGATCCAGTCGATCAAACACCATCAAAGTGGCTTAACTCGTGGACGCTATGTTTTTCGCGAACTTAAACACTTGCACTTATCTCGTTGTTCCTATTTGAAATGTTTGTATGTTGGTGATCTTAAGTTTGTGATGTGTGAATTGATTATCAATGCATGTGTTTGTAATGTGTATGTTCTGTGTGATGATATATATATATGTATTGTGTGCAATTGTGGAGAAATAGTGACCTAATTTGGTGCCGATTTTGCAGCATTATAGATTAATTCCCGTCGGCCCAGTTAATTCCCGTCGGCTATGGTCGAACCGACGAGGATTAACAATTAATCTACGTTGGCCCAGTTAATCCCCATCGGTTCACCTGGCCGACGGGAGTTAACAGTTAATCCCCGTTGGTTGCGTTGGCCGACGGGAGTTAACAGTTAATCCACGTCGGTTCACCTGGCCGACGGGAGTTAAGGCTTATCCCCGTCAGCTTGTACTTGGCCGACGGGGATTACTTATTCCCGTCAGCCGCCGACGGGAATAAGGTTATCCCCGACAACTGATGGCCATCGGCTTGAGGCCGACGGGAGTTAGCCATTTACCGACGGGAATTAGTTATTCCTGTCGGTTTATAGGTTATTCCCATCGGTTTTTAGCCGACGGGAATTAACTGGATTCCTGTAGTGAGAAGTAAAGTTGTCCTTGCAAGGATATGCAATCTGTTTGTTAAATCTTTATGTGCATATACTTCCAGAAGAAGATGTTTTGTCTTATTGATACGATTTTGCAAGGATCAGGGGAGCACATTTCTAAAGCTAGCCTTTATAGAAGATTCAATGGAATCTAGATATAGAAGATCGAAATAAGTCCTGATGACAATTGTTGTACTCTTTTTCCTTGGTGAGTTTTTCTGAAGTTTCTCACATTAGGTTTTTAACGAGACAACAAAGTGCAAATGCGATATGCGTCACCCTGCGCTCTTTCTCCATATTTTCTCACTGGGTTTTTTGGGAGTTTTAATGAGGCATGTGTTGGTCGCGGTATTCGTCCAAGGGGGAGTGTTGAGAAACCCTAATGAAGGGTTATATGGGCAAATACCGAGTATGCCCCTGAGGGCTATCACGTCTCTATATATAGAACTTGTACCCCCTCATATGGAATAGAGATAAGAAAGAGGCGAGAGGTCCAACCCTATATCATGTGTCTCGTGTGTTTCCTCTGTCGTGCTTATGAGAAGGGAGACGGGTCCTCTACAACTTCTTGCGCCTCTACTGCTGACGGAGGGAAGGGAACGGATCTGATGATCCATGGTAAGGTAGTTCTCAACAGTATAGATATGAAGATGGGTAAGCTGATGCAGATAGTCTAAACTATCTATAAAGTTTGATTTACCTTTGCATCTAGCGTGTCACGAGATATATAATGCCACGTCATATAAAATCATTGTCTAAAACCAGAGTGCAAAAACAGATGGTTTAAAAATGTTGAGGATGTTAGAAATTAATTTGGGTAATTAAGTGGGAAATTCACACTATCTGTCGTAAGGGTCGTCATTGGCCTTGGCCCAATGAACTCAAAGAAATTGTCAGCCATGGTGTTAGGTAGTGTTTGGTTCGGTGTCAACGAGGGATGGGACGGGGTCAACCCTTGGTTGACCCCGTCCCTTATTTTTTGAGGGATAGCCTTATCCACCATTTTTGAAGAATATTCCTTGACCCTGACTCTGAACCTCCAAACCAAACGCGAGTGAAATTAAAATGATCCCATCCCATCCCATCCCTCTTCATCTATCCTCATCCCTCCATCCAAACACACCCTTAGTGCCATACAGATACACAGGCCGCGGCGAGCACAGTCAGCAAGTCGGCCCAAGCGGCTGCACATCGACGTGCCGACGTCTCGTGCCTGTGTCATCTCTTGACTCTTGTCCGTCCTAGCTTCTCCAACTCCAAAGGACGCAAACCAAAACGCACAGGTTGCCTAATCCAAACCGGCCGTCGCTCGACGCTCGTCCCGCTTCCTGATCCTCACCCCTGCCTGCGCGGCTCGGCTCCTCGGCTTTCCGCGTTCGCTACGGTCGGTTTGTGCCAGCAGCCGTGCCGGATCGTTGGCCTTGCGCGGTTACACCGTGCTCCAGGCAATGGCGAGCCAACAGCAAGCAAAAGGCACAATCCTGTGGGGTATTTTGATTTCCGAATCGGAGCAGGTGTCCTTTAAACAAGGAGTTACTTGTTTGCTATTTTTCTAAATTTGCAGCCAATCAACACTCACTAGGACTCTAGAAGCCAGGGCATTGATTCAGAGAACTCTGAGACCATTTTTGTTGCATCTTTGACAGGATTACATGATGAGTGCTCTTGTTTTTCCTCTGGTTGTATATGTTATCCAGTGAACACATGTTTAATTTTATAATCATTTCAGTTTTTATCATGTTTAAATCTATTATTTTCTAGCTTTCGCAGTTTCTAAAAAGTGTGGTCCAGTGTCTGTACTTTTATGCTGTTTAGGTTTTCGCGGCCACTGCCTCCTCCCATCGTGGTACTCATTCCTTCCGGACTGTCAGAGAGCGGGGATCTATCTACGCTAGTATTCAGTTCTTCCATTACTGGTAACGAAGCCCTAGCTTGCTTGGGTGCATTGTTCGTGCGATTTTATTTTCCAAATTTTGGGGGGATTTAACACTAATCCCTAAGGGAACGTATCTGGTGCTCAAAGGGGTACGGTGCTCATGTGCACATTTTAAATCTGGTGGATCCATCTTGTATTCAACGACACCAGCAATTTTACGAAGAACCCCTCCCACCAGGGGAAGAAGGTGGAAGGGGTTCTTCACAAAATTGATGCTGCTGTTAGATGTGAAATGAATGCACCAGATTTAAAATGTGCACATGAGCACCGTACCCCTTTGAGCACCAGATACGTTCCCAATCCCTAAAGCATTTCGTCAGGTCTACCACACGATGGTTCCCTGTCATGGAGCGGCTACTGCGAATCCTCAGCAGTTTGGTGTTATTGCCGCAAACCGCTATGGTTCTCCTGTGAAGCCATCTTTATGCCCTAGTGTTGCGTTTCTGAGACTGCAGGGTTCCGCATTTCTTCTTGGGAATAAATCCTTGGCTTTGAGAGGTAAATCCACTTCTATTTCTTCCCATATGGAATTTTTACTTGTGCATGGATATTTTTGTTTTGTTCTCAGGAGAGCTATGTGACATTTCGTTAAGAAGAATAGAAATAGAATGGAGAGGCAAATCCTGCTCCTAGAAACACCCAACACACCCCAGAATGTGAATAGATATTTCTGTTTATTTTTGTACTTCATCCGAGCTCTTTGAAAATGTGATATATGCTTGGGTGTATTCAGCTGTGCTTATGGGCTTATTGCTGCCACTGAAGCTCTTTCTCCATTGGCAAGGCAACTATTCTTTCTTAAAATAGTTTTTGGGATGAACTGCCTTAGTTTGGTATAGTGTGCAACGTAGTTGGGCAACGTTTGACCATGTTTAGTTTGTATTAAGCTTCAACATTTTTCCTCCAGAGTCCCAACCAAATTGTCAAGATTTGTTTTTCTTTCCTTTTCTTTTAAATGGAAAGTTGCATAATCGAAGGTGTAACGTAATTTTAACTTGCTACATGCTTCCATGGCAGAGCCAGAAGGGCTCACTGATTTTCTGATATCAAAAGATGGAATTAACCTACAACCAACCAGTTAGAGCACTTCTAAGTGTAATAAAAGATGCTTTTGATAGTAAAATAATCAAAAGATGCTTTGATTGTACATTTTTACAACAATTATCCAATAGCAACATCAACAATATTAGTTACCGTTTAATGTGAGCTTTCCCGATTTAAGTTACCGTTTTCCGAACGATTCCGAGTTATTTTGTCTGGATTTATCCGTTTTTGATATATCGGAATTTACCGGCCGTAATCCGTTTCCTGATTTCGACAGAACAAAAACTTATACGGATGAAAATGGTGAAAGAGTTTTTCCGACCGTTACCGACCATTTTCACCCCTAATTGTGGATGCTTATCTATTAACTCTGAAAAGCCATGCTGTTTATAACCTGGATTATAAGTTACTCCCGCCGTCCACAAATGTTGGTCGTTCTCACATTTCGAGGAGTCAACATTTTTAACTTTGACCATATTTATATAAATATTTATATTTATATTACATAATTAGTATCATTAGATAGATCTTTAAGTCTATTTTTGTAGTAAATTTATTTGAATATATAATTGTTGCTAATATGTTCTATAAATCTAGTCAAACTTAAGAAAGTTTTACTGGCACGAATACCATAGCGACAAACATTTGTGGACGGATGGAGTATTTACTTTTAGCAATGACAAGGGAAGTTTGTAATCTCAATGTCACAAAAGATGTTAGTTAAAGAAAAGTTTGCTACGGTTCAGTCCACTTCATGATAGTATGACATTTACATCTTATTGTATCAATGCATGATGGAGTTGTTGTTCATGTGGAGACAACATTAAATGAAGATATAGTCTAGTTCAATTGAACTTTTTTTTATGCTGAAGGCAATTGTACATACATGGATGAATTATGGATTTCTGGCCCTCTCCTATCAATGACATACACAGTTTTACAAACTGTGAAACTAATAATTCATATATTGACTTTCTTGTGATGATTATTTTGAAATTCTACTTCATTTGTGTGTTATTTGAGGAATTTGATTTTGCATGTTTTCGACTATCAGTCATAGCAAATTTTCTTTGAGTACTTTATTTTCTCAATTATTTCTCCTTTGTGCTAAAGTTGCCATATGCATTTGAGGTGAAGTATCTCTATTGTAAATCTTGCTATGCCAGTGATGATGTTGAAATTTTTATTAGATCTTCATATGACAATAAATTTTTTCCTTTCAGCTGGTGTGGATTCTCACCGTTATGCTACATCTTCAGCATTTGCAAAGTATAATCCTGTCAAGAACATCAAGCCACTACTGTCATCCCCAAAGTTGAAACCAAGAACTAAAGTTGGTTGCCAAGCATCCTTGTCGTCATTCAGCTACCCTGAGTTATCTTTCAAACCGAAATGGTGGTGGAGGACCCTAGCATGTGTACCTTATCTTCTGCCACTGCACAACATGTGGGGGCATGCAGATGCTATCTATCAGCTTCATCCATACTTGCAAAGATTTAGCCTGCCTTACGCTTTCATCGATACAATGGCTCTGCTCCCTGGGTGGCTTTTCCTGGCGATCTTCATGACTATATACTTCTTTGTTGTGAGGCGGAAGTGGTCGCCACACTTCTTGCGCTTCCACATCATATTGGCTATCCTGCTTGACACGGGCTCACAAGCTCTGGCCACTGCCTGCAACTGGAACCCAAGCATTGCTTTTCAGGGCAAACAAATGGCACATTTCTGGATGGCAATGGCCTTCATTCAAATCTTCACGGTTGCCGAGTGTGTAAGGTGTGCACTTTCAGGGGTGTATGCAAATGTTCCATTTATATCTCATGCAGCACTCATCCATTCAGATCTTAACCTGTTTAGGTAGTTGATCATTGCAAAGTGCATTTTTGGAATTAAGAGGTACTGAATTGGTTAAACTGTCGAGTAGAGGACTAATCAGACTATCAGAGAGGAAATTAATGTAACCATTGCTCTTCACTGCATTGTTGCCAGTACTGTTGATTTCATGTCTCTGAATTTAAGCTTGAGTGGCACCAGGCTTTGTGCTTTCTTCTTTCCCCACCCTCTTTAGCGGCACAAACGTTGAGAACTTATTTATATGGATAAATATTTATCGATTTAATAGTGTGGTGGTACTTCTGTGCATTTTAGCTGCCTTGTGATAAATCACCAGGCCCCGATTTGGTTTCACAGGTCGCTTTTGTTGTCAACGTGTTCAATGCCTTGTTTGAAATAGGTGCAAAGGAGCCTTCACTTGGTTAATGGAGCGATCCTAACGGCTAATTTGGAAACTCAAATCCCCTTCGGGATTAAAGGGGCCTCCATTTCCGAAGGGGATTTGAGATTCCCAGAGTAGCCCTAATACTGCTGTCCAAATCTGCCGCTGTCCAAATCTGCCGAAGCCAAGGGAATCCGGGATTAGAAGCCCACAAGTTCGATTCGCAGTTTTGGGAAGCTGGTCTCACCAGATCTTACCAACAGAATCCTAAGCTAGTTCCCGCATCTCATCTCACCAAATCAAACAGCGTTCCTCAAACGCCGCAGGTATGGCTGCAAATACACTGATGCCTATTTGGAACACAGGAAGGAATTGAGAATGCAGAAAAGTTTCCCACCCAAGGTTTCTTTTGAATGCGGGATTTTTTTCCGTTTCATGGGTTTTTCATGTGAAAATGAACTGGGCCCTTAATATTATGAGACCGTTTTGACTTCTCTGTACCCATTTATTTATTCTAAACTGTAAGAGCATCTTCGTGGATTCTTTGTTTTTGGCTCTCTATTTAACTCGATATATATTTTTCTATAAAGATTACACTCTATATGGAGCACCTCACTCTAACTTGAAGAAGCTAGCCAGAGTGGCTAGCTAAGTTTTGCTAGTGCGGGAGTCAATTTAAAGAGTCGGATAGCTTATCGAGTTAGATAGCTAGTATATTGCAGAGTTATTTGTTGTTGAGTAATCAAAATTTAGCTTGACAAGCCATTTAACTAATCTCTTGGATATGCTCTAAGACCCATTTTATTTATTCTAAATAAAAAGACATTCTGACTAGCCTTCATTCCTTGCTAGCGGCTATCTCCAACAACTTACCTATTCGTATACCTATATTTAAACTTGAATATGCGAATAGTACAGTCTATAGTGTAAAACAGTATTCTGGGTGAACATATAGATAAATTGCTGGACATAGTCTAAGGTTATTCTTAATGGATAGTATCATACTCATTAATGAGATGTCATATAAGACTTTTCGCTGATGTGGCAAGACATTTAATAGGGGAAGTTGTATGTTATATAAAATATTTATTGTTTTGGCACGACATCTTAGGTTGTGGCATAAAAAATAATGTTTAGATATAGTCTCACACAATATCACACCAATTAACTAGTTTAAATATATAATTATGATAGTACACATTACGAAGGATATCACACTTTAAATCCTATGTGGTGACACTCCATTTTTAGTTGCAAGCACGGAACGCCAACAAAGGGGCGGGGGAACAAGCTCAAGTGCTGTGGCCTAATCCTTTTCACCACACCACCTCACTCGCGGAGCACCCGGCATCTGATTCTGATCAGTGGGATGTCGCCGTGCAACCAACCGCTTGACCGAGCGACAACGAAGTGCTGGGTGGTCGCTGAACCCATTGCAAACGGCGCCAGTGGTTCGTTCGGTGCCGAGCTCACCTCACGCGACTGCCCCACGGCACCGGCAGGCAGCAGCCGGGCGACGGGGACGCGACGCGTCTCTGGCTGCGCTAGTGACAAGTGCGTCCCGTTCATGTCCTGGCATTCCACCCCGATCCGTCGCCTTAGACGACGCTACGCACTGCCCAACCGCTGCAAACTACCAGTAGCCGACGACAAGTGCAGAGGAACGGTCGCTTACGCCTTAAGGACCTGTACCGTTGTACGCATGTTAGTGTCCAAATCCAAGCAATATGCAATAAGATACTGTATCTGTACGAATGAATCTTACTGTTCATCCGGTCAGTCCTTCCAAAGAAAGAAAAAACGCGCAATGTGATTGTGAAGAACTCATGTCTCTCACAGATAGGTGCACTGGGGTGATGGATGGCTTTGATTCAGCACCAAAAAGTGTTGACCTTTTTTCCCCCCTCTTTTCGCCTTGAGTAATATTCACACGTGCTGTCGATCGACCTAACTCCTCGAGAGCACGTCCGATGTCGTGCTCCACATTTCTCCTGTGTTCGGACGACGGTTTCACAACTTTCCTGACGTACTTGCCAGTGCGCCCCGACTGGTGGCAATGGCATGGACGGGTCAGTGATTTTTTTCGGGGGTCTTATAAACCTCAAAGCTTGATGCAGAAGCCGTTTTACCTACCTGTCTTCGTCGACCCGACGTCCACGAGGTGCAATGCCACATCGATCCCCTGTAGAAAAAGCTAGCTAATAGCCTATATGGACAGGTAATATTCAGACTGTGGACGATAAGGAAGCAAATATACTTTTTTTCCGGAGGAAAAAAACATGCACACTGCAGATACACCGATCTCATTCTAAGAAGTAGAAGCCATGGAATCGATGCCAACATTTTTTTTCTAGGAAAAAAAAGGAATTGGTAACAAATTCCAGTCGTCGCGTGCAAACTGGTTTATCATGATCCCCCAGTAGAGCAGGAGAGCAGCCATGGCCCATGGGGAGGACGGAGGAAGAAGCTAGGCCAACGCTGGTCTCCGGTGGGACACGTAGGGCGTGTTTGTGACCCTGTCCCTGGCCAGCTCGGTCCGTTCAATTAGACCAGGCTGAGGCTAGCCTGTCCCGGCTACTGCAACTTATTTTGTTTGCGCACTTGTACCATATGAGCCTGGCTCAGACGAGCTGGTGTTTGTCATCCAATATGCAGCCAGGCTAGAAGACCAAAACTACCTAAACGCGGAATCCTTGCGCCACGAGCAGCCAGGCTCCCAGGAAACGGACCTTGAGCTCGTTTCTGTGGAGCCAGGCTGAGAGGCTCAATTTGCACGCGCACAGCCTGGCTCTCGAGCCAGCCAGACGACGCAAACATAGGAGCTGCAGCCCGGGAGCGCAGCCACGCAAACACAGGAGCTGCAGCCCGGGAGCGCAGCCAGGCTGCTGGGCCATGGCGACAAACACGCCCGTAGAGTGTGGTCGTGGTCGTACCCGGGCCGGGACTGAACAGCCCAACTGCTCCAGCTTCCAGTCGTTCTGACAGCATGCCTGAACCACCAGGCTCCTCGCTGACCCCTCCGCTTCCTTCCCGCCAAGCGAAAGCGCCACCCGCGCTGCCCCTGCCCCCCTTGACGCCTTCCTCCGATCCTCAACAGGATACACCCCTCGCAACAGAAACCCCCTCCGCCGAGGCCCGCCGACCAAACTTCTGCCAGTACCGCTTGCACCTTACCTGCCAAGCTGCGTACTGACGGAACGCCTTGAGCGAGAGCGAGGTTGCGCTCCACTCCACTCCACTCGCCAGTTCAGTTCTTGCTTCCTGCTCCTGTCGTGGTGCCCTGAGTCCCTGACTGCGAGGAGCTAGCTATGCATCCCCGCGGTGGCCGACGAACTGCGTAGCCTGATCAAACAGGTACTGAATATGTTCTCTCACCTTGGTTTTGATGCTCTTCTGTTTCGGATTATTGGGATGTCTTTGTCATGTTGAATGCTGGGTTTCAGTTTTACAACTACATTGGTGTAGCCTGTGCTCGTCAACTTTAGTGGATAGTTAATATATATATTTTCTGAACAAAATGGCACCTGAAATGTTTCGATTTTCGTACGATTTTTTAAAAGCGAGTTTGTGTCTCAACTTTTGCATGTGAGTACCTCAGGGATGCGCTAATTTCAGAATTATTTGAACAACTGAAGTAGTACATTTTCTTTGAATTGGTTTCTATATTTCCACAGATTATTCGTACTACATATTTTGCCAACAACCAACTCACTACAAACTCATCAAACTAATAGGCACTTAGGCAGTTGTTAGAAGACCAGCAGTTTCGTCGGTCTTAAATTGGACAGTCAATATCAAGAATTTTGGATCAGGGTTGAATAAACGAGGGGTTCCAGTACGACCCAACATTTCAAAAGCATACTTCTTTAGTCTGTTGCATGGTTTGTTTGGTTTTGGTGGTCATAATTTGGGAGGAACTAATGTTCAACGTTTCCAACGACAAAGAGTTCAGATATCAGCAAGTTTTTTCCTTCGGAATGAGACACATCAACTAGTAGTGGACTAGCGGTTGCTTCAGAAGCCCACACATTTCTATCTCTCCTTTACAAAAAAGCTTTGGTGGACGGAATGAAGAACTGTTCAGTTGTAGGACTATTTATCTTTAGCAACTGGTTGGTAAAACGTGAGAACCAAACTAGTGCAGTTGTTGCGGGCTCATACATAAGCAAGAGCATCATGCAAACCTAATTGGCTTGACCAACCTCTGTTGTTACTGTCTTACACAAGTTGTTAACGTAAATTACTTGTTCATTTTCCCACGTATTCTTTGTTTCTGCATAAACTTTTAGCTGAATAATCTGGGGAAGCAAGCGTCAAGGTAACAATGACTGAAATGGGAGAAGCTCTGAGAACCTGCATGGAGCGGCTGGTGGTTGCCAGAGAAGAGCGGGAGCAGATCATCGTCGAGGCGGCCAACGAGATATCCTCCAAGAAGAAGAAAGTGCGCGAGCTCCAGCTGAAGCTGGAGGACGCGAACAAGAAGATCGCGAAGCTCGCCGCCGAGAACAGCAACCTCTGCAAGGCCGCTGACGTCAAGGACGCGCTGATCGGGGAGCTGAGGGAGTCCGCAGCGGCCACTGGGGACAAGCTCGCCGACGCGACGGCGAGGCTAGAGTCGGCGCAGAAACAAGCCGGGTCGTTGGAGTACGAGGTGCGCATGCTCCAGAAGGAGCTGGAGGTCCGGGGCCAGGAGCGGGAGTACGACCTCAAGTCCGTCGACGCCGCGCGCCGGCAGCAGGCGGAGCACCAGAAGCGGATCGCGCAGCTGGAGGCTGAGTGCCAGCGGCTGCGCGCCATGGTCCGCAAGAGGCTTCCCGGGCCGGCAGCGATCGCCAAGATGAGGGACGAGGTCGATCAGCAGCAGGCCCAGACCCCCACAGCCAGCCCGAGGCGACCCCGTCCCGCGACGCCCTCCTCGCCGCGGTCGGCCGTCGCGCCGTTCTCGCCGCGGACCCCGTCGCCGCGGCGATCCGTCTCGGGCGGCGCCGACGGCTACGCGTTCAGGCTCCGCGCCGTGGAGGACGAGAACACGGCGCTGAAGCAGGCGCTGGCCAAGAGGGAGAGCGAGCTGCAGTTCATGCAGATGAAGTACGCCGACGAGGCCTGCAAGCTGACGGCGGCTCAGATGCAGGTCAAGGAGCTGACGGAGGAGAACAGGCAGCTGAGTGACGCCAACACTCAGTCTGAATCCTGGGCTTCTGCTCTGGTTTCTGAACTGGACAAGTTCAGGTCAGGCAACGAGAACGGTGGTGCCTGTGCGTCCATCATGGCATCATCTGAGATGAACCTGCTCCATGATTTCTCTGAGGTTGAGAAGCTGGAGACGGCGTCAGGTGATCAAAAGCGCAACGTGCAGCGTGCATCTCCGCACAAGGCGGATACAGGACTGGCAACGGAAGAACAGAATGGTAATGCTCCTGTCCTGGATGGTAGCGTCTCCAACGGCCATCCTGAGAAGGTTAGGCATATCTGGGAATTAGTTGTGCAGAAGCATGAAGCGAGCGGGGAAAGCTTTGAAGCTATTATTGAACAGATAAGCCAGGCATTGGAGCAGACAGCTACTCGTGCCAAGAGAGATGGTTCGGACGTGCCAAGTGACCAGTCTGAAATAGAGAAGGCGGTGAGAGATATGGTTGAGCAGACCACTTCCATGATCCAGGCGGCATATGCAGAAGAAGACGACGTCGCAAGATCAAGAGCGCTGTCGCACCACAAGTCTGAGATGTTTCGCCGCTTCAAGCGCCTGGTTCAGGTCCGTCATGAGCTACTGGAAGGGAAATGCGACCTTGGAAAGTTTGTAGACGAGGTCTGCCTCATCCTAAAGTACGTAGTGAGCCAATGCTTCTCGGATCAAGATCAGATCGACACTGTGAGCCGTGATACAGAGGATTTTGATGGAGCTAAGCCATCAGGTGCGGTTACAGCAGACGGTACGCATGACACTGAAAGCGCTAAACCAACAGCGACTTCAGCTTTTCGGACAGAAGCAGATGGAGAACCAGTTCAGTCAGTTGAAAGCCAGACTACGGCGGCCAATCGTCTGCAGAAACCTGATATAGAACTCATACATGCCCTACAACACGAGGATGGTAGTAGTATCCTTTCAGAGAGAAAATCGGCGGCATACCGTGAGATGCAAAGGTAGATTTATATGCTGCTATGTGTACTCGATCACTTTTTAAAAAATAAATAAATAAAATGTTGTCAACAAATTTTTTTTTTTGATGTATGCTCTTGATCATACAGCCCTGCTTCTGAGGCAAGTGTGGAACGTCGGGCAGTGCAAGAGGAAAATCATTTAGCAACAGTAAGTTACGGTGTCTGTGAGTCTGTCTACAGTTATTAGTACACCATCATGAACTGAACTCACAATATCAGCATTCACTGCAGAACTCAGAGATTCTCGCAGCGGCTGATAAGCTCGCCGAGTGCCAGGAGACGATCACGATGCTGAGCAAGCAGCTGCAGGCTCTAAAGACGCCGGCAACTCCAGGTCCTCTAGACGCCTCCTCCGCCTGCATCCCCAGGACGAGCTCGGCGAAGTCCGACTACAAGCCGCAGTCGCTCGCGAGCATCCTCGCCGAGGCCTCCACGTCTCCCAGTCCCACTCCCACCACGCCCACGCCACAGGTGCTGTCCAAGGAAGACGAAGGCGAGGTTCGTGCTACTGCTACGCCGACGACGAGGAGCGCAGCACGGCAGGAGGAGAACGACGCCGGCGGCAATAATTCGATGCAGATTGTCGTCGTCCATGCCGAGCCGCGGCCGGACGACGGTGGTTCCGCTGACCCGACGAAGAGGAGGAAGAAGCGCGGCACGAGCCTGCTGGGCAGGATCGTGTTCAGGAAGAGAGCCGAAGGCGGCTCCTAGACCGACTGCGGTGACCTGCATCGATGCGGTGGATGCGTTCTGCTGCCTACAGGTTTGGCATGGATCCGGCCAAGTGTGCTGTCACGTTGTGACCAGTGGTTTTTTTCCCCTTCTTCAGCGTGTTCTGTTTATGCTGCTCCCAGTGAGCGAGCGATCTTTTTGGGCGACATATGTTCCGGTCTTGCAGAGCCTTGTGGCTGATGGCGACGGGTTCTGTCGCATGGTGTGAGCTACGTGTCTTCTTTTGTTTATGGACAGACTTTTCTCTGTGTATTTATGAACATCTTGGCTGTGCAAAAATGTTTATTTATTGGAAGGGGACAGGTTCTTTTGTCCTTACAGTAACAGTGCGTGGGTACAGTACTGTACAGTACTAGAACAGATTTGTGTGTTTTCTGAGATGTTCTTGCACTTGCCTAAACTGCTGGACTATAGGCATGTTTGGTTCGTTGCCTCAATTGCCATATTTTGCCTAACTTTTTTTGTCTAAGGTTAATTATTCAATTTGAACGACTAACCTTAAGCAAAGTGTGACACATTTAGCCACAAACCAAACATGTTTTATATATACCGCAAAGGAATTGATCAGCAGGACGTGGGAATTCAAAAGGGCTGCGGATAGAATGAGTGTAGAGATCCGAAATCCGAATGCATAAGGAGCGCGGCAGGATTGTTTAATCTCATGGCAAAAGTGGCCATCCCAAGGGGGGCTTCTCAACGGGGATGTGATGTTCTGATTTAATTAAATAGATGGGAAAGGGATTGCCATAACCTAATCCTGCGCAGAATGGGCCGGACCAGCTGACCTCAACATAAGAAAAAAAGGGAGGAAAACTGTATGGCACAGACCTCGCCTTCTGGATGAAGCGGCGCCGTCCGAAACCGGCGCACACAAGGACGGCCGTATTCTAGAGGCCGGGCCGGGCGGCTGAATGGACAGGACAGGAGAGCCCGGCAGCACCTTGGACGCAAAGAGGTTTCAGATGCTGACAACTTCGCATGAAAAACACGAAAAAAAAATTAGTCTGCGGCCGGACGCAGACAGAAACGTCATACGCAGCTGCTACTCCGCGACGCCATCGACAGCTTGAGGCCGAGGAGACACCTGGATTAGATTATCACTCAGGACGGCACGAACTTGTTGTTTTCCACCGGCCCCTTTTTAATTGACTGCCGGCAGTTGCTTGTCATCTCTCTGTTCTGTGCTTCTGCACTGCTGGGATGCCTGGATAGCGTGGCTAGTCATGGGCTCATCTTATTCTTATCCTGTACGCTTTTTTTTCCTGAAGTTCTTGTGGAACCGGGTGACCAGATGGCAAGTTGTGGAACGGTATGGATTCTTTGCTTCCGTTGCGTCTGCCGCGCCGTTTGATGGCATATGGTTCTTATCGCCACAAAAAGGTTCCCGGATCCAGATGTCTGGATGCCATTGCCAATACATGAAGCTACCCTACCTGTTGCTCCAGATGCCGTTTATCTGAATTCCAGCTTCTTTTTCTCCGCAAGTTCATCCTCTGTGAACAGTCACTGAAAACTCGTTGCAGGGAGAGGGATTGCTCTAAACAAAAAAAACCAAAGTTTCTGCCTTTTTTTTCGGGAAAAGTTCTTCTAGTATTTTTTTTAAAAAAAAAATCCAGCTATCCTACCTTCGCATGTGCAAAATAAAGTATCAGATAACGACGGTCAAATAAACTATTTAAATTTCTGTATACAAATGGTATTACTCACACTTTGGTTGTAATGTTTTTTTTAAAAAAAATATCAGGACATACTTGAAAACAAAAACAGTAGCTGTTATATTTGTATTGGAGGCTGCATCAATGTCTATAATATATCTATATACTTCCACACTCTTCTCTATCACCGTCTGATTCAGTCCTTCACCATCATTATCAAAAAAGTTAATCATAATATAAATACACATTATATCTCATATCTCATCTCCTATTTTAAATTTCACTCTATAAACAGTGTTGTAGACTACAATGCAAAATAATTTTTTGTACGACCTGCTAGGGACAACCTAAAGTTACTCATTGCCATTATAAAATATTTAGCCTAAGATATCCAAATACATTTATACAATATGCACACCTCCACAAATAATGAAAAACAATTAAAACCATCCATATGCTTGTTTTCCTATCATCTATTCCTACTATTTATTAAAAAATAGAGCGACTCTGTTCTGCTTACCAAACACGAGATCGGAGTCGCTCTATTACAGTTGGCTCCATAATGAAACACCCTCTATGGTGCAACCGGATGGGTCTCCTATTATGTGGAAGTGAGACTAGTCATATGCTTGTGCTTTACTACGATATTTATGTATTACGTGTGTAGATTTTATTTTAATAAAATAAAAAATATATGTGTTTTGTTGGGTAGGTAGATATTAATGTAGAGTCAACGATTAAGGTTCGAGAATCCTCACTTGTACACAATTTTATCTTCTTTTTTTGCATAAAACGTGGAGAAAAAGGATGTCCACTGTGAAAACTGGTGCTTTAATATAATAGACAAGAGAAAGAGAAGATATGTGTTGAGAATTCCTATTTATGAAGAGTGAAATTAAGGTAAACTAAAACTATAAATTTATTATTGACACGATATAATATAGTAAAAAAACGGTTGCAATCATGTTTCTCATGCAATCACCGTATAATTAAAGTATCAAAAGTCTAAAAAGTTCTAAAAAAATTATAAATATACTTTATTATATACACTACAATGTATGAAATTTCAAGTTCTAATTCATACTATATTAAAAGGTATAGAAATGGAAAAGCTATATAATTTTTAGTTCTTTATATTGGATAGAATTTTCTGTTTTTTTATATATCTTAACATAGGAAAATTTATATTTACTATTTGATACATTATTAGAGTATATAAGAAACTATATCTATTTTTTGAGAATTTTGTGACTTTTAATAATTTGATTGTACGATGACTGAACAGAAAATCTAATTCAACAGAAGTTTGACTCAATATAGTACTATATTTTTTTAAGGACGTGGAGAGGGCGTGAGCCGTATATGATAGTGGTACATGCCCACATGTTATACAGCTTCTCAGTTTCATTAAAAATAAAATGTAGGCTCTGTTTATAAGTTACTACAACTCAAACATGAATAACTAAGCACTGTCTCCTTTTGTAAGTCATTTGTTGCTGGAAGCACCAGTAACAAAATCACGAGCGGTGGCGGCTGGATCGGATACTTGCATTGCTTCCAGCCTTCCACTAAGGTTTATCGTCAAAGCGTGCGCGGTGCGCCCATTGGGAATAGAAACTGCCTTGATTATCATGGTTTTTGGTCAAAGCGTGCGCCCCTTGGAAATTTGGGAGTCGAAACTCGTGTTATAAAGCAAACCAAACACTTCAAATCAGGTCATATTTTTATTTTTTAGGACTTAAATATACAATTTCTTGTTGGAGCCAAAACTTTCCGTTACAAACAAACAAAAAGCTCCTCAAAATATAAAAATAGGTGAGGTGATGGAAGTAACTAGTCTCGAACAAAAGTATAAAGTGCATGGGGTTTACAAATCAAGGTAAAAAGAGATACCATTATTAGCTATATGCAAATGTGAATCACAGGAAGATTCAACTTTTCAGATTGTGTGGTTTTTATTTTTTTCTAGCCGCTTCTTTCCTCCTCTTTATTCGAAATTATAGTTCTAGAATCTATCTCCACCATATATATGTACAACTTGAGCAATGAAAGCATAAGGATAAAGAGACACGCACCAGGGTATAATATAAAAGAAGAAAACAACGAACCAAAAGCTCATTGCATAAGACAAGCTTTTCATCCTTTTAACCGACCTATATAATACTTCTTCACATCTAGATAACAGCAGCTAGACTATGATACATCACCAGCAGCAGAACAACAACTTAATAGCGGCCAAATCAAGCTGCGTGCCCTAACTCCTAAGCATGTGTGTCAGTATCGCCGTGACCATTCGCCATTACTACACCTAATTCCTGTTTGACAAATGGGCCACCTGTCGGTCTCCGCTGTTCGTCAGTCTCGTAGCGGGATCTCGAACAGGTCGGACTCGGCCTCCGGGTCGCCGACGGACGCCGCGCCGGAGCCGCCGACGCTCTCCTTCCTGCTCCTGCTCGTCTTCGCCGTCTCCAGCCACCCGGAGTCCACGCGGCCCACGGAGAAGAGCTCGCCGCTGTCGTCGAAGTCGAGGCCCATCGAGCCGCTGCCGCGGGCGTCCACCGTGGACGCGGCGCGTACGAAGCACGGGTTGGCCGTGCGCCGCGCGTTGCCCGGCGCGTACCGGAACTTGCTCTGCCCGAGGTTGACCAGCGCCATCACGTCGAAGCTGGAGGCCAGCACCGGGTATAGCGGGCTCGAGAACGCCTCCGCGTTGCAGCTCACGGCGTGGACCAGCTGCCCGTCCACCGTGAAGAACACCTTGCGCTTCGCCGGCTCGAAGCCGCACCCCACAACCTTGTCCACGCCCGCCCACGAGGACTTGTCCGATTCGTACACCAGCTTCATCCCTGAAACCATTCAGCGAAATCAAACTCTTTATCGCGCTCATGGATCGTTGAAGCAGCAGCGTGCTTTATGTGCTCTGCTAAATGCTAATACTTACCGTCAAGGTAGACCGCGCCGTCGGAATGGAAGCCGATGGACGACGCGTACGTTCCGACCAGCGACGGCCGTTGTGGAGCGGCGGACGCGGTGGCGAGGCCGAGCGACATGACCAAATGCCTCCGTTTATCCTGTTCGTCGTCCTTGACGGCTCTGTTTTCTTGGACCGGGTTCTTGGCGGCAGGTGCAAAACTGACGAGCTTGACGCGGTCGCTCTCGCTGGAGCCGTCCCGCCCACGCCTGCTCGCCCTCGACGCGGACCACTCCGGCCGTTTCGTGTTCAGGTAGATGATGGTGATCTCGAAGTAGGCGTCCTGCGGGAACGGCGCGCCGGCGAGGGGCGGGCCCGGCAGCGGAAGGCTCATCCTGGCGAGGCACAGCGCGTTGGGGTTCCCCGCGTCCGTGTCGCCGCGGAGCGGGCTCGGGTTGCTCCCGGGGAGCCACTTCCTGCTGGACGCGGCGGCGGCCGCCGGGTCGAGCCGCACCGCTTGCATCCGCTCGGACGATCCCATGGGCAGCTCCCACGCTGCCGCCTCCGCCATGTCGCGGCTCGTCCCGGCGTCGCAGAGCGGGCACGTCCCCCACAGCGGCGACGACGACGCGGACTTGGACTTGGACCGCGGCGGCGCCACCGCGAACACGAACTGCGCCCACCCGTTCTCCGCCGCCTCGGTCACCAGCCGCGGGTGGTCGGCCCACTGGAACGGGCCCTGCTGCGCGCCGCCGCCCGAGCCACGGTGCCTCGCGTCGACGCGGGCGTGGTGCTGGTGCTGGTGCAACTGCTGGAACCGGAGCCCCACGCGGCCGCTGGCGGCGTTGTACCTCATGTTGAGCTTCGCCAGCCCGGGGCTCGCCGTCGGCTCCGCAACGGCCGTAGGGGAAACTTCTGGCAGCGCCGGCGGCGCATTACGGGGCAAGCTCCTACGCCGGTACACCAGAAACACGACCGCGATCAGCGCCGCGATGGGGAGCCCGACGGCGAGCAGCAGCTTAAGCCACAGCGCCGCCATACTGCACGCACGTTCCTCCCGCTGTTGCTCACTGAGAAGTATAGATGGCCAAAAAGCACGAGGCCCGTGAGCCCGGCACGAAGCCCGCTTTTTGGGCCCGGTCCGAGCCCGGCACGGTAGAATAAGCGGGCGGGCTTGGACAGGAAACTAGGCACGGCGGGCTAGCCCGGCACGGCCCGTTTACCTCTAAGCCCGTTAAGCCCGTTTTTTTTACACTAAAACGTGCTTTTCGGCCCGTTTAGCCCGCTTTTCGGCCCGTTTTTTCGTGCCCGGCCCGTTTAGGCCCGCTGCGGGCCGGGCTTGGACAGAAACTTAAGGCCGCTGGCTCAGCAGGCCCGGCCCGGTTTTGGCCGGGCTTCACCGTGCCCGGGCCGGGCCGGGCCGGGCCGGCCCGTTTGGCCATCTCTACTGAGAAGACCGGGGCTGCGTCGATGGAGCGGCGGCGGACATGGTCACGAATCACGATGCTCTTTGTGGTGCGGCCGGTTGATTCTTTCTGCGTGCTGTTGTTGTGGCGTTCTTGGAGCCTGGTTTGGTGGAGGGTCTCGGAAGGCTGGCGCGGCCACGGAACGCTGACCGCCTCAACAAAAAACAGGCAAAACAACGACTGGAGGGGTTTTAAATTGGGCGGAAGCCGCACGCATCGGCGTGATGCTGCAGGTGTGGGTTTATTTTGCTCAGGGGTTGATCGAATTGGCGCTTATTTGCAACGGGCACACCAGCACGTTGCACGGTGCGGGTTAGGTTGGTGACGTGACGTGCGAAAACTTTTAACGTGGCACACATTCGAAATTATTTAATGGTCATGCGAGAATTTTCAATCATAAAGGCGAGATTCACTGAACATTTGACATTTTTAGATCTTAAATTGGAACCAAGCATATACACGACACTTTGTTGGGAGTAGGATATCATATACCCAAGGATGACATGATCGAACGGTAGAATCACGATTTTATTAGTTGCTTGAGGAAATGAATGTATTTATTTGCATCGTTAATAATGATTTTCTGCATTTGGAAGTCAATGATGGTAATTTTGGCAAAAATTTAGAATCTTGAATTCACTTATTCGTAGATATTACTCAGTTTTACTGTGATAAATTTTGATGTTAGATTAAGACCTTGTGTGATCCTATCGATTGGAGAATACAGTTGACACGACCATATATACCGCGAAATAAAGATTTATTCGGCACTGCTAGAGCTATATAGAACCTTGCTAAGAAAAATCATGTTCATCCAAACAATCCATCTTATAACATAGGAGTAGATGGACTGATGGAGTAGTTACTTAGAAACCAATCATCTAGTATAGCTTATAAAAGCTAAAATACCACTGGTATTGCGACTTATAGAAGTTGAGAGGATCAAACAAGTCCTAATAAAATATTGCACTATTTTTAAAACTAGTATATAAAATTAGTTGATGATACAATAATAATGAAACATGGAATTAAGAACTACGTGCCTGTTAATATTTCAAAACATTGGCATACTTGACAGTTTTTACAGTTTTATTTTGTACAAAAATAAATATCGTCCCTTAAGTATCAACCTAACAAAAAAAGTGCGGCTACATTACATGATTCATATTGAAGCTTTAGGGTACCTGTTGTACATGTAGCATTTCTTTAAAGAAAAACGGGTATTTGATAAGATTTATGGTAACTAGCAGTAGTTGATCAGTTACTATCACTTTCCTAATCATTATGCGATGACAAAATGATCTAGTTTTGCAAGTGAAGGACGAGAGATAAAACTTCCACTACTTCTCTTATACGAGGAACTTACAAACAAAATCATCAGTAAACCATTGACGTTTTTTAAAAAGAAAAAAATGTGCAATCGAGCTTTCCGTACATTTAAATTATCATAGGTTATGAAATTTATTAAAACATTTATATATGTACATTATTTTTTTGTCCTACCAATATATAAAGTTTTAAGTTCTAATTCATTGTATGCTGAAAACATTCTAAGAGATATAAAAAACTATGAATTAGGACTTAGCATTTAATATGTTACTAGACATAAAAAAATAGAAAACTCTATCCTGAAGCAAAAAATGAAATATGTCATAATTGTTTTGTGTGTTTTTATGAATTTTTGTTAGTTTAATTGTATGACCATTATTACACGGAAACCTTGACTGCATAATATGTCCCCCGTTCCAATATATTAGTCGTTTTAGTACTTTATTTTTTGTCTATATTCAAATGGATGTCAATAAATCTAGACACATATAAAATATATACATCAAATATTGTATGAATTACGAATACTATTTTAGGATGGATGGAATAGTTTTTATTTTAAAATACATAACTGGATATGTAGTTTCCTTGACATGCATGCATTTTATAATGCTAAACATTTCCATTGGAAGAGAGTTTAACTTGTACATCGTTAAAATCTACAGCAGAGTTCAGTGACACAAACATCGAATCCCAGGAGAAAAAATAAATCTTTCCATCAACAAGGTAACTGATAAGTGATGAAGTCTCACAACCTCGTTTCATGTGGGGAACCAAAAAATGATGCCTTGGAGTGGACAGCCACACAAAACTTTTTCCACGTCGTTTTTGTAAGATGTTTCGACGTTTTAACATCTCTCGACTTCACACCTTGGTGATGCCGTTTGACAGGATTCAAGACTCAAGAGGTGCAAAACAACGGGTGAACGTACGCAACGCAGAGTGCACATGAGAGATCTTCTTTTCCCCAGATAAGAAAAGTATTGGTTCTTTTTCTGCAGCGTCGGCCTTCCGGTGAACCGGTGTCGAAGCTCACGTCAGATGTGCCGGCCTGACGACCGCCTGATCATGTTGTTGCCTTCTGAATTCCTAAACCTTTCTCTCTCTATATATAATCCCCTTCATCTTTGGCACTAATCAATGGCACGTGGTATGGAAGCGTTCTCACGTGAAGGGCGGTTCTGGGTCTTTGCTTGAACTGACATAAAAAAAATATATTGGCTTTGCACACACGGAATAGAATATATTGGCTCGCAAGCGGCTGTTGGCCCTTCACGCTCTCACGGCTAGTTTGAAAGGTAAACAATTGGGGGATTGGATTAGAGTGACTAAAATCTCCTCTTATATAATATTGAATAAAAAGAAAAATTTAGCCACTCTAAAAGCATCTTCAAGAGCTTCTCATAAGTCTCTTTTAAATCAAGTTTTTTAAGAAAAAAAAAAACAAAAACATGTCTCCAACAGTTCTCCTAAAATACTTCCAACTTTTTCATAGACTTTAAAACTCTCTCGTTTGTAGCTACAAACGAGGGGTTTTTGAGCTCTCTACAAACAATCTGCCTCTTTAAAAGATCTGTTAGAGAAATGATTAAAATCTACCATCTCTAGTTTTTGAACTCCCAAACTAGTCATCAAGATTTCCGTTGTGTTTATTTTTAGTCCCTTTCAGTCAGCGCGGGTGTCTTTTTGTTTCTCAGGATACTATTTATTGTCGTTCTGAAAGCATTTGGATCCGGTAAGCCCATTTCATAGTTTCACGTGTCATTGTTTATCTCGCTTGTCTGCTATTTTATACAATACCAAATTTGAAGTTGGTACATTAGGATGGTTCAGTTCGTAGCTATAATTATTCTGGAGACCTTTAGGCCGGAAACGCATCTTTTGTATAGTATAACTATTCTAACTTAATTCGAATAACGTTCTCCAGTTCTCCTTATACATCTCCCATTATCTATACTTCTAATTTACTATTTCCCTCTATAAGATTCTTCTCATACATATAGTTCGTTCTCCCTATATACTATAAGGGCCTATTTAGAAATGTAGTTTTGAAATACTATACTTTTGAGATACCATATTGCTCAAAATCAAGATCTATTTGGTTCCATTGGAAAAACAAAGTATATTTAGAGAGAAGAGAAGGAACCTGAAGTGGTGAGTGGAGTTTCGAAAACTCCAAAAATACCACGGTTTTAGGTAAACGTGGTATTTAAAACTGTGTTTTGCCTGAACAAATCAAACACATTTTGAGTTCTAATATTATAGTATCATCAAATATCATAGTATTGTTTTAAAACTGCAAAACACTACACTTCCAAACAGAGTCTAAGTTTATAACTTAATTAATTAACATATATTTATTTTTTTCAAATTTTAAAAACTCTACAATACTACTCTAATACATATTATTACCATACGAGGCTTAAACATGGTTAATATTGGTGTGATTAAAAATAAAAGAAACACCGTATACAGGGCACCGTTGGACGCATTCGATACCCGCACCAGCATGTGAGCGTTTGGAGAGAGCCTAATACATTTTTCAATGTGTTGAAAAAAGGAAAAACATATTTGCATCAAACCGCCAGGGTTCCTGCGTGTCTTTTGCATTGTTCCCTCAACTTTACTTACTCCTTAGAAAAAAACTATCAAGAGTTTTATTTGTTGTTTTACAGATGTTTCTAGAGTTATTTACGCTATGTTTAAATTCATTAGTTGCTAATAGTTAGCTAACGAATAGTTTATAGCAATATTAGCTAGCTAATTATTAATTGCAATTAGCTAGTTTTGCCTAACCGGTGACATAGTTGTTACTTGACATTCAACTAAAAACTAGCTAAAAGTCGATCGCTTGATCTAAAGAAGCTAGTTACTAGTATCTATCCATTTGTCAACTGTAGATCCGGTTGTTGTACCCGCGTTTGGTTGAGAATCTATATTTTTTTAGCAAATCCAGTTTAGAAAGATAAACCAAGCGCAACCTAAAATAATCTCTATCAGTCTAGGTGCAACAGTGCCCCTAGCATTGTAGCCCCTCCCCTTTAGGAGCAACAGCATGTATGCACTGCAGCAGCACAAGGGTGAACAATGCTAGGGGCGGGTGTGCCGACGCTTTATCAAAGGGACACTTGTACGCTATCGGGTCAGCGACGACAGCGACTCGGCTACGACGGTGACTCGGCGAGCGAGCGAGGGATCGAGGCCGAGGCCCAAGGGCGACTGGCCGCAAGACGGGAGTGACTGTGCGGCACTGCGGGCCTACGGCGGCTGCGGACTGCGGTGCGGCTCCAAACCCTAGCCTAGCAGCCTGTGCTGGCGTGCGGGCATCGACCGTCTGGTCTGGCCGTCTATGACTAGTGTTTGGTTAGGGCGAGGGGCCGAGGGCGAGTGCCGAGTGACGTCGTGGTGGGTTGTTGGCCTTGGTGGGTCACGTTCAGTCGGTCACGGCCTATCTGCGTATCTGCCTCATGCCTCAGCTCGTGAGCCGCTCGCGAGCCAGGCGAGCTAGCTCTGCTCGGCTCGATGGTACAGCGAGCCTGCAGAACAGACTCTGCTCGGATCGGTCTAAGCTTGCGAACCACGACGAGCTCGAGCTGGCTCACGAGCCGCGAGCTATTTTTCCAGCCCTAGCTAGGGCACTAGCCAGTGCGCACTTGCGAGGGCGAGCTCGCCTGCGCGGCTTCGCCATGTCTTTTGCGGGTGGGCTCGTTGCCCATGCTGCGACCAGGGCTCCATCCTCCATGCGAGGGAATCTTCGCTGTACTCCGAGAATCCTTTGGCCGCCTTCGCTTGGTCTGTTCGCGCCATGGACAGTCCCGCAGTGCGAGCTCGCTCATGACATCACGCGCGTGCTCCACTTCAGCCCCGACGTCACCAGCCCTGTAGGCCTAGGACTAGCGCTTGACCCCCACCTCACCGCGTGGCCTACCCACCTCTGGCTTTGTTTGGGTACTCTAGTATTGACCTCAATATATATGTGTTGAGGTGGATTGAGGTGTATATTAGTTTAAGTTACAGTCCAATCCACTTTAATACATATGGATTGGGTCTAATAGTAAAGTACCAAACTAGGTCTTCGGAGAAAGAGGATAGTGGATGTTGTTTTTCTGGCCAGCGCGGCCTCTCTAGATCCTGTCAAAGCACCTACCGTGCATGCAAGCTATGTGTTTGGTTCAGCTTTTTTCTGACCAGCTTTTCTGAGAATCTAACTGTGGAAAGAATCTGGCTGTGGGAAGAATCTGATAATCGTGGGGATTACGTGCGGAGGAAGATGAAGTAGTCCAAAGGGTTTAGGATCTAGAAAGCAATAGATTCCTACTATCGCGACGACTCGGCCAATTCTGTATTCATGTTAATTTTGGACAGTTTTTACTAAAACGATTTTTATAGAAGCGGACTAAAAAGTTGGGGTGTTTGGCAGTCCACAACAACTTTTGGTGGCCAGAAGCTGAAAAAGCCCAAACAAACACACGTGGATATAGGGTCCACAACAGTCCAAATGATAACTCCTCTTCCTCAATTAAAAAAAGGTGCCTAGTCAAAGCACCTGTATGCATAGGGATGAAAACGGGACAAACACATGTGGATATAGGGTCATCCCATATTTTACCATAATTTATTTCTCTAGGATACAGGATCGGTTATGAGTAGTTAAAATTCAGGATGGATACAAACGGGACTAGGTAATAATTTGGGCGGGTAATAAACGAATATCCGATAATACTCGGGTAGATAACGGATATTTATCGTCTAGATAATATTAGTTGCCCAACTATTCAACAAACAAATAAAATAAAAATAATACATAATCATGTACTTGATAGCTTAAATATACAAAAATAAATCGATAAAATTGACATCATGTAGTTTATAGTTATTAATCATAAGAACATTATAGAACCACAACAACACAATTCTTTAAAAAGCGACACCATATCCACTCTTTTAGGCATAATCCACAAGTACACAAGTATATAACATATATTAGATAGTTGATATTAATTGACATGCTCAAGTGTTTAACACTTTCACATCACAAAATGAAACAACACAAATCACAATAGATAGAGTTATTTGATCATGTCCAATCCAGAACAACACTACAAGTGAAGAAGTGCAATCAACATAATTCCAAAAACCAACATGTTAATTTGCTGGCGATGTTATCTTCGTGCATTCTTGGTTCCTAGCTAACCCAGAAAACATTGAGGTCATCACTCATCAAGCTCATCAGCCAGGTACTGAAAATCTGAAACTGAAATGGAAGGACACGAGCAGGCTGCAAACAGCCAGCAAGCCTCCAATATGGTGGACGGCGGACGACTGGACTGGACGCAAAAGGAGCTACGCCTCAGCCTCACGGGCACGGCTCACGACACGCGCACGCCTGCCGCGTGCCTGCTAACCCTAAATGCTTTGGGCTTATTTGGGCTATTAGATAATGGGCCCGACCATTGGGCCAGCAGGCCGCAACCGCAAAGCGCTGGGCACAAGTGTACATGTACTGATGTACATATACAACCCCTTCTTGCACTTTTTTTTTGCCACTGATTCGAATCGTCACCGTGCATAACCATCGTCACCGGTGACTGTGAGCCTCAGGCAGAACATCACAAGTTCACGACGTAGAGAATGAGGAACAACACTCTCTGTCTCTAGCGAAGAAACTGTACACTAATTTTTTTAGAGAAAAGGTTTCCGTGCTTTATTTTGCAATAAAGCGCTCAAAGTTTTCACAGTTTATGGTTCCCGTGTATTTGATATTGTGTCCGCTTACAAGCATAAATGCGTATTCCCTCCGTTTCTTTTTAGTTGTCGTTAGATAGTTCAATTTTGCACTATCCAGCGACAACTAAAACGAAACGAAGGGAGTAATAACTAACCAACAGAAGATTCCGAACTAATGCCACTCACATCATTACCCTCGCATCCCTCTCTACACGACAACAACCTAGATGTTGCTTCGCCATCGACGACACCAAATCAGATTTGTGTGTCCAGCCAATTCTTGTCGGCAATCTTGAGCTTGCCTCCAAAGTTCCACCGTCCTCGCTAGCTGTTTTTGCATCCCTAACCATGCCCCCCCCCCCTAAAAACAAAGCACATTAAGTGTTTTCCACATACACCACATAGTTGTTGCACCTTGAAAGAGAAATAGGGTTAACCTTTTTCCACAATTAATTTTGGTGGTTGAATGTCCAACACAAATATATAAACTAACTAGTTTGCTCTAGAATACATGTTCTACAGATGCAAAAAGGTTCAACACAAACCAATAAATATTTAAGTTAGAGATCAAATTCAAAGGAGCAAAGAAACTTGAGTGTGCTGTGGACTGGCGCACTGGATTGTCCGGTGTGCCACAGGACAGTGTCCGGTGCACCATGTCCATACGAATATGAACCAACCACTCTCGGGTTTCACCAGGCGCACTCCGCTATAATTCACCGGACTGTCCGGTGTGCCACCGGACTGTCCGGTGCACCAACGGAGCAACGACTAACTCGCGCAACGGTCGAGTCTGCAAAGGCTACAGTGCGCGACAGAAGTCAGAGCAGAAGTCAGAGGCGCACCGGACAGTGATCAGGACCTGTCTGGTATGGCACTGGACTGTCCGGTGCCACAAGAAGACAACGCCTCCAACGGTCAACGCACCGGACAACCTACAATGCCTGTCCGGTGGTGTCCGGTGCGCCCATCGACAGCAGCCTTCCCCAACGACCATTTGGTGGTTGAGAGCTAAAAATACCCCCCAACCACCACAACACCAAGAATCCAAAAATTCTGAACATTGCATTCAATACAAGAGCAATAGACTCCACTTCAAGACACAATCAAAGCGATCGATCCACTCAAAGTCCCCGAATCAACTCTAGCGCATTAGGACTTGTGAGAGGATCTCTTGTGTTCATTTGTTGCTCTTGTTTGCTTGGCTTGGCCTTCTTTTTCTTTTCAATTCTTACTCTCAAGTGCTTTGTAAGCAAGGCAAGAGACACCAATTGTTTGGTGATCCTTGCGGGGTCTAAGTGACCCGTGAGATTAAGGAAGAAGGCTCACTCGGTCTAAGTGACCGTTTGAGATAGGGAAAGGGTTGAAAGAGACTCGGTCTTTGTGACCACCTCAACGGGGACTAGGTTCTTTAGAATCGAACCTCGGTAAAATAAATCACCGTGTTCACTCGCTTTATTTCTTGGTTGATTTGTTTTCCCCTCTCTCCTGGACTTGATTTAAGTTCTAACACTAACCCTGGCTTGTAGTGTGTGTTTAAAGTTGTAAATTTCAGATTACACCTATTCACCCCCCCTCTAGGCGACTTTCAATTGGTATCAGAGCCCGGTGCTTCATTAGAGTCTAACAACTCGAAGTGATGTCGGGAGAACACGCCAAGAGGGAGATCGTGACCGACGACAAGCCCGCAAGCTCGGGGAGAACCCTCTCAAGGGAGTCCGGCCACAAGCATAAGGAGGAATCCTCTTCCTCCAACAAGATGCATCGGAAAGGCGACAAGAAGAAGAAGATGAAGAAGGTGGTCTACTACGAGACCGACTCTTCGTTGCCATCCACGTCTTCAAGCTCCGACTTGTCCGTCGCTTCTAAGCGCCGTGAGCGCAAGAAGTATAGTAAGATGCCACTTCGTTATCCCTGTATTTCAAAGCGCGCTCCTTTACTTTCCGTTCCCTTAGGCAAACCACCATACTTTGATGGTGAGGATTATTGTATGTGGAGTGATAAAATGAGGCACCACCTAACATCACTCCACGCAAGCATTTGGGACATTGTTGAGTTTGGAGCGCAGGTACCTAATGTGGGGGACGAAGGCTATGACTCGGACAAGGTCGCCCAAATTAGGCACTTTAACTCCTAAGCCACAACTATACTCCTCACCTCCTTGTGTTGAGAGGAGTATAATAAGGTGCAAGGGTTAAAGAGTGCCAAAGAGATTTGGGACGTTCTCAAGACGGCACACGAAGGGGACGAGGTGACCAGGATCACCAAGCGCGAAACGATCGAGGGAGAACTCGGTCGATTCGTCCTCAACAAGGGAGAGGAGCCACAAGCAATGTACAACCGGCTCAAGACCTTGGTGAACTAAGTGCGCAATCTCGGGAGCACCAAATGGGATGACCATGAGATGGTCAAGGTTATTCTAAGATCCCTTGTTTTTCGCAATCCTACTCAAGTGCAATTAATTCGTGGGGATCATAGATACAAATTAATGTCTCCCGAGAAAGTGATAGGCAAGTTTGTGAGCTTTGAGCTAATGATCAAAGACTCCAAACACATGGTCAACTTGGAGCAAGGCGTCACCTCCACACCTGAGGTGCAACCTGTCGCATTCAAAGCGACAGAAGAGAAGAAATAGGAGTCTACATCAAGTAGGCTTTCCATCGATGCCTCTAAGCTCTACAATGAGGAAATGACGCTCATCATCAAGAGTTTCTGCCAAATCCTCAAGCAACGGAGGGGGAAGAATTACAAGCCCCGCTCCAAGAAAGTGTGCTACAAGTGTGGTAAGCCCGGTCATTTTATTGCTAAATGTCCAATTTCAAGTGATAGTGACAGGGGCGACGACAAGAAAGGGAAGAAGAAGGATAAGAAGAGATACTACAAGAAGAATGGCGGCGATGCCCACATGTGTCGGGAATGGGACTCCGACGTGAGCTCCACCGACTCCTCCTCCGGCGAGGACGCCGCCAACCTCGCCGTCAACAAGGGCCTCCTCTTCCCCAACGTCGGCCACAAGTGTTTCATGGCCAAAGATGGCAAAAAGAAGAAGGTACAATCTAGAACCACCCCCAAGTATACAACATCTAGTGATGAGGGTAGTTCTAGTGAAAACGAAGATGATTTACTTACTCTTTTTGCTAACCTCAACATGGAACAAAAAGAAAAATTGAATGAATTGATAGGAGCCATTCATGAGAAGGATCAACTCTTGGACAACCAAGAGGAATTCCTTATTAAAGAAAATAAAAAACATGTTAAAGTGAAAAATGCTTATGCTCAGGAAGTAGAGAAATGTGAAAACTTGACTAAAGAGCTTAGCATTTGCCATGATTGAATTACCAGTCTTAGAAATGAAAATGCTAGTTTAAATGCTAAGATTGATAAATCGAACGGATCAATTTCTAGCCTTAGGACTGAAAATGCTAGTTTAATTTCTAAGGTTAGAGAGTTAAATATTTGCAATGATTCTATATCTTGTCTTAAAAATGAGAATGCCATATTACATGCTAAGATAGATGAATTAAATGTTTGCAAACCCTCTACATCTACTGTCGAGCATGTTTCCATTTGCACTAGATGTGGAGATGTTAATATTGAAGCTATCAATGATCACCTTGCTCTTATTAAACAACAAAATGATCATATAGCTCAATTAACTGCTAAAATTAATGAGCATGAAATTGAAAATGAAAAATTTAAATTTGCTAGAAGCATGCTCTATAGTGGGAGACGCCCTGACATTAAGGATGGCATTGGTTTCCAACAAGGAAGCAATGTCAAGCTTAATGCCCCTAATAAATTGTCTAACTTTGTTAAGGGCATAGCTCCCATGGTTCAGGATAATGAGGGTTACATTTTATATCCTGCTAACTATCCTGAGCATAAAATTAGGAAGATTCATGCTAAGAAATCTCATTCTGTTCCTCACCATGCTTTTATGTATAAGAATGAGGCTTCTAGTTCTAGACATTCCAGTCATAATAAAATGCCTAAAAAGAAAACTTTCACTGCATCAAATGAACATAACATTTCATTTAAAACTTTTGATGCTTCTTATGTGCTTACTAACAAATCAGGCAAAGTAGTTGCCAAATATGTTGAGGGTGAAAGGGAAATAGGCTTACACCTTTTTCTAAATGATTTTGGTGGTTGAATTGCCCAACACAAATAATTGGACTAACTAGTTTGGTCTAGATTATAAGTTCTACAGGTGCCAAAGGTTCAACACAAACCAATAAAAAGTCCAAGAAAGGGTTCAAATAAAAGGAGCAAAAGACAACCGAAGGCTGCCCTGGTTTGGCGCACCGGACTGTCCGGTGCACAGGGAGATCAACTCCGAACTTGCCACCTTCGGGAATTCTGGGAGCCACTCCGCTATAATTCACCGGACTGTCCGGTGTAGCACCGGACTGTCCGGTGTGCCAAGCGGAGCAACGGCTACCTGCGCCAACGGTCGTCTGCTACGGCTACAAGGAACAGTGCCGACTGCGCGCGCAGAGTCAGAGCAGGCGTCAGATGGCGCACCGAACAGTGAACAGTACCTATCCGGTGCACCACCAGACTGTCCGGTGGCCCACATGTCAGAAGCTCCAACGGTCGAACCCTAACGGTTGGGTGACGTGGCTGGCGCACCGGACAGTGTCCGGTGCGCCATACGACAGCAGCCTTCCCCAACGGCCATTTTGGTGGTTGGGGCTATAAATACCCCCCAACCACCACTCTTCAAGGCATCCAAGCATTCACTACTCCTCATTCAATACAAGAGCAATACACAACACTCCAAGACACAAATCAAAGCCACCGATCAAATCAAAGTCCACAATTCAACTATAGTTTTTAGGACTTGTGAGAAGATCGACTTGTGTTCTTTTGTTGTTCTTGTTGCTTGGTTGGCCTTTCTTCTTTCTCTCATTCTTGCTCTCAAAGCCTTGTAAGCGAAGCAAGAGACACCAATTGTGTGGTGGTCCTTGCGGGGTCTAAGTGACCCTGGAAATCAAGGAAGGAAGCTCACTCGGTCTAGGTGACCATTTGAGAGAGGGAAAGGGTTGAAAGAGACCCAGTCTTTGTGACCATCTCAACGGGGAGTAGGTTTGCAAGAACCGAACCTCGGTAAAACAAATCACCGTGTCATCCTCTTTTATTTGCTTGTGATTTATTTTTGCCCTCTCTTTCGGAGTCTACTTTATTTCTAACGCTAACTCCGGCTTGTAGTTGTGCTTAAACTTTATAAAATTTAGATTTGCCTATTCACCCCCTCTAGGCGACTTTCAATTGGTATCAAAGCCCGGTACTTTATTAAGAGCCTAACCGCTCGAAGTGATGTCGGGAGCTCACGCCAAGAAGGAGATGGTGACCGCCGAGAAGCCCACCACAAGCCACGGGAAGGCTCCATCGGGGGAATCCGGCAACAAGAAGAGGGAGGAATCACCTCCCCGTGTAAAGTCGCACCAGAGTGGCGACAAGAAGAAGAAAATGAAGAAAGTGGTCTACTACGAGACCGATTCTTCGTCGTCCTCCACCTCCGGCTCCGACACGCCGTCCGTCACTTCTAAGCACCATGAGCGCAAGAAGTTTAGTAAGATACCCTTACGCTATCCTCGTATTTCCAAACTGAAAGTCACCTAGAGGGGGGGTGAATAGGGCGAAACTGAAATTTACAAATATAAACACAACTACAAGCCGGGTTAGCGTTAGAAATATAAACGAGTCCACGAGAGAGGGTGAAAAAACAAATCGCAACCAAATGGAGAGTGTGACACGGGATTTGTTTTACCGAGGTTCGGTTCTCGCAAACCTACTCCCCGTTGAGGAGGCCACAAAGGCCGGGTCTCTTTCAACCCTTCCCTCTCTCAAACGGTCTCTCGGACCGAGTGAGCTTTCTCTTCTCGATCACTTGGAACACAAAGTTCCCACAAGGACCACCACAAGTTTGGTGTCTCTTGCCTCAATTACAAGTGAGTTTGATCGCAATGAAAGAATCAAGAAAGAAGAAATCAATCCAAGCGCAAGAGCTCGAAAGAACACAAGCAAATCTCTCTCTCTAATCACTAGGGCGTTGTGTGGAATTTGGAGAGGATTTGATCTCTTTGGTGTGTCTAGAATTGAATGCTAGAGCTCTTGTAAGTAGTTGGTGTCACACCCGGTTTTAGAAGGCAAACCGAATGCGAACCATGTACGTGCCAGGATCAGTTATTCACGTACACAGCAGTTACATAATATGGACATCATCACACAGTGCTCAAAATAGTATTAAAAAGGGAAATAGTCGATTACATCATACGTCTGAGACGTCCATATAGTCCTTACAATAAATCAAAGTGCAGAAAAGAAACGTAGATAACCGCGGCCTTCACAGGCAGCCGACTGGGGGTTGCCGCTAACCCACACCTAGAACTCGTCGTAATCTTGGAACTCCTGGAAGTCTCCTTCCACAGCTTCATCTTCGCCTGAGCAGTGGTTGCAATGCTGACAACCTGGGGATGGGGGGGTTTGGTGTGTAGAGCAAGGGTGAGTACACATCAACATACTCAGCAAGCATCCTGTTTGGCTGTAGTGGACTAGCTTTATGTGGGGATAAGTCAAGCAGTTGCTTTTAGTTGGTCAGATTATTACTTACTAGTAGAAAGCCAGGTTTTAGCATTAACCCAAATTATTAGCCCGATGTACCCTTTCCAAACGGAAAGAATACCACTTACCAGCACCATAGTCATAATCAAAACCATCGATCTCATAGCCACCTGTACCAAAGTGTCTCTGATCAAGTACCACTAATCACTGGAGCTCCCTTGGCCGCTCATAACCGCGAGCACGGCTGATATATCAGTTTTCAAACACTCTGCAGAGGTTGTGCACTTTACCCACAAGCCGTGATTCCCATTCTGCCCGGAGAGAGCTACTCCCCATTGACCACTACCTAGGTGGCCTAGCAGGGCATCACTACGTAGCCTTTACAAAGATTCCCCGGGGCTGTAGCCACCCGTTAGGTTTCCTAAATGCACCGCACTCCTCCCCAAGGGGCGAACCCAAACTTGGCAGAGCGAGCCGCATACACCGAGCCCCATTGACGGCACGACGGCTAAGTGAACTACACCCCGGATCCTCTAATTATTCAGCTAAGGGCACCCCATTCCACCCTTATGGTTGCACTGTTTTCCCGGGCGGTCATCCATAGAACAGGTCCTTACGGAGAGGCACTCGAGAAACCGCTCGAGCCCCCTTGATGACCACAAGTACAACATCATAAATAAGAGAAGGGAAAACAGCGTATCATAGATAATCTCATCATGTTCATTGATTAGAGTTTGAGCAATAGCATAAAGCTAAACAGTAATAATCCAACCCAAATAGGTAAACAAGGACATGGATAACAAAAGCTAGTCAATCCTTAGGCATAAATGTGTAAAGCGGGAGGTGAATTAAATAATGAGTAGGACATAGATAGGTCAAGGGACACTTGCCTCCACCAAACGACTGCTGCTCAGGGGCTTCTCCTGCGGGTTCCTCGGGCTCCTCAACCGGATCGTTCTCTATGCGAGCACAAACATACATACATCCACACATTTAATACAAAAGAACAGTACACCATACAATAGAATGCAATAAGTAAACAGACGTTCCACGCGGGCTCGTGAGTACGGTTAAGAGAGAAAAGAGGAAAAGACAGTCGAGAAACGATCACGTTACATGATTATAAATTAACTACTCGCTTAATAGAAGGAAATTTATGTAGACACTATGTTTAGCGTAAAGTAAAGTCATGTTTCATGTCTAATTATTATAAGCAGGTGGAGATAAATAAAAGGATGGTCGCGCGGCGAGACGCGCGACAAAGCTCTCTAAAACAAATTAAGAAGTTAACGACTCGTCGCGCGACCGAGCACGCAGCGAGACACTTCGCCTTAGCTAAGAGGAAACGTTAAGCGTCGCGCGACGAAGCGCACGACGGCACACGTCGACTAAACTGAGTCCAAAGTGGAACGTCGCGTGAATACACACGCGACGTTACACCTTAAACAACCTGAAACAAAAATGGATCGTCGCGCGACGAAGCGCACGACGCAACACGAGATAGAATATGAATTTAGACAAATCCGTCGCGCGGCGAAGCGCGCGACGCAACACGCTAATTAACGAATAATCACCGCGAGCGTGGGCGAGCGAAGATACGGTCGGGCGAGGCCGGGACGGGGAAACGGGCGACCGAGCTGGGGCCAGGGCGGTTGAACCGGCCGGGGGCGGCCGAGCCGGCCGGGGCCGCGCCGGGGACGCGCCGGCGAGCAGGGGAGGAGCGGGGGCGGGCGGGCGAGCGCCGCGCGGGGCCGGGACGGGGCCGAGGGCGGGCGCCGAGCGCCGCCGCGGGGAGGGGCCGAGCGGGCGGGCCGAACGCCGCCGCGGGCGAGCGGGCAGGGGGCCGAGCCGCCGCGCCGAGGGGCCGAGCGGGGGTCGAGCGGGTGGGCCGAACGCCGCCGCGGGCGAGCGGGCAGGGGGCCGAGCCGCCGCGCCGAGGGGCCGAGCGGGGGCCGAGCGGGCGAGCCGGGGCGCCGCCGCGGGGAGGGAGGGGGGAGGGGCCGCGCGGGGGGGGCCGGGCGGGCAGGGGCCGCGCCGCCGCGCCGAGGGCAGCCGGGCGGGGGCCGCGCCGCCGCGGGTGAGCGCCGCCGGGGGCCGGGGAGGGGGCGGGCGAGGCCGGCCGCGGGCCGGGGAAGGGCGGGCGCCGCCGCGCGCGCGAGCCGAGGGGCGGGGAGGGCCGCCGCGGCCGGGGGACGGGCGGACGAGGGCCGCCGCGGCCGGGCAGGGGCGGGCATGGGGCGCGCGCGAGCAGGGGAAGAAGGGGGCGCGCGTGGGGAGAAGAAGGGGGAGGGAGAGGGAGAGAGAGAAGAGAAGGGGAGGGGAGGGGAGCTCACCTCGGGGTCCAAAATCCGGTGATCGCCGTCTCCAAACCCTAGGGCACCACGGGGAGAGAGAGGTGGGAGAGGGAGAGAGAAGTTGTTGCGCGGGAGATCCAAATGAGAGAGAGAGGAGAGGTGGGGGCGCATGGGGGGGGGTTGGGCGCCAGGGGCGCGCAGGCCGGGGCGGGCCAGGCCGGCTGAGCTGGGCTGGGCCGAACCACTTCGCGGATCAAAAACCCACGACGAGCACGACCACTAAACGGAATTAAATCGCGAACCGAAATCCGGAACGGAACGAGACGAACACTCAACATCAGACAAAGAAATGTGCTTCGGCATGATGCAACACCCATGACACTTAGGTTTTGGTTTATACATGACACGAACACTTGTCACTATACTGGTTTGAAATTGGGAAGAGGGAGCAAACGGGGAAAGAGAAAAGAGAGTAACGCCCGAATTTGGTGAGAGAAAAGAAGAAAAAATTCTGCCCCCAAATTCAGGGCGTTACAAACCTATCCCCCTTAAAAGAATCTCGCCCTCGAGATTCAGGGTTGGCTAGCAAAGAGCTCAGGGTATTTAGTCATCAGATCATCTTCACGCTCCCAGGTTGCTTCCTCCTCAGAGTGATGATCCCATCTGACTTTGCACATTCTGATGGTCTTCCTTCGGGTGACTCGGTCTGCAACCTCAAGGATTTGCACTGGCTTCTCAACGTAGGTCAAGTCCTCCTGGACTTCAAGACCTTCCACTGGCAACTGCTCTTCTGGCACACGCAAGCACTTCTTCAACTGAGACACATGAAAGACATCATGCACAGCTGACAAATTCTCTGGCAAACTGAGCTGATAGGCCACTTCTCCACGTCTTGCAAGAATCTGATACGGACCAATGTAGCGGGGTGCTAGCTTGCCTTTCACTCCGAATCTTCTGACTCCTCTGATCGGTGACACTTTCAGATAGACAAAGTCTCCGACTTCGAAACTCAGCTCTCTTCTTCTTGTGTCTGCATAGCTTCGCTGCCTCGATTGCGCTATCTTCAGATTCTCTCGGACCATCTTGATGTTCTCTTCGGCTTCAAGCAAAATGTCTGGCCCAAACACTTGCTTTTCTCCAGGCTGATCCCATTGCAACAGAGTTCTACAACTCCTTCCATAAAGCGCCTGAAATGGTGACATCTTCAAACTGGCCTGGTAACTGTTGTTATAGGAAAACTCTGCATAAGGCAATCGCTTGTCCCATCCGGACTGATCTTGCAACGCACAGGCTCTCAACATATCTTCAAGAATTTGATTGGTCCTTTCGGTCTGGCCATCTGTCTGTGGATGATAAGCTGAACTGAAATTCAGATGCGTGCCCAAAGCTTCATGCAACTGCTGCCAGAAATGAGAGGTGAACTGCGTTCCTCTGTCTGACACTATCTTCTTTGGCACACCATGAAGACAAACGATCCGAGACATATACAATTCTGCCAATACTGCACTGCTGTAGTTGGTCTTGACAGGTATGAAGTGGGCTGACTTGGTCAGACGGTCCACTACTACCCAAATGGAATCGTAGCCGGCTCGAGTGCGAGGCAATCCGACTATGAAATCCATACCAATTTCATCCCATTTCCACTGAGGGATCTGCAACGGTTGCAACAATCCAGCAGGTCTCTGGTGCTCTGCCTTAATTCTTCGGCAACTATCGCACATAGCCACATGCTCTGCGATTTCCCTTTTCATTCCGTACCACCAGAATTTCTTTTTCAGATCCTGATACATCTTCTCACTGCCAGGGTGAATCGAATAGGCTGTCTCATGAGCTTCCTTAAGAATCAATTCCCGAATGGACTGGACATTGGGAACACACAAGCGGTCTTTGAACCATATCACGCCTTCTGCATCTTCTCGAAAATCTTTGCCTTTGCCTTCTAGAATCAGTCGCTGGATCTCACTGATCTTCTCATCATTCTTCTGCGCTTCTTTGATTTCACGCTCCAAGGTAGGTTCCAACTCAACTGTGACTCCTCGCGAATTGTTCAGAAATCCGAGACTCAACCTGTCAAACTCCTTGGCCAACTCATAAGGCATCGGACGAGCAACCATCAGATTGACTTGACTCTTTCTGCTCAAAGCATCTGCCACTACGTTTGCTTTGCCTGGATGATAATGAATCTCCAACTCATAGTCTTTGATCAACTCTAACCATCTTCGCTGCCTCATGTTCAACTCTGACTGAGTGAATATGTACTTCAGACTCTTGTGGTCTGTGTAAACATCGCATTTCTGTCCATACAGATAGTGCCTCCATGACTTCAGTGCGTGAACCACTGCTGCCAACTCTAGATCATGGATTGGGTAGTTCTTCTCATGAACCTTCAACTGTCGGGACGAGTAAGCCACAACTCTTCCCTCTTGCATCAACACACATCCCAAACCCGTGTAACAAGCATCACAATACACCGAGAAGGGCTTGTGCACATCAGGCAAGACTAGGACAGGCGCTGTAGTCAACTTCTCTTTCAGCGCTTCAAAGGCCTCTTGACAATTCTGGGTCCACTTGAACTCAACTTTGTTGCCTAGCAACGCTGTCATAGGTTTCGCAACCTTCGAAAACCCTTCAATGAATCGTCGATAGTATCCGGCCATTCCAATGAAACTCTTGATTCCTCGGGCATCTGTTGGCGCTTTCCAGTTCAAAATGTCTGCCACTTTCTTCGGATCCACAGCCAATCCTTCCTTGTTGATTATGTGACCCAAGAACAGGACTTCACTGATCCAGAATTCACACTTGCTCAACTTTGCATACAACTGGTGCTCTCGCAATCTCTGCAATACCATCCTCAAATGATCTGCATGCTCTTCTTCGCTTTGAGAATAAACCAGAATGTCATCAATGAATACCACCACAAACTTATCAAGGTAATCCATGAATACACTGTTCATCAAGTTCATGAAGAACGCTGGCGCATTGGTCAAACCAAAAGACATCACTGTGAACTCGTACAAACCATACTTGGAAATGAATGCCGTCTTCGGAATGTCCGAAGGTCGGATCCTGAGCTGATGATAACCTGACCTCAGATCAATCTTGGAGAACACACTGGCTCCTCTCAACTGATCGAACAGATCCTCTATTCTGGGCAAAGGGTACTTGTTCTTGATCGTGACCTCATTCAAAGCTCGGTAATCAATACACATCCTCTTGGTGCCATCTTTCTTTTCCACGAACAAGACAGGGGCGGCCCAAGGCGAGGTGCTTGGCCGAATGTAACCTTTCTCTGACAGCTCATCAATTTGCTTCTTAAGCTCATCCAACTCTGGTCCAGATATTCTGTAAGCTCTCTTGAAGATAGGGGCGGTTCCAGGAAGAAGCTCTATGGCAAACTCAACTTTCCGCTCTGGTGGCATACCCGGTAAGTCCTTTGGAAACACATCTGGGAACTCGGACACAACCTTGATGCTCTCAATTGGGTCTGCTTCACTGCTATCAACAGCTATCTGATAACAACTTCCTTTCTTTGGCTCAGGCGGGACTAACTCGGTCACCACTTCCTTTCCTAGTGGAGACACCAACTTGATTGTCCTCTTATCACAACTGATAACTGCCTGATACTTATCTAGCCAATTCATCCCTAGGATGACATCTATTCCCTGAGTACCCATTACTATAAGGTTGGCGGGAAACGCTATCCCCCTTATTTCCACACTTATATTCAAACAAATGCTATCGGCTCGAATTCTACCACCGGCTGAGTCAATTTGAATGGGGGTTGACATGGCAGTAATTGGAAGATTATGTGCTTCTACCCATGATGCAGTAATGAAAGAATGCGTTGCTCCAGTATCAAATAACACTTCTGCAATATGGGAGTCGACTGGGAACATACCTACTATCATGCCGGGGGTCTCCTGAACTGCTTCAGCCTCCAAGTGGTTCAGTCTTCCATGATTATAGCGCGGCTGAGGGCGATTGCCTGCTCCAGGCTGAGGCACATTCTGCTTTGCTGGGGCATTGGGGCCTGACTGCTGCTGGGCTGCCTTCTTCGGACATTGCATCACCCAGTGGCCTTGCTCTCCACAGTGGAAACATGCTCTGTTTCCAACCTGAGCTGGTGCTGCCTGACTGTTCTGCTGGTTTGCTGGGGCAGGAAGACGAGGTGCCTGCTGATTCTGCCTCTGAAACTGACCTCCTGACTGATTGCTCTGACGGTTCTGGTACTGATGCTGAGGATACTGCCTTTGGAACTGCTGATGCTGAGGTGGACGCTGGTTCTGCCTGAACTGCTGAGGTTGATTGCCTGAGAAACGAGGACGACTGCTGCTTCCAGGCTGGGGTCCACTGATCTTGCGCTTACGATCTTCCATCTCCTTACGCTTCCTTTCTGTCATGATTGCTCTGTCAATCAGGTGCTGGAATGTCGGGAAGGTGTGATTCATCAGTTGGTACTGCAGAGGGTCAACCAAGCCTCTCAGGAAACGGTACTGCCGCTTGGCGTCGGTGTTGACATCTTCAGGAGCATAGCGAGACAATTGCAGGAACCTGTCCCGGTACTCACTGACAGACGATGACCCTTGCTTGAGGGCCAGGAATTCCTCCTTCTTCACTGTCATCAGACCTGCAGGGACATGGTACTGACGAAAGCTACCTCTAAACTCTTCCCAGGTGATGGCGTCAGGGTGGGCATGGGTGGCGAGGTAAGACTCCCACCATGATTGGGCTGCTCCTCTCAACAGACGGGGACCATACAGAACTTTCTCCCTGTCATCGCACTGAGCGGTATGCAACTCCCGCTCCACAGTGCGCAGCCAATCTTCAGCATCCATAGGGTCAGAAGAATGAGCGAACGTTGGTGGATGACCTCTCATGAATTCAGCACGCTTGTCTCTGGGCATCTGAGGCATCTGAGGTTGAGGTGGTGCCTGCTGCTGTTGCTGCTGCTGCTGCTGAATGGCGGCCAAAGTCTGACCGATGGCTTGAACTGCCTGAGTCTGCATCAGAAACATCTGCTCGATGGACATCGGGGGCGGGGGCGGTAGGTGCTGCTGCTGGGGCACCTCATCCTGTTGAGCGGCTCGCTCCTGCTGAGCACGCCTTCCTCCTCTGCGCCTGTTCTCTGACATCTGCAGAATGCAACCACATATCAGAACTGATCTGGCAAATCTTGCAGCATAAGAAAAGAGTATAGAATTCTTCAACAGCACTGAACAGATGAGCATCTTCGCTGATCTCCAACACAGACCACACAGCTTCTCAGATAAAGAGGAGAGTGGAATAAAAGGTTTCCCAACTATATAACTAACTCCATTAACATAATAGGTAAACCAAAATGCAGGGGACACCCACACTCTGGTGACAGTCATTACAAAGATCGAAACCAAACATAGTTCATCATGACAACCATAAATGCACATGACATGGCAAACTACCCTGTCTAACTAAGACTAACTAAGACCGAGACTAACGCTAAGACTGAAGCTTCTATGTATATATTTCGTATTAATTACAAGATCCAACTCTAACGATCTATGGTTCTAGAGTTATCTTGGTCTTGCAGTCGGGATTGCCATAAGACTGGGATCCACGCCGAGGTGAGCGGTACAGGTGCTGAGTCCCGACGGGAGCGGGGGAACCACCATCCAGGTGACGACGTTCCGCGCGCTCAGCCCACAGCAGGGCGATCTCAGCACGAGCCCTACTCAGCTCGTCTAATGCATGGTCCAGCTCCGTGTTTAGCACGGCGGCTAGGTTGACTGTGCTGCTCAACCTAGGATTGCCCTCACCGACAGGTGAGACAATCACGCCTCCTGTGCTGCCAGATGGACGGCGGGGGTAATACTTCAGGTCAAGACCGTCAGCTGCCCCACCGAAAACCGAGCAGTAGTGCGAAAGCGCACGCCGTGCAGCATCTTGCATGGCTGCCTCAGCTGAGTCCCGCTCAGAGATAGAATAGTGCTCTGAGTAGGCCTCCGCACCCTGGAGACTGTTCTCCGGGCAGCGCACCAAGCAGGTTGCCTCCCAGCGGTCCGGGTAGACCCCGCGACTGTGCTGGTAGACCACACAGCGATACTCGATGGACCAAGTATGCCGGTTAAATGCCCGACGTAGCAGGGTGTCGAGCGCATCGTGGAAGTGGCACCCGCGAGCAGCGTCGCGAGTGATGGGTCGAGCAACCCATCCTTCCGGCTCAAGGTTAGCAGAGAAGTCGGTGTCATGGCTCGAGCTGTCGTCGCCACCTCCGTCGTCTGGGTCTCCTCCAGCAGCTACTCCAGAAGCTGGGACGCCCAGTGGTGGTGCAGGGGGCGCCTCCAGAGGAAGCACAGGGGAGCAGCTCCTCACAGACTCTATCTCCTGGTGGAGCGAGAAAGAAGAGCCCTGCTGCTCCTGTCGTCGACGTTCCTGCTCCTCATGCAGGCGGTGGTGTAGTCTCTCCAAGTGGCTGGACTGTCCGGCCACGGGACGGCGAAGCGGACGCTCAGCAAGGCGAGAGGGTAAGAAGGGGATGACGGACTTTCGTGCAGTGTGTCTAAGTCGAGCCATCTACAAAAGACATCGCAAGCAAAAGGGTGAGAACAGAATTAATATGACCAGCAAATAATGAATCATAAGTAAATGAAGGATTAGAATAAAACATGATTTTTAGCAAGGTATAATATATAGTAGAACATAGGTTTGGTCGGTATGACCAACTTTTGAAGGGATATCAAAGTCAAGGCAGAGGCAGAGGTCTATAGTCCTTAGAACGACCATTCTACTCTAGGTTAGCGGTCCTACAGTCAGCACGGCTTTGATACCACTTATGTCACACCCGGTTTTAGAAGGCAAACCGAATGCGAACCATGTACGTGCCAGGATCAGTTATTCACGTACACAGCAGTTACATAATATGGACATCATCACACAGTGCTCAAAATAGTATTAAAAAGGGAAATAGTCGATTACATCATACGTCTGAGACGTCCATATAGTCCTTACAATAAATCAAAGTGCAGAAAAGAAACGTAGATAACCGCGGCCTTCACAGGCATCCGACTGGGGGTTGCCGCTAACCCACACCTAGAACTCGTCGTAATCTTGGAACTCCTGGAAGTCTCCTTCCACAGCTTCATCTTCGCCTGAGCAGTGGTTGCAATGCTGACAACCTGGGGATGGGGGGGTTTGGTGTGTAGAGCAAGGGTGAGTACACATCAACATACTCAGCAAGCATCCTGTTTGGCTGTAGTGGACTAGCTTTATGTGGGGATAAGTCAAGCAGTTGCTTTTAGTTGGTCAGATTATTACTTACTAGTAGAAAGCCAGGTTTTAGCATTAACCCAAATTATTAGCCCGATGTACCCTTTCCAAACGGAAAGAATACCACTTACCAGCACCATAGTCATAATCAAAACCATCGATCTCATAGCCACCTGTACCAAAGTGTCTCTGATCAAGTACCACTAATCACTGGAGCTCCCTTGGCCGCTCATAACCGCGAGCACGACTGATATATCAGTTTTCAAACACTCTGCAGAGGTTGTGCACTTTACCCACAAGCCGTGATTCCCATTCTGCCCGGAGAGAGCTACTCCCCATTGACCACTACCTAGGTGGCCTAGCAGGGCATCACTACGTAGCCTTTACAAAGATTCCCCGGGGCTGTAGCCACCCGTTAGGTTTCCTAAATGCACCGCACTCCTCCCCAAGGGGCGAACCCAAACTTGGCAGAGCGAGCCGCATACACCGAGCCCCATTGACGGCACGACGGCTAAGTGAACTACACCCCGGATCCTCTAATTATTCAGCTAAGGGCACCCCATTCCACCCTTATGGTTGCACTGTTTTCCCGGGCGGTCATCCATAGAACAGGTCCTTACGGAGAGGCACTCGAGAAACCGCTCGAGCCCCCTTGATGACCACAAGTACAACATCATAAATAAGAGAAGGGAAAACAGCGTATCATAGATAATCTCATCATGTTCATTGATTAGAGTTTGAGCAATAGCATAAAGCTAAACAGTAATAATCCAACCCAAATAGGTAAACAAGGACATGGATAACAAAAGCTAGTCAATCCTTAGGCATAAATGTGTAAAGCGGGAGGTGAATTAAATAATGAGTAGGACATAGATAGGTCAAGGGACACTTGCCTCCACCAAACGACTGCTGCTCAGGGGCTTCTCCTGCGGGTTCCTCGGGCTCCTCAACCGGATCGTTCTCTATGCGAGCACAAACATACATACATCCACACATTTAATACAAAAGAACAGTACACCATACAATAGAATGCAATAAGTAAACAGACGTTCCACGCGGGCTCGTGAGTACGGTTAAGAGAGAAAAGAGGAAAAGACAGTCGAGAAACGATCACGTTACATGATTATAAATTAACTACTCGCTTAATAGAAGGAAATTTAATGTAGACACTATGTTTAGCGTAAAGTAAAGTCATGTTTCATGTCTAATTATTATAAGCAGGTGGAGATAAATAAAAGGATGGTCGCGCGGCGAGACGCGCGACAAAGCTCTCTAAAACAAATTAAGAAGTTAACGACTCGTCGCGCGACCGAGCACGCAGCGAGACACTTCGCCTTAGCTAAGAGGAAACGTTAAGCGTCGCGCGACGAAGCGCACGACGGCACACGTCGACTAAACTGAGTCCAAAGTGGAACGTCGCGTGAATACACACGCGGCGTTACACCTTAAACAACCTGAAACAAAAATGGATCGTCGCGCGACGAAGCGCACGACGCAACACGAGATAGAATATGAATTTAGACAAATCCGTCGCGCGGCGAAGCGCGCGACGCAACACGCTAATTAACGAATAATCACCGCGAGCGTGGGCGAGCGAAGATACGGTCGGGCGAGGCCGGGACGGGGAAACGGGCGACCGAGCTGGGGCCAGGGCGGTTGAACCGGCCGGGGCGGCCGAGCCGGCCGGGGCCGCGCCGAGGACGCGCCGGCGAGCAGGGGAGGAGCGGGGGCGGGCGGGCGAGCGCCGCGCGGGGCCGGGACGGGGCCGAGGGCGGGCGCCGAGCGCCGCCGCGGGGAGGGGCCGAGCGGGCGGGCCGAACGCCGCCGCGGGCGAGCGGGCAGGGGGCCGAGCCGCCGCGCCGAGGGGCCGAGCGGGGGCCGAGCGGGCGGGCCGAACGCCGCCGCGGGCGAGCGGGCAGGGGGGCCGAGCCGCCGCGCCGAGGGGCCGAGCGGGGGCCGAGCGGGCGAGCCGGGGCGCCGCCGCGGGGAGGGAGGGGGGAGGGGCCGCGCGGGGGGGCCGGGCGGGCAGGGGCCGCGCCGCCGCGCCGAGGGCAGCCGGGCGGGGGCCGCGCCACCGCGGGCGAGCGCCGCCGGGGGCCGGGGAGGGGGCGGGCGAGGCCGGCCGCGGGCCGGGGAAGGGCGGGCGCCGCCGCGCGCGCGAGCCGAGGGGCGGGGAGGGCCGCCGCGGCCGGGGGACGGGCGGACGAGGGCCACCGCGGCCGGGCAGGGGCGGGCATGGGGCGCGCGCGAGCAGGGGAAGAAGGGGGCGCGCGTGGGGAGAAGAAGGGGGAGGGAGAGGGAGAGAGAGAAGAGAAGGGGAGGGGAGGGGAGCTCACCTCGGGGTCCAAAATCCGGTGATCGCCGTCTCCAAACCCTAGGGCACCACGGGGAGAGAGAGGTGGGAGAGGGAGAGAGAAGTTGTTGCGCGGGAGATCCAAATGAGAGAGAGAGGAGAGGTGGGGGCGCATGGGGGGGGGGGGGGTTGGGCGCCAGGGGCGCGCAGGCTGGGGCGGGCCAGGCCGGCTGAGCTGGGCTGGGCCGAACCACTTCGCGGATCAAAAACCCACGACGAGCGCGACCACTAAACGGAATTAAATCGCGAACCGAAATCCGGAACGGAACGAGACGAACACTCAACATCAGACAAAGAAATGTGCTTCGGCATGATGCAACACCCATGACACTTAGGTTTTGGTTTATACATGACACGAACACTTGTCACTATACTGGTTTGAAATTGGGAAGAGGGAGCAAACAGGGAAAGAGAAAAGAGAGTAACGCCCGAGTTTGGTGAGAGAAAAGAAGAAAAAATTCTGCCCCCAAATTCAGGGCGTTACAGTTGGGAAGTGGAAAACTTGGATGCAATGAAAGGTGGGGTGGTTGGGGTATTTATAGCCCCAACCACCAAACTTGACCGTTGGTGGAGGCTGTCTGTTTGATGGCGCACCGGACAGTCCGGTGCACACCGGACATGTCCGGTGCCCCAGCCACGTCACCAATGCCGTTGGATTCTGACCGTTGGAGCTTCTGACTTCTGGGCCCGCCTGGATGTCCGGTGCACACCGGACATGTCCTGTTCATTGTCCGGTGCGCCAGTATGGGCACGCCTGACGTCTGCGCGCAGCGCGCGCATTTAATGCGTTGCAGGTAGCCGTTGGCGCCGAAATAGCCGTTGCCCCGCTGTTGCACCGGACAGTCCGGTGCACACCGGACAGTCCGGTGAATTTTAGCGAAGCAGCCGACGTTAATTCCCGAGGCTAGCGAGTTCCGGAGGCCGCCCTTCCTTGGAGCACCGGACATGTCCGGTGTACACCGGACAGTCCGGTGAATTATAGCGGAGTGGCCTCCGTAAATTCCCGAAGCTAGCGAGTTCCGAGTTTGAGTTCTCTGGTGCACCGGACATGTCCGGTGGCACACCGGACAGTCCGGTGCGCCAGACCAGAGGTGCCTTCGGTTGCTCCTTTGCTCCTTTGTTGAATCCAATATTTGATCTTTTTATTGGCTAAGTGAGAACCTTTTACATCTGTATAACTTATACACTAGAGCAAACTAGTTAGTCCAATTATTTGTGTTGGGCAATTCAACCACCAAAATTATTTAGGAACTAGGTGTAAGCCTAATTCCCTTTCAATCTCCCCCTTTTTGGTGATTGATGCCAACACAAACCAAAGCAAATATAGAAGTGCATAATTGAACCAGTTTGCATAATGTAAGTGCAAAGGTTGTTTGGAATTGAGCCAATGTAAATACTTACAAGATGTGCATGGATTGTTTCTTTGTTTTTAACATATTGGACCACATTTGCACCACATGTTTTGTTTTTGCAAATCCTTTTGTAAATTCTTTTTCAAAGTCCTTTTGCAAGAAAGTCAAAGGTAAATGAACAAGATTTTTTGCAAAGCATTTTCAAGATTTGTTCCAAATGCTTTTCCTTTGACTAAACAAAACTCCCCCTAAATGAGATCCTCCTCTTTAGTGTTCAAGAGGGTTTTGATTTATCATTTTTGAAATACTACTTCCTCCCCCTTTAGAACATAATAAGATACCAATTTGAAATTGACCAATTGAAAATCTCCAAATTTTAAAAATTAGGTGGTGGTGCGGTCCTTTTGCTTTGGGCTCATATTTTCTCCCCCTTTGGCACGAATCGCCAAAAATGGAATCATTAGAGCCCACGAAGTACTTTCTTCTCCTTTGGTCATAAAATAAATGAGTGAAGATTATACCAAAGTTGGAGAGAAGCTCGGAGTGACGGCGAAGGATGAGTAGTAGAGTGGAGTGGAAGCCTTTGTCTTTGCCGAAGACTCCAATTCCCTTTCAATATACCTATGACTTGGTTTGACATATACTTGAAAGCACATTAGTCATAGCATATAAAAGAGACATGATCAAAGGTATATTTATAAGCTATGTGTGTAAATTAGCAAAAGAAATTCCTAGAATCAAGAATATTGAGCTCATGCCTAAGTTTGGTAAAAGTTTGTTCATCAAGTGGCTTGGTAAAGATATCGGCTAATTGATCTTTAGTGTTAATGTATGAAATCTCGATATCCCCCTTTTGTTGGTGATCTCGAAGAAAATGATACCGAATGGCTATGTGTTTAGTGCGGCTATGTTCAACGGGATTATCCGCCATGCGGATTGCACTCTCATTATCACATAGAAGAGGAACTTTGGTTATTTTGTAACCGTAGTCCCGCAGGGTTTGCCTCATCCAAAGCAATTGCGCGCAACAATGGCCTGCGGCAATATACTCGGCTTCGGCGGTGGAAAGAGTGACCGAATTTTGCTTCTTTGAAGCCCAAGACACCAAGGATCTTCCCAAGAACTGGCAAGTCCCCGATGTGCTCTTCCTATTAATCTTGCACCCCGCCCAATCGGCATCCGAATAACCAATCAAATCAAATGTGGATCCCCGAGGGTACCAAAGCCCAAACTTAGGTGTGTAAGTCAAATATCTCAAGATTCGTTTTACGGCCGTAAGGTGTGATTCCTTAGTGTCGGGGACCATAATTAGGGGTACCCTCAAGACGCCTAATTCTCAGCTGGTAACCCCCATCAGCATAAAGCTGCAAAGGCCTGATGGGCACGATTAAGTCAGGGATCAGTCCACACGAGTGACTCGATCACGCTTCGCCCGAGCCTAGCCTCGGCCAAAGGCAGCCGACCTCGAGAGACTTCCGTCTCGCCCGAGGCCCCCTTTTTATGGTGGACACATCACCGGCTTGCCCGAGGCCTTGGCTTCGCTCAGAAGCAACCTTGACTAAATCGCCACACCGACTGACCAAATTGCAGGGGCATTAAACGCAAAGGTGGCCTGACACCTCTATCCTGACACGCGCCCCCGGCAGGGCCGAAGTGACCGCCGTCACTCCACCGCTCCACTGGCCAGTCTGACAGAAGGACAGCGCCGCCTGCGCCACTCCGACTGCAGTGCCACTCGACAGAGTGAGTCTGACAGGCAGTCAGGCCTTGCCACGGCGAACTACGCTCCGCCCGACCCCAGGGCTCGGACTCGGGCTAAGACCCGGAAGACGGCGAACTCCGCTCCGCCCGACCCCAGGGCTCGGACTCGGGCTAAGACCCGGAAGACGGCGAACTCCGCTCCGCCTGACCCCAGGGCTCGGACTCGGGCTAAGACCTGGAAGACGGCGAACTCCGCTCCGCCCGACTCCAGGGCTCGGACTCGGGCTAAGACCCGGAAGACGGCGAACTCCGCTCCGCCCGACCCCAGGGCTCGGACTCGGGCTAAGACCCGGAAGACGACGAAACTCCGCCTCGCCCGACCCCAGGGCTCGGACTCCGCCCTGGCCTCGACCGAACGACTTCCGCCTCGCCCGACCCCTTGGCTCGGGCTCGGCCGCGGCAACAAAAGGCAGACTCAACCTCGGCTTCGGAGGAACCCCCACGTCGCCCTGCCTAGGGCACAGACCGCCACGTCAACAGGAGGCGCCATCATCATCCTACCCCGAATCGACTCGGGTCACGGAGAACAAGACCGGCGTCTCATCCGGCCAGCTCCGTCAGAGGGGCAATGATGGCGCTCCACAAGCTCTATGACGACGGCGGCCCCCGGCTCTCTTACGGAAGCAGGACAACGTCAGCAGGGACTCGACCGCTCCAACAGCTGTCCCTCCATCAGGCTCCGCCGCACCTCCGACAGCCACGACATCACGCCAGCAGGGTGCCCAGATCTCTCCGGCTGCCACATTGGCATGTACCTAGGGCGCTAGCTCTCCCTCCGCTAGACACGTAGCACTCTGCTACACCCCCCATTGTACACCTGGATCCTCTCCTTACGACTATAAAAGGAAGGACCAGGGCCTTCTCAGAGAAGGTTGGCCGCGCGGGACCGAGGACGGGACAGGCGCTCTCTTGGGGCCGCTCGCTTCCCTCACCCGCGTGGACGCTTGTAACCCCCCTACTGCAAGCGCACCTGACCTGGGCGCGGGACGAACACGAAGGCCGCGGGACTTACACCTCTCTCACGCTCGACTCCGGCCACCTCGCCTCTCCCCCCTTCGCGCTCGACCCATCTGGGCTGGGGCACACAGCACACTCACTCGTCGGCTTAGGGACCCCCCTGTCTCGAAACGCCGACAGTTGGCGCGCCAGGTAGGGGACTGCTGCGTGCTGACGAACAGCTCCCCGTCAAGCTCCAGATGGGCAGTCTCCAGCAACCTCTCCGGCCCGGGACGGTGCTTCGTTTCGGGACTCTTGAGTTCATGTCCTTCGACGGCAGCTACGACATGATACTTCTTCCACCGCCGCGCGACTACGACAATGGCGGCCGACAACCCGCCCGCCGGCGGCGGAATCGATGACGTCTTCCCCGCGTGGTGGAAGAGCAACATTCGGGCTCGCTCCGTTCCCTCCCCCGCCAACGGAGGAGGAGGCAGGGCCGTCAAGGCCAGACAGGAGGCCGCGCTTCGTCGGCCGTCGAGCGAATCGACGCCCCCGACGCCCCGACGGAAGGCACGCCGGACGTCGACCTCGCGTTCAAGACGGAGGCAAGCGCCGTCCCCCCGCGGCGCGCTGACCCCGAGCAAGAAGACGACGCCGGCGCGCTCGCGGAAAGCCTGCAGGACGTCGCCCTCGAACCAGAGATGACGGCGCAACTAGTCCCCGATGTGACTATGTCGCTCCTCGTCGACCAAAAGGTAACGACTAACTCCCATCTTGCGTCATTTCGACTCGGCCTCAACCCGCCAAACGACCTCGTTTTGGCGGGCGCTCTCATAGAGGCGAGTGCAACCCCACTGAGGTTCCGTATGCGGTCGCCTTGGGACCGACTGACGGACGTCTCGACCTACGGGCCCTCTGGGTCCGAGGAAGATGACGATCCCGGCATCGGTTGGGATTTCTCCGGACTTGGCAACCCCAGTGCCGTGCGGGACTTCATGACCGCATGTGACTACTGCCTATCCGACTGTTCCGATGGAAGCCGCAGCCTTGGCGACGAGAGCTGTGGCCCAAGCCGCGAATGTTTCCACATCGAGCTAGGGGATCCCACCGAAGGCAACCATCTTGGCATGCCGGAGGATGGTGATCTCCCTAGGCCGGTGCCTCGCGCCGACATCCCACGGGAGCTAGCTGTGGTCCCCGCTCCGGCGGGGGGTTACGACCCACAACTCGAGCAAGTCCGCGAGGCGCAGGCCAGGCTCAACGAGGGAACAGGAGCGCTTGAGCCGATCCATCGGGACGTCGGACAAGCATGGGTGGGCCAACCCCTGGCCGGAGAAATACGTCATCTGCCCCAAGGTCTCCAGCACCGCGTCGCCAACGATGTCAGGATCAGACCGCCGCCCACATCCAGCGGGGTTGGTCAGAACCTGGCAACCGCAGGAATGCTCATCCGCGCGATGCCGGAGCCGTCAACCACCGAGGGTCGGCGAATCCAGGGAGAACTCAAGAATCTCCTGGAAGGCGCTGCGGCCCGGCGGGCCGAGAGCACTGCATCCCGAAGGCAAGGATATCCCTCGGAACCTCATGCCGCGACTTCCCGATTCATGCGGGAAGCCTCGGTCTACACCGGGCGCACGCGCAACACCGCGCCTGCGGCCCCGGGCCACCTCGGCAACGAGCACCATCGACGCGACCGTCGGGTTCACCTCGACGAAAGGGTGCGCCGAGGCTACCACCCCAGGCGTGGGGGGCGCTACGACAGCGGGGAGGATCGGAGTCCCTCGCCCGAGCCACCCGGTCCGCAGGCCTTCAGTCGGGCCATCCGACGGGCGCCATTCCCGACCCGGTTCCGACCCCCGACTACTATCACGAAGTACTCGGGGGAAACGAGACCGGAACTGTGGCTCGCGGACTACCGCCTTGCCTGCCAACTGGGTGGAACGGACGATGACAACCTCATCATCCGTAACCTCCCCCTGTTCCTCTCCGACATTGCTCGCGCCTGGTTGGAGCACCTGCCTCCGGGGCAGATTTCCAACTGGGACGACTTGGTCCAAGCCTTCGCTGGCAATTTCCAGGGCACATACGTGCGCCCCGGGAATTCCTGGGACCTTCGAAGCTGCCGGCAACAGCCGGGGGAGTCGCTCCGGGACTACATCCGGCGATTCTCGAAGCAGCGCACCGAGCTGCCCAACATCACCGACTCGGATGTCATCAGCGCGTTCCTCGCCGGCACCACTTGCCGCGACCTGGTGAGCAAGCTGGGTCGCAAAACCCCCACCAGGGCGAGCGAGCTGATGGACATCGCCACCAAGTTCGCCTCTGGCCAGGAGGCGGTCGAGGCTATCTTCCGAAAGGACAAGCAGCCCCAGGGCCGCCCGTCGGAAGAAGCTCCCGAGGCGTCTGCTCCGCGCGGCGCCAAGAAGAAAGGCAAGAAGAAGTCGCAATCGAAACGCGACGCCGCCGACGCGGACCTTGTCGCCGCCGCCGAGTATAAGAACCCTCGGAAGCCCCCCGGAGGTGCAAACCTTTTCGACAAGATGCTCAAGGAGCCGTGCCCCTACCATCAGGGGCCCGTCAAGCACACCCTCGAGGAGTGTGTTATGCTTCGGCGTCATTTCCACAGGGCCGGGCCACCCGCCGAGGGTGGCAGGGCCCGCGACGATGACAAGAACGGAGATCGCCCAGCAGGAGAGTTCCCCGAGGTCCGCGACTGCTTCATGATCTATGGAGGGCATGCGGCGAATACCTCGGCTCGGCACCGCAAGCAAGAGCGCCGGGAGGTCTGCTCGGTGAAGGTGGCGGCGCCAGTCTACCTAGACTGGTTCGACAAGCCCATCACTTTCGACCGGGCCGACCACCCCGACTATGTGCCGAGCCCGGGGAAATACCCGCTCGTCGTCGACCCCGTTGTCGGCGATGTCAGGCTCACCAAGGTCCTGATGGACGGAGGCAGCTGCCTCAACATCATCTACACCGAGACCCTCAAGCTCCTGCGTGTTGATCCGTCCTCCGTCCGGGCAGGCGCTGCGCCCTTCCACGGGATCATCCCTGGGAAGCGCGTCCAGCCCCTCGGGCGACTCGACCTCCCAGTCTGCTTCGGGACACCCTCCAACTTCCGAAGGGAGACCCTGACGTTCGAAGTGGTCGGGTTCCGAGGAACCTACCACGCCGTGCTAGGGAGGCCATGCTACGCGAAGTTCATGGCCGTCCCCAACTACACCTACCTGAAGCTCAAGATGCCGGGCCCCAACGGGGTCATCACCGTCGGCCCCACGTACAAACACGCGTTCGAATGCGACATGGAGTGCGTGGAGTACGCCGAGGCCCTCGCCGAGTCCGAGGCCCTCATCGCCGACTTGGAGAACCTCTCCAAGGAGGTGCCAGACGTGAAGCGCCATGCCGGCAACTTCGAGCCAGCGGAGACGGTCAAGGCCGTCCCCCTCGACCCCAGTGGCGACACCACCAAGCAGATCCGGATCGGTTCCGGGCTCGACCCCAAATAGGAAGCAGTGCTCGTCGACTTTCTCCGCGCAAACGCCGACGTCTTTGCGTGGAGTCCCTCGGACATGCCCGGCATACCGAGGGATGTCGCCGAGCACTCGCTGGATATTCGGGCCGGAGCCCGACCCGTCAGGCAGCCTCTGCGCCGATTCGACGAGGAGAAGCGCAGAGTGATTGGCGAAGAGATCCACAAGCTAATGGCAGCAGGGTTCATCAAAGAGGTATTCCATCCCGAATGGCTTGCCAACCCTGTGCTTGTGAGGAAGAAAGGGGGGAAATGGCGGATGTGTGTAGACTACACTGGTCTCAACAAAGCATGTCCGAAGGTTCCCTACCCTCTGCCTCGCATCGACCAAATCGTGGATTCCACTGCTGGGTGCGAAACCTTGTCCTTCCTCGATGCCTACTCAGGGTATCACCAGATCCGGATGAGAGAGTCCGACCAGCTCGCGACTTCTTTCATCACGCCGTTCGGCATGTACTGCTATGTCACCATGCCGTTCGGTTTGAGGAATGCGGGCGCGACGTACCAGCGGTGCATGAACCATGTGTTCGGCGAACACATCGGTCGCACAGTCGAGGCCTACGTCGATGACATCGTAGTCAAGACGCGGAAGGCTTCCGACCTCCTCTCCGACCTTGAAGTGACATTTCGGTGTCTCAAGGCGAAAGGAGTCAAGCTTAATCCTGAGAAGTGTGTCTTCGGGGTGCCCCGAGGCATGCTCCTAGGGTTCATCGTCTCCGAGCGAGGCATCGAAGCCAACCCGGAGAAGATTGCGGCCGTCATCAGCATGGGACCCATCAAGGACTTAAAAGGGGTACAGAGGGTCATGGGATGCCTCGCGGCCCTGAGCCGCTTCATCTCACGCCTCGGCGAAAGAGGTCTGCCTCTGTACCGCCTCTTAAGGAAGGCCGAATGTTTCGCTTGGACCCCTGAGGCCGAGGAAGCCCTCGGCAACCTGAAGGCGCTCCTTACAAAGGCGCCTGTCTTGGTGCCGCCGGCGGACGGAGAAGCCCTCTTGGTCTACGTCGCCGCGACCACTCAGGTGGTTAGCGCCGCGATTGTGGTCGAAAGGCAAGAGGAAGGGCATACATTGCCCGTTCAGAGGCCGGTCTACTTCATCAGCGAAGTGCTGTCCGAGACTAAGATCCGCTACCCACAAGTTCAAAAGCTGCTGTATGCTGTGATCCTGACAAGGCGGAAGCTGCGACACTACTTCGAGTCCCATCCGGTAACTGTGGTGTCATCCTTCCCCCTGGGGGAGATCATCCAGTGCCGAGAGGCCTCGGGCAGGATCGCAAAATGGGCGGTGGAAATCATGGGCGAAACGATCTCGTTCGCCCCTCGGAAGGCCATCAAGTCCCAAGTGTTGGCGGATTTCGTGGCCGAATGGGTCGACACCCAACTGCCAACGACCCCGATCCAACCGGAGCTCTGGACCATGTTTTTCGACGGGTCGCTGATGAAGACGGGGGCCGGCGCGGGCCTGCTCTTCATCTCGCCCCTCGGAAAGCACTTGCGCTACGTACTGCGCCTCCACTTCCCGGCGTCCAACAATGTGGCCGAGTACGAAGCTCTGGTCAACGGATTGCGGATCGCCATCGAGCTAGGGGTCAGACGCCTCGACGCTCGCGGTGATTCGCAGCTCGTCATCGACCAAGTCATGAAGAACTCCCACTGCCGCGACCCGAAGATGGAGGCCTACTGCGACGAGGTTCGGCGCCTGGAAGACAAGTTCTTCGGGCTCGAGCTCAACCACATCGCTCGACGCTACAACGAAACCGCAGACGAGCTGGCTAAGATAGCCTCGGGGCGAACGACAGTCCCCCCGGACGTCTTCTCCCGGGATCTGCATCAACCCTCCGTCAAGCTCGACGACACGCCCGAGCCCGAGGTACCCTCGGCTCAGCCCGAGGTACCCTCGGCTCAGCCCGAGGTACCCTCGGCCCCCGAGGGCAGAGCACTGAACGTCGAGGAAGGGCAGAGCGGGGCCACACCAGATCAAGATTGGCAAGCCCCGTACCTGCAATATCTCCGTCGAGGAGAGCTACCCCTCGACCAAGTCGAGGCTCGGCGGGTAGCGCGACGCGCCAAGTCATTCGTCTTGCTGGGCGACGAAGAGGAGCTCTACCATCGCAGCCCCTCGGGCATCCTCCAGCGGTGCATCTCCATCGCCGAAGGTCGGGAACTGCTGCAGGAAGTACACTCGGGGGCTTGCGGCCACCACGCAGCGCCCCGAGCCCTTGTCGGAAATGCTTTCCGGCAAGGCTTCTACTGGCCAACGGCGGTGGCTGACGCCACTAGAATTGTCCGCACCTGCGAAGGGTGCCAATTCTATGCGAAGCGGACACACCTGCCCGCTCAGGCCCTGCAGACAATACCCATCACCTGGCCCTTCGCTGTGTGGGGTCTGGACCTCGTCGGTCCCTTGCAGAAAGCGCCCGGGGGCTACACGCACCTGCTGGTCGCCATCGACAAATTCTCCAAGTGGATCGAGGTCCGACCTCTGAACAGCATCAGGTCCGAGCAGGCGGTGGCATTCTTCACCAACATCATCCATCGCTTCGGGGTCCCGAACTCCATCATCACCGACAACGGCACCCAGTTCACCGGCAAAAAATTCTTGGATTTTTGCGAGGATCATCATATCCGGGTGGACTGGGCCGCCGTGGCTCATCCCATGTCGAATGGGCAAGTAGAGCGTGCCAATGGCATGATTCTACAGGGGCTCAAGCCTCGGATCTACAACGACCTCAACAAGTTCGGCAAGCGATGGATGAAGGAACTCCCCTCGGTGGTCTGGAGCCTAAGGACGACGCCGAGTCGTGCCACGGGCTTCACGCCGTTTTTCCTGGTCTACGGGGCTGAAGCTATCTTACCCACTGACCTGGAATACGGCTCCCCGAGGGCGAGGGCCTACACCGAACAAAGTAACCAAGCTAGTCGAGAGGAATCGCTGGACCAGCTGGAGGAAGCTCGGGACAGGGCCTTACTACACTCGGCGCGGTACCAACAGTCCCTGCGACGCTACCACGCCCGAGGGGTCCGGTCCCGAGAACTCCAGGTGGGCGACCTTGTGCTTCGGCTGCGGCAAGACGCCCGAGGGAGGCACAAGCTCACGCCCCCCTGGGAAGGGCCATTCGTCATCGCCAAAGTTCTGAAGCCCGGAACATACAAGCTGGCCAACAATCAAGGCGAGATCTACGGCAACGCTTGGAACATCAAACAGCTACGTCGCTTCTACCCTTAAGATGTTTTCAAGTTGTTCATATACCTCGCACCTACGCAAAGTTTAGTCGTCAAGGAAGGGTCGGCCTAGCCTCGGCAAAGCCCGACCCTCCCTCGGGGGCTAAAAGGGGGGAGACCCCCTCTGCGTCGAATTTTTTCCTCGAAAAAGGATCTCTTTTTAGCAGGATTTCTTTCGTGCTTCTTGACTACTTCGGAAAGCGGATCCGGGAAACGACGAGGTACACGTAAGCAGCCAAGGCTGACCGAGCCGAGGGACTCCTACGCCTCCGGGATACGGATACCTCACTCATCACCTTCTGCGATAAGTAACTTGCGCTCGGATAAAGCGACTCCGTGGACCGAACGAGTCATCACGCTCGGAAGCTCTCCTGCCGAAGCAGTCCTTCAAGCTTTCTCGACTAAGTCGGGGACAGGGCCTCATGGACGAGTGAAAGTACGCGTAAGCCGCAAGGCCGACCGAGCCGAGGGATTCCCACGCCTCCGGGATACAGATACCTCACTCGTCCCTTCCGCGAAAAGCAGCTCTCGCTCACACAAACATCCCTGTTACCGACAGAGTCCAGACGCTCGAAACAAGAGGAAAAAGACGCAGCTTCGCAAGCGCGGCGAGGGTGTGTTCTTCTGGCCTCGGCGGCCGCAGAAAGCACACGCTACAAGATGATCTGATCCTGCAGGCTCGGGTCTTCACGCTGAAGGGAGCCGTAGCACCCTCGGCATCGACGACGTCTTCAGCAAAGCCCGACCCAGCCTCGGGCGGCGCCGCGGTCCAGGGACTCCTCCGGGAATCCGGCCCGAGCAGGCGGCTCAACCGGTTACCCCTGGGGCCTCGGTCAACCGGCTTCCAAGGGCGCCAGTCCAACCCGAGGCATCGACTGATCGACTTTGGCGTCGGCTCCGCTGACGGACAACACGGCTAGGCTCCGGCCAACCAGGTTCCCATTCTCGAGCCAACTCCGCCTCTGTTCATACTGATATCGCTACCCCTGGCCTCGGTCCACCGAAGGGCGGCCGAGGGGTCTCTTCAACTAAGCCAGAGTAGCCCCAGACAACAAGGCCGAACGGGTCGAGGGATTCCTATGCCTCCGGGATACGGATACCTCACCCGTCACCTTGACACGGGGCAACTCATGCTTGGTAAAGCGGTTCAGATAATCAACAGGCGAGACTTAATGCTCGAAAATGAGGAAAAAACACGGCTTCGTGCCGAAACTACATACACGTTCAGGCCTCGACAGCCGCAATGAACAAAAAACACTGGCATTCGAAGTGCCATTACAAACGGAACTCCGGTTCCCCCTCCGCAGGTACGAACAACCCCACTCCGAGGGGGAAGGCCTGCGGAGCAACGGAAGGCCGACGAACGGCGCGCCGTCACCTGCTCCAGCAGCGGCGACGACGACGACTTCTGCTCCGGGGGGCCGAACAGCGGCAACGCTGACCTCAGGGTGGATGCCGCTGCCAGGAGGCCCCCGCCCATGCCAAAACTTGTGAGGCAAGGACGGGCAGAAGGCCGTAGAAGTTGGAGGTCAGCCCGTGGCCGGTCCCGGCCGCCGCGCCGGCGGAAGAACCTCTTCCAGCTGCCGTGGCAGACGCCGGCGCCGCAAGTGGCCCCGAAGCCACTCGCGGCTGAAGACCAGGCACGCTGCAGCTGCCGGACGCCACGGGCAATGCCCGCTTCTCCCCCCATCACTGAGTGAAGGAGCGGGCCACCGCCCACGCAGGGGCCGACCCCAACTCGGCACTCTCCCCTCCCCAGCCTTGGTGATGAAAATCCTTGAGGCTGAGGAAGGGGCAGAGGCCGCAGCCCGGCTCGCTTTCCCCCACCATCAAGCTGGAGGTCGCCATCTCGGGTGACCGCCGGTGAAGGGGTGCGACCGGGCTGCGTGATGAAAATCCTTGAAGCCGAACGATGGCTGAGAGGTACCAACTCCCATGGAGTTGCGTTCCTCCAACAAGGAGGCGGAAAGGCGGCGGATACCCCCCATCCGGGGGCTTGGAAGATGGGAAGACACGACGCTTAAGGGAGGAAGAAGACATGGTTGCCTTACGAAAGGAGTCTCCCTCCTTTTAAAGGCAACTCTCCCTACGTGCGCCCCCAGGCGCCACGGGCTGAGTCTTCTCCAACACGCTCCAAGGCCCTCCCCTGCGACTCGGGGGCTGGGTCCCGCATGTCATGCAAGCCGGCTCAGGGCAGAAGAAGCCAAACCGCCGCGCGTGGTGCGCACGACCGACCGGCGGTTACAGGCGACCCCCCATTTCCGCCCAGACCAACGGGCAGAAGGGGCGGGCAGCCATGCAGGCGGCATGCAACCGCGCCAGATGGACGCGCTTCTCGGACTTCTGACACGCCAGCTTGGGAACCCAGGCCCACGCATCGAGCAACCGGCGCGCCAGTTGCTGCATGCAAGCAACCGCACCGCCACTTGTGCCACCATCGCGCCTCTTCGGTTGCAAAGCCTATGCCACGACTCGAGGCGACTCAACAGCGCCAGCCTGGCGCGTCGAAGCGACCGAAAGTGGGCCGGCAGTAATAGCGGTGGCAGGCGGGCGGGCGCAGCGGTCACGTCGTCAGCCAGGCTCACGTCCCATCCTGAGACAGCAAGAGAGCCTCCACTCACGGCGTGGAAACGGTGCACCCGTGACCCGTTCCTCGAACGGATCGCATGCGCGCAACGGCCGCCCCGCCAACCACTCGCCCCGTCGCATTAACTCCGCGGCGGGACACGCGGCGCCTCTGGCAGGCGGAGCGCGCGACACTTCACCTTCGCCGTAATAAACGCGTCAGAAAAGGTACGCCACGTCGTCCGATTTCGTATCCTTTTCCGTTTTTCTCTTTCTCTATCTCTTGCAACAGGGACCGAGAAAGGGGGACACCCCGAAAGGGATCCTTCCCCGCGAAGGAACCGGGCTCCGAGCCCCCCATTACTGATCAGGGGTTCGAAGACTGGCCCCCCGAAGGGTTCAACAGTCGCCTCAGATCGCGTGGGCCCGACACCCACTACTGGTCAGGGGTTCGAAGGCCAGCCCCCCGAAGGGCTCCATGGCCGCCTCAGGCTACTCGGGCTCCGCGCCCATTACTGATCAGGGGTTCGAAGGCTGGCCCCCGAAGGGTTCACAGTCGCCTCAGACACCGAGCGAGGGATGACCAGGGGTACGTTCGATACATAACCAAGGCTCGGGCTGCGCTCCCGAGGTACCCTAGGACATTTCCGAGACCAGCGGGAACGATCTTGTAACGGAATCCCATCGGAGGGAGGCATCGAGCCCTCGGACCCCGTCGCCAGGGGACCGGGTCCGGCAAATCACCCGCAGGTACTTTTGGGCGTGCCTCTGGGCCCCTAGCCGACCCCCAACGAACGGGGCACGGACGTCCACTCGGATTACCCGCTCGCAGCTCACCGGAGACACCATGTTCGGTGCCCATCGAGGGTAACATGGCGCACTCCCCCCTCCTCCTTGCGGAAAGGCGACGTAGGGGCGTATGTAAAAAGTCGAGTCTGTCCCTGATCGTCCTCTCGCCCTGTGCAGAGGCTCGGGGGCTGCTCTCGCAAAAACTGGCTCCGGCCAAATCGTTGACAGCGTCAACATACCAGCCCGAGAGCTTGGGCCCCGACCGTGCACCCGGGCTACGGCCAGTTCGCATGAGGGAACGACCAGACCAGCCGAAGCGTTAAGCGAAGTATTAAGACCTCGAAGGAGTGTAACCACTCCTCCGAGGCCTCGGGGGCTACACCCGGCGGGTGCGCTCGCGCGCACCCACCGGAACGAAATGCAACCGAGAAAGGCTGGTCCCCTTGCAAAAAAGTGCGACAAAAGCCTCCAAGCGAGTGCTGACACTCCCTTTGAGGCTCGGGGGCTACTGTCGGGGACCATAATTAGGGGTACCCTCAAGACGCCTAATTCTCAGCTGGTAACCCCCATCAGCATAAAGCTGCAAAGGCCTGATGGGCACGATTAAGTCAGGGATCAGTCCACACGAGTGACTCGATCACGCTTCGCCCGAGCCTAGCCTCGGCCAAAGGCAGCCGACCTCGAGAGACTTCCGTCTCGCCCGAGGCCCCCTTTTTATGGCGGACACATCACCGGCTTGCCCGAGGCCTTGGCTTCGCTCAGAAGCAACCTTGACTAAATCGCCACACCGACTGACCAAATTGCAGGGGCATTAAACGCAAAGGTGGCCTGACACCTCTATCCTGACACGCGCCCCCGGCAGGGCCGAAGTGACCGCCGTCACTCCACCGCTCCACTGGCCAGTCTGACAGAAGGACAGCGCCGCCTGCGCCACTCCGACTGCAGTGCCACTCGACAGAGTGAGTCTGACAGGCAGTCAGGCCTTGCCACGGCGAACTACGCTCCGCCCGACCCCAGGGCTCGGACTCGGGCTAAGACCCGGAAGACGGCGAACTCCGCTCCGCCCGACCCCAGGGCTCGGACTCGGGCTAGGACCCGGAAGACGGCGAACTCCGCTCCGCCCGACCCCAGGGCTCGGACTCGGGCTAAGACCCGGAAGACGGCGAACTCCGCTCCGCCCGACCCCAGGGCTCGGACTCGGGCTAAGACCCGGAAGACGGCGAACTCCGCTCCGCCCGACCCCAGGGCTCGGACTCGGGCTAAGACCCGGAAGACGACGAAACTCCGCCTCGCCCGACCCCAGGGCTCGGACTCCGCCCTGGCCTCGGCCGAACGACTTCCGCCTCGCCCGACCCCTTGGCTCGGGCTCGACCGCGGCAACAAAAGGCAGACTCAACCTCGGCTTCGGAGGAACCCCCACGTCGCCCTGCTTAGGGCACAGACCGCCACGTCAACAGGAGGCGCCATCATCATCCTACCCCGAATCGACTCGGGTCACGGAGAACAAGACCGGCGTCTCATCCGGCCAGCTCCGTCAGAGGGGCAATGATGGCGCTCCACAAGCTCTATGACGACGGCGGCCCCCGGCTCTCTTACGGAAGCAGGACAACGTCAGCAGGGACTCGACCGCTCCAACAGCTGTCCCTCCATCAGGCTCCGCCGCACCTCCGACAGCCACGACATCACGCCAGCAGGGTGCCCAGATCTCTCCGGCTGCCACATTGGCATGTACCTAGGGCTTTAGCTCTCCCTCCGCTAGACACGTAGCACTCTGCTACACCCCCCATTGTACACCTGGATCCTCTCCTTACGACTATAAAAGGAAGGACCAGGGCCTTCTCAGAGAAGGTTGGCCGCGCGGGACCGAGGACGGGACAGGCGCTCTCTTGGGGCCGCTCGCTTCCCTCACCCGCGTGGACGCTTGTAACCCCCCTACTGCAAGCGCACCTGACCTGGGCGCGGGACGAACACGAAGGCCGCGGGACTTACACCTCTCTCACGCTCGACTCCGGCCACCTCGCCTCTCCCCCCTTCGCGCTCGCCCACGCGCTCGACCCATCTAGGCTGGGGCACGCAGCACACTCACTCGTCGGCTTAGGGACCCCCCTGTCTCGAAACGCCGACACTTAGGGTCGGCTTGGAATCTTGCACACATACAAACGGAAAGCATGATGTCCGGTCGAGATGCACATAAATAAAGCAATGAACCAATCATCGACCGGTATACCTTTTGATCCACGGACTTACCTCCCGTGTTGAGGTCGAGATGCCCATTGGTTCCCATGGGTGTCTTGATGGGCTTGGCATCCTTCATTCCAAACTTGGTTAGAATGTCTTGAGTGTACTTCGTTTGGCTAATGAAGGTGCCCTCTTGGAGTTGCTTGACTTGGAATCCTAGAAAATACTTCAACTCCCCCATCATAGACATCTCGAATTTCTGTGTCATGATCCTACTAAATTCTTCACATGTAGATTCGTTAGTAGACCCAAATATGATATCATCAACATAAATTTGGCATACAAACAAATCATTGTCAAGAGTTTTAGTGAACAACGTAGGATCGGCCTTGCCGACTTTGAAGCCATTAGCAATAAGGAAATCTCTAAGGCATTCATACCATGCTCTTGGGGCTTGCTTGAGCCCATAAAGCGCCTTAGAGAGCCTATAGACATGGTTAGGGTACTCACTGTCTTCAAAGCCGGGAGGTTGCTCAACATAGACCTCCTCCTTGATTGGTCCGTTGAGGAAGGCACTCTTCACGTCCATTTGGTAAAGCTTGAAGCCATGGTAAGTAGCATAGGCCAATAATATACGAATTGACTCAAGCCTAGCTACGGGTGCATAGGTTTCACCAAAATCCAAACCTTCGACTTGGGAGTATCCCTTGGCCACAAGTCGAGCTTTGTTCCTTGTCACCACACCATGCTCGTCTTGCTTGTTGTGGAAGACCCACTTGGTTCCTACAACATTTTGGTTAGGACGTGGAACTAAATGCCATACCTCGTTCCTTGTGAAATTGTTGAGCTCCTCTTGCATCGCCATCACCCAATCCGAATCTTGTAGTGCTTCCTCTACCCTGTGTGGCTCAATAGAGGAAACAAAAGAATAATGCTCACAAAAATGTGCAACCCGAGATCGAGTAGTTACCCCCTTATGAATGTCGCCGAGGATGGTGTCGACGGGGTGATCTCGTTGGATTGCTTGGTGGACTCTTGGGTGTGGCGGCCTTGGTTCTTCATCCTCCTTGTCTTGATCATTTGCATCTCCCCCTTGATCATTGCCGTCATCTTGAGGTGGCTCATCTCTTTGATCTTCTCCTTCATCAACTTGAGCCTCGTCCTCATTTTGAGTTGGTGGAGATGCTTGTGCGGAAGAGGAAGGTTGATCTTGTGCATGTGGAGGCTCTTCGGATTCCTTAGGACACACATCCCCAATGGACATGTTCTTTAGCGCTATGCATGGAGCCTGTTCTTCACCTATCTCATCAAGATCAACTTGCTCTACTTGGGAGCCGTTAGTCTCGTCGAACACAACGTCACAAGAAACTTCAACAAGTCCTGAGGACTTGTTAAAGACTCTATATGCCCTTGTGTTTGAGTCATATCCTAGTAAAAAGCCTTCTACAGTTTTAGGAGCAAATTTAGATTTTCTACCTCTCTTAATAAGAATAAAGCATTTGCTACCAAAAACTCTAAAATATGAAATATTGGGCTTTTTACCGGTTAGGAGTTCATAGGATGTCTTCTTGAGGATTCGGTGTAGATATAACCGGTTGATGGCGTAGCAGGCGGTGTTGACTGCCTCGGCCCAAAACCGATCCGGTGTCTTGTACTCATCAAGCATGGTTCTTGCCATGTCCAATAGAGTTCGATTCTTCCTCTCCACTACACCATTTTGTTGTGGGGTGTAGGGAGAAGAGAACTCATGCTTGACGCCCTCCTCCTCAAGGAAGCCTTCAATTTGAGAGTTCTTGAACTCCGTCCCGTTGTCGCTTCTAATTTTCTTGATCCTTAAGCCGAACTCATTTTGAGCCCGTCTCAAGAATCCCTTTAAGGTCTCTTGGGTATGGGATTTATCCTGCAAAAAGAACACCCAAGTGAAGCGAGAATAATCATCCACAATAACTAGACAGTACTTACTCCCGCCGATGCTTATGTAAGCTATCGGGCCGAATAGGTCCATGTGTAGGAGCTCCAGTGGCCTGTCACTAGTCATGATGTTCTTGTGTGGATGATGAGTGCCAACTTGCTTCCCGGCTTGGCATGCGCTACAAATCCTGTCTTTCTCAAAATAAACATTGGTTAGTCCTAAAATGTGTTCTCCCTTTAGAAGCTTATGAAGATTCTTCATTCCAACATGGGCTAGTCGGCGGTGCCAGAGCCAACCCAAGTTAGTCTTAGCAACCAAGCAAGTGTCGAGTTCAGCTCTATCAAAATCTACCAAGTATAGCTGACCCTCTAACACTCCCTTAAATGCTATTGAATCATCACTTCTTCTAAAGACAGTAACACCTACATCAGTAAATAGACATTTGTAGCCCATTTGACATAATTGGGATACAGAAAGCAAATTGTAATCTAAAGAATCTACAAGAAAAACATTGGAAATAGTATGGTCAGGTGATATAGCAATTTTACCCAATCCTTTGACCAAACCTTGGTTTCCATCCCCGAATGTGATAGTTCGTTAGGGATCTTGGTTTTTCTCATAAGAGGAGAACATCTTCTTCTCCCCTGTCATGTGGTTTGTGCACCCACTGTCGAGTATCCAACTTGAGCCCCCGGATGCATAAACCTACAAAACAATTTTAGTTCTTGACTTTAGGTACCCAAACGGTTTTGGGTCCTTTGGCATTAGAAACAAGAACTTTGGGTACCCAAACACAAGTCTTAGAGCCCTTGTGTTTGCCCCCAACAAACTTGGCAACTACCTTGCCGGATTTGTTAGTCAAAACATAAGATGCATCAAAAGTCCTAAATGAAATGCCATGATCATTTGATGCACTTGGAGTTTTCTTTCTAGGCAACTTAGCACGGGTTGGTTGCCTAGAGCTAGATGTCTTACCCTTATACATAAAAGCATGGTTAGGGCCAGAGTGAGACTTCCTAGAATGAATTTTCTTAATTTTGCTCTCGGGATAACCGGCAGGGTACAAAATGTAACCCTCGTTATCCTGAGGCATGGGAGCCTTGCCCTTAACAAAGTTAGACAAGTTCTTAGGGGGAGCATTAAGTTTGACATTGTCTCCCCTTTGGAAGCCAATGCCATCCTTAATGCCAGGGCGTCTCCCATTATAGAGCATACTTCTAGCAAATTTAAACTTTTCATTTTCTAAGTTATGCTCGGCAATTTTAGCATTTAATATTGCTATATGATCATTTTGTTGTTTAATTAAAGTCATGTGATCATGAATAGCATTAATATCAACATCTCTACATCTAGTACAAATGGAAACATGCTCAACACTAGATGTAGAGGGTTTGCATGAATTAAGTTCAACGATCTTAGCACGCAAGATATCATTATTATCTCTAAGATCGGAAATTGTAACATTGCAAACATCTAGTTCTTTAGCCTTAGCAATTAAATTTTCATTTTCTACTCTAAGGCTAGCGAGAGAAATGTTTAATTCTTCAATCTTAGCAAGCAAATCATCATTATCATTTCTAAGATTGGGAATTGAAACATTACAAACATGTGAGTCAACCTTAGCATTTAAACTAGCATTTTCATTTCTAAGGTTGGTAATAGTATTATGGCAAGTACTTAGCTCACTAGATAATTTCTCACATTTTTCTACCTCTAGAGCATAAGCATTTTTAACCTTAACATGCTTTTTATTTTCCTTGATTAGGAAGTCCTCTTGGGAGTCCAAGAGGTCATCCTTTTCATGGATGGCACTAATTAGCTCATTTAGTTTTTCCTTTTGTTCCATGTTAAGGTTGCCAAAAAGAACGCGCAAGTTATCCTCCTCATTGCTAGCATCATCCTCATCACTAGAGGTTTCATATTTAGTGGAGGATCTTGATTTTACCTTCTTCCTTTTGCCGTCCTTTGCCATGAGGCACTTGTGGCCGACGTTTGGGAAGAGGAGTCCTTTGGTGACGGCGATGTTGGCGGCGTCCTCGTCGGAGGAGGAGTCGGTGGAGCTCTCGTCGGAGTCCCACTCGCGGCACACGTGGGCATCGCCGCCCCTCTTCTTGTGGTACCTCTTCTTTTCTTTCCTCTTTCCCTTCTTGTCGTTATCCCTGTCACTGTCACTTGATAATGGACATTTAGCGATAAAGTGACCGGGCTTACCACACTTGTAGCAAACCTTCTTGGAACGGGATTTGTAATCCTTCCCCTTCCGTTGCTTGAGGATTTGGCGAAAGCTTTTGATGATTAAAGCCATCTCCTCATTGTCGAGCTTGGAGGCGTCAATTGGTTGTCTACTCGGTGTAGACTCCTCCTTCTTCTCCTCCGTCGCCTTAAATGCCACCGGTTGTGCTTCGGACGTGGAGGGTTCATCAAGCTCGTTGATCTTCTTGGAGCCCTTGATCATACATTCAAAGCTCACAAAATTCCCGATAACTTCCTCGGGGGTCATTTGAGTATATCTAGGATTACCACGAATTAATTGAACTTGAGTGGGGTTAAGGAAAATGAGTGATCTAAGAATAACCTTAACCACCTCGTGGTCATCCCACTTCTTGCTCCCGAGGTTGCGCACTTGGTTCACCAAAGTCTTGAGCAGGTTGTACATGTCTTGTGGCTCTTCCCCTTGGCGAAGTCGAAAGCGACCGAGCTCCCCCTCGATCGTTTCCCGCTTGGTGATCTTTGTTAGTTCATCACCCTCGTGCGCGGTCTTGAGGAGGTCCCAAATTTCCTTTGCATTCTTCAACCCTTGCACCTTGTTGTATTCCTCTCTATTTAGAGAGGCCAAGAGTATGGTTGTGGCTTGGGAGTTGAAGTGCTCGATTTGGGCCACCTCGTCCTCATCATAATCCTCATCCCCTACGGATGGTACCTGTGCTCCAAACTCAACAACATTCCATATACTTTTGTGGAGTGAGGTTAGATGAAATTTCATTAAGTCACTCCACCTAGCATAATCTTCACCGTCAAAGGTTGGCGGTTTGCCTAATGGAACGGAAAGTAATGGAGTATGTCTAGATGTACGAGGATAGTGTAAGGGGATCTTACTAAACTTCTTACGCTCTTGGCGTTTAGAAGTTACGGAGGGCGCATCGGAGCCGGAGGTCGATGTTGATGAAGTGTCGGTCTCGTAGTAGACCACTTTCCTCATCCTCTTGTGCTTGTCCCCACTCCGATGTGGCTTGTGAGAGGAAGATCTCTCCTTCTTCTCTTTGTGGTGAGAAGAAGATTTCTTCTCCTTCCCTTTGTTGGAGGAGCTCTTCTTCTTCTCCTTCCTCTTGGTGCGGGACTCTTCCGATGAAGTGCTCCCGTAGCTTGTAGTGGGCTTTTCGCCGGTCTCCATCTCCTTCTTGGCGTGATCTCCCGACATCACTTCGAGCGGTTAGGCTCTAATGAAGCACCGGGCTCCGATACCAATTGAAAGTCGCCTAGAGGGGGGGTGAATAGGGCGAAACTGAAATTTACAAATATAAACACAACTACAAGCCGGGTTAGCGTTAGAAATATAAACGAGTCCACGAGAGAGGGTGAAAAAACAAATCGCAACCAAATGGAGAGTGTGACACGGGATTTGTTTTACCGAGGTTCGGTTCTCGCAAACCTACTCCCCGTTGAGGAGGCCACAAAGGCCGGGTCTCTTTCAACCCTTCCCTCTCTCAAACGGTCCCTCGGACCGAGTGAGCTTTCTCTTCTCGATCACTTGGAACACAAAGTTCCCACAAGGACCACCACAAATTTGGTGTCTCTTGCCTCAATTACAAGTGAGTTTGATCGCAATGAAAGAATCAAGAAAGAAGAAATCAATCCAAGCGCAAGAGCTCGAAAGAACACAAGCAAATCTCTCTCTCTAATCACTAGGGCGTTGTGTGGAATTTGGAGAGGATTTGATCTCTTTGGTGTGTCTAGAATTGAATGCTAGAGCTCTTGTAAGTAGTTGGGAAGTGGAAAACTTGGATGCAATGAAAGGTGGGGTGGTTGGGGTATTTATAGCCCCAACCACCAAACTTGACCGTTGGTGGAGGCTGTCTGTTTGATGGCGCACCGGACAGTCCGGTGCACACCGGACATGTCCGGTGCCCCAGCCACGTCACCAATGCCGTTGGATTCTGACCGTTGGAGCTTCTGACTTCTGGGCCCGCCTGGATGTCCGGTGCACACCGGACATGTCCTGTTCATTGTCCGGTGCGCCAGTATGGGCACGCCTGACGTCTGCGCGCGCATTTAATGCGTTGCAGGTAGCCGTTGGCGCCGAAATAGCCGTTGCCCCGCTGTTGCACCGGACAGTCCGGTGCACACCGGACAGTCCGGTGAATTTTAGCGAAGCAGCCGACGTTAATTCCCGAGGCTAGCGAGTTCCGGAGGCCGCCCTTCCTTGGAGCACCGGACATGTCCGGTGTACACCGGACAGTCCGGTGAATTATAGCGGAGTGGCCTCCGTAAATTCCCGAAGCTAGCGAGTTCCGAGTTTGAGTTCTCTGGTGCACCGGACATGTCCGGTGGCACACCGGACAGTCCGGTGCGCCAGACCAGAGGTGCCTTCGGTTGCTCCTTTGCTCCTTTGTTGAATCCAATATTTGATCTTTTTATTGGCTAAGTGAGAACCTTTTACATCTGTATAACTTATACACTAGAGCAAACTAGTTAGTCCAATTATTTGTGTTGGGCAATTCAACCACCAAAATTATTTAGGAACTAGGTGTAAGCCTAATTCCCTTTCACAAACGCACCCCTTTACTTTCTGTCCCATTAGGCAAACCACCGGTTTTTGACGGTGAAGATTATTGTATGTGGAGTGATGAAATGAGGCACCATCTAACCTCACTCCACGCTAGTATTTGGGACATTGTTGAGTTTGGTGCACAGGAACCATCCGTGGGGGATGAAGGCTATGACTCGGACGAGGTAGCCCAAATCCGGCACTTCAACTCCCAAGCCACTACTATACTCCTCACCTCTCTAAGTCGAGAGGAGTATAATAAGGTGCAAGGGTTGAAGAGTGCCAAAGAGATTTGGGACGTGCTAAAGACCGCACACGAAGGAGACGAGGTGACCAAGATCACCAAAAGAGAAACGATCGAGGGGGAGCTCGGTCGCTTCATGCTTCATCAAGGGGAGGAGCCACAAGCAATATACAACCGGCTCAAGAACTTGGTGAACCAAGTGCGCAACCTCGGGAGCACCAAATGGGATGACCATGAAATGGTCAAGGTTATTCTTAGATCACTTGTTTTTCTTAACCCTACTCAAGTTCAATTAATTCGTGGTGATCCAAGATATAAACTAATGTCTCCCGAGGAAGTGATAGGAAAATTTGTGAGCTTTGAATTGATGATCAAAGGCTCCAAGAAAATCATCAAGCAAGGCGCCACCTCTACATCCGAGGTGCAACCCGTCGCGTTCAAAGCGGAGAAGGAGAAGAAGGAAGAGTCTACGTCAAGTAGGCTTCCCATCGACGCCTCCAAGCTCGACAATGAGGAGATGGCTTTAATCATCAAAAGCTTTCACCAAATCCTCAAGCAAAGAAGGGGGAAGGACTACAAGCCCCGCTCCAAGAAAGTTTGCTACAAGTGTGGTAAGCCCGGTCATTTCATTGCTAAATGTCCATTATCAAGTGAATAGTGATAGGGGCGACGACAAGAAGGGGAGAAGGAAGGAGAAGAAGAAGTATTACAAGAAGAAGGGCGGTGATGCCCATGTTTGCCGGGAGTGGGACTTCGACGAGAGCTCCACCGACTCCTCCTCCGATGAGGACGCCGCAAACATCCCCGTCAACAAGGGTCTTCTCTTCCCCAACGTCGGCCACAAGTGCCTCATGGCAAGGGACGTCAAAAAGAAGGTAAAAGCTAGAGCCTCCACTAAATATGCAACATCTAGTGATGAGGCTAGCTCTAGTGATGATGAGGATGATTTGCTCACCCTTTTTGCCAACTTAAACATGCAACAAAAAGAAAAATTGAATGAATTGATTAGTGCTATTCATGAGAAGGATGAACTCTTGGATAGCCAAGAGGACTTCCTAATTAAATAAAATAAGAAGCATGTTAAAGTTAAAAATGCTTATGCTCAGGAGATAGAAAAGTGTGAGAAATTAACTAGTGTGCTAAGCACTTGCCATGATATCATTTCCAACCTTAGAAATAAGAACGCTAAATTAATTGCTAAGGTTGAGAAGTTAGATAATTGTGATGATTCAATTGTTAGTCTTAGAAATGATAATGCTAATTTGATTGCTAAGATTGACAATTTGAATGCATCTCTCTCTAGCCTTAAAATTGAGAATGAAAAATTAATTGCTAAGGCTAAAGATTTAAATGTTTGCAATGATGTTATTTCCAATCTTAGAAATGAAAATGTCATGTTACATGCTAAGATTGATGAATTAAATGTTTGCAAACCCTCTACATCTACCATTGAGCATGTTACTATTTGTACTAGATGTAGAGACATTAATGTTGATGCTATTCATGATCACCTAGCTCTAATTAAACAACAAAATGATCACATAGCTCAACTTAGTGCCAAATTTAATGAGCATGACTTAGAAAATGAAAAATTTAAATTTGCTAGAAGCATGATCTATAGTGGAAGACGCCCTGGCATTAAGGATGGCATTGGCTTCCAACAGGGAGACAATGTCAAGCTTAGTGCCCCTATGTCTAACTTTGTTAAGGGCAAGGCTCCCATGGTTTAGGATAACGAGGGTTACATTTTGTACCCTGCCGGTTATCCCGAACACAAAATTAGGAGAATTCATTCTAGGAAGTCTCACTCTGGCTCTCATCATGCTTTTATGTATAAGAGTGAGGCATCTAGCTCTAGGCAATCAACCCATGTTAAATTGCCTAAAAATAAATCTCCTAGTGCATCAAATGAACATAACATCTCATTTAAGACGTTTGATGCATCAGTCGTAGATTGAAAGGGAAATGGAGTCTTCGGCGAAGACCAGGCTTCCACTCCACTCTAACGGTATCATTTACCCTTCGCCGTCACTCCACATCACTCTCAATTGGTATAATCTTCACTCTTATCTACTTGTACCAATGGGGAGAAAGTAATAAGGGCTCTCAACGTCTCCGTTTTTGGCGATTAATGCCAAAGAGGGAGAAAATATTAGGCCTAAAGCAAAAGGACCGCACCACCAATTTCAAAAATTTTCACAAATGTTTGTTTTTCAAATGGTATCACAAAGCTTTAATTGATATTTTTAATTGGTATCTATGTCATGACAATATATCAATTGATATCCTTGTCTTGAGAAAGAAAAATATCAAGTGATATTGTTTTAAACTTCAACTGGTATCTTGTTATGACAATCTCTTCAATTGGGATGTTTATTTTCAATTGGTATATTTAAAGATAGATTTTCAAAATTGATATCCATTAAAACCCTCTTGAAAACTAAGAGGAAAATTTCATTCAGGGGGAGTTTTGTTTAGTCAAAGGAAAAGCATTTGAAACAGGGGGAGAAAGTTTCAAATCTTGAAAATGCCTTTTGCAATCTTATTTCTATACCTTTGACTATTTGCAAAAAAATTTGAAAAGTTTTTCCAAAAGAATTTGCAAAAACAAAACAAGTGGTGCAAATGTGGTCCAAAATATTAAATAGAAGAAAGCAATCCATTCATATCTAGTGAAATAATAAATTGGTTTAATTCCAAGTTACCTATGCACTCACCTTATGCAAACTAGTTCATTTCTGCACTTTATATATTTGCTTTGGTTTGTGTTGGCATCAATCACCAAAAAGGGGGAGATTGAAAGGGAAATAGGGTTAACCTTTTCCCACAATTAATTTTGGTGGTTGAATGCCCAACACAAATATATGGACTAACTAGTTTGCTCTAGAATACATGTTCTACAGGTGCAAAAAGGTTCAATACAAACCAATAAATATTCAAGTTAGGGATCAAATTCAAAGGAGCAAAGAAACTTGAGTGTGCTGTGGACTGGCGCACCGGACTGTGTTCGGTGCACCATGTCCATACGAAGATGAACCAGCCACTCTCGGGTTTCACCAGGCGCACTCCGCTATACCACCGGACTGTCCGGTGCACCAACGGAGCAATGGCTAACTCGCGCAACGGTCGACTCTGCAAAGGCTACAGTGCGCTACAGTGCACGACAGAAGTTAGAGCAGAAGTCAGAGACGCACCGGATAGTGAACAGGACTTGTCCGGTATGGCACCGGACTGTCCAGTGCCACAAGAAGACAACGCCTCCAACGGTCAACTGCTCCCGAACCCTAACGGTTGGGTGACGTGGCGGCGCACCAGACAACCTACAGTGCCTGTCCGGTGGCACACCGGACTGTCCGCTGCGCCCATTGACAGCAGCATTCCCCAACGGCCATTTGGTGGTTGAGGGCTATAAATACCCCCCGACCACCACAACACCAAGAATCCAAGCATTCTGAACATTGCATTCAATATAAGAGCATTAGGACTTGTGAGAGGATCTCTTGTGTTCATTTGTTGCTCTTGTTTGCTTGGCTTGGCCTTCTTTTTCTTTTCAATTCTTACTCTCAAGTGCTTTATAAGCAAGGCAAGAGACACCAATTGTGTGGTGGTCCTTGCGGGGTCTAAGTGACCCGTGAGATTAAGGAAGAAGGCTCACTCGGTCTAAATGGCCGTTTGAGAGAGGGAAAGGGTTGAAAGAGACCCGGTCTTTGTGACCACCTCAACGGGGACTAGGTTCTTTAGAACCGAACCTCGGTAAAACAAATCACCGTGTTCACTCCCTTTATTTCTTGGTTGATTTGTTTTCCCCTCTCTCCCGAACTTGATTTAAGTTCTAACGCTAACATCGGCTTGTAGTGTGTGTTTAAAGTTGTAAATTTCAGATTACGCCTATTCACCCCCTCTAGGCGACTTTCACACCTACCTAATTGAAGATATCATTTATCTCTTTCCATAGCCAAGAAGCCACACAACATTCAAAAATAAAGGTGGCAAACCGATTCCTCCTATACAGAAAAGGCAAGACTTATTATCCCAGGTGAGAATTCTGTTATTAGAAATCAGCCATAAGAAACCTTGAACCTTAGGGGAAATATTGAGTTTCCATACAACAAGTACAAAAAACAGTGTGAACCCCTCTAAGTTGATCACCACATACAGAGATTGTTCTAAGAAGTTACCATTAGAACCAAACTTCCAAATCATTTGATCATTATCTGCAGATAAAACAATACTTTTGGCAGTAGCACACAACTCATCCCATAGTTCCGTATTCTGAGCAGACACAACCCTTCTAAAGGTTAATTTTAGGTTCACACCATCCCAAACATTAGAAACAATAACCCTTTCTCATTATTAATGATATATAAACTCTAGTATTATATAGCCAAGCTCGAATTTCCAATCCAATGGTCCTCCCAGGATCAAATGTGTTCCCCATTGCTAACTTTCCACAATCAACCCCATATGGGCTGCTTGGGCTTCCTAAATAATCCCTTTCCCAAGAGAAGTCCCAATATTTGAGCAGCAAAACACATTTGGTTTGTCAGCCAAGTATTTTAAATCAATGATCTTAGTCCAAATAGTGTTCAAATTTAAATGATAACGAAAAATCTAGGAGGCTAAAAGGAAAAGGTTTAAGCACCCCACCATATTCTTTATTTTAAGCTATCAACTGCCAATTTGGAAGATGGCATTTTCTATTCGAAATAGAATCATTCCAAAAGAAGTGGCTCATTTTATAATTACTCAAGTCTATCGCCCATCTTGGAAACTTTATAATAGACATCAAATAATTTGGGATGTTGGCCAAGCATACCTTCAATATGGTAAGTCTTCCTCCATAAGAAAGTAACTTCCATTTCTAGCGAACCACCCTTTTGATTATTTTATCTACCATAGGTTATATATCTTCCCTTCTCAACTTTGAATAGTGGAGGGGAACCTCTAAATATTTAATAGGGAAGCTTCTTTTTTACAACAAAATATCTTAGTCACACAGTTTTCTTCTACCTTCTCTAAGCCTATAGGCACCAAGTCACTTTTATCATAATCGATTCTCATCCAAGAAAGGTGTTCAAAGCAAACCAACATCCATTTTAAATTCATATCCAACTCCACATTGTTTTCCAAAAATAAGATAGTATCATCAACGTATTGCAGATTAACTATACCTCCCTCTCAAACATTTGGCAACAAGCCTCTAAATGAGGTTGGCATCAACAATCTTACCGATCTTTCTAGTAAAGATGTCAGTTGCTAGATTAAAAAGCAAGGGAGACAATGGATCCTCTTGTCTAAGTCACTTCCTAAGTTCCCCAAATCCACCGCTTTCATCATTAATTCTCAGTCAAACAGAATTCCCTTTAACTGCTTTAAGGACCCATATAATCCATGTATTCCCAAAACCTCACGAAACAAACATCTCTTCCAAGAAACTATTGTCCACTATATCATATGCCTTCTCATAATCTAGTTTTAAAATCACCTCTTTCTCATGCTTTCGAGCCACTTCATGAATCACTTCATGAGCAGCATTCACACTCTCCAAGATAAATTTGCCTTTCATAAAAGCAATATGGTTTGAAGAAAACAACATGTCTGCTATCTGAATCAATATATTGATCACCGCTTTACCAAAGATATTAGAACTACAGTACGATTCAAAAGACTAATAGGTCTAAATTGTCTAAGACACTTAGTGTCTTGCTCTTTAAGAATAAGAGATAACATATCATAATTCAGTCTCTCTAACTGGAGTGCATCTTTCTCAAAATCTCTCACTAAAACCATCAGATCATTTTTAATTAAATTCCAAAAATCTTTGATAAAATATAATGGGAAAACCGTCAAAATCAGGTGCCACCTCACCATAAGATTCAAAGACATCCACTCTAATCTCTTCTGCAGTAAAGAGAGCTTCAAGCAGCTCATTTTCAACCCGACTAACTTTTTCCTCTTCCTTCCAAAAAATCTCTCCTAGGCTCAAACATATATATCCTCGAAACAAAGAGAAAATGCTCTCCTAGACACTACACACTAAATCTTGCAAAACAATGTAAAAAGGCACCGTCATTATTGTCATGCATGGTTCTTGCCGGCGAGATCAACCCCATGGAACGAACAAAGCACCCAGGTGAAAGGGAAATGTGCCCTTGGGCCATTTTCTATAAGTATTTTAGTGATTATATGCCCAACACATTAATTGAGTTCTTATGTGCAAAAGGTATGAAGAGTGCAAATCAAAGCATAAGGTATGTTTCTAAACTTAGTATATTATTTTGTATACTAATATGTTTGTCTAAGTGCTAGAAACAGTGACAAAAGAAGAAGAAAAGAAAAGGAAAAGAGATGGCTATGTGCAGCCAACACCAAATCTGGCCAGACACAACGGACTGTCCGGTGGTGCATCGGATAGTGTCCGGTGCGCCAGGCTGGCCGACGGTAAACCGGCTGCTCTCGGGAAAACGCAGAGGCGTATGACTATAATTCACCGGACTGTCCGGTGAGCCAACGGTCGTCAGCGCCAACGGTCGACTGCACAATCCGCGGGCGACACGTGGCTCGTAGCAACGGTCGGTTGGGCACACCGGACTGTCCGGTGTGCCAACCGACCCCCAGGACCAACGGTCGGATGCGCTAGATATGGAAGGAGATCGCACACCGGACAGCTACAGTGACTGTCCGACAGAAGGCAAGATTGGCCTTCCAAGTTGGCCTCCAACGACTCCTAGCTACCTTGGGGCTATAAAGGGACCCCTAGGCGCAATGGAGGAAAACACCAAGCTTACAAGAAACATTCTAAGACTCCCAGACTCCGACTCCACGCATTTGATTCTCTGTGTTAGCGATTGGAGCTCCGTTTGAGTTGTGAACTCCGTGTGTTGTGTTTCGAGCTCAAGTTGTGACTTGTGTGCGTAGTTGTGCTACGGATTTGAGTCTTGCGTGTGTTGCTCTCCCAACCTTACTCTGTGCTTTCTTTGTGATCTCTATTGTAAGGGCGAGAGACTCCAAACTGTGGAGATTCCTCACAAACGGGAAAAATACTCTAAAGGAAAAGACTGTGATATTCAAGTTGATCATTGGATCGCTTGAAAGGGGTTGAGTGCAACCCTCGTCCATTGGGACACCACAACGTGGAAGTAGGCAAGTATTACTTGGCCGAACCACGGGATAAAAATCGCGTGTCTCGTGTGCACGGCCGGCCCTATGGGGGTGCGGCGGGTGCGACCGCATGGGGCCCCCAAAAACAGAGGGCCCCTCTGGCCACTGGACGTTAGCACATTTTTCCCGCTAAGCATATCTATTCTAGACATAAATACGCAAGAGCGATGTACTATCGATCAGTTTGTTTAGATTGTTAAACTAATGTCTCAATTACTTATCTAATATTCACTTCGTTCCAAAATAGTATTTGTTTTAACTCTTGATTTTTATGTTTATATTCAACTAGATGATGAGGAATCAACTAGAGAAGCAAAATAAATTCTATTTTGATACAGAAATAGTATTATTTACTATACACATGATGGTTGCATCGACAAAGAGAAGATTTTTAAAATTGAAATATTTTTTGAACTATTTAAGGTCAACAATGATTTAAGAGAGGTTAAATGGTTTGGGGATTATATGTATCTAAAAGAAGTTGTTGGATGAGATTGATCTTAATGGTATAAGCGTTGATTTCTATCACAAAATGTTGGAAGATATTTTTAATGACATCGGATAACAAGTATGTGTTTTTGCTATATTTTATATTTGTCATCTTATAAACCTGAAAATAGTATATAATAATTTGTATACGTTGAATATTATATATATTGTGTGTGGATGAGGCCTCCATTTTGAATTTCGCACCAGGCCCCTAAAAAGTCAGGAACGACCCTGCTCGTGTGTTACTTATTGTGATTGCTTTGTTCGCACGAGCGCGCTCCTTAGCCACTTGATTTAACTAACACCTTGATAATCAAGTTTGTGGCTATTTAGTGTATAATTTTACAGGATCACCTATTCACCCCCCTCTAGGTGCTCTCAATTGGTATCAGAGTCGTACTCTTCATTTAAGGGACTAACCGCCCGAAGAGATGGATCCTAAGGGAAAGGAGATGGTGGTCAATGACAAGGAGAACGAGTCCCTCTTCAACGAGCCAAGAGATGACAAGCCTACCGACTCAGGCTCAAGTCACAAGAAGAGAGACGGGAAGAAGAAGAGACGCATCAAGAAGATCATCTACTATGACAGTGATGCATCATCTTCTTCACCAAGGGACGACAACGACGACGATGACTCTTCGTCAAAGAAAAAGACAGTTAATCAAAATTATTCTTTTGATTACTCTCGCATTCCCTATAATTCAAATGTGCATCTACTTTCAATTCCCCTTGGAAAACCTCCACACTTTGATGGAGAGGACTATTCGTTTTAGAGTCATAAAATGCGTAGTCATTTATTCTCTCTCCATCCTAGCATATGGGAAATTGTAGAGAATGGGATGCATTTTGATAGCACTGATAACCCTGTGATTATCAATGAACAAATCCATAAAAATGCTCAAGCCACTATTGTTTTGCTATTATCACTGTGCAGGGATGAATATAACAAGGTTAGCGGCTTCGACTATATATATAGAACATGAATGCAGAAATATGAAGAATAGTTTTTCATTAAATGGACGTAGCAGTACAAATGATCAGATGATCTAGATGTGACAGCAACACACGTGAAGAGCAAATGTACAACAATCACATGCACACCAGTAGTACAGAGCAGTGTGCACATCATGAATACAGTACTAGAACAATTAGCCAAAATACTATCGAGGCACCGCATGTGATTGTATTTTGGCTAATTGTTCTAGTACTCATGCCGACACAGCTACTCATGCAGTGTAGCGTACGTCACATAGCTGAAGTAGTCCCTGACCTTCCTCACCCCCTGCGCCACCGCATCATTGGCAGCTGGGGCGGGGCACGTCGTCTCAGTGGTTGCCGCGGCCGGGCAAGTCTTTGGCCGACTCTGGATGAATGCAGCGCACTCCTCCGGGCGCCTCTGGTTGGCGAGCCCAGGAATGCAGTTGCTCTTTACGTTCAGAACGCCATCTTTTATCAGCGCCGCGCACGCCGGCCCGACGGAGGTGAAGTAGTTGCCGGACAGCGTGAGGTTGGCGAGTCGGCCGGTAGGCCCGGCGAGCCTGCAGAGCGCGTCGGGTACGTGGCCGTAGAGGCGGTTTCCGGCCAGGTTCAGCTGCTCGACGCTGATGAGGCAGGAGAAGGACGACGGGATCGGGCCGGTGAGCTGGTTCATGCCGGCGTCAATGACCGCCGCCTTGGCGAGCATGCCGAGCTCGGGGGCGAGACAGCCGGAGAGCTGGTTGTTCAGGAGGAGAACCTCGAGAAGGGAGTCTTTCAGGTGCGCTACTGATGGCGGGATTGGGCCTGTTAGCCTGTTGTTGGCCAGGGCGAGGAAGCTCAGTTTGGAGAAGCCAAGATCTGCAGGAAGTTGCCCGGACAGGTCGTTGTAGTTCAACAGTAGAGCCTTGCCATCCGCGACTCCAGGAATGATGCCTCCTCCCTTATCAGGGCCAGTTCCCAAACGAAATCTAAACTCGATCATTGCAGCAACACAGTGAATGTTGGCTCTAGCTCTCCCAGTAACTTCAGAATAGTCCTGAACTTGGAGGTCAGTATTGTCGTCGACGCTAAGATCGTACGAGTATTCAAGGCCTGTGAGTCGGGGAATGCCGCCGTTGCCGAAGTTGTTGGAGGCGGCATGGAAGAGTGCGACGTCGGGGAGCTGGTCGACGAAGCCTTGCAGCTTCGGTGCACGCAGACCGAAGCCATTGAGAACTACTGCCGTCACTGTGAGCTCCTTAGCTCGGCTGGTCGGTGTTGCACAGTAGAAGCCGACGTAGCTCTTCTCGCCGCAGATGTCGTTGCCGGCCCACGTGCCGGTGATGTTCTTGGGATCCGAAGTGATCGTGCTCTTGAAGCTTTGAATGGCGTGGTAAGCGCGGTAGAGCCGATCGTTTGGAAAATCTTCTGGTCGTAGGTTGTTGTATGATAGAGGATGTTGGTTCGCCTTGGGGGATTCTTGCTCTGGGCTGGACGGGTGTGCTACAATCGCAACAACGACGTAGCAATGCAGCAAGAAGAGGCACTGGGGAAGCGGCAATCTAAGCCGGTTGGCCATGGCCATTTCGGTTTGGTGAATTTGATAGGCGGCGGGTGTTATGGAATATATAGACAGTGGTATGGCAGGAACGGGTCGGCTCCTACGGCTACGGGTTTCACACCCGGCGGTGGTGGGTGCATTAGATACAGGTGCTTTGCTGTTTCAGGCAATCGTCACCTCAAAACTCAGACAAACTTTTTACGGAACGTGACTTTTGGTAAAAAAAACTCGACGAACTGTACATCGACAACGATTTCTTTATAAAGTACTTTTTATCAGTGGAAAAAATAAAAAAAATATTTTACCGAGTGGAAAGAAAGACACTCGCTAAAACATTACTTTGTCGAGCGTCTGTCAGGAGGCACTCGACAAAAAATATAGTTTGTCGAGTGTCAACGTCTGACACTCGACATTGTTAACGGTTGTCAACTGTAGATGGCTTGGCAAAGGTTTACCGAGAGTCGCCTTTGCCGAGAGCTGGACACTTAGCAAAGGTTCCTTTCCCGAGCGTCTATGTATGTCGAATGTTCGGCTCTCGGCAAAGGAGGTTTTTGCCGAGTGTGTTTGTTCGTCGTGGCACTCGGCAAAGCTTATTTTGTCGAGTGTCTGATAAATTACTCTCGGCAAAGCGTCTGACACTCGGTAAAGAGTATGTTTCCGGTAGTGGTGGATGTATAGCTGATTTGAATCTGATCAGACGGGCGAGACTAGATGGATCAGCACGGGATGCGAATATTTTGGTCCAGCACAGGCACGACACAACATGGCATGATAGTAACTGTATCCGGGTCAATCCAAGGCACGTCATAAGATATGTTTGAATTTGCGGACAAGCTCATAGGGCAACACACGCATGATCTGTTTAATTCTGTCATATTTAGCCCAATGTCAGCTCATAGGGCAACACACGCACGATCTGTTTAATTCTGTCATATTTAGCCTGATGCCAAGCACAGATAATCCATCAGGCTGAACACGGCTAGCCTATTTATAGCTCGACCTTACTCGCCTCAATCTAGTCCACTATATATACACAGATGACTGACCTGACTCCTATTTTTGAGTTATTTTCAAACTTTATTGTAAAAATGGAGAAAATGAGCTATAAAAATAGAGAAAATAAGCTATTTTTAGCTCCATTACAAGGTGAACCTTAAGCCGCACGTTAGATGACATGGCACGACCCGTTTTAAACCAATTGGGTCGTGTTTGGGCTTGGACTTTAGCCCATGAACGAGTACAACACGATCTAATATCTATCCGCGTCATGCCTTGACCCGACTAAATCGGCCTAGCCTGTGATAGACTCAGACCGTATAGGTGGATGTTGTTTTGCCTCCACATGTCTGTGTGTTTTTGTCATGGGCCCACTATGGCCACAGTCCATAACATAATAAACCACACAATAACACATTTCCATTTTACTAGCAACATACTTTATTAGAAGCATATTTAGAGTATGTTTGGAATTTGCCCCTCACTACTAGAGCAAGATACTTTCGTGTGATATCATTAACATCGGTTACTTTAGAACCGATATTGAGGTTTAATTGTCACATATCCGCATGGGACATTAGTATCATTTGGTGTCTTCCATTGAAACTAATGGCAAGTCACTAATAGTGGTTGAAGATACCTATCAATAACGGATGGAGACTCCAACTGGTACTGATGAGTTAAAATTAGTATTGGTTGGTGTCTACAACTGATACTGATCTACCTGCTTTATAAACCCTCTCTTATCGAGCTAGTGTCATGAATATCGAGGAGCTTTGTTCATGGCACCATAAACTTCAAGGAGAGATGTTACCCATTTTTCCAAAAAAATGTTGAGGTTTTCACCCATTTAAGTGTGAAAAAAATGGTTAGCAAGTTCATCCTCTCATATAGTATCATTGAAATGGTTACTTGCTTGTTAGGAACCGGCCCATATAGTACACACCGACCCAACTAGCTGAAATGAGCACTACAAGGAGCAGGGATTGGGCCTTTCAGGTGGAATGACCCAACTAGCTGAAATGACCGCCGCCTTGGCGAGCATGCCGAGCTCGGGGGCGAGACAGCCGGAGAGCTGGTTGTTCAGGAGGAGAACCTCGAGAAGGGAGTCTTTCAGGTGCGCTACTGATGGCGGGATTGGGCCTGTTAGCCTGTTGTTGGCCAGGGCGAGGAAGCTCAGTTTGGAGAAGCCAAGATCTGCAGGAAGTTGCCCGGACAGGTCGTTGTAGTTCAACAGTAGAGCCTTGCCATCCGCGACTCCAGGAATGATGCCTCCTCCCTTATCAGGTCCAGTTCCCAAACGAAATCTTAACTCGATCATTCCAGCAACACAGTGAATGTTGGCTCTAGCTCTCCCAGTAACTTCAGAATAGTCCTGAACTTGGAGGTCAGTATTGTCGTCGACGCTAAGATCGTACGAGTATTCAAGGCCTGTGAGTCGGGGGATGCCGCCGTTGCCGAAGTTGTTGGAGGCGGCATGGAAGAGTGCGACGTCGGGGAGCTGGTCGACGAAGCCTTGCAGCTTCGGTGCACGCAGACCGAAGCCATTGAGAACTACTGCCGTCACTGTGAGCTCCTTAGCTCGGCTGGTCGGTGTTGCACAGTAGAAGCCGACGTAGCTCTTCTCGCCGCAGATGTCGTTGCCGGCCCACGTGCCGGTGATGTTCTTGGGATCCGAAGTGATCGTGCTCTTGAAGCTTTGAATGGCGTGGTAAGCGCGGTAGAGCCGATCGTTTGGAAAATCTTCTGGTCCTAGGTTGTTGTATGATAGAGGATGTTGGTTCGCCTTGGGGGATGCTTGCTCTGGGCTGGACGGGTGTGCTACAATCGCAACAACGACGTAGCAATGCAGCAAGAAGAGGCACTGGGGAAGCGGCAATCTAAGCCGGTTGGTCATGGCCATTTCGGTTTGGTGAATTTGGTTTTGGTAAGCGGCGGGTGTTATGGAATATATAGACAGTGGTATAGCAGGAACGGGTCGGCTCCTACGGCTACGGGTTTCACACCCGGCGGTGGCGGGTGCATTAGATACAGGTGCTTTGCTGTTTCAGGCAATCGTCACCTAAAAACTCGATAAACTTTTTTAGAGCATCTCCAACAATGCCTCAAACTAGTGTCTCAAATTGAAATATTGAGCTCTACACAGGAAAAACTACTCCAACAGTGTCCTATTTCATAATTTTTTGTCAAAAAACTATAGGGCACCCTCTCAAGTGACTCAAATATACTACACCGTAGTGGACTGCCCTATAATCTAGATTTGGGGTTTTACTGTTGGAGTGGGGTGTTTTATTGGTGCCCTAAATTCTATAAAATATACTTATTTTTAAATTATAGAGCATTTTTATAGGTCACGTTGTTGGAGATGCTCTTACGAGTGTGACTTTTGGTTCAAAAAAGTTCGGCAAACTGTACATCAACAGCAACTTCTTTATTAAAAACTTTGTCGGTAGAAAAAATAAAAAATTATTTTATCGAGTGGAAAGAAAGACACTTGCCGAAACATTACTTTATCGAGTGTCTGTTAGGAGGCACTCGGCAAAAAATATAGTTTGCCGAGTGTCAACGCCTGACACTCGGCATTGTTAAAGGCTATCAATTGTAGACGGTTTGGCAAAGGTTTGCTGAGAGTCGCCTTTGCCAAGAGCTGGACACTTGGCAAAAGTTCCTGAAAGTCGCCTAAGGGGGTGAATAGGTGAAACCTAAAATTTATAAACCTAAACATACACTAAAGCCGGGATAGCGTTAGAATTAAATCCGAGGGCAGAAGATTGTTTCTCTTGCCACGAGTTGTTCAAATGATGCAGATGACGTTTGGGAGCAAACTCAAATCAATATTAGCAAGGAAACTTTAGAGAGAGGAAATAGGGAAAAAACAAATCAAATAAAAATCAACAAGTAGACGCGGTGATTTGTTTTACCGAGGTTCAGTTCCAAAGAACCTAGTCCTCGTTGAGGAGGCCACAAAGGCCGGGTCTATTTCAACCCTTTCCCTCTCTCAAACGGTCACTTAGACCGAGTGAGCCTTCTTCTTAATCAATCAGGTCACTAAGACCCCACAAGGACCACCACACACTTAGGTGTCTCTTGTTAGATTTACAAGCACTTAGAAATAAGAATGAGAAAGGAAGAGAGACAATCCAAGCAACAAGAGCACAAATGAACACAAAAACTATCTCTCTCAAGTCACTAAGTGGTTGAGTTGATTTTGGGACTTTGGAGAGGATTTGATCTTTGGAATGTGTCTTGGAGTGAATGCTATTGCTCTTGTATTGAAGAGGAACTTTAGAAAACTTGGATGCTTTGAATGGAGGTGGTTGGGGGTATTTATAGCCTCCAACCACTTCCTAGCCGTTGGCTGACTTTGTTGTCGAATTGGCGCACCGGATAGTCCGGTGGTGCACCGGACATGGCACTATTTATTGTCTGGTGTGTTGAGCACCAAAATGAGGACCGGACGGTCCGGCCCCTGGGGCTGGACGGTCCGCGCGTGCGCAGAGCAGATTAGGATTCCGAGTTTTGTGCTACGGTTGTTAGCTAAATTCGCGGAATTAGCTGGGGAGACTAGTTTGTAATGGGTCTAGCTCCCTCCTCTATAAATAAGAGGTATACAACGGATTTGTAATAGATCGATCGAATCAATAACACTTTTATCTCGCATTTATTTCCTGTACAATTAGGAGTAGTTCTAGTCTAGTTCTAGTTTAGCCTCTCAATCCCCAAATTCTCCGCTTCTCTTCGACTCTACATCGATTAGAGGAGTCTAGGTCGGTCTGCCCGAGCCTAGACATCGCCTAGGCTCTCTCCTCCCCGACGGGGTCCCTCCCGGGAGCGAGATCCAGGTGAAAGGGAATTAGGCTTACACCTAGTTCCTAAATAATTTTGGTGGTTGAATTGCCCAACACAAATAAATTGGACTAACTAGTTTGCTCTAGTGTATAAGTTATATAGGTGCCAAAGGTTCACAACAAGCCAATTAAAAAGACCAATGTTGGGTTCAAAATGAAGAGCTAAAAAGCATACAGAAGTGTGCCCTGGTCTGGCGCACCGGACATGTCCGGTGCACCACCGGACATTCTACAGTACATGTCCGGTGCACCAGGGGACTCCGCGCTGAACTCCTCAGCCTCGGGAATTTTCAGAGCCGGCGCGCTATAATTCACCGGACTGTCCGGTGTACACCGGACAGTGTCCGGTGCTCCAAAGGAACGCGGCTCTGGAACTTGGCAGCCTCGGGAAATCAGAACGGTTGTTCCGCTATAATTCACCGGACATGTCCGGTGTACACCGGACTGTCCAGTGCGACTACGGAGCAACGGCTACATCGCGCCAACAGTCACCTGCAGGCGCATTCAATGCGCGCCAGAAGCGCGCAGAAGTCAGGCGCGCCCATACTGGCGCACCGGACATTGAACAGTACATGTCCGGTGTACACCGGACATCCAGGCGGGCCCAGAAGACAGAACTCCAACGGTCAAATTCCAACGGCATTGGTGACGTGGCTGGCGCACCGGACAAGTCCGGTGTACACCGGACTGTCCGGTGCACCATTCGACAGACAGCCTCCACCAACGGCTAGTTTGGTGGTTGGGGCTATAAATACCCCAACCACCCCACCATTCATTGCATCCAAGTTTTCCAGCTTCCAACCACTATACAAGAGCTAGGATTCATTGCAAAGCACACCAAAGAGATCAAATCCTCTCCCAACTCCTCACAAAGCTTTAGTGACTAGAGAGAGTGATTTTTAGTGTTCATTTGAGCTCTTGCGCTTGGATCGCTTCTTTTCTTTCGCATTCATTCTTGAGATCATACTCACTTGTAATTGAGGCAAGAGACACCAATTGTGTGGTGGTCCTTGCGGAAAGTTTGATTCCCAAGTGATTTGAGAAGAGAAGCTCACTCGGTCCGAGGGACCGTTTGAGAGAGGGAAAGGGTTGAAAAAGACCCGGCCTTTGTGGCCTCCTCAACGGGGAGTAGGTTTGCGAGAACCGAACCTCGGTAAAACAAATCCGCGTGTCACACTCTTCATTTGCTTGCGATTTGTTTTCCACCCTCTCTCGCGGACTCGTTTTTATTTCTAACGCTAACCCGGCTTGTAGTTGTGTTTATATTTGTAAATTTCAGTTTCGCCCTATTCACCCCCCCCTCTAGGCGACTATCAATTGGTATCAAAGGCCGGTGCTTCATTAGAGCCTAACCGCTCGAAGTGATGTCGGGAGATCACGCCAAGAAGGAGATGGAGACCGGCGAAAAGCCCACTACAAGCCACGGGAGTACTTCATCGGAAGAGTCCCGCACCAAGAGGAAGGAGAAGAAAGACTCCTCCAAAGGGAAGGAGAAGAAGAAGGACTCCTCCAAAGGGAAGGAGAAGAAATCTTCTTCACACAAAGAAAAGAAGGAGAAGTCTTCCTCCCACAAGCCGCAACGGAGTGGGGACAAGAAAAAGAGGATGAGGAAAGTGGTCTACTACGAGACCGATTCTTCATCGACATCCACCTCCGGCTCCGACGCGGCGTCCGTCACTTCTAAGCGCCAAGAGCGCAAGAAGTATAGTAAGATTCCCCTACGCTACCCTCGCATTTCTAAACATACACCTTTACTTTCCGTCCCATTAGGCAAACCACCAACATTTGATGGTGAAGATTATGCTAGGTGGAGTGATTTAATGCGATTTCATCTAACCTCACTCCACAAAAGTATATGGGATGTTGTTGAGTTTGGTGCACAGGTACCATCCATAGGAGATGAAGACTATGATGAGGATGAGGTGGCCCAAATCGAGCACTTCAACTCTCAAGCAACAACAATACTCCTCGCCTCTCTAAGTAGAGAGGAGTATAACAAAGTGCAAGGGTTGAAGAGCGCCAAGGAGGTTTGGGATGTGCTCAAAACCGCACACGAAGGAGATGAGCTCACAAAGATCACCAAGCGGGAGACGATCGAGGGGGAGCTCGGTCGGTTCCGGCTTCGCAAAGGGGAGGAGCCACAAAACATGTACAACCGGCTCAAGACCTTGGTGAATCAAGTGCGCAACCTCGGGAGCAAGAAATGGGATGACCACGAAATGGTTAAGGTTATTCTAAGATCTCTTATTTTTCTTAACCCCACTCAAGTACAATTAATTCGTGGCAACCCAAGATATACACTAATGACCCCCGAGGAAGTAATCGGGAATTTTGTAAGTTTTGAGTGCATGATCGAAGGCTCGAGGAAGATCAACGAGCTTGATGATCCCTCCACGTCCGAAGCTCAACCCGTCGCATTCAAAGCGACGGAGGATAAGAAGAAGGAGTCTACATCAAGTAGAACACCCATCGACGCCTCCAAGCTCGACAACGAGGAGATGGCGCTTGTCATCAAAAGCTTTCGCCAAATCCTCAAGCAAAGGAGGGGGAAAGACTATAAGTCCCGCTCCAAGAAGGTTTGCTACAAGTGTGGTAAGCCCGGTCACTTTATAGCAAAATGTCCATTATCAAGTGATAGTGACAGGGGCGACGACAAGAAGGGGAGAAGAAAGGAGAAGAAGAGGTACTACAAGAAGAAGGGCGGCGATGCCCATGTTTGTCGGGAGTGGGACTCTGACGAAAGCTCTAGCGACTCCTCCGACGACGAGGACGCCGCCAACATCGTCGTCACCAAAGGACTTCTCTTCCCCAACGTCGGCCACAAGTGCCTCATGGCAAAGGACGGCAAAAAGAAGAAGGTTAAATCTAAATCCTCCACTAAATATGAATCCTCTAGTGATGATAATGCTAGTGATGAGGAAGATAATTTGCGTACCCTTTTTGCCAACCTTAACATGGAACAAAAAGAAAAATTAAATGAATTGATTAGTGCTATTCATGAAAAGGATGACCTTTTGGATTCTCAAGAGGACTTCCTAATTAAGGAAAACAAGAAACATGTTAAGGTTAAAAATGCTTATGCTCTAGAAGTAGAAAAATGTGAAAAATTGTCTAGTGAGCTAAGCACTTGCCATGAGACTATAGACAACCTTAGAAATGAGAATTCTAATTTATTAGCTAAGGTTGATTCTCATGTTTGTAATGTTTCAACTTCCAATCCTAGAGATGTTAATGATGATTTGCTTGCTAGGATTGAAGAATTAAACATTTCTCTTGCTAGCCTTAGAAATGAAAATGAAAAATTGCATGCTAAGGCTAAAGATTTTGATGTTTGCAATGCTACTATTTCTGACCTTAGAAGTAAAAATGAAATATTGCATGCTAAGGTTGTAGAACTAAAATCTTGCAAACCTTCTACATCTACCGTTGAGCACACTTCTATTTGTACTAGATGTAGAGATGTTAACATTGATGCTATACATGATCACATGGCTTTAATTAAACAACAAAATGATCATATAGCTAAATTGGATGCTAAAATTGCCGAGCATAACTTAGAAAACAAAAAAAATTAAATTTGCTAGAAGTATGCTCTATAATGGGAGACGCCCTGGCATCAAGGATGGTATTGGCTTCCAAAGGGGGGACAATGTCAAACTTAATGCCCCTCCTAAAAGATTGTCAAATTTTGTAAAGGGAAAGGCTCCCATGCCTCAGGATAACGAGGGTTACATTTTATACCCTGCCGGTTATCCCGAGGACAAAATTAGGAGAATTCATTCTAGGAAGTCTCACTCTGGCCCTAACCATGCTTTTATGTATAAGGGTGAGACATCTAGCTCTAGGCAACCAACCCATGCTAAGTTGCCTAAGAATAAAACTCCTAGTGCATCAAATGAACATAGCCTTTAATTTAAAACTTTTGATGCATCTTATGTGTTGACTAACAAATCCGGCAAAATAGTTGCCAAATATGTTGGGGGCAAGCACAAGGGATCAAAGACTTGTGTTTGGGTACCCAAAGTTCTTGTGTCTAATGCCAAAGGACCCAAAACCATTTGGGTACCTAAAGTCAAGAACTAAACTTGTTTTGTAGGTTTATGCATCCGGGGGCTCAAGTTGGATCATTGACAGCGGGTGCACAAACCACATGACAGGGGAGAAGAAGATGTTCTCCTCATATGAGAAAAACCAAGATCCCCAACGAGCTATCACATTCGGGGATGGAAACCAAGGTTTGGTCAAGGGTTTGGGTAAAATTGCTATCTCTCCTGACCATTCTATTTCCAATGTTTTTCTTGTAGATTCATTAGATTACAATTTGCTTTCCGTATCTCAATTATGCAAAATGGGCTACAACTGTCTCTTTACTGATGTAGGTGTCACTGTCTTTAGAAGAAGTGATGATTCAATAGCATTTAAGGGTGTGTTAGAGGGACAGCTATACTTAGTAGATTTTGATAGAGCTGAACTCGACACTTGCTAAGACTAACATGGGTTGGCTCTGGCACCGCCGACTAGCCCATGTTGGGATGAAGAATCTTCATAAGCTTCTAAAGGGAGAACACATTTTAGGACTAACCAATGTTCATTTTGAGAAAGACAGGATTTGTAGCGCATGCCAGGCAGGAAAGCAAGTTGGAGCCCATCATCCACACAAGAACATCATGACGACCGACAGGCCGCTTGAGCTACTCCACATGGATCTATTCGGCCCGATAGCTTACATAAGCATCGGCGGGAGTAAGTATTGTCTTGTAATTGTGGATGATTATTCTCGCTTCACTTGGGTGTTCTTTTTGCAGGAAAAATCTCAAACCCAAGAAAGCTTAAAGGGATTCTTGAGACGAGCTCAAAACGAGTTCGGCTTAAGGATCAAGAAAATTAGAAGCGACAACGGGACGGAGTTCAAGAACTCTCAAATCGAAGGCTTCCTTGAGGAGGAGGGCATCAAGCATGAGTTCTCTTCTCCTTACACGCCACAACAAAATGGTGTAGTGGAGAGGAAGAATCGAACTCTATTGGACATGGCAAGGACTATGCTTGATGAGTACAAGACTTCGGATCGGTTTTGGGCCGAGGCGGTCAACACCGCTTGCTACGCCATCAACCGGTTATATCTACACCGAATCCTCAAGAAGACATCATATGAACTCCTAACCGGTAAAAAGCCCAACATTTCATATTTTAGAGTCTTTGGTAGCAAATGCTTTATTCTTGTTAAAAGAGGTAGAAAATCTAAATTTGCTCCTAAGACTGTAGAAGGCTTTTTACTAGGATATGATTCAAACACAAGGGCATATAGAGTCTTTAACAAGTCCTCTGGACAAGTTGAAGTTTCTTGTGACGTTGTGTTTGATGAGACTAACGGCTCTCAAGTAGAGCAAGTTGATCTTGATGAGATAGGTATTGAAGAGGCTCCATGCATCGCGCTAAGGAACATGTCCATTGGGGATGTGTGTCCTAAGGAATCCGAAGAGCCTCCAAAAGCACAAGATCAACCGTCCTCCTCCACGCAAGCATCTCCACCGACTCAAAATGAGGATGAAGCTCAAGTTGATGAAGTAGAAGATCAAGCAAATGAGCCACCTCAAGATGATGGCAATGATCAAGGGGGAGATGCAAATGATCAAGACAAGGAGGATGAAGAGCAAAGGTCGCCACACCCAAGAGTCCACCAAGCAATCCAACGAGATCACCCCGTCGACACCATCCTCGGCGACATTCATAAGGGGGTAACTACTAGATCTCGTGTTGCACATTTTTGTGAGCATTACTCTTTTGTTTCCTCTATAGAGCCACACAGGGTAGAGGAAGCACTCCAAGATTCGGATTGGGTGGTGGCGATGCAAGAGGAGCTCAACAACTTCACTAGAAATGAGGTATGGCATTTAGTTCCACGTCCTAACCAAAATGTTGTAGGAACCAAATGGGTCTTCCGCAACAAGCAAGATGAGCATGGTGTGGTGACAAGGAACAAAGCTCGACTTGTGGCCAAAGGATACTCCCAAGTCGAAGGTTTGGATTTCGGTGAAACCTATGCACCCGTAGCTAGGCTAGAGTCAATTCGCATATTATTGGCCTATGCTACTTACCATGGCTTTAAGCTCTATCAAATGGACGTGAAAAGTGCCTTCCTCAATGGACCAATCAAGGAAGAGGTCTATGTTGAGCAACCTCCCGGCTTTGAAGATAGTAAGTACCCTAACCATGTCTATAAACTCTCTAAGGCGCTTTATGGGCTCAAGCAAGCCCCAAGAGCATGGTATGAATGCCTTAGATATTTCCTTATCACTAATGGCTTCAAAGTCGGAAAGGCCGATCCTACTCTATTCACTAAAACTCTTGAAAATGACTTATTTGTATGCCAAATTTATGTTGATGATATTATATTTGGGTCTACTAATGAGTCAACATGTGAAGAATTTAGTAGGATCATGACACAAAAATTCGAGATGTCTATGATGGGGGAGTTGAAGTATTTCTTGGGATTTCAAGTGAAGCAACTCCAAGAGGGCACCTTCCTAAGCCAAACCAAGTACACTCAAGATATTCTAAGCAAGTTTGGAATGAAGGATGCCAAACCCATCAAGACACCCATGGGAACTAATGGGCATCTCGACCTCGACACGGGAGGTAAGTCCGTGGATCAAAAGGTATACCGGTCGATGATAGGTTCTTTACTCTATTTATGTGCATCTCGACCGGATATTATGCTTTTCCGTGTGCATGTGTGCAAGATTCCAAGGCGACCCTAAGGAAGCTCACCTTACGGCCGTAAAACGAATCTTGAGATATTTGGCTTATACTCCTAAGTTTGGGCTTTGGTATCCTAGGGGATCCACATTTGATTTGATTGGTTATTCGGATGCCGATTGGGCGGGGTGCAAAATCAATAGGAAGAGCACATCGGGGACTTGCCAGTTCTTGGGAAGATCCTTGGTGTCTTGGGCTTCAAAGAAGCAAAATTCAGTCGCTCTTTCCACCGTCGAAGCCGAGTACATTGCCGCAGGCCACTGTTGCGTGCAATTACTTTGGATGAGGCAAACCCTGCGGGACTACGGTTACAAATTAACCAAAGTCCCTTTGCTATGTGATAATGAGAGTGCAATCAAGATGGCGGATAATCCCGTCGAGCATAGCCGCACTAAACACATAGCCATTCGGTATCATTTTCTTAGGGATCACCAACAAAAGGGAGATATCGAGATTTCTTACATTAACACTAAAGATCAATTAGCCGATATCTTTACCAAGCCTCTTGATGAACAAACTTTTAACAAACATAGCCATGAGCTAAATATTCTTGATTCTAGGAACTTCTTTTGTTAAATTGCACACATAGCTCATTTTTTTTATCATATCTCTCTCATATGCTATGACTAAAGTGTTTTCAAGTCCATTTCAAACCAAGTCATAGGTGTATTGAAAGGGAATTGGAGTCTTCGGCGAAGACAAAGGCTTCCACTCCGTAACTCATTCTTCGCCATCACTCCAAGCAACTCTCCATTTTTGGGGGAGAAACCTTGAGCACCAAGCAAAAGGACTCCATCTTTGGTATAATCTTCACTCATTTATTTATGACCAAAGGGAGAGAGAGTAATTCAAGGGCTCTAATGATTCCGTTTTTGGCGATTCATGCCAAAGGGGGAGAAAGTATGAGCCCAAAGCAAAAGGACCGCACCACCACCAATTTCAAAAATTTAGTTTCTCAAAGAGTATTTTCAATTGGTATCTTATTGTGTTCAAAAGGGGGAGAAAGTAGTATTTCAAAAATGATATATCAAAACCCTCTTGAACACTAAGAGGAGGATCTCATTTAGGGGGAGTTTTGTTTAGTCAAAGGAAAAGCATTTGAAACAGGGGGAGAAAATTTCAAATCTTAAAAATGCTTTGCAAAATCTTATTCATTCACCTTTGACTATTTGCAAAAGAACATTGAAAAGGTTTTACAAAAGAATTTGCAAAAACAAAACTTATGGTGCAAGCGTGGTCCAAAATGTTAAATAAAGAAACGATCCATGCATATCTTGTAAGTATTTATTTGGCTCAATTCCAAGCAACCTTTGCACTTACATTATTCAAACTAATTCAATTATGCACTTCTATATTTGCTTTGGTTTGTGTTGGCATCAATCACCAAAAAGGGGGAGATTGAAAGGGAATTAGGCTTACACCTAGTTCCTAAATAATTTTGGTGGTTGAATTGCCCAACACAAATAAATTGGACTAACTAGTTTGCTCTAGTGTATAAGTTATATAGGTGCCAAAGGTTCACAACAAGCCAATTAAAAAGACCAATGTTGGGTTCAAAATGAAGAGCTAAAAAAGCATACCGAAGTGTGCCCTGGTCTGGCGCACCGGACATGTCCGATGCACCACCGGACATTCTACAGTACCTGTCCGGTGCACCAGGGGACTTCGCGCTGAACTCCTCAGCCTCGGGAATTTTCAGAGCCGGCGCGCTATAATTCACCGGACTGTCCGGTGTGCACCGGACAGTGTCCGGTGCTCCAAAGGAACGCGGCTCTGGAACTTGGCAGCCTCGGGAAATCAGAACGGCTGCTCCGCTATAATTCACCGGACATGTCCGGTGTACACCGGACTGTCCGGTGCGACTGCGGAGCAACGGCTACTTCGCGCCAACGGTCACCTGCAGGCGCATTCAATGCGCGCCAGAAGCGCGCAGAAGTCAGGCACGCCCATACTGGCGCACCGGACATTGAACAGTACATGTCCGGTGTACACCGGACATCCAGGCGGGCCCAGAAGACAGAACTCCAACGGACAAATTCCAACGGCATTGGTGACGTGGTTGGCGCACCGGACAAGTCCGGTGCACCATTCGACAGACAGCCTCCACCAACGACTAGTTTGGTGGTTGGGGCTATAAATACCCCAACCACCCCACCATTCATTGCATCCAAGTTTTCCAGCTTCCAACCACTATACAAGAGCTAGCATTCATTGCAAAGCGCACCAAAGAGATCAAATCCTCTCCCAACTCCTCACAAAGCTTTAGTGACTAGAGAGAGAGTGATTTTTAGTGTTCATTTGAGCTCTTGCGCTTGGATCGCTTCTTTTCTTTCGCATTCGTTCTTGAGATCATACTCACATGTAATTGAGGCAAGAGACACCAATTGTGTGGTGGTCCTTGCGGGAAGTTTGATTCCCAAGTGATTTGAGAAGAGAAGCTCACTCGGTCCGAGGGACCGTTTGAGAGAGGGAAAGGGTTGAAAAAGACCCGGCCTTTGTGGCCTCCTCAATGGGGAGTAGGTTTGCGAGAACCGAACCTCGGTAAAACAAATCCGCGTGTCACACTCTTCATTTGCTTGCGATTTGTTTTCCACCCTCTCTCGCGGACTCGTTTTTATTTCTAACGCTAACCCGGCTTGTAGTTGTGTTTATATTTGTAAATTTTAGTTTCGCCCTATTCACCCCCCTCTAGGCGACTATCACCAGGCGTCGTCGGCGACCTTCGTCGCCCCTGCGCACGTGCGGACCGTCCGGCCCCAGGCGCGGATCGTCCGGCCGTCAGGCAGGAGAACCTAAGCCCTGCACCAGGTCGCGGACCATCCGGTCTCTGGCCACGGACCGTCCGCTCCTATGCAGAGAGCACCACTGTCGGTTCTTGTTTAGTGATTGGCGCCCCAAAAAGGCACCAACACACTGGGACGATTTCATATAGACCTATCGAAATCGGCCCTCAATGGCCGGTTCAAAGGATAGCTCTGAAGTTTCCACCAGCAATATCATCAAGCCGACATGGGAAACCTTGTCGGCTGAAGAACAGCTCCTGTTTGAGGAACGCCAGGAGCAACTGATCCATGAAGCAAAGACGAAATTTCTAGCCGACTTCAAGGTGGACAAGAACAACAAAGTCGTTCGACAACGGGCGACAGATCTGGCTTCGCTCCGACCTACTACGAATACCACAAATGTAAGTAGCACCAATGAGCTCCAATCTCTTAAAGTTTACATAGACGAACAGTGAGAGCAGATGCAACGTATCGTAGGGGATATACAAAATGATCATAAAAGGCTAGCGTGTGCGCTTGATAAGTCTACTATTGCAAATCTTCCTTCGCACGAAGTTGAACTGAGGGAATACACACGTGATTCATCGGCTACAGGTTGTCACGACCAGTCACAACCCCTTTATGGGATGCTAATAGACATGTACCCTAGGCAACAACAGCCTCTCACGCACATCGGCGATAGATTTGTCGATCTGCGCATGTCCGGACCGTCCGCACGAGAGCGCGGACCGTCTGGGCCAGCGGCGACCGGTCCCATTTTTAGAAGCGAATTACCGAGGCCTGCACCCAAGCCACCACATACCGTGCAAACCCTAGATAACCCATTCGATTGTTCGCGTATGGCGCCAGACAGTCCGAATATAACGCCGGACGGTCCCCGTATTTAACCGGACGGTCCGGCACAGAGTTTTTTGAGGAGGATGGATATCCAACTCCGCATCCGTCCCAGCTAAACTCCCCATCTCACCATACGACACACCAACACCATAATATAACCTACCTAACCCGTGAGAGTGAGTACTTTCCGGTCCCAGAAGGCCAGAAAGGAATGGCCAGTCCTATGAGCCTCATAGGACATGTATTAACGCGCCGCAAAACCCAAACCAATGGGGAGGAAAACAACATACCAACATCCAAACAACCTCACCCATATTGGACCATAGAGCTGGGGGTCTCCCACCGGCTGCCATCAATATAGTAAGAGAGGAAATAGCTGGGGCGTTCCGAGATAAGCTCGGAGTTAGTATAGTCCCTGGGGAGCAGTCATATCGGAAACCTTATGATATCCAATTTGACCGTCTCCCATACCCACAGGGGACCAGAATACCCGAATTCGCAAAGTTTTCGGGTGACCAAGGAAAGAGCACGCGTGAGCACATAGACCAGTTCTTAGCTCAATTAGGAGAATTGGCCGACACCGAAGCATTCCGTGTGCGTTTATTTTCATTATCTTTAACAGGGACTGCATTCACATGGTATGCCACACTCCCTCCTAATTCCATTTTTTCATGGGGAGACTTAGAACAAAAAATTCGTGAACATTTCTTCTCTAGCGATTACGAGCTAGATTTAGTAGACTTAGTGGCCCTACGACAAGAAAATGATGAATCGGTTAATGATTACATCTGGAGATTCCGGGATACGAGAAACCGATGTTTTCAAATTCATTTAACAGATAAACAACTAGCGGGAATAGCCTTTGATGGATTGCGCTATTATTTGAAAGAGAAATTAGAAGGCATCCAGTTCTTTACGCTAGCACAATTACATCAGAGAGCTTTGGCTTGTGAAAGCCGAAGCAAAGAACTAGTCAAAACAGTTCATCATAATATCCATATAGTAGATCACAATCAAAGTAGTTCAGACAATGAACCAAAGGAAGTTTACACTACTGAAATAGTTTGGCCTGAGCAGGCCAAATCTTCGGCTTGCTCCTCCTTGCAGTCAGATAAAAAACGGCAGGAGGAGGTTAAGTTTACATTTAATGTCGACAAATGGGATAAGATATTCGATGAATTACTAAAAAATGGTAACATTAAGATCGATTATATCGTTCCACCCGCCGACAAACTAAAGTGTCGCGCATATTGCAAGTGGCACAACTCATTTTCCCATGCCACTAATGATTGTAATGTGTTCCGACGGCAAATCCAATCGGCCATTAACGAGGGACGATTGAAATTTTAGGAGGACACGGAGCCCTTCCCAATGAATATGATCGACTTCAAGGGCAAGAGGGTCCTGATTCGGACAAGCGCAGCCGATAAAGGCAAAGACAAAGAGATAATCATCGGCGACACGCGAGAGGCCGATGGGAATAATAAGATTTATTGCAGGAAAGTGGTGGCCGAGAAGACTCCTGATGGAGGGGAGACTCTTAAGGTGACCATCACAACCTCCGGCACTAGGGGACAAGCGCAGAACAAGGGGCAAGAGCAGGAGCCCGTGCTGTGCATCTCGAACGGTCCGACGTACAGGCGCAGACGGTCCGGGACTACGTCAAACGGTCCGGAGAATTCCAGCGGACGGTCCGGTAATACTCAAGACCCGCAACGACCGCGTACCTTCAAACCACGACGACCAGAGAGAGGTACGTGGAAAACTAATACATTTAAGGCATCCGGATGACTGGTCAAATTTGGCTTGACCGTTGATCAATTATTGTCTAAATATGTGAAAAAGAAGGCTGACCCCACTGATCGGCCACCAAAGCGACCTCGCGTACCCACCCAGGAGCGACAACAGGTTAGGCCGATTGGACCACCTCACCAATCGAAAAGGACGGGAGGTCATAATGTCCAATTAAGACCTAGCGTACCTGCATGGACACCTCCACCCCATATCTACCTATGCCATATCCATATACATACATGCCTCCACCATATGTCCCAAATCAAATGTGGGGCATGCCACCATATCCAGTTGGGATGCTACAGTACCCCGCTTGGGGGGCACCCCAGACATCTGTATTCAATAGGTTGGCACCTCCAGTACAAGACCGATTGAACACTGCAGATGTTGTCATACAGGAAAATAATGAAGGGCCAATGATTTTTGGTGAATCGGCCAACACAACCAAAAAAGAGGATACGACTGCCATCAAAATAGCCGATCCAAAGTACTCCATGCCTCGATGGTGCCCGTCGGGATTGACACGATCCCAAAAGCGAAAATTACAACGCTTAAGAGCAAAGGAGAACCAGGAAAAGGAGGCAGAAAAGATATTCAATAACACACATCTGAAGTACCCGCCACCACAGAAGAGATGGAGACCAAAAGCTATTGAGGAAAAGCAAACGGCCATAAAGGCAGAAAATAAAACAACAACTGTGCAGCTCTCTGCATGTAAGGCAGACCATCCGATCCCTGAGGCCAGACCGTCTACACTACACCAGGACACCTCCAAGGCTCCAACGACGTACCGACACCCATGGAGGAAGACAACCTACAAGGAGAAGACCTGGTTGACTAGGAGCTACACCAGAACACTCAGAAAATTAGGAAAGCAAGATGACGAATTGGTCAAGACCAGAATGACACTCGGTGATATTGGGACTGACAGTCCGATCAAAGCTAAACGGGTCACGTCCGTTGAGTTAACCATCGGGACCAAGACCCTTACGTACTATCCTAGTAGGTGTCAAGATGCCTAAGAAAACCGATGTGATCACATCAGGTTAGTTGCTTTTGGTTCGCTTAGCTCCACCAAAAGGCAGGGGGCATATGTTGAACACCAAAATGAGAACCGGACAGTCCGGCCCCTGGGGCCGGACGGTCCACGCGTGCACAGAGCAAATTAGGATTCCGAGTTTTGTGCTACGGTTGTTAGCTAAATTCACGGAATTAGCTCGGGAGACTAGTTTGTAAAGGGTCCAGCCCCCCTCCTCTATAAATAAAGAGGTATACAACCGATTTGTAATAGATCAATCGAATCAATAACACGTTTATATCACATTTATTTCATGTACAATTAGGAGTAGTTCTAGTCTAGTTCTAGTTTAGCCTCTCAATCCCCAAATTCTCTGATTCTCTTCGACTCTACGTCGATTAGAGGAGTCTAGGTCGGTCTGCCCGAGCCTAGATATCACCTAGGATCTCTCCTCCCCGACGGGGTCCCTCCCGGGAGCGAGATCCAGGCGCCATCGGCGACCCTCGCCGCCCCCTGCGCACGCGCGGACCATCCGACCGTCAGGCAGGAGAACCTAAGCCCTGCACCAGGCCGCGGACCGTCCGCCCCTGTGTAGAGAGCACTGCCGTCGGTTCTTGTTTAGTGATTGGCGCCCCAAAAAGGCACCAACACGGTGCGCGCCACGTCAGCTATCCGTTAGGGTTTGGAGTAGTTGATCGTTGGCGTCTTCTGTCGTCTTCAAGCGGCACCGGACATGTTCGGTGACCTCTGACTAAGCTGCTCTGACTTCTGTCGTGCACTGTTCGTCACTGTTCACTTTTGCAGTCGACCGTTGACGCGCAGATAGTCGTTGCTCCGTTGGCTTACCAGACATGTCCGGTGCACACCGAACAGTCCGGTGAATTATAGCGAAGCGCGCCTGGCGAATTCCCGAGAGTGGCAGGTTCGTTTGTGCCTGGGCCTAGTGCAACAGACAATTTCTGCTACGCCACTTGGCAGCACACTCTCATGTCTTGCTCCAAATTTGATTGTGTCTCCAACTGAATTTCTTTCTTGTTTTGTGTTGAACTTTATGCACCTGAGATGAATGGTATCTAGTCAAACTAGTTAGTCCACATGGTTTGTGTTGGACGTCAACCACCAAAATATTTTATAGGAAATGATTTGGTCCATTTCCCTTTCAGTTCCTTTACCGAGCGTCTATGTATGCTGAGTGTTCGGCTCTCGGCAAAGGAGGTCTATGCTGAGTGTGTTTGTTCGTCGTGGCACTTAGCAAAGCTTATTTTGTCGAGTGTATGATAAATTGCTCTCGGCAAAGCGTCTGGCACTCGGCAAAGAGCCTGTTTCCTGTAGTGGTGGATGTATAGCTGATTTGAATCTGATCAGATGGGCCAGACTAGATGGATTAGCACGAGATGCGAATATTATGGTCCAGCACGGGCACGACACAACATGGCATGATAGTAACTCTATCCGGGTCAATCCAAGGCACGTCATAGGATATGTTTGGACCTGCGAATAAGCTCATCGGGCAACACACGCACGATCTATTTAATTCTATCATATTTAGCCCAATGCCAAGTATACATAACCCATTGTGCCGCCTGCTCTCGCGCTGCTTCCCTCGCCAGCCTGAGCTCTTCGTCGGTGTTGTCGTCGATAGAAGCAGAGTTGCCGGCTCTACTGCCACGCAGAGCCTCGAGCTCTTCTGCCGCCGCACGTGTAGCATCCGCCGCCTCCGCTGCTTCTACTTTCGCTCTCGCTGCCGCCAGTTCCACCGCCGCAAGCCGTGCTGCCCTCGCCGCTGTCGCTGCAGTCGCTGCTGCTGCTCGCTCGCGTTCTTGTGCCGCGACGACCTTGGCCTCCTACTGGCGCCGCGCACTCGAAGTGACCGAGCGTAGGGACATGGTGGGCTAGTGAGGGGTCGCTGCGTGTGATGAGTCTGTCTCAGACGAAAGGCTGCTCGTCTGAGCAGGAGAGGACGGAACAGTTGGAGCTCTTGCTGCCGACTGAGCATGGGGAGAGGCGCGGGAAAGAGATGAGTAAGAGATGTTTAGGCTGCAAGATAGTTTGGCTCCGATAACAATTGTAAGCAGCGGGACTCTAACTCTCATCGAGAGAATAACACTACGAGTTGGGGCAATTTTCTTTTATTTCTCACACACTACTCAAATGTCGTACCCATCTAAGGGTTGGGGACACATATTTATAGTCCTAGAGGCTGCACTACCACACTACACAACAGATGTTATTCTCTAGATGCTAAAAAAGACTAAAAAGGACAGTCAAAAAGCTCTTTCTATCCTCTAGATGCTATCCCTTCAGTTCTGCAGCACGCTTTCACAGATGCTGAAGACTTATTCGATGAATGGCAGCCTCAAATATTAATACATAATATAATTAAGTCACCACCAAATCATATATTACAGTCCATTAGATAGTAAAAGTAATGGCAGCTATACATGTCCAAATGGGCGTGCCGGGCTAACCCGGCCCGGGCACGATTAGGCCCGGCACGAATAGTGCCCGGGCTGGCCCGGCACGCAGACAGTAACGGGTCGTGCCGTGCCTGCCCACGGGCCGGACTTAGAGCCCAAGCACGGCACGGGGACCCTCTAAACGGGCCGTGCCGGGCTTCCAGCCCGGTGGGCTTACACGTGCCGTGCCGCCCATTAGCCTAGATACCAGTAAAAATTAATTACACAAATTCACAATTACACACATAGATTCTGCCAGCAATTACAAGATCACAAATTCACAATTACACATTCACAATTCACAAGGCAAGATAAAAATTCACAATTACAAGATCACACATTCACAATTACACAAATTCACAATTACAAATTCACAATTCACAAGTACCAGCAAGCTAAAAATGAGAAGGCAAGATAAGTTGAATAATATTGGAGCTGTTAGTGCAATGCTGCCTCATTAAAAACCTTCCTAGGTAAAAACTCACACCTCGTGAGAAAACCCTAGGAAGGAAAAGAGTACAGCCAGCTCCTAATTGTTCAAGTGTTCATTAAGTTCATTACATCAGTAGAAAAGTAAAACATAGCAGACAGAAGTAAACTAAGAAGAGTCCAACCAACTCCTAAGACCTAAGTTGAGGGACCAGTTTCCACATCTTTGTCTTTCCCCCTCTTGTTTGAACTATCTTCAACATCAAGGTACATGTTCTCAAAGGTTGATTCGAGTTCCTTGGTCTCCTTCTCCACAGTATTCTGCATATGCTTATCTGCCAGCTCCCAATCCTTAATACAAGATAAGACCTCAACCATATCTGTTGTAAGTCGTCGTCGTCGCTCCTCAAGCACCCTGCCAGCAAGACTAAGATAAGGCTTCAAGCGCTTCAAACCAGATTTAACAATAAGATTAATAATGTGGCAAGCACATCTTTGATGCAAAAATATAGAGCTCAAACCATCACCATCATCTAAGTCAAGTATATCATTGCAGGCAAAGTCAAGGTAACCAGTAAACATAGGTTGAAGAAGAGACATAGCAGTTTTGTTTGAAGAAGCATTGTCCAAGGTAATTGCAAAAATTTTATTTACTATTCCATAATCATCTACTACCATAGAAATATGCTCAGCAATATTAGAACCAGTATGTGCAGACTCAATAGGCCTAAGACCCAGTAGTCGTTTTTCCAAACCCCAATTAGAATTCACATAATGGGCAACAACGCTAATATAATCTTCTTTGGCTTTACCAGACCAAATATCAGAAGTTAGTGCCACAGATGAAACTGAAGACTTCAAAGTTTCAATTAGTCCCTCCATTCGACCATTGTAATGTTTAATTAAATCTCTAGCAATTGTTTGCCTAGACGACTTAACAAATCTGGGGTTATGCGCACGGGTAATATACTCATGGAAAGCATCAGACTCAGCAAAACATAAAGGCAGATCCTCTCTAGCTATCAATCGACACATTTCAGTTCGTGCAACCAATGTAGAATACTCCCAACGTTGGACAGACCCATCAGGATTAAATTTAAGGACTGACTGAACTATGCCTGCTCGGTCATGTTCAATTTTAGCTTTACAATGTTCTTGGTGCCTAAGTAAGTGTCCAGTACCAGATGAAGATTTAGCAGACAAGGTACATTTGCAGTGTTTGCAAATAGCAGAGATCCTTACCTTCTTACCTTTGTCGTCGAGCCCAGTTACTTCCTCGAAGTCAGCCCAAACCCTAGATGTCGCTAGCCTCTTCCTCGGCCGGTTGTCACGGGCAGTGCTACCACCAGTGGCAGTGGGGCTCGAGGAGGCAGTCACAGGCGCCGCATCAACATCTACGGGATCAACATTGCTGCCAGTGGCAGTGCCAATCCCAAACAAGGCCAACTCATCCAAACGCTCGTTGTGATCCTCAAGCTCACGCTCCGCCGACTCGGCGTCCTGATCAAGATCCATGGAGATGGAGGGATACTTGACCGTCTCCTCAACGACGTCACCGGTTCCTCAACGACCTTCAAATCGTATAAATAAAATACAAAATATCAAAATCAAGAGCACAAAGGTAGTAGATCTAGGAAAATAGAACTTCACCTGAGTGGCCGGAGCACCGGAGTCGTCGACGAGGGGCAACCAGAGGAGCAGAGCTGATGTTGCTTGAGGTCAAGGAGGATTGGACGAGTGTAGGCAGAGCAGATTAGAACAAAGAAGCGAGACGGAGAGCCGGAGAGGCACGCACAGTCGCACAGAATCAGGGAGGCACAAACCCTAAACCCTAAGCGAAGAAGCGAGACGGAGAAGGCGAGAGGAAACAAGAGATCTAAGAACAAATCGGAAGAGCAAGAGCACCGAAAAGTCACCGACGACCACCACTCACCAGTTTAGGTTTAGGGTTAGGAGAAGCCGAGAAGTAGTCGAACTTACAGACAGGGGGCAGGGGCTATGTCGGCTCACCGGAGCAAGAGGAACACGACAGTCGACGGCCGACGAGCGCAAAGCACGGATCCACGGAGCCACTCCACGAAGGAGATCCAGAGAGGGCGAGTCCGCGAGTGTGACGGAGACGGAGAGGGCGAGGTCGCGAGGGCGAGAGAGGAGACGAAAATGTGGAAGACTGGAATGTGTGCGCGTGCGGGCGGTGCGGCGGACGGGGGAGTCGGGGAGGGATATTTTGATGTGAGCCGGGCTTGGAACGGGCCGTAAGTTTAAACGGGCCGTGCTCGGGCTCCGCCCGACGTGCCCCGACTCAGGCCCAACCACGGCCCGGGTGTCGTGCCGGGCCGGCCCGAGCCCGTCGCCTTCCGTGCCGTGCCGGGTACGGGTCGGGCCTAACCCGTGCCGTGCTTCGGGCTACCCGTTAGGCCCGACCCGTTTGGACATGTATAATGGCAGCTTAGCCGCGGCAGGAGGAACGCGGTCAAACACGGCTAAGACAACCACTCTGGTCCCTTTTTCTCGTAGCATGGTATCACACTATCACTATGCTGAAACATGTATTTTATTTCTTTTCTTTCGCTCCTTCATATGCCATCTGGGTTGCATGCAGTTTGTTGGCTACTTCTTTTATGCTGACCCTTTCACTTGGTGACGGGTGCGTGCATGAAAGAGCTACTTGTAGCAGGCACAGTAAACACTGGTAAGCTGCATTTTCTGGTTCCACCTTATCTCGGGAAAACTCCTTGCACTCCTCGCTGAGACGAGGATCGACGACGCGGGATATCTGATGCGGAAAGTTGCTGCTCACAAAGTTGACGATATCCAGCCCATCTTTGAAGGTAGGGTCTGTTGGTCGCTTGCCTGTCACCATCTCCAAAACAACTACACCAAAGCTGTAAACATCTCCAGAGGTAGACGCCAGGCGGACACCTCCCGCGTACTCTGTAGAGTAGGTTCACAACATATACAAGAATTTATAGTTTACTAGTTGTTTCTCGTAGAAAATGAAGGAAAATGTAAGTTTCCATGACGAAAGAATGTTAAACGGAAGCTATAGAAACATACCTGGAGCGATGTATCCTATAGTCCCTCTCACACCGACGGAACTAGTTGGGTCGTCTACCGCCGGCGGCGGTGCTGACTTGGAGTCAGCGTAAAACCTCGCGATGCCGAAATCTCCCAGAAGGGCGTTGAGGTCGTCGTCCAGGAGGATGTTGCTGGGCTTCAGGTCGCAATGAACAGTCGGCCTCCCGCACTCGTGGTGCAAATAGTCCAGCACATCGGCTACGTTGACGATGACGTTCACTCTCTGAGAGAAGCCTAGACGCTTCGGAGCTTTCCCGCCCCCCGCCGGCGGCGCCGCTCTAGGGTGCAACCACGTGTCCAGGCTCCCGTTAGGCATGAACTCGTAGAGCAAGGCCTTGAACATGCCGCCCCTGTTGTCGACCGCCGAGCACGCGGTTCTGATGGGCAGAAGGTTGCGATGCTGGATGCTCCTCAGCGCTTCGCACTCGGCCAAGAAGCTCCTCTCCGCGCCTGGCATCTCGAGGTCGAAGACCTTCACCGCCATCTCCTCCTCCATTCCGTGCTCCTTTAACCTGCATCTGTACACTGACCCGTAGCTTCCTCTGCCGACCAGGTTAGACTCCGAGAAGTCCTTCGTTGCTTGGGCGAGATCTTGGTAGGTGACCTTAGGGAACTGCTTGCCAAACGAAGGGAACGGCAAATGTTGCCGTCGTCGTCTCCTGGTCGTCTTCTCAATGAGCAAGAAGTATATCAGCAATGCAAGCGACATGAAGCCAAATACTGGGATCAAAACTTCTATCAGATAGTACTGTGTTTCCGCCCTCTTATTAGATCTAGTTCGGCACGAAGGCATATGGAGGGTCGTTGCTCCTCCGCACAGTCCCCGGTTGCCTTGGAGTGAAACAGCCGTGGCGTTTGCGAACACTCCGTCTCTCGGAACTTCTCCGGTGAAGTCATTGTAAGAGATATCTAGGCGTGTCAGGTACTGTAGGCCAGTGAGAGCTGCTGACGGGATGGGACCTGACAAATTGTTGTGCGAAAGATTCAGAGTGCTCAAGCTCTTCAAGTTGCCGAACGATACTGGGACGTTGCCCGTGAGGAGGTTCCTGTCCATCTCGACTGTCTGTAGCATTTGACACTGGCCTATGCTGTCAGGGATATCCCCTGTGAACGCGTTAGAGGAGAGAGATAGCTCAGTTAACTCCTGAAGCCTGCTAAAATCAAGCGGTATGGAGCCTTCCAAACTGTTGTAGGACAAAACACACGTCCTCATTCTTGGTGAAGTGAGGGCCTCGCCAGGTACGCTGCCTCGGAGATTATTATAGCTCAGATCCAGATACGCGAGCTGCTGAAGGTTACCGAAGCTCGCTGGTACGGAGCCCTGGAACCCGTTGTTCGCTAGCTTGAGCGCCAAGAGCTGTGTAAGGTTCCCAGCAGAAGGTGGGATGGGCCCAGTAAAACCGTTGCTCTCAAGATCTACGTACTGCAGGTTCTCCAGGTTTCCGAGCCATCCTCCAAGTACACCAGTAAACCTGTTGTGGCTTAGCCCAAGCGTCGTTAGGTTCCGCAGCTTGCCTATGCCTGGAGGGACTGTTCCTGACATGTTGTTGAAGCCCATACGCAGGACTTGAAGACCTGGGGCCAGGTTACCGATCGAATCTGGTAGCTCTCCCTGTAGATTATTGTTATCTAGTGAGAGTGAGTTCAGAAGGGCACAGTTTCCCAGGGCGGCCAAGAACCCCCAGCTCTGGTCGTCTCCCCGTGTTTCGAGGGCGTTTTCCTCGAGGTTGAGAGTTGAGAGCTTGGAGAGGTTGCCCAGAGAAGCTGGGATCGGGCCAGAGAAGCGGTTGGCTGAGATGTGTATAGATTGTAGCTCTGAAGCTCTGCCAATGGACGATGGTATCTGACCTTGGAGCTGGTTCCCGTTTAAGAAGAGAGATTGGAGGCTGACGAGCCAGTCCCCCATGTCAGACGGAAGGGTGTCGACCAGCATATTTGAACCCAAGTCCAGCGTTTGAAGAGACGACAGATTAAAAAGGGTCGATGGGATGCTACCTGACAGCAAATTGTTGTTTAGTTCCAGCACAGACATAGCTGACAGCTCCCCTACACCGTCCGGAATGCTCCCCGTCAGCTGATTTCCACCAAGGTACAGCACGTCCAGTCTGCTGGCGTTTCCGATCGACGGCGGGATGGTCCCGGTAAGGTTGTTCCCGGACAGGTCGAAATTCACTAGGTTCGAAAGGTAGCCTATATTTCGAGGAATTGAACCCGTAAGCGCGTTGGAATAGAGCCACAACCTTTCCAGGCTGGAGCAGTTTGTGAGTGCATCTGGAACGCTCCCCTCTAACGAGTTGGTGCTCAGATCAAGGACTTGGAGGCCGCGGATACTGTCGACAGCAGGTATCCGGCCGGAGAACCGGTTGTTGGACAGGTCGAGGACGCGGAGGGCGGTCAGGTTTCCGACGGAGCCGGCGATGGCGCCCGACAGCCCGCGGTCCGCGAGGCGGAGCTCCGTCACTCGCCCTGCTCCGTTGTTCTTGGGGTCGTCGGCGCACGTCACGCCCTTCCACTGGCAGAGACTGGTGCTCGCGTTCCAGCTGCTCAGCGCTCCCCCTGGATCGCTGGCGGCGCGCTTGAACTCGAGCAGCGCGAGCGCGTCCGTTTCCGCGCTGGTGTTGGTGTCCGGGGCTGCCGAGCAGCGGACGGTATTACAGACACAGCAAAGGAGCAGCGGTAGGAGGAGGGACGTTTGTTTAAGCATGTAGAGGTTCATGGCCTGTTTACAGAGAGGACATAAGGCCTGCGTTAGCGCCCTAAGCATACGTACGGTAGTTACGTACGACGTCCTCTGCAAACAATGGAGTCTGGAGGCAACAGGAGAACATGGCTGGTCCCAAGGTAAAACGCAACGCAACGCAACCTGGAGAGAGAGAGGGAGAGAGAGAGAGAGAGAGAGAGAGAGAGAGAGAGAGAGAGAGAGAGAGAGAGAGATAGAGAGATTACCTGAGCTCTACTCGGCCGGAGCCTCAGCAATAACGACGAGAGGAGCCTTGTTCTGGTTGCTCCCTCAGCGCGTGAAGTGTGAGCTGGATGCTCCGCTGGCTGAGGCCCCAGGGGACTTATTAAAGACAGCTTCACAGGGGCGTTAACGTCCATCCGCGTATTGGCGCTACCTGCGTAGGTTGACGGCTCTTGCAGCGAAGCGAAGACCCCGGTTCCGTCAAACTGACCTGTTACCGTCCACCTTTCAGCGTCCATCCCGTCCCGTCGCCCAGCGGCCAGCGCCGTCGTTGTTGGTTGAGCTGGACAGGATTGTCACGGCGTGTCTGGCCTCGAATGACAGAGTACTACTTCCTTCGCTCCAAACTAGATATACTACTACAAGTTTAACTAAATTTATTAAAAATATATATATTAACAGTATTTATATCTGTAGATAAAAATATCACACAAATATATTCAACGGTCTCTCTAATAAACAAATAATATAGTGCCATGAATACTAATATTTTTATATATAGTTGATTACAGTTAAAATATGCTTAAATTATGGTAAAACGAACAGTCTTTACTTGGTGTCAGACAGGGAATCTTGACCAGGAAACGGATGGAGACATTCTAAAGTGACGTGCGACGCGACCGGACTTGTGTGGTTTCGCTGCTAACAGATATTAGCTCTGCTCGTGGAAAGGGCGAATTTAGGCTACAGTACACTATTAAAATCCCGTGGCTCCGATGAACCTTTCCCGTTGCTGTTTATCAATTGTCTTAACCTATTTTGTTAGAGGTTGTTTGGTTTCTTTATTCACATCACACCTCTAAATTTTAGAGACTAAATTTTAGTCTCTAAAATTTCTATTTACGAGCTCTCATTTGGTCATGCTGCTTAGCGGTTTGGAGAAAGTTTAAGACGTCAGAACCAAACACGCAGTCTAATGACTCCAAGTCCCCGACGGAGCTCCGTGGCTAGATTCGGCGCTGGGATATCGTCTCCAGATCCGATTTGGTTCCTTGTGATGATCGGTCTTCCAAAAAGTTTCGCCTGTGGGCACCATTCCTTCACGGGCTACCATGGAACATGCATAAATTATTTGCCTGTCCAGTCAGCTTGTATCCGATGTGGACAATAATTGTCCGTACCATCGCTTTTGTGGGCCATGCTTCACACGACGATGAGTATTCTTCGGAACCGGAGAAATAAGATAACCCTCCGTTCGTTCTAATTTATGATTCGTTTTACTCTAAAAAAATATAATCCTCTTATCCAAAAAAATATCGTTTTACTCTAAATTTGATATACTTGTCTTATTAAAAATTATAATTATTATTAATTTTTACTGCGACATTATTTAGCATATAAAAACTTTAATCCAGTCAAATTTGATAAAAAAAAGTTTAAACAAATTATAAATTGCGACAGAGAGCGTATGCTTTTTTTATTAATTATTGCTAGTCCATGAGACAAAAACAAGAAAGCAAGACGTTTCCTTTTACGGATCTGTTTTTACTTGGAAATTTCCGTTCTATTTCACATTTTTTTTATTTAGCCATGCCCAAAGCTTAGACAAACTGTCCACCTAGCGCTTATGTTAATTGCATGTTGAATAGAGCAAGGCTAACAATAGATCCTAGTGTTTAGTTATTAGCAAAGTCGTAAGAATCATACCATATAATGACATTCTTTGTCTTTTATTTGCTTATGTCTTCATAAGCAACTTTTTTATTGTCACTTTTACTTGGGTCTCTCAAATGTTTTTCACATTCAATTATTGTATATATTCACCACACTGCATAGGCTATTGCTCAGCTTATTACTTGCATAAAACTCGACCTACAAGAGCAAGGCAGCCTTCGAGTATTTTTTTAGAATGATATATGGTGCACATGTGCTTAATTAGAATCATGATTTTTAAAATTAGATCTAACAACACTCGATTCTTTTAAAAACGCAACTCCCATATCTGGTTAATTGGTTTAGTTTGCAGAAAACACCTCATATCGTGTATCGTTAGATCTAATTTTAAATGTAAGGATTCTATATGTGCACTGAATAATCGACACTTTTTTTAACTTCGGTCTAAAATTCGCTATTACTGGGAGTCAAACTTGGAAACTATGGAATGCTATTCAGACCAGCTAACCAATATGAGGGATGTATGGGAGTTGTGGACACTTGACTTCTAAGAGGGATGAATTAGTCAATATATTTCTCTAACTAAGGCCTATAATTTATACTAGTCAAAACGTATAAAATAAATAAACTATCTTATATGTAATTATGATTTTGACTAATTAAGTGTTATTAATCTCTACTGCAAATACTTATGTAACTAGATTATGGACCTATCAACTAGCATAACAACTAGAGCTATATATTTGGATCGAGTCTGGTGGGCTGGTCCGAAGCACGAATAAAAGCACGACCCAAAATAGTTTTGGTCTAGACTGGCCAGGCCTGATGTATCAGGTCATGCTTCGACGAGGTCATAGCCCACGGGCGAACACAAGCACGATCCATTTATGCAGGCATGAAATAGCCCATCTAAAGATACGAAAAGACATATTTTCATTTGGTCATCCGCTCGCGTGCTCATATCCATATCTGTCATATAATTTTACCGGTTGGGTAACCCGTACCCATTAGGAAAGTCTTAAATTCGAATATATCAATCGCTCAAAATGTCAAACAAACAAACAAAAATACGTTCAACTTCAAATATAACAAACTATATGATTACATAAATTGATAGTTAAACAAATGATAGCTAGAGAATGATTTTATTTTAGTTGATGGGCTTTATTAGACAGTAATAGTGATATAGTGCGGGTATATTTTACCTATGGGTACAAGGGTGTCACACCCGGGTTTTAGGGGTCCAAAACTCGGGCGCGAACATAATCACCAGGTGTGCTGGGACCAAGTCTCACACATATGATGAATCATGGCACAGGATCGAATGTCACATCTTTACTACATAATAGGAATTCGGTACAAAATAAATAATTACATTATAAGGAGACAACGGTCCAGCAACCCAAAGTTGACTGGGAGACGGCGACCTAGACCTCTCACGAACACATCGCAGCATCCTCCATGCGCCTCATCCTGTGGTACCTGTTCTTGACCTGTGGGGGTGTGAGACAACAAGAGTGAGCTCACATACGTTCATCGCTCAATAAGTTGTGGGGAATAATGTGCATGAACTCGCCAAAAGTGGGAGCTCACGTGAAGTGTAAGGCTTACCAAAGAGGATGGTTAGAGCTGAGCATTGCTTTTAAAGTTGGTCAAAATTTTATTAGCAGTTACTAAGTAAATACCAACCCAATTAAGTAGTAGAACAAAAGTAACATCATCACCTGCGATGCAATGCATATGACAAATTGAATTTAGTTCCATAAATTAATCATCAGAGAGTCCTGAGCTGCTCATGACCGTGAGCTCGGCTAGTATACCAGTTTTACACTCTGCAGAGGTGGTACCCTTTACCCACAAGTCATGTTACTCATCTGCCAAGGGATCGCGACTTCCCATACACCTCTACCGAGGAGGCGAGGCAGGGTAACACTACGAGGCCTTTACAAAGTTCCACTAGCTTCAGAAAACCCGCTACAGTTTATAGGAAGCTCCAATGCAGGGTTCTTGCCTGACCGCCATCGCAGCAAAATCAACCAAGGACCTCCCTACACTGACCACTCCCCTACTGTCCTTGCCCCTTTCGGGTAAGGTAGTCCTCCACTAGCTTTCCTAATTAATCAGCCAAGGGTGTCCATAAACCCTTGTGGTGGCACGTGTTTCTCAAGTTAAGCTCTATGTTCCAATTAACATTTAATGATCTTGTCATGAACATAAATAAAATAACAACATAATTGGAACATAGATATGATAAATGATTATCCCAAAACCATGTAAAGCAATAGCAAACTACCCAAGTGCTTCAGGGGTAAACAAGGTAATGAGATAAACAATCTAGGGCAACCTATTGAGTCCCATCAAAATTAACCTATGCAGATCATTATGATTAATCAGAACATGAGTAGGTAAAAAGAAGTGATCAAGGGCACAACTTGCCTGGGACTTGAGATTCCAGGTACCAGGATGATCTTCAGGTGACACGTGTCCTCACTGCTAAACGTAGCAATACAGACAAACATGGTATATACAAAATTAACATCACACCAAACATAAGAATAAACTACGTAATAATAATCTACGCGTTGCTACGAGATCGTAGGAACAAGAATCACGAAATTCGGAGTTACGGTTATTAAGTTATGAATTTCCTAAGGTTTTATGTATTTGATACGAGATTAATTAAGAGATAAATTTTAATACCATTTTCATGTCAAAACAAAGATACAGGGTAATAAACAACATTATTATAGGATTATAGGAATTGGAATGGATTAATTTGGACTTCAAATGAATTTTCTAAGAATTAAATAAGTTTCTGCAATTAATTTTGTATTGAAAATCATTTCTAAAATGAATTCATCTGTCTCTAGTCCACGCACACTAATAAACGGAAATCCAGGGGCCTCAGCGCAAGTGTCACCAAGAAACAGAACCCAACTACGTGGACCGCGGGTTGAATCCGAGATGCTACGAGGGCTCTTACGCAAAACTCCCATGGCGAAGGGGTATCTAGCATCCAGGGCTGTTGGATCACCAACCGATGGTTAGGATTAGATCTTTACTGTAATGAAACGGTACGCCATAACGGCCGTAGGATCCGAAATGCACGGCCCAGATCAACACTCGAATCGTTATGCGCTCGTGTAATCCCGCACGTTGGCCGAAGATCCAACGATCCACGATCGCTATAGCCAAAACGCTTCTGCACATCTAATCGCCACCGTACGACATAAATCGGACGGCCAGAGGATCATCTTCCACCCCCGCGACCCAACTGCGGCGCGCAGTCCGCACGGTGGCGCCATAGTCGCGGTGCCCAGATCACGTGGCCCGCAACAACTAACTTGGATCTCGACGGTGCTACACGTAGCGGGGGTTGGGGTGAGTCCAGGGAGCAAGGTCTTACCGGTGATTTTACACGACAGCGAGCAGTCCACGGAACGAAGGTTGTTCCGCCCCAGATTTGAACTCCGGCGAGCACACACCTGACCCCCGGTCGCCAAACCACCACAGAGAGATCCCAGATACTATACTCAGGGCGCGACGGGGCATCCACACGACGTGATGACGACGCATTGGCGGATTAACGGCGGCTTCCGCTGCGCTCTCTCTCCCGCGGGTAACAGCGATGGCGGCGAGCTGGATGAGGTGAGAAGAAAAGGTCGCGGGGCCCGATTTATAGCCCGGGGGGTGCGCCGAAGTCGGGAGGGTAGTTCCTTCGGTTACGGACTTCGCCGGCCGAGCGCGCCGCGAGGATCTCGGGCGGGAGCATATCCATGCGGTGGATCCAGTCAACGCGGGCGAGCTCCGCGCCTTCGGTTGCGGGACCGACGGAGGATAGGGACGGGCCCCACTGGTAGCGACCCCCACACGTGCATGCGCGGAACAGAAGGGAGGAGGCGCGAGCACGAAGGATCCCAACGAATTTTCACTGGATCGAGCTTCGCGGATATCACGCCAGGAAGAGAAGCAGTGTCCAACTGAAAAGCAAATAGAGGAGGGAGACGACCCTGAGCATGGGGCCCGCAAGTCAGCGATAGCACATTAGTGCACGCAACGGCTGGGACACAAGGTAGATGGGCCGTCAGGAGGGAAAAGAGGCCCATTCGGTAGAAAATTGCTTTCTCTTTTTTTATTCTTTTCTTCCTTTCTCTTTTTTTATCCCAAGTTTAAATCCAAACTTGATTGTGAACTTTGGATTTTAGGTTAAATATTCAAATTGAAACTGTTAATATGGGAAGACACATTTATGCATATTTTTTTCTTTATTTTTTTTTCTAGGGTTCTCCTTTCTCTCTTCTCTATTTTCTATTTTATTTTCATTTTCAAATTCTAGTTTTTAAATTAGGTTTAGCTCCAATTTCGACTTTAATACATTTTTATCATTATTATTATTATCATTAAATGCACAAACAAATAACTCCAACATGATGCACTATTTCCTTTATTTAATATAATTGTTGGTAGTCAATGTGACCCCATGATTTAAATATGCAAAATGAGAAAAACAACACAAGTAGTCTAATAAATTTTCCCCCAATTCTTATACATTCTACAACTCTAATTTTTTTGGGTATTACAAAGGGTATGGATAATACCCACCTTTATTTGTACATGTCTACCTGACGTCCGACAGGTAGAGGTCCTTGCCCACTAATATATCCACAGTTAAAGAAATTATTTTATACCCGCTTTTATATAAGATAAAATATGTCGAGTATTCGGGTTTCATGTACCATTGTTATCTCTATAAAAACTCTATATTAAATATGGTTGCATGCACCCTTAGTTGCTTTGGTATATCTTAGTATGTCTGCTTCGGCCATGGTGCTCATCCCTCTGCGTTGGATTTTGTGACATTGTGTCGAGGCTCATCGGTGGCAGCGGTGGTCCAAATGGTGCGTTCGGATGCTTTCATGTTTGTTGAAATAATGCATCTTCGGTTGTTAAAATTGTCTGCTTCGGTCATGGTGCTCATCCCTCTGTGTTGGATTTTGTGACGTTGTGCGTTTGGATGCTTTCATGTATATAAAACCCAATTAAACGAAGGGTCTTTTGATAGGCCTCTAAGAGGCTAAATGAAAAACACAAGAGACGAACTCTTCGTGAAGAGTCGGTCTCTACATGGCTCTCTATACATTTTGTGTCTTGATTCTATTTATTATCTAGAGCATCGAGATTACATCATACAGTTTCTTAGGGCATGTACAACTCTGAGACGGTGAAACAATTTTCTAAGTACACGAGACAACAAAGAAATAGTATGGTACAACCCTGAGTTTCTGAATCATAAATGCAGATAAGAGACAATGCGTATGAAGAATTGTGTAAAGACGGGTTCTTCGCGAAAAGCATGTCTCTTGTATTTTTGTAGAGACCCCTCAAGAAACCCCCTATTAAATGGGGTTGTACACGCCCTTAGTTGTTTCTTATATTTAACAAACCGTTCCAAGGTCTCATGGTTGCACATGCCCTTATATGTCCACATTAACTCTCAAATTAATCGATCATCTAGATTTTTTTTTACTTTTAAACTGGTTCATTCAAAGTCTAGATTCGAGTCCATGATTATTGTAAGTCCAATTAAAATGAACTACTTGAAAGGTCAAAGGGCCTAGACTATTTTGAGAGTTCATAGACCTAAAATAATAATGCAGAAAAAAATTAAGGACTTGTGGTCATTTCACTCTATATAAAAGTGTTCAACGTGCTCAATACCTTTGATGTCCTTTTTATCAGAAAATGTAAGTTACATTCCGCTTCCTATGTCATGGATTCAACTAGTGGTTATTGCAATTCCAGCCTTAAGTAATAATAGCAAGTTCTCAAAAAGCTTCCAAAATGAAAAACAAGAACACATCAATATAAACATAAGTTTGTTAGCGAAGATGACCATCCATGTTTGGTAAAGATTCCATTGTTACTGTCCCTTAAATATGACTTTCTCAGTTTAACATCAGTTTGTCATATTTCTTACTCCCTCACTCTCAAAATATAATTCGTTTTAGACTAGACATAAATTCATTAATCAATCTATGAATATAGTTTATATATATATATATATATATATATATATATATATATATATTCATTATATACATTCATTTGAATATGGATAAAAAAGAACTTGAAAGAACTATATTTTTGGAACGTCCATTGGGATTTGAACCATAAGTCTCTAAGAACAAAGCTGTCACTTCTAAGACTGTCTCCAACACACACTGTAAAACGTTCTGTCCGCTAAATATACCGTGTAGTCAGCTACTTTACTCCTCCAGCAAGGTCCGCTAAAAGGTTTTCTATCTTAGCAGATGGTACAGTCGTCCTCCAAATATGGTGCCTTCCTATGCGCACGCTAAATCGTCTTCGTCCTGTCATCGCGGCTCGCTCCGACTTGTTCTTTGATCTCGAGACGATGCTCCGAAGTCGCATCCATGTGGCTTCTTCATCGGCATGCTACTGGCCTAGATAGCCTCAGCTTGGTCGAAGCCACTACACCTCTCACCGCTGCACCGGCGTGGCCGCGGGGCGCGCTGCACCGGCGTGGCCGCGGGGCGCACACGCGCCACCGGTTTCGGGCAAGATCCATGGCGATGTACACCTTGCCGCGAAAATGGCCGAAAGCGGCAAGGCGATGATGCATGTAGCTGGTGGCTGGCATTTGAGACCTCCCGTGCGACAAGGGTGCGAGTTGCAGGTGGCTTGTGGTTGTCTTCTCGTGTGCATACGTGAATGAGACATCTACGGCAGCCATCCAACGACACACTCATAGTGTTTGAGGAAATGCTCCAGCCAGCGGCCACAATATTAATGTCGTTGTGTAATCCTCAAATGACTAAATTCTATTAATTAAGTTAATACATTAAAGATGATGAGATATAGAGGATGAATTTTAGAAGACGTGGCTAGAGACGGTAAAGATATAGAAGACGAAATCTTTTAGAGTGTGCTGTAAAGAAAGAGGAATATTCTTTTAGAGGATGAAATTTAGGATACGTTGCTGGAGATAGCCTAACCACTATAGCTTGTGTTAATTTATGTTATATAAAGAAACCATATCAATGTATGGGTAACTAACTAGTATAGATAATACATTAATAGACCTGTAACAACACCGGTCCAGTTCAGCCCAGCCCAAACAAAGATCACAGGTTTCCAGTAGCTAGGTTGTGGCCCAAAAGCCTGAAGGGATCCATAGAAGGGTAGTCCTCGTTTCCTTCTTTCTCTAGCGACCGTCGTTCTCATTTCCTCTTCCATGTCACGACCGTGACGGTGCCGAACGTGAACGGTGTCGATCCTCACCAGGGGCCAAGGGGCGTAACATTCCAGATCTCATCGAAGTTCGAAACCCAGATATACTCCTACTTCGTACGGATACGCGATACGCCATTTTATATGAAAATATATTATATATAGCAAAATAAAATTCATACACAAGTTGTAAACATTACTAAACATTTGTAAAAAAAGTTATATTGGCTAATTATTAATAATAATTGTCTTCGAATATTCTCCAATCTTTATTATGAGTCGTTTTGTCTTTTGAGGTATGTAGTGTTTACATTACATTTTACTATGCGCCTAATAAATACATTCTCAATGAGATAATATATGCTCCACAGCACTTATTAATCTGGCAAAACCTTTCGCTGCTCTTGCTCATTAACAATGAACGAACAATGTGAAATGCACAAACAGCAGATCCCACCATGGAAAGTTTGGCTCACTTTATTTTGCCTACAAAACTTCTCATGAACTGCACAATTACCATGTTCTCATCTACCAGAAGTTTATACAAACTTTGTAATACAAGAAGCAGAACCAGCTAGAAAGAGAACCAGGGGGGAATGGATACGGCGGCGAACGACCGGTGTAGCTGCAAAACAAGAGCATACACAAACCAGCTGCTCCGTGGAAAGTTTTACCAGTCACAATCGATATCTCACCACTGAAAACAGACTGTAAAAATCCAGCACCGCTTCTTCAACCAGCTCCTCCATTACTCCCCCTTCGAGCTCCTCGGTGATGACAACCACCTGCGCCATCATCAGTTTCACCCACCCTCTTGCTTCGACCTCCTGCTTCACAATTCTGTCCAGTATGATCCCAGCATTATCTCTCTTGCTCACCACAAACATCCGTGCCCCGTGTATCCAGTCCTTGAGAATACTCCAGACCTCCACCCCCAGATCAGGAGATGAGGTGCCCCTCCATGTTCTGGAACTTCTTTTACTCCATGGGAGGGCGCTCAGTAAGGCGTTCTCACCGATCTCAATTAGAGCAACATTCACGCAGTCAAAAAGAAGCCTTCTGTATGAACTTTTCTCCTGCAGCTGAGATACTTTGTTACGCAGCACCGGGTCAAGAGGGTGATCAGGTAAATGCCAGCCGGCGAAAACCATACGTGACTGTGAAGTGCCTAATCCAGCTGATGACATTATATTTTGCACAAGGACGTGGCACTCTGACTCATCATCATCTGCATCAGGGAGAAGAGAACTCGGTCTTGGGTTACAAAGTGACTGTGACTCTGAGGCGGTGTCATCCAATGACAAGAAACGGGCCACAGTTTCAATTGCTGAAGATCTTGATACTGCTTATAAATCAGACGCAATCAACATATAAACCAGACCGAGTAATGGAGAATTTTGATACAGAAAAACAAGACTTACTCGCATTCTTGGAAGTAGTTGTTCCAAGTGTTTCAGGCTCATTACAACTGCTATCTTCAGAGGGTGCATCAAGAACTGAGGTAGGGCTTGGTTGATCACGGTTACCATTTAGGCATTTGTTTACTCCTAGTTTATCCAGGTTTCCGGTTGAACTGCCCAATGAAACAGATGCACCAGAAGTTGTTCTCTGTAATGCAGTTTCTTATCAGTTGTTTTCAGGCCAAAAAGTTCAAGATGCAGTCATACAGTTCTTATGCAGGAATAAACAGGTAGTGATAAGTCAACCCACTCAACAACAAAGGCACTCCAGCAATGATGTTTCTTACGCAAGAACAGAAGAATATAACATTGGTCTTCCTATGTTCCAAATTATAAGACATTTTGGCTTTTCTAAAAAAAATGTAGTTTTTACTACACTTAGATATATACACTATGTCTAGATACATAATAAAAGCAATATATCTAGAAAAGCCAAAACATCTTATACTTTGTAACAGAGAGAGTATTAAACTTGCATGATATTCGAGAAATGCTTACATCTGGTATGCTAGTTGATATTCGTGTCGAAAAACTATTGAATTCATCATCGTAATGCATCGCTTTCTCGATGGCATCCATTTTATGATTGCAGTCCTGTCTATTATGAGTAATACAGCCTTCAAGCCCCTCAGCAATACAATCAGATTGATGATAAGCAGGCATCTGCCTTCTTGGCCTTTTACTTTTAGACAAGAAAAAATCTGAAACTCTTCCCTTGAAAGCTGATTTTCCTTTATTTGACACAACAGCCACTTTAAGTTTGCAGCTCTCAGGATTTGAAGCTTGCATGTTCACCGTCATGTTATCAGACGTGGATGAAATCACTGGAACAGATTTTGATCTTGGCAATTTCGAAGATCTCTCCCCATTGTCACCATTTTTTCTAGAAGTAGTTACATTTGTAGAACGTGTAGTCAGTTCATTCTCCAGGCCACATGACTGGTTGCTGGAAACATAAAACATCCCAGTGGTGGCCTCGTCTTCCTTTGCTTCCTTAATGGAGAGCATCTCACCTAACGTGCATTTTCTTCTCGACAGTTGCACTTGACTCATCTCATTGCATGTAACCATTGACCATCGCTCTGAAATCTGTTTTTTGGCCTCCGTTACAACTGACGACTCAGAAAAGTGGGATATTTTGCTAAAGGATGAACTTGAGCATTGACCTTCATATCTTCTTATGTAATTCCATGAGTGTCTTGACAGAGGGCTACCTCCCTCGGAGTCACTGAGGGTATCACAATCTTCAATATAGTTGATTTCAGAGCCACTGGTATAATCAACTTCTGAATCACTGAATGAGCTTTCATCTCCCCCATATCCATTTGAGTATGCAGAAGATAATAAAGAATCATCTCTTTGGTGACATCCATCTTGCCGGCACTGCATCATACCATGCACTAGTCCTGCAGATCCTATGGATGCCTGGTTATCATCTAATGATCCATTGAGACTGTTACGGTTAGGTAACTGAAATGAAGTTGCCCTGGATGTCAGCTTTGCCTTTGATATACCTGGCTTCCCTGGGGTAGGCCTCAAAAGGATTATTCTACTTGGTTGGGAAGGTATCTCTTCCTTTGAACTAGGAATCTGATGGAACCTTCTCATCTTCAATACATTTTGCTTACCAATTTCTGCTCTGGGTCGTCTTATGCCATCACTATCAACAGATCTAATTGGTTTCAGCACTGTAATGCGTTTTGTTTGAGGCGGTGCTTGGTTTGCATGAAGCCCACTCGACTGTCTTGAGAATGTGGGGTTATGTTCTTCAGGAAATTCAAGAAATAAATCTCTATTTGAACATGGAAAAACAAGAGCTTCAGGCAACTCCTTTGTACAAAGGAGCTTCTCTTCAATAGCTAACTGTTCTGGTTCCATGATCTTGTCTCGTGCAATATTGAATTGCTCACTCTTGTTCTCGGAAGACCATCCTTTCTGTGAAGTTCTATCATGAAAACAGTCTGTTCCCGGTTGTCCTTCAGATACTTCAAAAACATCATTGTATTCGATTTTTTCATGACAGGATTGGTAGTTTTGTGTCTTCGACATTATAAAGTGATGGTGTTCTTTTCCCTGTAAGGTGTTGTTTGTGGCATTCAAATCTCTACTCAAGTCACTTACGGTATGGTGTACAGTTGGTTCTTTAGTAGGTAAATCCTCCTCAAGACCCATTAATCTGGCAATGACACTTGGATGTCTTCTCTTTGACTCTGCTTCTTTAGACATCTCCTTCTCTAGTAACATTTTTAATGATGATGTGTTACATTTTCTGCTTGAAGAATTGTCATCGTCACCCTGTAGATAAACCGCAATATCACAAACAATGATCAAGGCAAACATCAATTTTATATATTATTTTCAGGCACTTCAGGAGAAAATTTTCTATTAGCACTAACTAATAGCAAATCTTTACATGTAGGGATATACTAGTTAGTTGCTCGTGCTACGGTTTCTATATATCATACAGATAGACATCCCTTTATATAGCACAAACCAACACGAGCTCAAGTGGTTATGAGGCAAGCGCTTGTTCCATGCGACCATGGTTTGAACCCCAACGAGCGTGCTCTATTTTTGGATTATTTGCTGGCACACGCGGGGACTGTATGACGCTCGGTGGGCACATGGGGAGGGGGACAACGCACGACGAAACTTCCACTTTAAAGGTGTAGTGATATTTCCCTTTCAATTTTCAAACGGTGTTGTATCAAAAGCTCCCTACAGTCCTTATCAGTTGAAAATTCACCAGTATAAGTGTGAGGAAACAAAATTCTAAAATAAATTTTGTATATGACATTCACAAGTTTTTCCTCAACAGGACTGGTAATTTTCTTCAATTCTGAGATGATTCTTTGAACTGATAGTCCTGAGAGGAGAAACGCTGAATAAGGTATTTTGATGTAAATGATACAAAGTAAAAGGTTAGTGCCTGGATAAACTTGACTTATAAAAATAATCCAATCAATAAAAAGTAGGAACGGCAGAATAAATGATTGTTTTGCCATTATCTGAAAACACAAGGTATAATACTACAATCAACTACTTTTTTTCTCGAAAACAGAGGGGAACTGCACCTTAAAATATATTAAGAAGAACACCGGTCTATAGAAGAACGAAATACAAATCACTCCTTACGGAGGCCAGAAACAGCAAAACAAGAACTACTCGTTGAATGCAATACAGTATCATCTATGATTTATCCCAACATAAAAAAGAACGATGACAATTTTTTAACAGCATGCCAGATCTTATTCCCAATGAATCCCGCGATTATTTTTTAAAAGTAGCCCTCCATCATTACATCCAAATGTCACAAAAGTAATAGAATAAATATAGGGCCTACTCAAGAAGTGCCCAAAAGAGATTATAAGTGATATGTACCATCTCCATGAGCGTGATCAATTACTGGCTTTATTTCATACATTCTGGTACATTGTTCAAACTTCAAATCAATTGATCAATTTCTCCTGATAAAATGTAGCTCACCCAGCTTAAAACAGTCCATTTGGAACATGAAACCCTGAAAAGCAAACAAAAAGATCTGAAACTCCATGAACCATATGTGAGTTGTATGACTGAAACCAAGTAAATAAACCATACGATCAGATCACAGCCCTTGCCAGGTGACTAGGTAAACTCTAAGAGCAGGAAAATTTCAGTAGAATAGTGGTCAGCTAGCACTAACATAATAATACTTGAGAGGAATGGTAACTGCAATGAATATATTTCAGGAGACTCTTAGCGTCTAAAGCCCTTAGGATTTAGATGACGTTTGGTTCACGAAACGTAACGTAAATGGTAATGGTAATGATTCTGTCAAGGGCGTCGGCCCCTAGGGTAGCTGGCCCTCGACTACGGAGATTGCAGTCTCGGTCCGTCTTCTCCAGCGAGGTTAGTCATCTCTGCCGCAGGCTTGATGGAAACTGGGGAGAGGGGATTAGACTGGTAATAAATTGCTTGATTATTCCCTGCTGCCATGCGGCTTACAAATAGCCCTAGTGCTAACCAACTCTTCCTAAAAACTCTCATCTAATCTTACTCTCCTGGACTTGTCTAATGCTAACTACCTCTCCTCAAATCTCTCATCTAAATTTTATTCTCTGGACTTATTCAAACCGGCTCCTAATCAGCCCCTGGCTGTTGGCGCCTCCTTGTGGCCTGCGCGCTCGGCCGCCCTACGCACGTCGCGGGTGTGCCTGCGTCTGCTGTACATGCGGCCCCACATGATAGATTCACACTCGATTACGAGAGGTAACAAGTTTGAATAGGACGGTATCAGTTTCTAGTGTGGTATCTGATTAGTGATTACGGTTGGACTTAAACAAATATGGTTTAACGTTATCGGTTACCGTTTACGTTACAAATATGTGAATCAAACAGCACCTTAAATGCAAGGGGTACCAGATACAAAAAGGCTGTTGCCATTACTGTAGGAAGATGCTCATTGGGAAAACTTCAAGAGACACATTTTGCATGCACTTTTAGTCCAGATTGGTGCAAAAGAGAAGCACAGTTTATGGCCTCTTCTTGTCCAACTTTATTTACACAAAAAGAAAATCAGCACAGAGAACTAAAATATTCGAGGTGGACAGAGCAGCCCTTGGCGGTATGGAATAGTAAAAGTCTAGCAGAGTAGCAGACAAAAAGACAAAATAAAAGCAAGTCCACAGAGCCAATGAACACAAGTAACAACGATATGGACGCATAAGGACATGACATCAACGAGTCCTCATGTACTCCTAAAAGGAATCTTGCAGAAAAGACAACAATCTCTGAAAACTGCATTTTGGTCAGGTATAACAGTTAATGGAAGGCAGAATGGTAATAAGAGTGACCTGAAAAATACCAATCAAGAGCACAGATTTCGAATGTTTTACTCTTACTCTGAACAGACAAGTGCGAAAGCTAAAAAAATGGCACAGAATAACTATGAAGCCATGGACAACCAAAATAATGCCAAGATTTACAGGTGACAGAGGAATCTCTGCAGTCTGCACCAACGCCATCCTTAAAGGCTCCAGATTTTCTCTGGAACTCTTGTCAGCACCTTGAATCTTGACAGGAAAAGAAAAGGGTAATGATGCTGTGATAGAGTAGAGGCCATGCACTCTACTTCCTCCGTCCCAAAATAGTTACCGCTATGGTATTTATGTCGATCAATTCCTCGTATATATTTTATCAAAGTAAAAAAAAAAAGTTGACTCCTCGAAATCCGAGAATGACAAATATTTAGGGACGAAGCGAGAACTATTTTGGAACAGAGGGACTACTTTGAATAAAATATGTAATCAAGAATAAGAATATTGAGACGTTTAGGTATGTATGTCTCCACATGTGCCCTGAAACCGAGACAATTCCCCCATGCAGCAATGCTGCAGTGTCTGCAGATTAAAATACACCATGAACCATAAACTTTGTCTTGGTTTGCTCATTGCTGACTCTTAGGCCCAGTTTGGTGGAGCTTTAGCCAGTTCGTCTCCTCTGTGGACTGTAGGCAAGAATTGCTTTTACCTCTTTCTCTAAATACACTGGACCAGTGAAGCCATTAATTTTTGCTTTGCTGGCTCTGGCTGTTCCATGCATTATGGTACGAAGCCGGAGTCAATGCTAAACAAGCCTTCGTATATTCTAGTACCACTTTGGGCCCCTTTGGCAGAGCTTCAAAGCCGGCTTTAGTACCTCCGGCTTCTACAAATCTACAGGCCCTACCAAATGGCTACCAAAAAAACAACTTTGCACGAGAAGCAGCCATGAAGCTTAAGCCGTTTTTGTTCTACACATCTGGAGGGGGGGGGGGGGGGGGGGAACCGGCTCCTCTTCTGTCGCCAGATTGTGGCAGCTGTTCTGTCAAACATTAACTTTTGTATGTGTTGCTTCATCGGAGAAGCTGTTCAAAGACAGCATATGCATCCTAGTGGTACGTAAATGTTCAAAGACACATTGAAGCGTACAGGAAACTGAAGAACTACAGTCTACAGAGCACGAAATTATTGCCAAATGGTACGTAAATGAGTCAAAAACAGCATATGCAGGTCTGAACTTTTATGTGTTGCTTCTTTTGGAAAATGATGGAGTGCATATAGAGGTGACATAATAATGACACAACAGGCGTCATATGCGTGGGCACTGCATTTCAGTCACTGAATACTAACTTGTTTTATTTTCTTATTTCTCCAAACAAGTACTGAATCATAAAACTTCAAAAACTATCTTTTCAATCAAGCACTGAATCATAGAAATGTTTTTACCCAATTTAACTTCCCAGAACCAAGCGCCGACTCATAACTTAGCCTGAAATTACTACATGTATACATACCATACCACGAAAGCACGAATACACAGCAAAAGGAAATGCTCGGACTCTACAAGAGACAACTCGAATTGAATCGGGAGGTGGCATGTCGACATCAAACTCGATTGTCGTACCCCGCGGAAGTCACAGCAAGAGAGCGGCTCAAACCACGGGGGGGGGGGGGGGGGGGGGGGGGGGGGGGGGGGGGGGGGGGGGGGGGGGGGGGGGGGGGGGGGGGGAACCGGCTCCTCTTCTGTCGCCAGATTGTGGCAGCTGTTCTGTCAAACATTAACTTTTGTATGTGTTGCTTCATCGGAGAAGCTGTTCAAAGACAGCATATGCATCCTAGTGGTACGTAAATGTTCAAAGACACATTGAAGCGTACAGGAAACTGAAGAACTACAGTCTACAGAGCACGAAATTATTGCCAAATGGTACGTAAATGAGTCAAAAACAGCATATGCAGGTCTGAACTTTTATGTGTTGCTTCTTTTGGAAAATGATGGAGTGCATATAGAGGTGACATAATAATGACACAACAGGCGTCATATGCGTGGGCACTGCATTTCAGTCACTGAATACTAACTTGTTTTATTTTCTTATTTCTCCAAACAAGTACTGAATCATAAAACTTCAAAAACTATCTTTTCAATCAAGCACTGAATCATAGAAATGTTTTTACCCAATTTAACTTCCCAGAACCAAGCGCCGACTCATAACTTAGCCTGAAATTACTACATGTATACATACCATACCACGAAAGCACGAATACACAGCAAAAGGAAATGCTCGGACTCTACAAGAGACAACTCGAATTGAATCGGGAGGTGGCATGTCGACATCAAACTCGATTGTCGTACCCCGCGGAAGTCACAGCAAGAGAGCGGCTCAACCACCCCCAAGCAACCAAGCACCGTCTCCGCGTCGCGGCGAGAGAGCAAGAGATGAGGGGGGAGGAGGGAGTCTATGGATGATAGGAGCCGGATGCTAACCTCACGAGGCGCGGGCGCCGAGCATTCGCAGCCTAGTGGAGACCGGGAGAAGGAGCGGCATCGGCGGCGGCGGCGGGTTTAAGTGGGAGGGTCTGGGAGGGAGTGGGAGAGTGCTGGACTTAAGGTAGCGAGTCCTTTGCGAGCCGTTTGGTTTGGCTTGTTTTCTTTCGTCCGCAGGTGCGTGCGTTTCGTTTGCTTTTGCCGTTGCCCGCGACGCGTCGTGTGCTGCATGCGAGCGTGCGGGAAGGCCAGATACGGGACCGGTGACGACGAGGGACGTAAATGTGGTACATATACCAATTATTGTTTTTATATCTTTTCTCAAAAATACAAAATGGGAAAAATTATCATTAAAATATGACCCAACGATATTAACGGCTGTTTGGTTAATTACTTAAGTTGTCATACCTGTCTAAGGTTATATGTTCAAATTTTACACTATATATTCACATATCGAAGAGAATATTTCTACACTTTTACAGGTCATTCACAACTAAGGACCTACACAATAGAAAAAAAAAACTTATCACAAATATGGCTATAAACCAAACATATATCTAACTCGATTAAATCTATCTTACCTTAAATGTGACAGACTGTGGGAGGTGAGGCAGCAATCTAAATATACCCTAAATTTATTACAGAGAATCATAAAAATGACATGGGTCTAAAATTACTGCAATAAACATTGACCAGTAGAAGAGGATGGAGCCGAGACTAGGCGTGTCGGGCACGTGCTCGGGCTTCGGTCCATGACCCAGCATAGGAGATGACTAAGGGGGTGTTTGGTTTCTAGGGACTAATGTTTAGTCCCTTCATTTTATTCTTTTTTAGTGTATAAATTGCTAAATATAGAAACTAAAATAAAGTTTTAGTTTCTATATTTGGTAATTTTGGAACTAAAATGGAATAAAATCTAGGGACTAAACATTAGTCTCTAGAAACCAAACACCCCCTAAGGACCCTTTTGGTACGGTTTCTCTCCACTGGCTTCTTATACAGCTTTTTTTTCCACAAGCCATATCAAATGACATCTTTACATATGGCTTTAGGTGAAAAGTGTGTTTCTATTTTCTATTGGATAGATGAAGCCAAAAAATGATTTACTTAGCTTTGACTCCTATCTTTTTTGTGAAAACCCCCTCCCGTTGTTTCATCTCATCTCCACACGATCCCACTATCTGCACGTGCCTGCTTCTCGCATCCATGGAGCCCTTGCATCCCAACCGAGAAGGAGCAACCGATGCGGTGGGGCAAGGCCATGGCGCGATCGGGCAAGGCATCAATGAACCACTAATGGGATTGTGGCGGCCGACGTAGATGTTTTAGATCCGCTCGTCGACAATCCCGAACTCAGGGCTTCACACTCGGAGATAGGCCACGTCCACATGCTCATAAGCTCATTGGGCAATCTCGGGCCAAGGGCGGAGCTAGGGGCCCCTATAAAATTTGGAAAATACTATACAAATATATTGTTATCTAGTGCATTTAGATGATGGTTAGTGAAACTGGCCTCAATAACTTTGTTATCTGGTTTTGCCCCTGTCTTATGCATCAACTATTGTTCCCTTATGGTCACTGGTCCATGTGATAGCAGCCAACAAAGAACTTCACGCATGATTGTGCTTTGTGTAACCGAGATCTCTTTGTTTTTACAGTGGTTGTGCAATTTTGGCAAGCGGTCTGCTATTGGATCTCATCGGAGATCGCTCGAGACTATCTTGAAACGGAAGGCTTGCTACTGCAACAATGAGTATTCCAGTTGCTCTCATCAGTGACCTACGGTACATCACTTTAAGTTAAGACCCTGTTTGGAAACAAAGTTTTTGAAAACCACAGTTTTTGAAATACTACAGTATACTTTAGTCATGACAATACCGCAGTTTACAATACCGCAGTTTTAAAAACTGAGGTCCAGAGCTAAGTTTAGAATGCCTTAAAACAACTATAGTATTTGCAATACTTCAGTTTTGAAAACAGAGATTTTAGCTAGCTTGCCAAACACCATTCTGTATATAATACTGCAGTATTTGAGAATACTGCAGTATTCTTCCAAAACTTTGAAAAAACTTCACTCCCAAACACCCCCTAAGGAGTATTTTTCCCCATGCATTTGCGCAGAGAAAACTTGCAATGCAAACAGGTAGTTCTAAACACCTTGCAATGCAAGTCAGAAACAGCTCAGATCTAGCTTAAAAATGGTAAAACTTGGAACAGATGAACTAGCAGTAGTTCTAAGCTTTGGATAAGTTCTAAATACCCTTAGAAACCTAATAGACATATCTAGAAAAAGGTTGGAAAGCTCTGATTCAACAAATCACTATTCTGGAGTTAGTTTGAGCATAAACAGGAATATGAGTTAGAGAAATCAGATTATCCAAATTTCCTAACTTAAAATAGTTGGGGTGTCACTGATATGTTTGTCTAAGTCTTAAGAACATCCTCAAGTGCAGCCAAATCGAATTAGAGAATAATTGGACAAGTTTGCCAAATTTAGTCTAAGTCTAGAAGCACCAGACCGGTCCGATAGAGCACTGGATCGCTTACGCATAGAAGACTAAAATTTGTCAAATCTGGTGGCACACCATACCACTTGTGTAGAGAGAATGTAAATTAGACTACAGTCATTGGCTATCTGGATTGGTCCGGTGGCGCACCTTACCATATGGGTTGAACAAGTACTTTTCAGATCTCAACGGTCAGATTCGATGTGGCGCTGACGTGGCAGGTCCGGTGGTACACATGACTAGTCACTATGCAATTGTATAGTTAGAACAATAACCCGGTACAATGGAGGTTAGAGGGGCCGGTGGTACGCTAGACCAGACTGTAGGGAGTCTGGTGCACCATCTGACAGTGTAGATTTTGTCTAACCACACCAACAGTTGTTTAGGCAGTTAGGGCTAAAAATACCCCTAACCAACACATTGAAGACACATGACCTTGAGAGCACCTAGAGGGGGGTGAATAGGTGGTCCTGTGAAATCAAATACTAAATAGTCCAAAGTTGGTTATAAAAATGTTAGTTAGATCAAAACCAAGATGCTATAGTGAGAACTCTTCACTTGATTGCTCCTTTAGAGTGAGTATTAAACTTATGAACAGTAGCACAAGTGATTAAGTGAGAACTCAAGAAGAGAAACCAATCATAATTAAAAGATGGCACAAGAGACATAGTGATTTTATCCCGTGGTTCGGCTAAAGCCTACTCCACGTTGTGGTAACCTCCTTCGGTCAAGGATTGCACTCAATCCCTCTCAAGTGATCCAACGATCAAACTTGAGTGCCACAGTTTTTCTTCATTTGCAATGCTTTCCCGTTTGTGAGGAATCTCCACAAGTTGGAGCCTCTCACCCTTACAAAGTTGTTCACACAAAAAGCACAAGAGTAAGGGACAGAAAGAAACACACACAAGACTAGAATCGCAGCAAACACACGCACACAAGTCAAGATGTGAGCACAAAACACGGCGTAGGGAGTTCACAACTCAAATGGTGCTCAAATCTCTAACACAATGATCCGAGTGCGTGATGGCGAAGTCTAGGTGTCTTAGAATGATTAGAGAATGCTTGGTGTTGTGCTCCATGCGCGTAGTGGTCCCTTTTATAGCCCCAAGGCAGCTAGGAGCCGTTGGAGTTCCATTTGGAAGGCAATTCTTGCCTTCTATCGGGTGGCGCACCAGACAGTCCGGTGCACCACCGGACATGAACAGTGCTTGTCCGGTGCCCGATCTTCTTCCTTTTCTGGCGAAGCCGACCGTTGCGCCTTCGGTCCCCTTGGCGCACTGGACACTGTCCGATGCACACCGGACAGTCCGATGCGACCAAGTGATCGTTGGTTCGGCCACGTGTCGCCCGTTGATCGCGCTGCCGACCGTTGGCCACGGGTGTCGTTGGCTCACCAGACAGTCCGGTGAATTTTAGCCGTGGTGCCTCAGTGAATTCCCGAGAGTGACGAGTTTAGCGTCGGGGCCAGCCTAGGCACCAGACACTGTCCGGTGCACATCGGACAGTCCGGTGCACCCCAGGCTGGTGCATGTTTGGCTGAACTTATGCCAAACTTCTCTAATCCAATTCCACTTTTCTTGGCAATGTTTCTAGCACTTAGTGTAACACCACAAAAGCCATCAAATAAAAATAATGAATTTAGTTATTATATTAATTAGGGTCATAATTTTTTAAGTGTTTAATTATTTATTTGCATTTTGAATCAATTTTCGTTGTGTGCGCTTGATTGATTATCGGATGTTTATTATCAGGTATTCGTAAAAAGACATCCTAGTAGTTAATATAATAATTAAATAATATAATGATTATTAGTGTAAAAATGGATATGTTATTTATAAATAATTTTGGTGAAGTTTTATGAATTTTTTGAGCTATATAGAAAGGTATTTCGAAATTTAAAAAAAAAGAAAAAAACTAAGCCTACACTAGCCGGCCCACTAGGGGCCCAATCCCAAACCCTAAGCACTACCGCATGTGCCGCGCCTGGCTGCCAGCAGCCGCCGTCGCTCACTCTCCTCCCTCCCTCTATTCTCTCTCTCCTCTCATCTCCCTCATCTCTCTGCTCTTTCTCTCACGCGCGCGTGCACAGGAGATCGAGCTAGCCGCTGTCGCGACACCGAGCCCGAGCGGCCGAGCGCCCGGCCCCACCCCGCGTGCGACCCCAGCTGCTCAGCGGCCGAGCCCGACTGCCACTGCTCACCGCGCCGAGCGCGCGTCCAGCCGCGCGCGAGCGCCGCGTCTCCGCCGAGCCACGCCCTGCGCATCCCGCCGGCCCCACCGCAGCGCGCCGCGCCCTCTGCCTCCAGCCCGAGCAGCGTCCGCGCCATCCAGCCGACCGCAAGCGAACCAGCCGCGCACAGCTCCGCCCTACACGCGCCATCCGACGTCCAAGCGCCATGAAGCCGCGACCGTTTCGTCTTCGTGAAATAATGGACTTCAACTCCTCCGTTTCCTCTCCTCCCACTAACGACGGCAGTTTTCGATTTTTGCCATTGATGGCCATGAAGGACAGCAGCTCCCCATTCAAGCTCCCTGGCAGACTCTTTCTCTCCCTCTCTCTATAAAAGGCAGCAGAGCCCTCCCCATTCCTTCCTACTCCTCGCTCATCGCTAGTGTCGTTGCCGTAGTTCGTTGTCGTTCGTCGCCGGAGTTCACCAGAGCCACACACTCGCTGTCCGTAATCGAGCCCTGCTCTCCGTCCGCCCGAAACCCGTCGATCCATCCCCGTCACACGCACGAACCCGAGGTTGATGACGACCCAAATTTATTTTGTGTATTTTATTAAGTACTTTTTGATTCGATTCATGAGTTGTATATTTTGTTTGTTGTAATATGAACACATGTGATTCCGATTTATGTATATGTGTGTTATGGAATTTGTTAGAGATATGCGATTAGTAGTGCACCGTGTTATTTCATGTTAATCGACGCGTTGATTTTGGTTTAGAGAAATATGACGTAGATTTAATAGTCACACGTTGGTGATAAAAATACTAGATAAGAATTTATAGTCAAAATTTGGTCACGATAAATTTTAGAAACTATTTGGAGAATTATAGGTGCATTTTTGATGGATTTAGAAAAATGGTATAGAACTCATGTCATGAATAATATAGGATTTTAGATGATTTATCCGATTATTTAATTAATATATTCTTTTAGAAAGAAAAGAGAAAATATCACCGAAAGTATGGAAAGTAGATTTCTACTAGCCAAATAAGCAGGTTCACAAATTTAGCACTAAAATTGTTAAAGTACTAGTCTATGTCAAAATAATCCCGCTTGTGTTGGAAAAAGTTCAAATAGTGTTTATAGGAATTTTTAATGTTAAATTCATTTTTGACTATACTCAATAATTTGAGTTAGAAATAAAAAGGGATAAAAACGTATTAATTTATTTATTAGTATTAAAGACGATAATTGTCATTAATTTCATTGATGGTGTTAAAATAAATTAATATTAGTTAAAATTATATTTATTTGCAGCCACTCATAAATTCACCATTAGGACTCACATTAATAACTATAATTGAATTAATAAGTATTTACGCGATTAGTACGTAATTAAGATGTGATTAGTGCGACGTGTTAATGTGCATGTAATGGTGTATGTTTATGAAATGGTGCATGTTTATTTATTTGTGTATGTTTTATTTTTTGTATGTACGATATGCGACTCTATTAGAAGCCGAGTGTGCGGTTGGCGATTCGAATACGTTCGAGGACGACCCGCAAGACGCTTTTGAGCAAGGCAAGTGGATTCTCCCTCTGCATATTCTGTTTGTACCTACTCATTGCATATAATAATGTTTACTTTTTGATATACTGCATAATTTGATGGGTTTTACCTAATTAAGGATTTCCTAGATTTATACCTATAATCCTTGTTTAACCTGGGGAAATAATTAAGTTGTGCAAGATTTATGTTATCGCTCAACTTAATGATTCCTAATATCACTCATTAATTGGTTTAATGTTCCAAAAATGTTAATTGGCAATTATGACATTAACCCGATGGTTAAAACAATATTACTTCTTATTAATTGGAACATGGAGTGACCACCCAGGATAACAGTGCAACCACGAGTGCTATCATGGCTCTGGCTTTGGTAATTAGCTTTATATGCTTAGTGCCTAGCAACCTTACCTGAAAGATGGGCAAGAGGGGGAGCGGTAGGTGCTGGCAGCCCACGTTAACATGGGGTCGTATTCTTGGCTAAGGTACTTCACCCAGGAGGCCACCACCATCGTCTTAGAAACCTTAGCGGGTTGCTTCGTATTAAGTGTATTTTGTGAAAGCCTCATAATGGATCCCTAGTCATTCACCTCGGCAGTGTCTAAGGGTCCGATCAACCCGGGCTAGATGGGATACATGGCTTGTGGGTAAAGTTGTACCACCTCTGCAGAGTGTAAAACTGATATATCAGCCGTGCTCCCGGTTATGAGCGACCTGGACTCCTCACATGATAATTGAACTTGAAGATGGAATCAAATTGAGATCAGATGATCTGCCAATAATTTGCTTAAGTGGTTTCACTTAAGTGTTTTTGTTATATTCATATTCCTTTATTTAAATGGGAAATTTGGGATTCACATTTATTAGTAAGACAGGTGTTGTTAATAAAATATTGACCAACTAAGGGGGTGTTTGGGAACAAAGTTTTTCTGCAGTTTTGGAAGAATACTGCAGTATTCTCAAATACTGCAGTATTATATACATAATGGTGTTTGGCAAGTTGGGTAAAATCTCTGTTTTCAAAACTAAAGTATTGCAAATACTATAGTTGTTTTAAGGCATTCTAAACTTAGCTCTGGACCTCAGTTTTCAAAACTGCGGTATTATAAACTACGGTATTGTCATAACTAAAGTATAGTATAGTATTTCAAAAACTGTGGTTTTCAAAAACTTTGTTCCCAAACAGGGCTTAAAATGCTTACTGCTCAACCATAGCCTCACCTTGTTATACCTGCATTAAAATTTTCCCCCACTTGCTGAGCCCCGACCATAAGTGAGCTCACCCTTGCTTATTTTGATCAGAGGGTGATGCTGGAGACTTTGATGGAGTTTTTGACGACGAGGAATTCTAAGTCTAACGATACGTCGGTCAACTTCCTGTGGAAGATTGCCTAGTTGTTTATTTCCACTTTACTTTGATGTGATACTTGTTCAAGGTACAATATTTCAGATGATGTAATAAAGTATTATACTCTCTTTACGCCTTTATTGCATTGTTTTTTGATATATTACACTTGTGACGTCAACATATGTGTGGAAATGGATCCTGGCACACATATGCTATGCGCTCGGTTCTACCCCCTGGAACCGGGTGTGACACTTAGAGAGATATGTTAGTATCCAAAAACAATTTACTAAGTCTAGAGACATACCTTGATTCTTGATTTTGCACTTCTCAACCACTTAGCACATATTAACTAAAACCATGTGTTGGCATCTAATCACCAAAACATTTATAGAAATGGCCCAAGGGCACATTTCCCTTTTAATCTCCTCATTTTTGGTGATTTATGCCAACACATTAAAAAGCAACTAAAAGTGCAACATCATTCTCAAAAGTGCAAATTGAAGACCAAATTTTCTTACGTAGTATTTAGCATATTTGGATCACTTTTGTCACCACTTGATTTATTTTCACAAAACAAATTCTTTTTTCCATCTCTAAGTCAAACACACTTGATTGAGCAAATAGAGAGGTATTTCAAGAGTAATTTTGATCAAGTGCCAAAAACTCCCCCTTTTCCCATAATCAAGATTCTCCCATAAGAGACCAAATTTTACAATGAGAGGATTTTGGACGAAATACAAATTCTAACTCTACAGTTTTCGAAACTCACAAGTACAAATTCTAACTCTACAGTTTTCGAAACTCACAAGTGGTTAGTTGATCCATTTGCTTTGGCCTTAATTTCTCCCCCTTTGGCATTAAGCACCAAAATGGGAGACCTTTTTGGCCCTTTAACCCCGTTGCCTCAGCAAAATGTCATATATGAGCAAAAAGGCAATTAGAGTGCAACAAAAAACTTAGGACAAGATACATTGTACCGGAATGCAGTGGAAGCTCTTTCTTTGTCCAAGTTCACATTTCCTTTCAATATCCCTTTGAGACTATTACAAGAGCACTTTAAACAAAAAAGTTAGTCTCAAGGTGGTCAAGTTGTAGCACATCTCCCCCTAAACACGTGCATCATTTGCAAAGGGACTTGTGAGGTCCGGGGATGACTTGTACAACTTGAGCACCAAATAGAAGCAATTGAAAAACATTAAAGCTTAAAGGAACATGATCAAAGGCATATAACACATGTATGTTATAGATCAATCCAAGTTACGTGAATCTAAGACATTTAGCTCTCTACGCAACCTGCAAAACCTTTTCTCATCTAAAGGTTTGGTGAAGATATCGGCTAGCTGGTTCTCGATGCTAATGTGGTAAATATCGATATCTCCTCTTTGTTGGTGGTCTCTTAGGAAGTGATGCCGGATGTCTATGTGCTTAGTGTGGCTATGTTCAACAGGATTATCCGTCAAGCGAATTGCACTCTCATTGTTACATAGGAGTGGGATTTTGCTCAAATTGTAGCCAAAGTTTCGGAGGGTTTGCCTCATCCAAAGTAGTTGCGCACAACACTGTCCTGCGGCAACATACTCGGCCTCAACGGTGGATAGGGCAACGGATGTTTGTTTCTTTGAGCTCCAAGACACTAGGGACCTTCCCAAAAACTGGCACGTCCCTGATGTGCTCTTCCTATCAACCTTACACCCAGTATAGTCGGAGTCTGAGTATCCGATTAAGTCAAAGGTAGACCCTTTGGATACCAGATCCCGAAGCAAGGCGTAGAAACTAAATATCTAAGAATTCGCTTAACAGCCACAAGGTGACTCCTTGGGGTCGGATTGAAAACTAGCACACATGCATACACTAAGCATAATGTCCGGTCTACTAGCACAAAGATAAAGTAATGATCCTATCATTGACCGGTATGCCTTTTGATCAATGGGCTTACCTCCTTTGTTGAGGTCCAGATGTTCGTCAGTTCCCATAGGTGTCTTCGTGGGCTTTGCAATTGCATCCTTCATCCCAAACCTCTTGAGAAGATCTTGAGTGTACTTCGTTTGTGAGATGAAGGTGCCTTCCTTGAGTTGCTTCACTTGAAATCCAAGGAAGTAGTTCAACTCGCCCACCATCGACATTTCAAACTTTTGCATCATTACCCTGCTAAACTCCTCATAAGACTTTTGATTAGTAGAACCAAATATAATGTCATCGACATATATTTGGCATACAAAGAGATCACCATTACAAGTCTTTGTGAATAGAGTAGGATCAGCTTTCCCAACCTTGAAAGTATTAGCAATAAGAAAAATCTCTAAGGCATTCATACCATGCTCTTGGGGCTTGCTTGAGTCCATAGAGCGCCTTAGAGAGCTTGTAGACATGGTCGGGATACCTATCATCCTTAAAGCCATTGAATGGTGAGCAGCATAGGCTAATAAAATCTGAATTAATTCTAACCTAGCCACAAGAGCAAAAGTCTCCTCAAAATCCAAACCTGCGACTTGGGCATAACCTTTTGCCACAAGTCGAGCATTGTTCCTTGTCACCACTCCGTGTTCGTCTTGCTTGTTGCGGAACACCCATTTGGTTCCCACAACGTTTTTCTTTGGACATGGCACCAGGCTCCACACTTCATTTCTTTTGAAGTTGTTGAGCTCTTCCTGCATGGCCAGCACCTAGTCCGGATCCTGCAAGGCTTCTTCTACCCTGAAAGGCTCAATATAATAAACAAACGAGTAATGCTAAAAAAATTAGCTAATCGTGAGCGAGTTGTTACTCCCTTGCTGATGTCACCCAGAATCTGATCCACTAGATGATTTCTTTGGATCGTCGCTCGGACTTGAGTTGGAGGGGCACGTGATGTTTCTTCCTCTATAACCTGTTCTTCCTATGCTCCCCCTTGATCATGCCCCTCTTCTTGAGGTACCTGTTCATCGTCTTGAGTTGGGAGTTGCACCACCGTAGAGGAAGAAGGTTGATCTTGTTCTTGTAGTTCATGTGGTCGCACATCACCTATCGCCATTGTTCGCATTGCGACCGTTGGAACCTTATCTTCATCTACATCATCAAGATCAACTTGCTCTCTTGGAGAGCCATTAGTCTCATCAAATACAACATCGCTAGGGACTTCAAGCAATCCTGATGATTTGTTGAAAACCCTATACACCTTTGTATTTGAGTCATATCCTAGTAAAAACCTTCTACAGCTTTGGGAGCAAACTTTGAATGCCTACCTTTCTTTACCAGAATGTAGCATTTGCTCCCAAATACATGAAAGTAGGAAACATTAGGTTTGTTACCAGTTAAGAGTTCATAGGATGTCTTCTTGAGGAGGCGGTGTAGATAGAGCCGGTTTATGGCATGGCAGGCTTTATTCACAGCTTCCGACCAAAACCGCTCAGGCGTCTTGTACTCTCCAAGCATCGTTCTTGCCATGTCGATTAGCGTCATGTTCTTCCTCTCTACCACACCATTTTGTTGTGGTGTATAGGGAGTGGAGAATTCGTGCTTGATGCCTTCCTCCTCAAGGTATTCTTCAACTTATAGATTCTTGAACTCTGACCCATTATCGCTTCTTATCTTCTTCACCTTTAGCTCAAACTCATTTTGAGCTCTCCTTAAGAAGAGCTTTAGGGTTCCTTGGGTTTCAGATTTATCATGCAAAAAGAATACCCAAGTGAAGCAGGAAAAATCATCAACTATAACAAGACCATACTTACTTCCCCTGATGCTGAGATAGGCAACCGGGCTGAAGAGATCCATGTGGAGGAGTTCTAGTGGTCTTGATGTTGTCATCACGTTCTTGCTTTGATGAGTGCTTCCCACCTGTTTCCCTACTTGGCACACTGCACAAGGTCTGTCTTTCTCAAAACAGACATCAGTTAGTCCTAACACATGATCTCCCTTTAGAAGTTTATAAAGATTCTTCATCCCAACATGTGCTAGACGGCGGTGCCATAGCCAGCCCATATTAGTCTTAGCGATTAAGCATGCATCTAGATCGGCATTCTCCTTTGAGAAATCTACTAAATAGAGCTTGCCGTCTAATACACTCTTAAAGGCTAATGAACCATCACTCCTTCTAAAGACAGACACATTAATATTCGTAAATAAACAATTATAGCCCATATTACATAATTGACTTACATACAATAAATTATACCCGAGCGATTCAACTAAAAACACATTAGAGATTGAATGCTTGGATGTGATGGCTATCTTTCCTAAGTCTTTAACCTTGCCTTGATTCCCATCTCCAAAGATGATGGTGTCATGGGAATCCCTGTTCTTGACATAGGAGGTGAACATTTTCTTCTCTCTCGTCATGTGGTTTGTGCATTCGTCGTCGATAATCCAGCTTGAGCCCCTAGAAGCATAAACCTGCAAGGTAATTAAGCTTGGGTTTTAGGTACCCAACTCTTATTGGGTCCTACAAGGTTAGTTACAACAACTTTTGGCACCCAAATGCAAGCCTTGTATCCCTTGCATTTAGATCCCAATTTTCTAGTGACTACTTTGGCATTTTTGCATGAAAGTACAAAAGAAGAATTACATGCATGATAAATAGTATTAGGACCAGTGCATGCTTTCCTAGGCGCATGAGACACAACATGATTACGCCTAGTGAAAGTCGCCTAGAGGGGGGATGAATAGGGCGAAACTGAAATTCTCAAAAATAATCACAACTACAAGCCGAGTTAGCGTTAGAAATATAATAGAGTCCGTGAGAGAGGGTGCAAAACAAATCGCAAGCGAATAATGAAGTGAGACACGCGGATTTGTTTTACCGAGGTTCGGTTCTTTTAAACCTACTCCCCGTTGAGGAGGCCACAAAGGCCGGGTCTCTTTCAACCCTTTCCCTCTCTCAAATGGTCCCTCGGACCGAGTGAGCTTTCTCTTCTCAAATGCTTGGAACACAAAGTTCCCACAAGGACCACCACAAGATTGGTGTCTCTTGCCTCAATTACAAGTGAGTTTGATCGCAATGAAGATTGAAAGAAAGCACGATTGCAAAAACCAAGCGACAAGAGCGACAAATAACACACGGATCACTTTCTCTCTCAAGTCACTAATCACTAAAGATCTCTTTTCTCAATTGTGAAACTTGGAGAGATGGAGGCTTTGAATGTGTCTTGGAATGGATTGCTAGCTCTTGTATTGAATGTTGAAGGTTGGAATGCTTGGGTGTAGTGAATGGAGGTGGTTGGGGTTGTATTTATAGCCACCAACCACTTCCTAGCCGTTACTCCATTCTGCTGAGCGCGGACGGTCCGCCCGCCAGGTCCGGACGGTCCGCCCCTGTAGATCAACGGCTGAAAACGCAAACGGTCAGCAGTAACGGCTATATCAACGGCTATATTGCATTTAATGCGTCGTCAGATGTCAGACAGACCCAGTCGCGGACGGTCCGGTCGTGCACCCCGGACGGTCCGTGAGCCCGCTATAATTCATTCTTCCGAACCCGTCACCTTCAGGTTTTTCGGAACCTTGCCTACCGGACGGTCCGCGCCTGAGGCCGGACGGTCCGGGCGAGGTCACAGACGGTCCGCGCTTATCCTCCGGATGGTCCATAGTGCAGACTCGGATTTTTGCATTGGTTCTGTCCGAGGGTCATCCTTGTGTCGCGGACGGTCCGCTGCAAGGGCCCGGACGGTCCGCGCTTGGCCTGTTTTTCCAAAAAGCTTCTCCTGTCCGGAATAATCTACGGTATTCCGGACAGTCGATTTAGTATAGTTGTAGATGAACCTTTGACACCTGTAGAACATATAATCTAGAGCAAACTAGTTAGTCCATTTATTTGTGTTGGGCAATTCAACCACCAAAATCAATTAGGAAGTAGGTGTAAGCCTAATTCCCTTACAATCTCCCCCTTTTTGGTGATTGATGCCAACACAAACCAAAGCAAGTAGAGAAGTGCAAAATTGAACTAGTTTGCATAATGTCAGTGTAAAGGTTACTTAGAATTGCGCCAATATAAATTCTTGCATGGATTGTTTCTTTATTTTTAACATTTTGGACCACACTTGCACCACTTGTTTTGTTTTTGCAAATTCTTTTGTAAATCCTTTTCAAAGGTCTTTTGCAAAATAGTCAAAGGTAAATGAATAAGATTTTGCGAAGCATCTTTCAAGATTTGAAATTTTCTCCCCCTTTTTCAAATGCTTTTCCTTTGGCTAAAACAAAACTCCCCCTAAATGAAATTCTCCTCTTAGTGTTCAAGAGGGTTTTTATATATCAATTTTGAAATACTACTTTCTCCCCCTTTTGATCATAATAAGATACCAATTTGAAATTTCCAATTGAAAATCATTTTAAATTTAGGTGGTGGTGCGGTCCTTTTGCTTTGGGCTTAATATTCTCTCCCCCTTTGGCATGAATCGCCAAAAACGGATACTTGGAATGAAATATAGGCCCTTTCTAGGTACTTTCTCCCCTTTGGCAAGGAAAACATATAAGAGAAGATTATACCAAAGATGGAGAGTGATGCGGAGCGACGGCGAAGGATGAGTAGTAGAGTGGAGTGGAAGCCTTTGTCTTCGCCGAAGACTCCAATTCCCTTTCAATATACCTATGACTTGATTTGAAATATACTTGAAAACACATTAGTCATAGCATATAAAAGAGACATGATCAAAGGTATATTTATAAGCTATGTGTGCAAATTAGCAAAAGAAATTCCTAGAATCAAGAATATTGAGCTCATGCCTAAGTTTGGTAAAAGTTTGTTCATCAAGTGGCTTGGTAAAGATATCGGCTAATTGATCTTTAGTGTTAATGTATGAAATCTCGATATCCCCCTTTTGTTGGTGATCCCTAAGAAAATGATACCGAATGGCTATGTGTTTAGTGCGGCTATGCTCAACGGGATTATCCGCCATGCAGATTGCACTCTCATTATCACATAGAAGGGGAACTTTGGTTAGTTTGTAACCGTAGTCCCGCAGGGTTTGCCTCATCCAAAGCAATTGCGCGCAACAGTGGCCTGCGGCAATATACTCGGCTTCGGCGGTAGAAAGAGCGACCGAATTTTGCTTCTTTGAGGCCCAAGACACCAAGGATCTTCCCAAGAACTGGCAAGTCCCTGATGTGCTCTTCCTATTAATCTTACACCCTGCCCAATCGGCATCCGAATAACCAATCAAATCAAATGTGGATCCCCGAGGGTACCAAAGCCCAAACTTAGGTGTATAAGCCAAATATCTCAAGATTCGTTTTACGGCCGTAAGGTGTGATTCCTTAGGGTCGGCTTGGAATCTTGCACACATGCAAACGGAAAGCATAATGTCCGGTCGAGATGCACATAAATAGAGTAATGAACCAATCATCGACCGATATACCTTTTGATCCACGGACTTACCTCCCGTGTCGAGGTCGAGATGCCCATTTGTTCCCATGGGTGTCTTGATGGGTTTGGCATCCTTCATTCCAAACTTGGTTAGAATGTCTTGAGTGTACTTCGTTTGGCTAATGAAGGTGCCCTCTTGGAGTTGCTTGACTTGGAATCCTAGAAAATACTTCAACTCCCCCATCATTGACATCTCGAATTTCTGTGTCATGATCCTACTAAATTCTTCACAAGTAGATTCGTTAGTAGACCCAAATATGATATCATCAACATAAATTTGGCATACAAACAAATCATTGTCAAGAGTTTTAGTGAATAAGGTAGGATCGGCCTTGCCGACATTGAAGCCATTTGCAATAAGGAAATCTCTAAGGCATTCATACCATGCTCTTGGGGCTTGCTTGAGCCCATAAAGCGCCTTAGAGAGCCTATAGACATGGTTAGGATACTCACTGTCTTCAAAGCCGGGAGGTTGCTCAACATAGACCTCTTCCTTGATTGGTCCATTGAGGAAGGCACTCTTCACGTCCATTTGGTAAAGCTTGAAGCCATGGTAAGTAGCATAGGCTAATAATATGCGAATTGACTCAAGCCTAGCTACGGGTGCATAGGTTTCACCGAAATCCAAACCTTCGACTTGGGAGTATCCCTTGGCCACAAGTCGAGCTTTGTTCCTAGTCACCACATCATGCTCGTCTTGTTTGTTGCGGAAGACCCACTTGGTTCCTACAACATTTTGGTTAGGACGTGGGACTAAATGCCATACCTCGTTCCTCATGAAGTTGTTGAGCTCCTCTTGCATCGCCATCACCCAATCCGAATCTTGAAGTGCTTCCTCTATCCTGTGTGGCTCAATAGAGGAAACAAAAGAGTAATGCTCACAAAAATGTGCAACCCGAGATCGAGTGGTTACCCCCTTATGAATGTCGCCGAGGATGGTGTCGACGGGGTGATCTCGTTGGATTGCTTGGTGGACTCTTGGGTGTGGCGGCCTTGGTTGTTCATCCTCCTTGTCTTGATCATTCGCATCTCCCCCTTGATCATTGTCGTCATCTTGAGGTGGCTCATGTCTTTGATCTTCCCTTTCATCAACTTGAGCCTCGTCCTCAATTTGAGTTGGTGGAGATGCTTGCGTGGAGGAGGATGGTTGATCTTGTGTATTTGGAGGCTCTTCGGATTCCTTAGGGCACACATCCCCAATGGACATGTTTCTTAGCGCGATGCACGGAGCCTGTTCTTCACCTATCTCATCAAGATCAACTTGCTCTACTTGAGAGCCGTTAGTTTCATCAAACACAACGTCACAAGAAACTTCAACAAGTCCCGAGGATTTGTTAAAGACTCTATATGCCCTTGTGTTTGAATCATATCCTAGTAAAAAGCCTTCTACAGTTTTAGGAGCAAATTTAGATTTTCTACCTCTTTTAACAATAATAAAGCATTTGCTACCAAAAACTCTAAAATATGAAATATTGGGCTTTTTACCGGTTAGGAGTTCATAGGATGTCTTCTTGAGGATTCGGTGTAGATATAACCGGTTGATGGCGTAGCAAGCGGTGTTGACCGCCTCGGCCCAAAACCGATCCGGTGTCTTGTACTCATCAAGCATGGTTCTTGCCATGTCCAATAGAGTTTGATTCTTCCTCTCCACTACACCATTTTGTTGTGGAGTGTAGGGAGAAGAGAACTCATGCTTGATGCCCTCCTCCTCAAGGAAGCCTTCGATTTGAGAGTTCTTGAACTTCGTCCCGTTGTCGCTTCTAATTTTCTTGATCCTTAAGCCGAACTCATTTTGAGCCCGTCTCAAGAATCCCTTTAAGGTCTCTTGGGTATGGGATTTTTCCTGCAAAAAGAACACCCAAGTGAAGCGAGAATAATCATCCACAACAACTAGACAGTACTTACTCCCGCCGATGCTTATGTAAGCGATCGGGCCGAATAGGTCCATGTGTAGGAGCTCCAGTGGCCTGTCACTAGTCATGATGTTCTTGTGTGGATGATGAGACCCAACTTGCTTTCCTGCTTGGCATGCGCTACAAATCATGTCTTTCTCAAAATGAACATTTGTTAGTCCCAAAATGTGCTCTCCCTTTAGAAGCTTATGAAGATTCTTCATCCCAACGTGGGCTAGTCGGCGATGCCAGAGCCAACCCATGTTAGTCTTAGCAATTAAGCATGTGTCGAGTTCAGCTCTATCAAAATCTACCAAGTATAGCTGACCCTCTAACACACCCTTAAATGCTATTGAATCATCACTTCTTCTAAAGACAGTGACACCTACATCAGTAAAGAGACAGTTGTAGCCCATTTGACATAATTGAGATACAGAAAGCAAATTGTAATCTAAAGAATCTACAAGAAAAACATTGGAAATATTATGGTCAGGTGATATAGCAATTTTACCCAATCCTTTGACCAAACCTTGATTTCCATCCCCGAAAGTGATAGCTCGTTGGGGATCTTGGTTTTTCTCATATGAGGAGAACATCTTCTTCTCCCCTGTCATGTGGTTTGTGCACCCGCTGTCGAGTATCCAACTTGAGCCCCCGGATGCATAAACCTACAAAACAATTTTAGTTCTTGACTTTAGGTACCCAAACGGTTTTGGGTCCTTTGGCATTAGAAACAAGAACTTTGGGTACCCAAACACAAGTCTTGGAGCCCTTGTGTTTGCCCCCAACAAACTTGGCAACTACCTTGCCGGATTTGTTAGTCAAAACATAAGATGCATCATAAGTCTTAAATGAAATGCTATGATCATTTGATGCATTAGGAGTTTTCTTTTTAGGCAACTTGGCACGGGTTGGTTGCCTAGAGCTAGATGCCTCACCCTTATACATAAAAGCATGATTGGGGCCAGAGTGAGACTTCCTAGAATGAGTTCTCCTAATTTTGCTCTCGGGATAACTGGCAGGGTACAAAATGTAACCCTCGTTATCCTGAGGCATGGGAGCCTTGCCCTTAACAAAGTTAGACAAATTTCTAGGAGGGGCAGTAAGTTTGACATTGTCTCCCCTTTGGTAGCCAATGCCATCCTTGATGCCAGGGCGTCTCCCATTATAGAGCATACTTCTTGCAAATTTGAACTTTTCATTTTCTAAGTTATGCTCGGCAATTTTAGCATCTAATATTGCTATATGATCATTTTGTTGTTTAATTAAAGTCATGTGATCATGAATAGCATTGATATCAACATCTCTACATTTAGTACAAATGGAAGTGTGCTCAACGGTAGATGTAGAGGTTTTGCAAGATTTTAGTTCTACAACCTTAGCATGCAACATATCATTCTTAGTTCTAAGGTCGGAAATAGTAGTATTGCAAACATCAAAATCTTTAGCCTTAGCAATCAAATTTTCATTTTCTACTCTAAGGCTAGCAAGAGAATCCTTCAATTCCTTAATCTTAGCAAGCAAATCATCATTATTATTTCTAAGATTGGGAATTGAGACATCACAAACATGAGAATCAACCTTAGCAATTAATCTAGCATTTTCATTTCTAAGGTTGTTAATAGTCTCATGGCAAGTGCTTAGCTCACTAGACAATTTTTCACATTTTTCAACTTGTAGAGCATAAGCATTTTTAACCTTAACATGCTTTTTATTTTCCTTGATTAGGAAGTCCTCTTGGGAGTCCAAGAGATCATCCTTCTCATGGATGGCACTAATTAATTCATTTAATTTCTCCTTTTGTTGCATGTTTAGGTCGGCAAAAAGGGTACGCAAATTATTCTCCTCATCACTAGCATTATCATCACTAGAGGATTCATATTTAGTGGAGGATTTAGATTTAACCTTCTTCCTTTTGCCGTCCTTTGCCATGAGGCACTTGTGGCCGACGTTGGGGAAGAGGAGTCCTTTGGTGACGGCGATGTTGGCGGCGTCCTCGTCGGAGGAGGAGTCGGTGGAGCTCTCGTCCGAGTCCCACTCCTGGCAAACATGGGCATCGCCGCCCTTCTTCTTGTAGTACCTCTTCTTTTCTCTCCTCTTTCCCTTCTTGTCGTCGCCCCTGTCACTGTCACTAGATATAGGACATTTTGCAATGAAATGACCGGGCTTACCACACTTGTAGCAAACCTTCTTGGAACGGGATTTGTAGTCCTTCCCCTTCCGTTGCTTGAGGATTTGGCGAAAGCTTTTGATGATTAAAGCCATCTCCTCATTGTCGAGCTTGGAGGCGTCAATTGGTTGTCTACTCGGTGTAGACTCCTCCTTCTTCTCCTCTGTTGCCTTAAATGCCACCGGTTGCGCTTCGGACGTGGAGGGTTCGTCAAACTCGTTGATCTTCTTTGAGCCTTTAATCATACATTCAAAGCTCACAAAATTCCCGATTACTTCCTCGGGAGTCATTAGTGTGTATCTAGGATTACCACGAATTAATTGAACTTGAGTAGGGTTAAGGAAAATAAGTGATCTCAAAATAACCTTAACCACCTCGTGGTCATCCCATTTCTTGCTCCCGAGGTTGCGCACTTGGTTCACCAAGGTTTTGAGCCGGTTGTACATATCTTGTGGCTCCTCTCCTTGGCGAAGACGGAAGCGACCGAGCTCCCCCTCGATCGTTTCCCGCTTGGTGATCTTGGTGAGTTCATCACCCTCGTGCGCGGTCTTGAGTAGGTCCCAAATCTCCTTTGCATTCTTCAACCCTTGCACCTTGTTGTATTCCTCCTTGCTTAGAGAGGCGAGGAGTATGGTTGTAGCTTGAGAGTTGAAGTGCTCGATTTGGGCCACTTCGTCCGTATCATAGTCTTCATCCCCTACGGATGATACCTGTGCTCCAAACTCAACAACATTTCATATACTTTTGTGGAGTGAGGTTAGATGAAATTTCATTAAATCACTCCACCTAGCATAATCTTCGCCATCAAAGGTTGGCGGTTTGCCTAATGGAACAGAAAGTAATGGAGTAGGTCTAGATGTACGAGGATAGTGTAAGGGGATCTTACTAAACTTCTTGCGCTCTTGGCGCTTGGAAGTTACGGACGGCGCATCGGAGTCGGAGGTCAATGTTGATGAAGTGTCGGTCTCGTAGTAGACCACTTTCCTCATCCTCTTGTGCTTGTCGCCTTTCCGATGCGACTTGTGAGAAGAAGATTTTTCCTTCTTCTCTTTGTGGTGAGAAGAAGAGGATCTTTTCTCCTTCCGTTTGGAGGAGTCCTTCTTCTTCTCCTTCCTCTTGGTGCGGGACTCTTCCGATGAAGTGCTCCCTTGGCTCGTAGTGGGTTTGTCGCCAGTCTCCATCTCCCTCTTGGCGTGATCTCCCGACATCACTTCGAGCGGTTAGGCTCTTAATGAAGCACCGGTTCTGATACCAATTGAAAGTCGCCTAGAGGGGGGGTGAATAGGGCGAAACTGAAATTCTCAAAAATAATCACAACTACAAGCCGAGTTAGCGTTAGAAATATAATAGAGTCTGTGAGAGAGGGTGCAAAACAAATCGCAAGCGAATAATGAAGTGAGACACGCGGATTTGTTTTACCGAGGTTCGGTTCTTTTAAACCTACTCCCCGTTGAGGAGGCCACAATGGCCGGGTCTCTTTCAACCCTTTCCCTCTCTCAAATGGTCCCTCGGACCGAGTGAGCTTTCTCTTCTCAAATGCTTGGAACACAAAGTTCCCACAAGGACCACCACAAGATTGGTGTCTCTTGCCTCAATTACAAGTGAGTTTGATCGCAATGAAGATTGAAAGAAAGCACGATTGCAAAAACCAAGCGACAAGAGCGACAAATAACACACGGATCACTTTCTCTCTCAAGTCACTAATCACTAAAGATCTCTTTTCTCAATTGTGAAACTTGGAGAGATGGAGGCTTTGAATGTGTCTTGGAATGGATTGCTAGCTCTTGTATTGAATGTTGAAGGTTGGAATGCTTGGGTGTAGTGAATGGAGGTGGTTGGGGTTGTATTTATAGCCACCAACCACTTCCTAGCCGTTACTCCATTCTGCTGAGCGCGGACGGTCCGCCCGCCAGGTCCGGACGGTCCGCCCCTGTAGATCAACGGCTGAAAACGCAAACGGTCAGCAGTAACGACTATATCAACGGCTATATTGCATTTAATGCATCGTCAGATGTCAGACAGACCCAGTCGCGGACGGTCCGGTCGTGCACCCCGGACGGTCCGTGAGCCCGCTATAATTCATTCTTCCGAACCCGTCACCTTCAGGTTTTTCGGAACCTTGCCTACCGGACGGTCCGCGCCTGAGGCCGGACGGTCCGGGCGAGGTCACAGACGGTCCGCGCTTATCCTCTGGATGGTCCATAGTGCAGACTCGGATTTTTGCATTGGTTCTGTCCGAGGGTCATCCTTGTGTCGCGGACGGTCCGCTGCAAGGGCCCGGACGGTCCGCGCTTGGCCTGTTTTTCCAAAAAGCTTCTCCTGTCCGGAATAATCTACGGTATTCCGGACAGTCGATTTAGTATAGTTGTAGATGAACCTTTGACACCTGTAGAACATATAATCTAGAGCAAACTAGTTAGTCCATTTATTTGTGTTGGGCAATTCAACCACCAAAATCAATTAGGAAGTAGGTGTAAGCCTAATTCCCTTACACCTAGGCCTACTTCTGCCATAAGCATATGTAGAGTTAGATGCAAACATAGTATGAGGATTAAATGCAGCATCATGAGAAACAATATTATCATAACACCTATCGTTATGAGCACGACTAGTAAATTTCTTATCATAAAGGTAGGCATGGTTCTTTTGAGAACTACTAGCCATAGGAGCCTTCCCTTTCTCCTTGTTGAGACTAGAAGTTCTTTGGCTTGTTAAGTTCTTGGTTTCCGTTCGGAAATCAAGTCCATCCTTAATTGAGGGGTGTCTACCAATGGTGTAGGCATCCCTAGCAAATTTTAGTTTTTCATAACTTTCTTTGCAAGTCTTAAGTTGAGCATTGAGACTTGCAACATCATTGTTTAACTTAACAATAGTAGAAACATGTTCATTATAAGAATCAACATCAAAGTCTTTACATCTATTGCAAATAACAACATGCTCTACACATGAACTAGTTACATTAACTTTCTCTAGCTTAGCATTCAAATCATCATTTAAATTCTTTAGGCTAGAGATGGATTCATGGTAGGTAGACAACTCAGAGGATAGTATTTCATTTTTCTTGACTTCTAGCGCAAGAGATTTTTGAACACTAATGAATTTATCATGTTCCTCATACAAAATATATTCTTGCTTTTCTAGCAATCTATCCTTTTCGTTAAGAGCATCAATTAATTCATTTATTTTGTCTACCTTAGTTCTATCTAATCCCTTAAACAAATCAGTATAGTCTACTTCATCATCAGACGATTCTTCATCACTAGAAGAAGTATATTTGGGAGTGTCTCAAATACATACCTTCTTCTCCTTGGCCATAAGGCACGTATGGCGTTCGTTGGGAAAGAGTGAAGATTTGTTGAAGGCTGAGGCAGCTAGTCCTTCATCTTCGGAGTCTGATGAGGAACAGTCGGAGTCCCATTCATTCCCGATGTGCGCCTCGCCCTTGGCCTTCCTGTAGTTTTTCTTCTTTTCCCTCTTCCCGTGCTTCTCTTATGCCTAGTCATTATTGTTATCGGGGCATTATGCAATAAAGTGACCAGTCTTATCGCATTTGAAGCAGGAGCGTTTTTCCCTTGACTTGTTCTTGCTGGGGTACTCCTTGCGTCCTTTCAGTGCGGTCTTGAAGCGTTTGATGATGAGCGCCATCTCATCCTCATTGAGCCTGGCAGCGTCCACTTGTGCTACCTTGCTAGCTAGCGCCTCCTTGCTGCTGGTTGCTTTGAGAGCAACGGGCTGCGACTCGTAGACGGGAAGTGGGCCGTTTAAGGCATCGTCCATATATTGTGCTTCTTTCACCATCATACGCCCGCTTACGAATTTTCTGAGGATTTCCTCGGGCGTCATCTTGGTGTACCTGGGGTTTTCACGAATAAGGTTTACAAGATGAGGATCAATAACAGTGAATGACCTGAGCATGAGTCGGACGACGTCATGATCCATCCATCTTGTACTCCCGTAGCTTCGGATTTTGTTGACAAGGTGAGAGCACCTAGAGGGGGGGGGTGAATAGGTGATCCTGTGAAAACTTAAACTTATAGCCACAAAAACTTGTTAAGTGTTAGCACAATAATTGCCAAGTGGCTAGAGAGAAGTCACAACAAAACACAATACCACAAGAGATCAAACACAGAGATGACACAGTGGTTTATCCCGTGGTTCGGCCAAGACCAACGCTTGCCTACTCCACGTTGTGGCGTCCCAACGGACGAGGGTTGCAATCAACCCCTCTCAAGTGGTCCAAAGACCAACTTGAATACCACGGTGTTTTGCTTTGCCTTTCAATATCCCGTTTGCGAGGAATCTCCACAACTTGGAGCCTCTCGCCCTTACACTTAAGATTCACAAAGAAATACGGAGTAAGGAAGAAACTAGCAACGCACACAAGACTCAAAATCGGAGCAACAGCACGCACACAAGTCGCAACAAGAGCTCGCAATACAACTCAATGAGTTCACAACTCAACAAGAGCTCTAGATGCTATCACAATGAACCAAATGCGTGGAATCGATGTCTTGGTGCTTAGGAATGTTGTAGGAATGCTTGGTTATCTCCTCCATGCGCCTAGGGGTCCCTTTTATAGCCCCAAGGCAGCTAGGAGCCGTTGAGAACAAATCCAGAAGGCCATCCTTGCCTTCTGTCGTCGGGCGCACCGGACAGTCCGGTGCACACCGGACACTGTCCGGTGCCCGATTCCCTTCCTTAAATAGCGAAGCCGGCCGTTGCAGATGCGGGAGCCGTTGGCGCACCGGACATGTCCGGTGCACACCGGACAGTCCGGTGCCCCCTTCCGACCGTTGGCTCGGCCACGTGTCCCGCGCAGATCGCGCGGCCGACCGTTGGCCCGGCCGACCGTTGGCTCACCGGACAGTCCGGTGAATTTTAGCCGTACGTCGCCAGTCAATTCCCGAGAGCGGCCAGTTCGCCCGAGGCAACCTGGCGCACCGGACACTGTCCGGTGCGCCACCGGACACTGTTCGGTGCACCACCGGACAGTCCGGTGCCCCAGACCGAAACAGCCTCTTGGCTGTACACAGCCAACTCTTCTCTTTTCCTCTTCTTCCTGTTTCTCATACTTAGACAAGTATATTAGTACACAAAACCAATGTACTAAGACTTAGAAACATACCTTTGCTCTTGATTTGCACTTTGTTCATCCATGAGCATAGATTAACATTTAAGCACTTGTGTTGGCACTCAATCACCAAAATACTTAGAAATGGCCCAAGTGCACATTTCCCTTTCACAAGGGTCTTGAGCCTGTTGTACGTCTGTGTTGGCTCTTCTCCCCTTATCATCGCGAATCTCCCCAGCTCGCCTTCCACCAGTTCCATTTTGGTGATCATGGTGGCGACATTTCCCTCATGAGAGATCTTGAGGGTATCCCAGATTTGCTTGGCATTGTCCAAACCACTTACTTTGTTATATTCATCCCTACAAAGAGATGCTAGCAGAACAGTAGTAGCTTGGGCATTTTTATATATTTGTTCATTAATAAATACAGGGTTATCAGTACTATCAAAATGCATTCTGTTTTCTACAATTTCCCAAATGCTAGGATGGAGGGAAAATAAGTGACTACGCATTTATTGGCTCCAAAATGAGTAGTCCTCTCCATCGAAGTGTGGGGGTTTTCCAAGAGGAATAGAGAGTAAATGAGCATTTTAATTGTAAGGAATGCGGGAATAATCAAAGGAGTAGTTTTGATTAACCATTTTCTTTTTGGACGAGGAGTCATCGTCGTCGTCATCCCTTAGTGAAGAAGAGGAGGCGTCGCTGTCGTAGTAGATGATCTTCTTAATACGTCTCTTCTTCTTCCCATCTCTCTTCTTATGACTCGAGCCTGAGTCTGTGGGCTTGTCGTCTATTGGCTCGTTGAAGAGGGACTCCTTCTCCTTGTCGTTGATCACCATCCATTTTCTCTTAGGATCCATCTCTTCAGGCGGTTAGTCCCTTTAATGAAGAGAACGCCTATGATGCCAATTGAGAGCACCTAGAGGGGGGGTGAATAGGTGATCCTGTGAAATCAAATACTAAATAGTCCAAACTTGGTTATAAAAATGTTAGTTAGATCAAAACCAAGATGCTATAGTGAGAACTCTTCACTTGATTGTTCCTTTAGAGTGAGTATTAAACTTAGGAACAGTAGCACAAGTGATTAAGTGAGAACTCAAGAAGAGAAACCAATCACAATTAAAAGATGGCACAAGAGACACAGTGATTTTATCCTGTGGTTCGGCCAATGCCTACTCCACGTTGTGGTGACCTCCTTCGGTCAAGGATTGCACTCAATCCCTCTCAAGTGATCCAACGATCAAACATGAGTGCCATGGTTTTTCTTCCTTTGCAATGCTTTCCTGTTTGTGAGGAATCTCTACAAGTTGGAGCCTCTCACCCTTATAAAGTTGTTCACACGAAAAGCACAAGAGTAAGAGAGGGAAAGAAACACACACAAGACTAGAATCACGGCAAACACAAGCACACAAGCAAAGATGTGAGCACAAAACACGGCGCAGGGAGTTCACAACTCAAATGGTGCTTAAATATCTAACATAATGATCCGAGTGCATGGTGGCGAAGTCTAGGCGTCTTAGAATGATTAGAGAATGCTTGGTGTTGTGCTCCATACGCCTAAGGGTCCCTTTTATAGCCCCAAGGCAGCTAGGAGCCGTTGGAGTTCCATTTGGAAGGCAATTCTTGCCTTCTGTCGGGTGGCGCACCGGACAGTCCGGTGCACCACCGGACATGAGTAGTGCTTGTCCGGTGCCCGATCTTCTTCCTTTTCTAGCGAAGCCGACCGTTGCGCCTTCGGTCCCCTTGGCGCACCGGACAGTCCGGTGCGACCAAGTGACTGTTGGCTCGGCCATGTGTCGCCCGTTGACCGTGATGCCGACCGTTGGCCGCGGGTGCCGTTGGCTCACCGGACAGTCCGGTGAATTTTAGTCGCAGCGCCTCGGTGAATTCCCAAGAGCGACGAATTTAGCGTCAGGGCCAGCCTAGGCACTAGACACTGTCCGGTGCACACCGGACAATCCGGTGCACCCGAGGCTGGTGCATGTTTGGCTGGACTTATGCCAAACTTCTCCAATCCAATTCCACTTTTCTTGGCAATGTTCCTAGCACTTAGAGAGATATGTTAGTATCCAAAAACAATTTACTAAGTCCAGAGACATACCTTGATTCTTGATTTTGCACTTCTCAACCGCTTAGCTCATATTAACTAAAACCATGTGTTGGGCATCTAGTCACCAAAACAATTATAGAAATGACCCAAGGGCACATTTCCCTTTCAGACCTCCACCAAACATTTCTACACTTAGTGCAACTACTCCTAAGCATTCAATAGCCTACAAGCGCCACATTCAAGCAAATAGAGCTAGAAAAGAGATAACACCTTGTGAGAGCTTTGTTCTTGAGTTGTTGCAAGTTCTTGTGCTCTTGATTATGTTTTATTCGGATTCCCAACCTTATTCTTTCACCTTGTAAAGCTAGCAAGAGATGTCAAAGTGTGTGGTGATCCTTGCGAGGACTTAGTGTCCTTTGACATTGAGAGGAACACTCGATCGATCTTGGTGACCATTTGAGAGAGGGGAAAAGTTGAAAGCGACCTGTCCTTAGTGGACTCCTTAGCAGGGACGTAGGTTCTTCGAATCCAAACCTCAAGAAACAAATTGTCTGTGTTCTTTGTGTTTGATCTTCTTTATGGTTTACTTCTTCCTCTCCACTCTCTCTTAGTTCTCTTGCTTGTGCTTGATTTTATATAATTGAGTTTCTCCCAAGTAATTTCGTATTCGTCTAAACAACTCTAATCAAGAAGAACATCTCTCCCTCACTATGATCGTTCTTATTCTAACCTGGGGTTGAAGTTTGCATTTTAAATTTTGAATTTTAGATTTTGCCTATTCACCCCCCTCTAAGCGACGCTCACATTGCATTTTTTTGTCACCCTTGCCGACATTATTGAAAGTAATCAACTTCTCTAATATATTTATCTTCTAAAACAACTTCTCCAAGGTCTATGAAGGCTTTCCAGCGATGTATCGTGAGCATGGGTCAACTTTGAGACCGTTAATTGCTGCCTCAATGACTATTTCATAAGGCACTCTTAGTGTTTGTGCTCTAATTCAAACAAACCTCCATAGATAGCTTTGAAGATATTCATTTACCTATTAGACACATTGGAACAATGCTTGTGTTGTAGTTTGTTTCACTTAAAAGCCTTGGAAACTTATGATCAAGTGGTTCTTTAGTTGTTCCCATGTATTAACCAACCCCAAATGAAGGAATGAATTCCAACTCTAAGCTATGCCTGTTATAGCCATGATGAATGGCTTGGCTAACACGACTATATTTTCGCCGGAGGAAGCGATGGTTGCTTTGTAGTTGATGAGAAATTGCTTCGAGTCAGATTGTCTGTCATAAGAAGAAAGCATAGGTGGCTTGTAAGCAGTAGGCCAAGGAGCTACTTGCAAATTCCTTTAGGGTGGAGATGCACCATCGTAGACGAAGTTGGCATAGCCTTGTTCTTATTGGATGAAAGTGTTGGTGTTGAGATGTATGTTGTGCTCTTCCTTTTATGTATGTCTTCTTCTCTTCTCATGTGATAAATCTCTTATGAAGCTTCATCTAGCTATCTCCAAAGTTGACTAGCCCAAAATAGTTTCTTGCTTTTAGATCTCCTTATGCCTCTAGATAGCTTCAATCCTCTTAACCTTTGTATTGACCTCATCTTGCTCAACCGATAGCTCTGGAGATTTTCATTTCTCCTGCCTTCGGTTGTTAGTTTTGATCTTCTTATATTCACTGTAGCCTTGTTCTTCATCATTGTTAGCATAATCTGTTGTGCTAGCAATCCTTTCCCTCTAGGGAGGCATGGCCATGGTCGTTGATGAGTCACCCGAGTTGAGTTCCAAATGTTGGATACCTATCGAAATTATGAAAAAAAATTAACAACGGGGTAACACCGTCACTTTAAAAAAATCCTTCTCTCTTCTGAAGATTTTGGAGGGAAGAAGGTGTAAACTAGATTTTCAGTTATTTCAGCAAGTGTGTGAAACAAGGTTGTTATTCAAAAATTCAATGTCATTTGATTGATTATAACTCTGAAGGTCACAACTTTCCATTTATATATACACGTGAGAACTGAAAGTCGCCTAGGGGAGGTGAATAGACGAAACCTGAAATTTATCGACTAAAACAAAACTTAATTCCCAAGCTAGAGGTTAGAAAACGATACGATCTGATTGGAGTAGGATGACAAGTTCTTCTTGTGTAGTTGCTCTTGAACATGAGGGAACTAGACTTAGAACGACAAGATGATAAGAAGATGATCAATCGTAGGAGAACCTGGGGAGGAAAGGAGTAAAATAAATTGCAATCGCAGGAATACAATAAAAACACGGTAATTTGGTTATTGGAGTTCGGTTTCACAAAGAAACCTATGTTGTCTCTGTTGAGGAGTCCACTAAGAACCAAGTTTCTCTCAACCCTTCCCTCACTCAAGTGATCAGCAGAGTATAAATTTACTTTTCTCAATCGAGAGACCAAAATCTCCGTAAGGCGATTCACACGTTGAAGACCATCCATCGAGTCAATTTTAGTAGCTCCGAGTAAAAGAGATATGAGTCAATGAGTGTACTTGTCTTTATGCTTATAACAAAATAACAGTGTACGTTTGATACCATGAAACGTCGATGTTATCACTTATTTTTAGCTAAAGGGCTCCATTATTCATTGCTAGTCATGAACCAAATCATGAAACATAGGCATACCCTCCTTCCTCATTGAGACGAAGGTGACGCGGCGGAGCTAACATCCAGTCTGCAAAAAGTGGTGGGACGGGGACGCAACGGCACTGGGTTCGCATTTTTACATTTTTAGTTGGCTGTAAAATCAGAGTGTACCAAAAAAGATGGAAGGAAGATGAAACGAGGCGGGTCCACTGGTTGAGCAGTACGAACTGCACGGTGGTGGAGTGGGATCGATCCGCCCGTAGCCGTAGGCCAGGTGGTACCCCGCACTCCCATCTCCGTCTGCCCAGCTGCCAGCTCGCTACACCGACCGGGTCCATCCACCCGCTGGCAGTTGTGAGAGAGAGAGAGAGAGACGCCACTGTTTCGTGCGCAGCGCAGACGCCTCCGGCCCGCGCGCCCCGACGCGCGGCCCGCGGGCGGTCCCGCCGTCCCAGCAGACCAGTAACGACGGTGGCGCGCGGCAGGCGGGCACGGCAATTCGACAGGCACAAGCGAGTGCAGTAGCGCACACAGCAGCGCCTGCGACCCACCGGCCCCGCCCTGACCCGTCGCCAGGTCCGGCACCGGCAGGCGGCACGCGAGTGCCACAGTTTTACGCCCCGCGCTACGCGACGTGCTGCACTCCGCCCGCCCGCCGGTCGGCCCCCGGTGCGTGCCTGCCTGCCGCTTTGCCGGCCCGATCGACCGGGTCAGTCAGGCCAGTCACATGCTGATGCGCTGTTGCACCGTACGCGTCTCTGTGTTGCTCGCCGAGCGGCAACAGCAGAGGGCAGAGTCCGGCCGGCCGGCACGACTGGGCGCCTTTCGGGATTAAATGACGAGCGGTCAAATCGTGTGGTTTCTTTTGGCCGCTGTCGTTGCGGCTTGCGTGACAAGAGATGCGTGCATGCAGCCAAGACGTGTGCAGCTGCAGCCGTGAGGACCGTGATGAGTGAGGGACTGAGGAGGAGGATGGGCTCCGGGCTCGCGTGTCTTGTTCATACTTCACTGTCGCTTTGACGGTCGTTGGACCAGTCTACTGGTCTCTACGCACGAGTACGTTTGTTCCGTCCGTCTTGAGAGGAGGAGGGACCCACATGAACGTACTCGTCCTTTTTTTTTTCTCTCTTCTCTCCTAACGTGTGGAAATAGCCGTCCTCTTGAGCTGGTGGCTGGTGCTCGCCGCAGTCGCAGCCTTGCAGGAATCTGGATCATTACAAGAAGAGATGAGCAGCAGTGCATCACGGAGTTCAAGAGCATGGAATTTTGTCTCTAGGTTTCTTGAAGGAGCACGGGCGGTCCGCCCGAGATCCCTCCTAGGCCTAGCACGGAAAAACTCGAGCGCATCTTCTCGGGCGCGGACGACACAGCTGTTTTATTTCATTACATATTCCTCCATCACCATGACACGACACGTTCCTCGTTCTCGACAAGAAAGAAAAAAAAAAGGCGTCATGGTTCCATCCACCTCCACGATTGACAGATTTCTCTCATATATTTTACGACGACTTGCTGTGCTTTTCACCTGTCATGATGATTATGCAGATGATCACCGGCTCACTGTCAGTCACCCTGCCGTGGATTTTGGAATATCTCTGCCATACCAGAGCTAGCTGCATGGGCGAATTGAGGATCGAGGAGACCAGACCAGACCACTCACTGCCTTTGGGTTTAGTAAAAAATAAAAGTGGTTTTGGTCGCCATGCAGAAGCTGCCAACGAAAGCAAAGCGTTCGACTGTGCAGACCAGGGAATATGTGGCTTTTTACTGTGGCGAGGTAGTGTACTGCCGACCTCTGCTGCCCCTTATAAAAATTTCTTAGAGCAAAGTCTCACGTGTTCGGGGTAAAAAAACCTTCAGTCAAAAAAAGCTATCGAAGCAACTCCCTTTTACACTCCATCTTGGAGTTCTCGATATACTTCACGCGTAGCTAATTACGGTATCGACGTACTTAACAGCAAAGGAAGAGCAGTAATGTCAAAAACAAAGTCTCTTTTGTTTCGGTTTATTTCTTTTTTATATGATGCATCTTTTATCCCCTTTTTTAGCACACGGGCAAATATGCTCCTATTCTTTTTAATTTCAACTCATTATTTTTTATTATTTTAACTTATTGTATCCATATAGAACAATAGAAGAAAATCATAACCCCTGGACCCTCTGCAGATCCTGCATATGACCGTGTAAAACACTATACACTGTTTTGTATTGTAAGTTATATTATTCGTAAAGTAGAGTTTGAATGGTAAGACCATGTTTAGAACCTCTAAAGTCAATAGTTAGATTGCTAACAGATCATTAGCTAAATCATTAGCTTAATTAAGCTAGCTAATGAATTAATTGTTAGTTAGGAGTATTTGGAACCTGTCAAGTTCTAGGCTGCTGAAGATAGCCTTAAAAAGAAACATTTACAGCCTGGAGAGAGTTAAGGCACGATCCAACAAACAATTTCAGGACTGATTAAAAATCTTAATTCTTCAATTAATATATTCCATTATTACTTTCGTAACAAATTATCCACTATCCCTTTTCCATTTTATTAGACATTTATTATTTATGCTAACCAATTTAATTCCTTAACACGTTGGAGTCCTTGCCCGTAGTTTGCTTTGTCAGAATGTACAAAATAAATAAATATTCGATGCTTTTGTATGTCTTGCTACTTCGTTTTTCACACTTTCTTGGATTCCTCTCGCCAACAAGAGCGAGCCAAAAACTCTCTCGGGCCCCGCCAAGGCTGACCTTGCCCAGCGAGACAAGGCAAGATAGTTTAGCAAACTTACCAACGCGCCCAAGTGGTGTCGATTAGAGCTACTGTTCTTCAGTAATTAGGTACCAAAATTCAGGTCAAAATTTTGGACCAGATGGTATCTCTTCATGCTAAAGTCTAGTAATGGTTGCTAACATTACACAATTTTCTGGACATTGCTTCCCAACTTATATTAAAGCTAATAACTTCACCTATACGTGGTGCAACTTCGAATTCAAAATTTCATACAGCGAACGGTTGGTTGTGTAGCGAACTGATCTGGATGAAAATTTCAGAGTGGACCAACACAGCTACCACGTTATGCCATCAGAAGATAACGTAGGAGCCTCCGTGATGTTATCCAAACTTGAGCAAGATCCAAAGAACGATAAATCAGTAGCACCAAGAACGTCAGTGCTCAGGTTTCCTTGGACTAGCATGAGGCTGTGATGGCGTTCCACCAAATCACTGTAAGCACTTCCATTTGGCATGAAACCAAGCACGGTTCCTGAATCAGAATGAGGTTGGAGTTGATGCACTGATGACCACGGTTGTGTAGTGCCCCAATCTTGGTTAAAAGGAGGTTCTGCATTTGAAGACCGATGGTCCCAGATTCTGGAATCGTTGTTTGAAAACCCTGAAGAGATGAATTTCACAGGTAACTGGTCCAACACCTGAAGAAATCTATCAGAATCATCTGGCAGTTCTGCGTCCGTGGAGTACTCCTCCAGTCCAGCCAAACAAGAGAGACCAAATGAAGAATCAAGCAGGCCCTTTGCGCCAACCTTGTACGACTGCTCTGGAGTCGACATGGAATTCAAACAACTTGAGTTTGAACTGAACATGTTGCTGTGGAAGTTGGAGATGCATCTGAAGTCATTGTGATCCAGAATTTCATTCCCACTGTCAAAAATGCTTGAAATAGTTGGTTTCCCAACTAATTGAGCAAGCCACGATGGAAACCCAGCATCAGAATTACCACACAATCCCGCCTCTTTTGGGTCTTCTATCTCCAGTCCTATTGAACTACAAGTACACAGTTCTATGGAGCTGCATAGTTCAGGTTGCTCAGAGGTATTTGAAATCCCATATGGTACTGCATGCCGCTCCTCATTCTGACAGGGGAAGTACAGTCTGTCATGAAATGACTTCAAGAACGTTACTGACAACATAGGGTCCCATCTGTGTTGACCATATGAATCTGTTTGACCATTCAAACTCAATTCATTAGCAGAAGCATGTCTTCCATGGACGTATCGATCGACATCTTCTAGTAACAAGTTTGAAACCTGGTTGTGAACAATGTCTCCCTTCCGATCAGAACTCAGAGTATCATTAACACACGCCCATGGCAATGCCATGCACTCACTTGCTCCACTACCCCCATGAGATAAGTCATTTTTCTGATCAACAATACTTCCAGGGCCCTGATTGTATCCTGATGGTAAAGCCATGAACTCACATGCTTCATCACTTGCATAAGAGGATGGAATTTTACCATTCCTCAGCTTAGCTAATGGATTAAAGTTGCTTCGCTTGTAGTCTATCAAGTTATCAAAATGGCCTTCGGGAATAGCAAGAGCATGTCTGCAGTCCATTTTTCTGTGACTCATGGACCCTTCTTGCTGCAGCATTACATTAATAATAACTATAAATGCTGTAACCATGACAATAAATAGAAGTATATTGCACCAAGTGTTGAATTACAAAGCATACCTTTCTCATGATGTTGTTGGTGCCTAGTCTCTGCAGGATGCCAACTATAAATTCCGACCTGAGAGATTTGTATAATCATGCAACCGTATAAGAAAAAAAGTATAAGTGATTGGATTCCAGCAATATAGAACCACAACCTTCTTTGAAACAACTCAGCACTTCCCATGGACATGGTTTTGGCTGCTATCTTCAATAATTTGCTTCTCTTTCCTGAAAAGATATGTCCACTGATAGGCTCTCTGTCTATAAAAATAAGCGCAAGTGCCATATTTTAGCATCCCAACTTATTGCAACAAATGTTAGTTTGTAGAGAAATAATAATGCAAACACATATTCAGAGATGCACAAAAAATGTAAGTAGTAAAAAGCAAGTACTAATTTCAAAAGACTAATTGCAAATTAATAAATGTTCTGGAATCAACACAAAAAGAATCATTATGTCCAATGATGAAACTTGTCAGCATGTTGCTGGTATCAGCCCATAGTTGCAAGTAGCATATGAGCATTGCAGAAATACTAATTCATGCATGTGTCAAAAGCAGCAAGGCAAAAAAATACTTTTAGAAACAGCCCATGACTGTGGCCATAGTTCAATTTTATTCTCATTTAGCAAGATATTTTTTTAAAAAAAATCTCTCCTACAAAGTTCTAAATACAGAATCAGGGTGATCTTTATGATTTTCTTTTCCCAATCTTCTCATGCAGGTGATATTGCTGAAAATTTTCCAGAAATGCAAATAGTGGATATGGTAAAACTTCAGCAGCAGCAACTAAATTATGAATGTATGCTGAGACCTGAGAGACTAGATGTGCTCACCAACATTTACTGAAATCCCGGTAACATCAAATGATGTATGAGATATAGGTGTGAGAACATGAATACCCAGCAAGCGATCATGTGGACCGACTTGAGGTGTATCTTTATCGTCATATTCTGCATACAAGACCACATTTATAAGAGTCTAGATATGCATTGTTTATTATTCACTATCAGAGGGGCCTGATAAATGATATCAGACCAGAATGGGAGGATTGCACGCTAATTTTCTCGCCAGGAATTTCCTCATTCTTAGCTGGTGTAGCAAGGGGTTCATCACAGTACACAGTATTATCATGGACATGTAACTTTTTTGGGGCAGTTACATTGCGCGATCCTACAAGACACAGCAATAACACGGGAGTTCATTCTACTCACTCACTGCAGGTCATTATAATGTTTACAGTAAGAAGGAATAACAGTGCAGAACAGCAACGAAAGAGTATATAAACCCAATTCCATACCTTGTTTTTGCCTGTACACATTTGATTCAAGGCTTTGATGAGAATGTTTGTATGAAAGAGAGCTATGGCCTGGCTGTTCACACAATTTCTTAAAGAACTTATATTCTGCAGTTTTAGCATCACATACTACATAGAAAATGACGAGTTAGCATATAAATGAAAATGTTGAAATGCTCAGGCATCTAACAGCTACAGGCAGAAAAATACTTCTTATTATTACAATTTACAGCTGAAATGTTGACTAGGTACATCATATAATCCTATATAAGAACAATGTAGAATTTATGTTATTACAGTAACACTCCTGGTCCTGGAAGTACCGAAATGTCAAGACATGAAGATGAAGAAACAGATTGCTAATCAAAACGACATTGATCTAATACGAAATTCCAAAAGGGAGGGATATTTGCATGCATCGTTGTAGAAAAGAGACGGGTTACGGTGACAGTTGGGGTGGCGCACCATGAGGTTTGTTTTTCGCATCTTCGTGTATGTTCACGACTTGTTTCCCGCTGATACAATGACTACCAGCTTCATTTGCAAATCGAACCCTTTTCCTTTGCCTTCCATCTGCTATCAGGTAATCGTTGCATCAAACCAAAAAAAAAACACACACAACGATTGCTAGGAGGGAGGGATGTCCAATTGCCCATGGATGTAGGGATGAGAAGCATACGGCTATAAACAACACCAAAATCAACTAAACCAAGCAAAAAAACCATCTATGCTCACTAGCTTTACAATCGGTTCCCTCATGAACAAACCGCAAGAACTCATGTCTCGCGTTCCAATTCAGTTCCAATCAAACTTCTGAACTATCTCTAGTCCAACCCAACCTCACTAATCCCGGCTCAACCACAAGCCAGAGATTTCGGCTCCGATTCAAGAACACATTTCCAATTACATACAAAAGAAAACTATGGAGATTCCTGAACAAGAAACGAGAAACGGTGGGAGTTAGGCAAGGACCTGGGGAGGAGGGCTCCGGCTCCTGTAGGGACCTCGACGCCGGCTGGGGCTGGAAGGTCGGCACTCGCGGAGGCCGTGGGTGCTTCAGCGAAGTGGCATGGGTCCGGCTGCTAGGGTTCCTGCGCTGGAGTCGGTCCATCGCCTCCGCCGCGCGGAGCGCCGTTGTTTGGGTCGGCGCGCGCCAAAACTCGAAGCAACTTCGGTTCACGGCTTCGCGTGTTGTGGGTTGCCAGTTGCGGCTACAGATGGCTGGATGGGCTGGCACGACGCCCGCAATTTTAGCCCGGCTTAAGCACACTGAGGTTTGACTTGAGTGAAACAGATCTGATTCCATAAAAATTGTTGGCCATCATTCCCGAACTCCAAACCTTTACCAAAAGAGTTCTCAAGAGTAATCATTAAGGCCCCGTTTGGATCATAATTTAGGGACAGATTAATTAGGCCTAGGCCCCGTTTAGATCTTTGGAACTGAATTTTATTCTAATAATAGTAATTTAGACAATATCAATTAAGCTCATATGATTTTATATACTATTATTAGCCAGATGTTGAAGATATTTATTACTACATCTTACTATAAAGGAGTAAAGTGAAGAGCGTTCTATAAGTCGCAGAGTAGAAACATATTCTACTAATACATAAAATCATTTCTCATCCTTCATCTCATGAATTTGAGATAGACTTATATCTAAAATTTGGAAAGTGGTGGAATGTCAAATTCTAAGTTAAATAGTTTTTTTTGTTAAGTAAATTTTACTTCCTCTAAAATGAATGGATCCAAATGCCAAACTGTTTGGATCATTCATTTAGAAGAAACTAGAATTTACTTAATAAAGGAGATTATTTAGTTTATAATTTACCATTTCATCACTTCCTAAAGATTAGTTATAAACTTATTCCAAATTCATAAAGGGGGGTGAGAACTGATTTATGTTTTACTAGTCTTTGTACTCTCCAATTTATAACACGTTATTTAGCTCGCTCCACTATAGTAGAAAAATAGTATATAAATATCTTCCTCATATGACCAACAATAGTATACAAATTTATTCGATATAAAGCTATGATAGGTTAATCGATCTATATTAAAATTACTAATATTATAATAGAATTTAATTCCAATGACTCAAACAGGTCCTAATATAGTTCTATGTAGAATATATATGCATACTATTATTGGCCATATGAGAGAGATATTTATATGCTATATTTCTACTATATAGGAATAAGCTGAAGAGCGCGTTATAAGTTTTAAATTAGAAATATAGTCTGGTAATACATAAAATCAATTTTCATCACCCATTCTATAAATTTGAGATATGCCTATATCTAAACTTTGGAAAGTGGTGGAGGTTAAATTCTCACTCATCAGTTGCGGTGGTTGAAGACGTTAGCGCGTGGGAGAGGGGAGACACACGAAGAAACTCTCGCTTTAAAAATGTAATAACGAATGTAGAATGTAGAATACAAAACGAATCTTGTGGGCATGGTCACACCTATCCGTCTCACTTGTGTAACAACTTCTTGACTTCATCAACTCCTTATCAGCCACGGCAGGGGCAGCTGGTGCACGTGGTGTGCCCAAATCTTGCCACGAATGGGGGCATTCGGGGCCCAGGATGTGTGGTGCACCCAGACCCATTGTGGCCTGTGGAGCGGGTGGACATAGGAGGCCTCCCGGAGGGCCTCTGGTTCTAGTGGAAGCCTTTAGACATGTGATATTGTCATACACTGTCATATACAGTTGTGAAAGGGAATTAAGGCTTACACCTAGTTCCTAAATAATTTTGGTGGTTGAATTGCCCAACACAAATCTTTGGACTAACTAGTTTGCCCAAGTGTATAGATTATACAGGTGTAAAAGGCTCACACTTAGCCAATATAAAGACCAAGTTTTGGATTCAACAAAGGAGCAACAAGGCAACCGAAGGCACCTCTGGCTGAAGGCACCGGACTGTCCGGTGTGCACCGGACAGTGTCCGGTGCGCCCAGAGGACTCCAACTCCAACTCTTCGCCCTCGGGAATTCTCGGAAGCCGGCGCGCTATAATTCACCGGACTGTCCGGTGTACACCGGACAGTGTCCGGTGCGCCAAGGAAGCGCGGTCTCCGGAACTCGCCAGCCTCGGGTTCGCGCGGCAGCCGCTCCGCTAAAATTCACCGGACTGTCCGGTGTGCACCGGACTGTCCGGTGTGCACCGGACTGTCCGGTGTACCAGCGGAGCAACGGCTCCCTGCGGCGCCAACGGCTCCCTGCGCTGCATTTAATGCGCGCGCAGCGCGCGCAGACGTCAGGCACGCCCATACCGGTGCACCGGACATCAAACAGTACATGTCCGGTGTGCACCGGACACCCAGGCGGGCCCACAAGTCAGAAGCTCCAACGGCTACAATCCAACGGCAGTGATGACGTGGCAGGGGGCACCGGACTGTCCGGTGTGCACCGGACTGTCCGGTGCGCCATCGAACAGACAGGTTCCCAACGACCACATTTGGTGGTTGGGGCTATAAATACCCCAACCACCCCACCATTCATTGCATCCAAGTTTTCCACTTCCCAACTACTACAAGAGCTCTAGCATTCAATTCTAGACACACCAAATAGATCAAATCCTCTCCAAATTCCACACAACGCCATAGTGACTAGAGAGAGTGATTTGCTTGTGTTCCTTTGAGCTCTTGCGCTTGGATTGCTTCTTTTCTTTCTCACTTGTTCTTGAGATCACAACTCCATTGTAATCAAGGCAAGAGACACCAATTGTGTGGTGGCCCTTGCGGGGAAGTTTTTTTTTCCCGGCTTTTATTTGAGAAGAGAAGCTCACTCGGTCCGAGGGACCGTTTGAGAGAGGGAAGGGTTGAAAGAGACCCGGCCTTTGTGGCCTCCTCAACGGGGAGTAGGTTTGCAAGAACCGAACCTCGGTAAAACAAATCTCCGTGTCTCACTTACTTATTCGCTTGGGATTTGTTTTGCGCCCTCTCTCTCGGACTCGTTTATATTTCTAACGCTAACCCGGCTTGTAGTTGTGTTTATATTTTTAAATTTCAGTTTCGCCCTATTCACCCCCCCTCTAGGCGACTATCAATTGGTATCGGAGCCCGGTGCTTCATTAGAGCCTAACCGCTCGAAGTGATGTCGGGAGATCACGCCAAGAAGGAGATGGAGACCGGCGAAAAGCCCACTACAAGCCAAGGGAGCACTTCATCGGAAGAGTCCCGCACCAAAAGGAGGGAGAAGAAGAAGAGCTCCTCCAACAAAGGGAAGGAGAAGAAATCTTCTTCTCACCACAAAGAGAAGAAGGAAAAATCTTCTTCCCACAAGCCGCATCGGAAAGGCGACAAGCACAAGAGGATGAGGAAAGTGGTCTACTACGAGACGGACACTTCATCAACATCGACCTCCGACTCCGATGCGCCCTCCGTCACTTCTAAACGCCAAGAGCGCAAGAAGTATAGTAAGATCCCCCTACACTACCCTCGCATTTCCAAACATACACCTTTACTTTCCGTCCCATTAGGCAAACCACCAACTTTTGATGGTGAAGATTACGCTAGGTGGAGCGATTTAATGCGATTTCATCTAACCTCGCTCCACAAAAGTATATGGGATGTTGTTGAGTTTGGTGCACAGGTACCATCGGTAGGGGATGAGAACTATGATGAGGATGAGGTGGCCCAAATCGAGCACTTCAACTCTCAAGCAACAACAATACTCCTCGCCTCTCTAAGTAGAGAGGAGTATAACAAAGTACAAGGGTTGAAGAGCGCTAAGGAGATTTGGGATGTGCTCAAAACCGCGCACGAAGGAGATGAGCTCACCAAGATCACCAAGCGGGAAACGATCGAGGGGGAGCTCGGTCGGTTCCGGCTTCGCAAAGGGGAGGAGCCACAACACATGTACAACCGGCTCAAGACTTTGGTGAACCAAGTGCGCAACCTCGGGAGCAAGAAGTGGGATGACCACGAAGTGGTAAATGTTATTTTAAGATCTCTCATTTTTCTTAATCCCACTCAAGTTCAATTGATTCGTGGTAATCCTAGATATACTAAAATGACCCCCGAGGAAGTTATCGGGCATTTTGTAAGTTTTGAGTGCATGATAGAAGGCTCGAGGAAAATCAACGAGCTTGGCGACCCATCCGAAGCCCAACCCGTTGCATTCAAGGCAACGGAGGAGAAGAAGGAGGTGTCTACACCAAGTAGACAACCAATAGACGCCTCCAAGCTCGACAATGAGGAAATGGCGCTCGTCATCAAGAGCTTCCGCCAAATCCTCAAGCAAAGGAGGGGGAAGGATTACAAGTCCCGCTCCAAGAAGGTTTGCTACAAGTGTGGTAAGCCCGGTCACTTTATTGCTAAATGTCCATTATCAAGTGACAGTGACAGGGATAACAACAAGAAGGACAAGAGGAGAGAAAAGAAGAGATACTACAAGAAGAAGGGCGGCGATGCCCATGTTTGTCGGGAGTGGGACTCCGACGAAAGCTCTAGCGACTCCTCCGACGACGAGGACGCCGCCAACATCGCCGTCACCAAGGGACTCCTCTTCCCCAACGTTGGCCACAAGTGCCTCATGGCAAAGGACGGCAAAAAGAAGAAGGTTAAATCCAACTCCTCCACTAAATATGAATCTTCTAGTGATGATAATGCTAGTGATGAGGAGGATAATTTGCGTTCCCTTTTTGCTAACCTTAACATAGCTCAAAAGGAAAAATTAAATGAATTAGTTAGTGCTATTCATGAAAAGGATGACCTTTTGGATGCCCAAGAGGATTGTCTAATTAAAGAAAACAAGAAACATGTTAAGGTTAAAAATGCTTATGCTCTAGAAATTGAGAAATGTGAAAAATTATCTAGTGAGCTAAGCACTTGCCATGAGATGATTGACAACCTTAGACATAAAAATGCTAGTTTAAATGCTAAGGTTGATTCACATATTTGTAATGTTCCAATTCCCAATCCTAGAGATAATAATGATGATTTGCTTGCTAGGATTGAAGAATTAAACATTTCCCTTGCTAGCCTTAAATTAGAAAACGAAAATTTGATTGCAAAGGCTAAGGATTTTGATGTTTGCAATGCTACTATTTCCGACCTTAGAACTAAAAACGATATGTTACATGCTAAGGTTGTAGAATTAAAATCATGCAAACCCTCTACATCTATTGTTGAGCATGTATCTATTTGTACTAGATGTAGAGATATTGATGTTGATGCTATTCATGATCACATGATTTTAATTAAACAACAAAATGATCATATAGCAAAACTAGATGCTAAAATTGCCGAGCACAACTTAGAAAATGAGAAATTTAAATTTGCTTGTAGCATGCTTTATAATGGGAGACGCCCTGGCATTAAGGATGGCATTGGCTACCAAAGGGGAGACAATGTCAAACTTAGTGCCCCTCCTAAAAGATTGTCAAACTTTGTTAAGGGCAAGGCTCCTATGCCTCAGGATAACGAGGGTTACATTTTATACCCTGCCGGCTATCCCGAGGACAAAATTAGGAAAATTCATTCTAGGAAGTCTCACTCTGGCCCTAATCATGCTTTTATGTATAAGGGTGAGACATCTAGCTCTAGGCAACCAACCCGTGCCAAGTTGCCTAGAAAGAAAACTCCTAATGCATCAAATGATCATGCCATTTCATTTAAAACTTTTGATGCTTCTTATGTGCTTACTAACAAATCCGGCAAAGTGGTTGCCAAGTTTGTTGGGGGAAAACACAAGGGTTCCAATACTTGTGTTTGGGTACCCAAAATTCTTGTGTCTAATGCCAAAGGACCCAAAACCGTTTGGGTACCTAAAGTCAAGAACTAAAATTGTTTTGTAGGTTTATGCATCCGGGGGCTCAAGTTGGATACTCGACAGCGGGTGCACAAACCACATGACCGGGGAGAAAAGGATGTTCTCCTCATATGAGAAAAACCAAGATCCCCAACGAGCTATCACATTCGGGGATGGAAATCAAGGTTTGGTCAAAGGATTGGGTAAAATTGCTATATCTCCTGACCATTCTATTTCCAATATTTTTCTTGTAGATTCTTTAGATTACAACTTGCTTTCTGTTTCACAATTATGTCAAATGGGCTACAACTGTCTTTTTACTGATGTAGGTGTCACTGTCTTTAGAAGAAGTGATGATTCAATAGCATTTAAGGGTGTGTTAGAGGGTCAGCTATACTTAGTAGACTTTGATAGAGCTGAACTCGACACATGCTTAATTGCTAAGACTAACATGGGTTGGCTCTGGCACCGCCGACTAGCCCATGTTGGGATGAAGAATCTTCACAAGCTTCTAAAGGGAGAACACATTTTAGGATTAACAAATGTTCATTTTGAGAAAGACAGGATCTGTAGCGCATGCCAGGCAGGAAAGCAAGTTGGAGCTCATCATCCACACAAGAACATAATGACGACCGACAGGCCACTGGAGCTCCTACACATGGATCTATTCGGCCCGATCGCTTACATAAGCATCGGCGGGAGTAAGTACTGTCTAGTTATTGTGGATGATTATTCTCGCTTCACTTGGGTATTCTTTTTACAGGAAAAATCTCAAACCCAAGAGACCTTAAAGGGATTCTTGAGACGGGCTCAAAATGAGTTCGGCTTAAGGATCAAGAAAATAAGAAGCGACAACGGGACGGAGTTCAAGAACTCTCAAATTGAAAGCTTTCTTGAGGAAGAGGGCATCAAGCATGAGTTCTCTTCTCCCTACACTCCACAACAAAATGGTGTAGTGGAGAGGAAGAATCGAACTCTATTGGACATGGCGAGAACCATGCTTGATGAGTACAAGACTTCGGATCGGTTTTGGGCGGAGGCAGTCAACACCGCTTGCTACGCTATCAACCGGTTATATCTTCACCGAATCCTCAAGAAGACATCCTATGAACTCCTAACCGGTAAAAAGCCCAACATTTCATACTTTAGAGTTTTTGGTAGCAAATGCTTTATTCTTGTTAAAAGAGGTAGAAAATCTAAATTTGCTCCTAAAACTGTAGAAGGCTTTTTACTTGGTTATGACTCAAACACAAGGGCATATAGGGTCTTTAACAAGTCCACTGGACTAGTTGAAGTCTCATGTGACGTTGTGTTTGATGAAACTAACGGCTCTCAAGTGGAGCAAGTTGATCTTGATGAGATAGGTGATGAAGAGGCTCCATGCATCGCGCTAAGGAACATGTCCATCGGGGACGTGTGTCCTAAGGAATCCAAAGAGCCTCCAAAAGCACAAGATCAACCATCCTCCTCCATGCAAGCATCTCCACCAACTCAAAATGAGGATGAGGCTCAAGATGATGAAGGGCAAAATCAAGAAGATGAGCCACCTCAAGATGATGGCAATGATCAAGGGGGAGATGCAAATGATCAAGAAAAGGAGGATGAGGAAGAACCAAGGCCGCCACACCCAAGAGTCCACCAAGCAATCCAACGAGATCACCCCGTCGACACCATCCTCGGCGACATTCATAAGGGGGTAACAACTAGATCTCGTGTTGCTCATTTTTGTGAACATTACTCTTTTGTTTCCTCTATTGAGCCACACAGGGTAGAGGAAGCACTTCAAGATTCGGATTGGGTGGTGGCAATGCAAGAGGAGCTCAACAACTTCACGAGGAACGAGGTATGGCATTTAGTTCCACGTCCTAATCAAAATGTTGTAGGAACCAAATGGGTCTTCTGCAACAAGCAAGACGAGCATGGTGTGGTGACAAGGAACAAAGCTCGACTTGTGGCCAAGGGATACTCCCAAGTCGAAGGTTTGGATTTCGGTGAAACCTATGCACCCGTAGCTAGGCTTGAGTCAATTCGCATATTATTAGCCTATGCTACTTACCATGGCTTTAAGCTTTATCAAATGGACGTGAAAAGTGCCTTCCTCAATGGACCAATCAAGGAAGAGGTCTATGTTGAGCAACCTCCCGGCTTTGAAGACAGTGAGTACCCTAACCATGTCTATAGGCTCTCTAAGGCGCTTTATGGGCTCAAGCAAGCCCCAAGAGCATGGTATGAATGCCTTAGAGATTTTCTTATTGCAAATGGATTCAAAGTCGGAAAAGCCGATCCTACACTCTTTACTAAAACTCTTGAAAATGACTTGTTTATATGCCAAATTTATGTTGATGATATTATATTTGGGTCTACTAACGAGTCTACTTGTGAAGAGTTTAGTAGGATTATGACACAGAAATTTGAGATGTCTATGATGGGGGAGTTGAAGTATTTCTTAGGATTCCAAGTAAAGCAACTCCGAGAGGGCACCTTCATTAGCCAAACGAAGTACACTCAAGACATTCTAAACAAGTTTGGGATGAAGGATGCCAAGCCCATCAAGACACCCATGGGAACTAATGGGCATCTCGACCTCGACACGGGAGGTAAGTCCGTGGATCAAAAGGTATACCGGTCGATGATAGGCTCTTTACTTTACTTATGTGCATCTCGACCGGACATTATGCTTTCCATATGCATGTGTGCAAGATTCCAAGCCGACCCTAAGGAAGCTCACCTTACGGCCGTAAAACGAATCTTGAGATATTTGGCTTACACACCTAAGTTTGGGCTTTGGTACCCTCGGGGATCCACATTTGATTTGATTGGTTATTCGGATGCCGATTGGGCGGGGTGTAAAATTAATAGGAAGAGCACATCGGGGACTTGCCAGTTCTTGGGAAGATCCTTGGTGTCTTGGGCTTCAAAGAAGCAAAATTCGGTCGCTCTTTCCACCGCCGAAGCCGAGTATATTGCCGCAGGCCACTGTTGCGCGCAATTGCTATGGATGAGGCAAACCCTGCGGGACTACGGTTACAAATTAACCAAGGTCCCTTTGCTATGTGATAATGAGAGTGCAATCAAGATGGCCGACAATCCCATCGAGCATAGCCGCACTAAACACATAGCCATTCGGTATCATTTTCTTAGGGATCACCAACAAAAGGGGGATATAGAGATTTCTTATATTAATACTAAAGATCAACTAGCCGATATCTTTACCAAGCCACTTGATGAACAATCTTTTACCAGACTTAGGCATGAGCTCAATATTCTTGATTCTAGAAATTTCTTTTGCTAGCTTGCACACATAGCTCATTTGAATACCTTTGATCATATCTCTTTTATATGCTATGACTAATGTGTTTTCAAGTCTATTTCAAACCAAGTCATAGGTATATTGAAAGGGAATTGGAGTCTTCGGCGAAGACAAAGGCTTCCACTCCGTAACTCATCCTTCGCCATCACTCCAACCATCTCTCTATTCTTTGGGGGAAAAATGAGCATCAAAGAAAAGGACTTCGTCTTTGGTATAATCTTAACTCATTTACTTATAACCAAAGGGGAAGAAATTACCGAGGGCTCTAATGATTCCGTTTTTGGCGATTCATGCCAAAAAGGGGGAGATATTGAGCCCAAAGCAAAAGGACCGCACCACCACCAATTTCAAAAACTTAATGTTTTCCAAAAGTATTTATCAATTGGTATCCTATTGTGTTCAAAAGGGGGAGAAAGTAGTATTTTCAAAAATGGTATATCAAAACCCTCTTGAACACTAAGAGGTGGATCTCTTTTAGGGGGAGTTTTGTTTAGTCAAAGGAAAAGCATTTGAAACAGGGGGAGAAAATTTCAAATCTTGAAAATGCTTTACAAACTCTTATTCATTTACCTTTGACTATTTGCAAAAGATCTTTGAAATGGATTTACAAAAAGAATTTGCAAAAACAAAACATGTGGTGCAAACGTGGTCCAAAATACTAAATAAGAAAGAAACATTCCATGCATATCTTGTAAGTAGTTATATTGGCTTAATTCCAAGCAACCTTTACACTTACATTATGCAAACTAGTTCAATTATGCACTTCTCTATTTGCTTTGGTTTGTGTTGGCATCAATCACCAAAAAGGGGGAGATTGAAAGGGAATTAAGGCTTACACCTAGTTCCTAAATAATTTTGGTGGTTGAATTGCCCAACACAAATCTTTGGACTAACTAGTTTGCCCAAGTGTATAGATTATACAGGTGTAAAAGGCTCACACTTAGCCAATATAAAGACCAAGTTTTGGATTCAACAAAGGAGCAACAAGGCAACCGAAGGCACCTCTGGCTGAAGGCACCGGACTGTCCGGTGTGCACCGGACAGTGTCCGGTGCGCCCAGAGGACTCCAACTCCAACTCTTCGCCCTCGGGAATTCTCGGAAGCCGGCGCGCTATAATTCACCGGACTGTCCGGTGTACACCGGACAGTGTCCGGTGCGCCAAGGAAGCGCGGTCTCCGGAACTCGCCAGCCTCGGGTTCGCGCGGCAGCCGCTCCGCTAAAATTCACCGGACTGTCCGGTGTGCACCGGACTGTCCGGTGTACCAGCGGAGCAACGGCTCCCTGCGGCGCCAACGGCTCCCTGCGCTGCATTTAATGCGCGCGCAGCGCGCGCAGACGTCAGGCACGCCCATACCGGTGCACCGGACATCAAACAGTACATGTCCGGTGTGCACCGGACACCCAGGCGAGCCCACAAGTCAGAAGCTCCAACGGCTAGAATCCAACGGCAGTGATGACGTGGCAGGGGGCACCGGACTGTCCGGTGTGCACCGGACTGTCCGGTGCGCCATCGAACAGACAGGTTCCCAACGGCCACATTTGGTGGTTGGGGCTATAAATACCCCAACCACCCCACCATTCATTGCATCCAAGTTTTCCACTTCCCAACTACTACAAGAGCTCTAGCATTCAATTCTAGACACACCAAATAGATCAAATCCTCTCCAAATTCCACACAACGCCATAGTGACTAGAGAGAGTGATTTGCTTGTGTTCCTTTGAGCTCTTGCGCTTGGATTGCTTCTTTTCTTTCTCACTTGTTCTTGAGATCACAACTCCATTGTAATCAAGGCAAGAGGCACCAATTGTGTGGTGGCCCTTGCGGGGAAGTTTTTTTTCCCGGCTTTTATTTGAGAAGAGAAGCTCACTCGGTCCGAGGGACCGTTTGAGAGAGGGAAGGGTTGAAAGAGACCCGACCTTTGTGGCCTCCTCAACGGGGAGTAGGTTTGCAAGAACCGAACCTCGGTAAAACAAATCTCCGTGTCTCACTTACTTATTCGCTTGGGATTTGTTTTGCGCCCTCTCTCTCGGACTCGTTTATATTTCTAACGCTAACCCGACTTGTAGTTGTGTTTATATTTTTAAATTTCAGTTTCGCCCTATTCACCCCCCCTCTAGGCGACTATCAAGTTGCCACTAGGGACACATGATGCAACTGGAGCCTGCCAATGCCTGGTCAGAAGCGTCCGTAGGATGGAGTCTTATGGTGTGTTTGGTTACAATGATAAGGACGATCCATCAGAAAAGGTTGTTTGTTTCAGGATCAGGGGTTGGGATAGAACTATCCCAGTGTTATCCCAACTTGTCCCTCAAAATTAGAGTCACGAGAAAGGAAACCAGAGGACATGGCAGTCCCAGCTATCCCCAGTTGTCCCGCAACCAAACACACCATTAAAGTTCATGGCAGGGGGCCTCCCATGCAGTTGCATAGCAGGGGTCCTAGCCATATATTTATAATCCTTGCAACTGAGTCTTCTTGATATGACCCTCTGTGATGGCGAGATCCATTATCATCTATTCATGTAGGCCAATCTGTTGTAACACATAGGTATATATATCCGGGCCGCTGACAACACTTCTACATAGTAGTTCGAGACACTCTAAGACAAAGCTTTTCCTTATTCTTATGTACTCGTCAATGAAATCAACAACGATGTGGTAGGCAAACATGTATAGGGCAGTGGTGTATTTCTTGTGGAGGGGAGAGAAACTGTTTGTGTTGAATGCATCTATTCTAAGAGCGAAGTAGGCAAACGCTTACCCAACATCTTCAAAATTGTTGAAGAAAAAGACCACGTCGTATGTGGTACATTCGACAAAAGTAGAACGAATGGCAGAAACATGGGTCAATGAAGTAGTCTTGCAGCAACCGGTCATGGGCGACATCATGGTCCAAGACGATGTGACTTTGATGTTGCATCCTTCATCTCCTCGTGGAAAACTCAGAGACAAGCTTCGTCGCCTCATCTATTATGGTTTGATAAAGCAACTTGACCATCTCGTCTTCCATCATGTCAACATTCGAACTTGACCAAGACATTTTTACAATGGTGTACTCGAACGAAACGAGGCTGAGATGAGTATGAGGTGGTAGAGAAATTTGAAGTATGAAATATGTGAATAAGTTTAAACATTTCGCCTCTATTTTTTAGACAGAAGCTCTAGTTGGAAGAAAAGGACGTATTCAGTTCCGTAGGCATCACGCACTGTGCAGGGTAAACTCCCCCAAAAGTTGCAACTCAACGTGACAGACCATCTGAGAAGAGAAAATCCTGCATCAGCAGTCCCTTTCAGTGCTTCCATGATGTTTAATCAATGCACAAAGCAAGTCTGAGTTGCAGGTCAACCCTTCGAAATTCAGGAATATTGCAAGGATGTATCGAGGAGCAGAAAGGACAGTCAGGGAGGCGATCCTTTCGTTCGTTACGAGAGTATCTTTTCCTTTCTATGATCTGCTGAAGATCCAAGATCCTTGACAATGTACAGTCAGTTCAATATCCCTGTTCACAACATGCAACCGTAAGGGCTTGTTCGGTTAGCTCTCAATCCATGTGGATTGAGCGGGATTGGATTGGTTTGAATCCCAAACAAGTCAAACTTCTTCTCAATTTTTTCCAATCCCATATAATCCATGTGTATTGGGAATAACCGAACAAGCCCTAACATGGGAAAAGTATCTTCTTTTCTGGCTTCAATCTAATTAGCTACGAACGCTGTTCTGTGATTTGCACTCTGCACACATAACATGAGCGTGCTTATGTATGGTACATGTACAAGCTGCTATTGGCTGCGCAAACGATGAAGTTTTCTGCCGGGTGCCATGCTAGATGCTTCACCTTGGACGCCATGTTGCACGAGACTTGTTCCTTGCCGTCTGACCTCGGATGACCATCCTGACCTGCGCGACGAGAGAATTTTCCAGGGCACGCTATGAGGAGCTCAGTGATAAGGTAACCTCTTGGCCGAGAGCCCGAGACATAGCTCGAAGCCTCAACACGCATGAAAAGCTTGGCAAAAATAGATCTCCGTCCCCCCCAACCTTTTCTATGAACTCCGAGAGAGAAATTGCTAAGCAGCGCTGGGATCTTCGTAGGAGCATGTAATTGTATCCTGCGGCCAGAGTGCAAGGTTCAGTAGACCGAAAACCCGTATCCATTCTGTTCATGTATTGGTCATGAACTTTGCGCTGTTGGAGTTTGATGTTGCTTTGCAGCAAACCACAGCCATACAAGAACTTTGTATGGCATGAAAACTTTGGAGTTTGGTCTTATTCAGACAAACAGCGCGCTAGATCGTTCTCTCGGAATGAGGAGACCAAAAAAATAATAAAAAAAGAAGCAGTAGTAACCGTTGATGCGATGTACCTGTAAGGGTTGGTGCTGGCCTCCAACGTAGCGCCGCATGTCTGCGCAGCGGCACGGGAGAAAACTCTGAAGGTTTTGCTGCTCATCGTAGTAAAGAACCGTAAGAAAGGTGATCGAGTGCCCAAGAAGGCAGGACGGATCACAGTAGACCAGTGTTATAGCGCGTCTCAGTAGAAGAAGAAACTAAAAACCTGTAAGATCCGGTAGCGAAGTAGGCCCCGTCGTTGCTGGCGCAGCAGCCGAACCTGTCGAAGATGTAGTCGTCGGTGTACAGCTCCGACAGCTGCAGCACCAACAGACAAAGCAACAACATTTTTTTTCTCTGAAAAATTTACCATCTTCTCTTTGATGCCAAAAGGAGATTCTGAAACATTTTTTGTTTCGGTGACAACAAATTGTGAGCGTACGTACGTACGTACCTTTGGGCGAAGGAACTCGTGGACTTTGTACGTTGCGACGGGTGAGGTTTCCACGCGCAGGTCCCAGAGCTGCAAACAGCGAGGCTTCAGGGTGAGGCGTTGTTGACGCATCGCTGCTTGCTGGTCACAGGTAGGCCGTAGCTGCATAGTTAGCACTGGGCACCAATGGAGATTACAGCACCTTGAGGTTCATGTAGTCGCGAGTCAGAAGGTGTTCCCCGTCGCCTGTGAACTTAAGGTCGGTGATGCAGGAGATTATCTCACTGAAAAATGTGCTGGGCTGAGGGCGGTTCTCGCGGTCCTGGAACCTGTTCATTCAGTAAGCGACAGTTTCAAAAAAAAAAAATGAAAGAAAGAGCGCACACACGCGTGGTGCGTGGAGAGTTCAATTGGAGGGTTGTTGCAGAAGACAGAAGTCACTCGCATTCTCACGCTGTGGTCGCACAGCGCCGATCGCCGCAGATCGACCAGCCTGACGAGGCCGCTGGAGCTGCCGTAGGCCAGCATGCTGCAGGACGACGGGTGGAACTCGGCCGTGGTGATCACCTCTGCTTCATCATCATCACCCAACCAACACAACACTCGGAATCTCGGATGTAATGTAATGTAAGTGCCAGTGATCGCTGCGGCTTTCACAAACTGGAGGACAGCATATGCTAGTATACCACTCCTACGTACGTACGTACGTACGTCGGTGGGTAAGGAAGGACAAGAAGAAAAACAACGAAATCACCTACGAGGTCCTCCATGTCCGCGGGCTTCATGTCCACGATGTTGAAGCACTGGCGCGTCACCTCCGCATGCCACAGGTTGATCCGCACGTCGTCCGCGGACACCAGCGTCTCCCCGTCACTGTACATGAACGAACGAACAAGCATCGTCATCGGCTCATCGCCTCTGCCAACAACAGAGAACCAGCAGCGGCGCTCAGGAGCGGAATGAACCTAGAGCGTTTGCCTACCAGTTGGTCGAGACGGAGTGGATGTTGAACTCGTGAGCGCGGCCGAAGACTCTCCGGCATTTCGCAGAGTAGCCGTCTCCGACATCGCCTGCTGCCTGGCCACAAAGTCACACACAACAGCAACAGTGTACGAAGTCGTAAATTACCATAGTGCTAGTGCGTCGATCAAACTGAGCAATGCTGCAGAGAGCAAACCTTTTCAGGACGTTCGTCAGGCTCTGCAGACGAACAGCCCCTCGGCAGTTTCGTGGCTGCCGACAGCGCCGCGGTGCCCCAACTCGGCCGACCGTTCCCTTTCTTCGGCGCCTCCGCCTTGTGTTCGGAGACCTGCCCTGGAGCTACAGAACCCGTTACACCACATGTTCCCATGGAGACAGGCGACAGCAAGCATCGACGCATTTGCGTTGGTTCGATACCTTCCAGAGCTTGACCGTGCGGTCGTTCGCGGCGAGCATGAGCAGGGAGCTGTTGGGCCGCGCGCACCACCTCACCTTCTTAATCCTCTCGCTGATGTCCAAGCTGTCCAGCACGTCGAACTGCGCCAGCAGGGAGGGATCAAGGTCAGCAACAGAATGCGTGCACTAGGATATACAGTACGTGCTTCGCGGTGTATTTTGTATCTGATTATGTTTGAACTGCTTTTGTGAACTTTGTCTAGCTGTATGTAGACGGTTTATAGTTGTGTTGTGGCCTGAACAGGTTGTTTTCTGTGATGTAACCCTTCCAGGTTAAGCTCTAGTGCTTATCTGGATGTGGGTAAAACGTTTGTATTTCTGTTATGCAACTAATAGAAATGGAGTGATCTCGGGAAAAAAATATATATATACAGTACGTACAATACAATTCACCCTGCTGCTCGTCTGAACAAACAATAGGGTTGGTGGCTCACCTCCCGTTCGTGGCTCTGGAACTCCGTCGCGTAGCTGTACCTCGGCGGCGGCGCTCCGGCACGGTCCGTGCGCTCAAGCTCCGCGCGAGGCCGCGCCTGCAGACGTGCGTAGGGAGGAAGCCCCGCGTCAGTCACCCCGTGGCCGCAAGAAGCACGAATTAATTAGCTAGCACCGGGAAAGCTAGCAGGACGCTTACGTCGTCGCCGTCGCCGTCGGTCCTCCGGAAGAGGATGACGCGCCCGGCGTTGTCGCCGCCGGCCAAGTACTCGCCGCGGCCGTCGAACTCGATAGCCGAGATTTCGTCCGCTGAAGCACATGCACAGACCGATCAGTCCAACGACCAACATGCGGATAGCTCTCTGAATGTTTGAGTTTGCAGGCAGAGATAAATACCATCGTCGTCGTCCTGCGGACGGGGAGCGCCGTCGCGGCGGGCTTCGGCCGCGGGCGGCAGTTCGCCGAGGACCTGGGAGAACTTCCACTGGGGAAGCCGGAACGGCTGCGCTTCTCGGAGGCCAGGAGACGACGGAGAAGAGGTGGCCGGCGAAGGGGCTACGGACCTCGTCCTCCTCCGCCACCTGCCGCTGTTGCTCATGGCTGCGCCTGCGCCGTACAGGGTAGCACACTAGCTAGCGATCCTCTGTTACGATTACTCACGGGGCCGGAATGCACTTGTGGCGCTGCACATTTTCGCGCGGCCGTGCAGTGATACGGTGGAAATGGTGCTAGTCCGGTTTCTCGAGCATCCGTGGCCACTCGCCTGTTGTTATCGTCTTCTGTTATTTCTCGCACTTCTTTTTTTCTATTATATATATATATAGTCTTCAAAGTTTATACTGCATGTAATCTGAACCCACCCAAACATAAGCAATGCTCCTGCTAACTTTTCAAAACTAAAAAAATCAGATTTTGTAAACAGCCCTGCTAAAAATAAAATAAAGGTACAGCTGAACAATCTTAGGTAAAGAAACTACAAACTGGAACTGGATTCCTGTAAGTGGGACACTCTGCTTCAGTACGTCTTACAAAGAATTCATCGTCCCTATTATTTTAACCAATAGATAGATAAGTAACGTAATCCTAGTTATATATAATGGCTACAGCAGGTTCCGATGGTTCGTACTCAGTCCGTACGCTCTACACTTCATGTGATTGACCTCCATTCTATTCATGGTTGTACGAATAAAGAACTTGACCAACGCTTCAACAACAGCGAAAGAACAAAACTTCGCTAGCCATGTGTTCCACAAGTTGATTGGTTAGCTGCTAAGGTGTCATTTGTATCCGGTTCCCAAATGGTGGCATTGCTAGTCCAGCAATGAGAATAACGGAATCCCCTTCGCATTGAAACTAGAACATTTCACTACTAGTTCCTGTCCAACTTCAAATTCCTTTAGGCCATTTGCCTGCAAGAGATGCTCCAGAATTTCAGTTACCAATGTTCATTGGGAGTATTGGGGGGAGGATGCAACGGTTAAGAATATAAGAATATAGTGTGGCCATTGAGAAGGTGGAGTACAGGGATGAAAAACTGTGTTGCTAATAGCAGTATGAACAAAAAAGATGGCTTGTTTTCTCAAAAGTTTGTACGAAATTACCTCAAATTTATGCATTCCACGCACACCATCACTCAACTCAAGTACTAGTCCATAGGCTCGAATCTGGTAGACCTTTGCTGTAACTACATCACCCAACTTCATTGCCCCAGATTGGAATTTCGTGGGACTCTGATTCTGGTCAGAAGTGTTGTCAGCACTCTGTTCTGGAACATCAGAACCACTGGTTTCTAGTCCATTACTCACAGATTCCTCAATCTTTACTTTCTTAGTTTTCTTGGTAGTGGCACCTGTAGCTTTCTTAGCGGTAGCTTTCCTAACATCATGGCATTCGCTGGCTGGTTTATTTGGTCTAGGAGATGACTTTGCAACCTTCGCCCGCTTCTTAGAACCATTTGCATCATCTTGAGCATCACAGTCAGCAGCACTTCGAATTATAACTGAAGGAGTCGAAAATGCAGCTGCCTCCTCAGTTGTGCCATTTTCATGTTCGGTACTTGATAGCTGAGCATCAACATCCACACTACTCATGTTCTCCACAGCAGCCCAACCAGTAACTTCACTTGGCAAAGGATCCTTATTTTTCAAATCCTTCTTGATACGTGGTTGGGGTAAGGTTGCTTTAAGTGAAAGTTTAATGTTACCCCGCATGTCCTGTCCAATGCATCTCAGAGAGAGAGATTGCCCAAGAGTTACAACATCCGAGACTTTCGTAACCTGCACAAAGAACATAGAAAAAAACAGAAAGAATAATTTAAAACTAATGAAATGCTGGTATATTAGTATTCAATCTAATATGTTCTGATGGGGTTGGTAAAACAGACTTTCACTCAATATAACGAAGATACAGAAAAAAAAATGAGCCAGTAGCTCTACGAAGGAAACTTCAAAGTATTTGAGCAAATATTTAACTGCCTTTAACAAGAAGCCAACAAATGTAGACTTTGTACTGGGAGATTCAAACACAGCTGAAAATCAGAGATAATATTGACAATCTATTTCCAGATATCAGTCAGAATAATCTTAAAAAATAGAACACAAACCCTGTTCAACCTCAATCCCTCTATTACAGAATTTCAAGAGAAATACCGGTTGATGTGACAACTCCGAAATATGAAGTAAGCCTTGTTGTCCACCATTGAACTCCACAAAAGCGCCATACTCCTTAATCGAAGAAACAATTCCTTTGTATGTACGACCAACTTCAATTTCACGTCCCACGAGGAACTCAACCTACAGCGGAGAAAAGTTTAGTATCTATTAAACGAAGTTTTTTCCCTTTGAAGCACTTGCACTTTTGACATTCTGTTATGAATCATAGTTCAAAGGGGGATAAACAGCGCCGGGAAGATAGCCGGGCGGAGTCGGTTTGGGGGGACTAGACTACCGGAGAGATCCGGGACTAACTCTTCTTCATTGATTCCTCACCCCTTTAAGGAGGTACAACCCATCCTTATATAGATAGGAAGACTGGGCCCCCCAAGTAACTAACTCAATCTTATCTAATCTAATCTTTATCCACTAATCCTCACCCTGAGCCTATCCCTATGGCCTCCCATGCTATGCACTGCCACCCCATGACATCCCCCACCCTTCGAAAACAGCTCATCCTCAAACTGTAATGGAGTGCATGGCAACACCCTTGCTGTCTAACTTGATCTACACTTGAAAGTGCAACTCTACTAAAAGCCTTTTACATTTCGGCTTTAATTTATTTGCAAATAAAATAAAGAACCTAATATATGTCAAGGTTGGTCCCCCTGGATCCCATGAGAACAACCTCGTCCAGACTGCAAAGGCCATGACGTGGCAGTTCATCAGTCCTACGGCCTGAGCTGCCGCGAGTGTGGAGCCAGGCCACCCAACCAGACGTGTTCTTGCTGTCCACATGGCTATGGATCAAGACGTGAACTGGAGTGGAGGATCGGCCAACCATGCCAAAGGCCTTGCCACCACATGTGCCTCGTGTTGTTCAATGCTCAATAGCAATGCAAGTCGCTGTGCCAGGGAACGGCGGACCGCAGCTTGCAGCCACACCGGTGCTGCCACTTGTGGTGCTTGACGCCGCACCAGGAAACCGTGTGCCGCAGCCTGAAGACGGCAAGCCGCTGCATGTAGCCGCGTCGCTGCTGCAACTTGCCGCACTGGACGCCGCGCCAGGAAGCCACGTGCAGCCGCCTGCAGTCGCGTTGCCGCTGCTGATCGGCGGTCAGACTCCACCTTTGCCACGAGTAGATCACAGAGCTGGAGGATAGCAAATCGGGCTGAGCGAGCCCCTCATGCAAGGTGTGGAAATCGTCTGCAACAGAATTCATGGGAAAGGATCCATGACTCATGATACCAGATGTTACGAATCCTATTTCATAGGGGGATAAACAACGTCGAGAAGATAGCCGGGCGGAGTCGGCTTGGGCCTTGGGGGGACTAGACTATTGGAGAGATCTAGGACTAATTCTTCTTCATTGATTCCTCCCCTCTTAAGGAGGTACAACCCATTCTTATATAGATAGGAAGACTTGGCCCCCAAGTACCTCACTCAATATTATCTAATCTAATCCCAAGTAACTAAATCAATCTTATCTAATCTAATCCCAAGTAACTAACTCAATCTTATCTAATCTTTATCCACTTATCCTAACCCTGAGCCTATCCCTATGGCCTCCATGTTCTGCGCTGCCGCCCCATGACACATTCTAACCAGCAAACTGAGATCATGTGTACATTAAGCAAGTATTATTGAAGCTCTCATGAATAGGTGTCATAGGCACTTGTACCTTCTCAATAGCTTTATCCATAATTTCTTGAGTTTTAGCAACAATAGTGACTGTACCATCACTGATTGATACCCGTGCACCTAAGAAAGTGGAAGAGAGATTAACTACACACCCAGTAGCTGAACAAAATATAACCCAACATAATTCTATGAGAAATGCTCAACCATTTAAACATACAAGTCAACTAAAAGGAAACTACATTTTCACAGATTTAAGCCCGCTCCTAGACTCAGCCTCTCCCTTTAGCTTAACAGCTTAAAAAAAACTCGACCTGCGGGGGGTAAGAGCTTAATGCAGAATTTCCTAGTATACCCTTGATGGTTTTGTTGTATAGCTTTGTCTACTCTTTTATATATTTATATATTTTACCATAGTAGTGCTTTCCCCTACTGTAATCCTCCCTCAGAAAAAACTAAAAGGAAACTAATGATAAACCATGTTAATAGCAAACTCATGGGATCCTTTTAGTTAACTTGTATATTTAAAAATAAAAAGGTTGAGTAGATAGCCAATACACACAAAAAAAAAAAACACAAGGTCACGGCTTAAAAACAAAACAAAACCATCTCAACCAAGATGTTTCCCAGTGCATATGAAGTCCGATTAAAGTACATAACTGTTAGGGTTTCGGGGTTAGTCCCTGTGTAATTACATGTATACCCTCAGTGTAATGGGCTTGGCCCAATTACTCAGCTTATAGATATGCTCACCCAACCCGGATAGGGTTAAGGTTTCCCACAATAACCATGTAATCACCTAATGCTAGAAGATGAACTAATGCTGTTGTCATTACAGATACCCACTGGTTTTCTCCCTTCATCTGCATGAGCTATTAAAGAAATATATGTTTATATTTTACTCATAAATTTGCTTTTAGATTCACAAAAACATTTCTCCTAAACTGAAACACCTCTAGATCATCACTCATTAGCATGATTTCTGGTACAAGTAATGGCCAAACTATCAATAAAAATATCTTGTCGATTGAAATTAGTTGCTCCTAAACCAGAGGACAAATAAAGACCATAAGCAAAAGGCAGGTATGCAGATAGATTGATACCTGTTTCTTGCTCGATTTTTTTCCTGTGGAAAAGCAGTTTCCTAAGAGACTCGTTGCTGAAGCTCAGTGTAGCTGAAAATGGAGGGTCAGTTCAAACCTTAATTATATCATGCTAGCAACAAAAACAAAGTACTGTACAAACCTAATCGAGGGGAACTTCCATCGTTAATACCACGTGCGGTACTTATTTCCTGGTCCATGCGGTCAAGGATTTGATTTCGAGCCTTACGTGCAGGCTCTAAACTTTCACATATTATGTCCAATGGTATTCCAGCAGGTTTTATATCCAGCTGAATAGCAGTAATACCTTTCCTTGTCCCTGCAATTTTGAAGTCCATGTCACCCAAGTGATCCTCAAGGCCCTGAAAAATATAGATTATCATGTTCCTTAAAGGATCAGTATTTTTTCCATATGTGGAAATAGCAATGAAATTGACTGAAAAAAATCTTTGAATGAAGTGTATCAAAATACTCACCAGAATATCTGTTAATATGCGATAATTAGAAATATCTCCAGTAGCTGGATCCACCTGACTTACAAGACCCACTGAAACACCGGCAACATGTTCTCTTACAGGTATCCCAGCATCCATTAAAGCCATACTTCCTGTGAGCCACCATTTACAAAAGCAGAACATCAAAGAATACAATCATAACCTCCTAGCTGTTCAAGGATACCACAGTAACAATAAAAAGGTAATTCACATTAAAATCCATGCCTGATGCCTCAATCCAGGAACATATAAGAAACGAATAAAAAATATATTACTTATTTTATATAAAGCATATTATCGCTGCACGTATGTCAGAGTGGCAAAGGTGGTGCAAAAAACAAGTTTAAATTCGCTAAAAGGAGAAAACTAGGCAGTCAATCTATTTTTTATCAGTCAAGTACATGGTCTTGCAAATGAAAGAATCACACTATGTTGCCAACCTAGAGTTGACTTCCACAAAACAAAACTGTAGACCATAAAGAAATATCAATAAATAGCATAGTTCTCACAAAACGCATCTCAAGTCACAACTGAGATGGAATTTTATAAGAACCATTATAAGAGAAAATTGGTTTTTGGTATACCTCCACATACTGATGCCATTGATGTTGAACCATCAGATGCCATGACTTCTGCATTTACCCGAACGGTGTATGGAAAATCACTTTCTGGAGGAAGCACAGCAAGCAATGCTTTCTCCGCAAGAGTGCCTGCAAAATGGTATAAAATAAATGGCTGCAATGTTGGTTTTTTCATTTTGCTTCATCCAAATTTAAACCAGAACAGGATTAAATCTAAAAGAACTGAAGGGAAAATGGCATTCAGCATATCATAATACTCCAAGCATGCCCAAACCACACCAAATTATCAAGCTTCTGTCCACTATTTGATAATTCCCAGGCCTTTATATGCTAGGATAATACTAGTACAGTATCACAGGTACCATTGTAAGACTAATTCCATCACACTGGTAAGCCTCTATATGAACCAAACTGAATGAGGATACCAGAAAACCATTTAACTTAGATTTTAGGACAATTCATTTAGCATATGAAAAAAAGTTATACCATGTCCAACTTCTCGTCGATTAAGGCCTCCACGTTTGGCAACTTCATCTATTGAAAATGGTGGAAAGCTATAGTGAAGCATGAAACGCTTTGTTGGAGGACCAACAATGGAATCCAGTCGCTGAGCATCGCCAGGAGCACCAAGGGTAACTGTACATAGAACCTACAACCATAGTACTGGTCATTTGCATGGGTGTGTGTATATATAAAGGACAGACCCGGTGCTGGCTGCTCCCAGCCTCCCACACGAGTGGGGTCTACGGAAGGAATAACCGAGGCAAGCCTTGCCCCTGCATTTTTGCAGAGTGGCTCAGTGGGAAGGTTTCCCGCCATTGCGTCAAGCTTGTCCTTGACGCACGGGCCGCGGCCGTGTTCGTATATGAAAATTCCTTTGTACTCCGGGTAATAGCTACTCTCAGGTGTATATCTCAAAATTTAGGATGTATATGACCCAACGAAGTGTATGTATACGAAGTATGTGATCATACTAAACCATCCGGGGTAGTATAAATGTCAAGTATGCAAGTATACATGGAGTATGTGGCTGTACTTATTTTATAGTAGTATGATAATACATTAATATTATAGTAATATATTAAAAAATAGTCACCTTTTTCCATCTAGTAAGATTTAGAGTACCCTAAAACGAGTATATGAACATGCTCAAACTGATAAATGACTAAATGAGTATGTACCCATACACAAGGTGGTTTATTAAAGATGAGAGTGACTATACCCAGGAGTAGGAAAAATGCACCCCCTCTTTCTCTCTGTCTCCAAATTTTGACAAATAATAGTATGTGAATTGTGGTTGTATACTTGTAGCATTTGGTACTGTGCACTGTACAGAGAGTAAGGGAGAGAGCACACCTGTGTGTCTCCACGTGAAAACAGGGCAGAACCATGTAATAATGGATATGTGTTGGATTCACAATACAATGGTCTCACTTCATCAAGTTGTCTACCATCTACTCTAAGTCCCTCTTCAATTATTCTTTTACGTATAACCTGCACAATCAGAAACCCAGCCTCTGTCGATTAGAGTAGGAGAAGTCATTAAATAATGATTATAGCAATAAATAAAGTGGCATCAAGTGGTGTCAAGCATAACTGGGAGATGTAGATCTTAGTCCATTAAAATCCATAAACACATTGCACAGATATTCAGAAATTACCATAAACTAATAAATAGCGGTATCTTCAGAACAGAATAATTTAGAATAGCATTATATCCATTAATACACATGTAAGTGTGTGCATTTATTTAATGCTCAAAGTTATTTGTTTTCCTTGCCAAATTTGGCCAAAGAAATTTGTGGGTACCTGTTTTCTCACTGTGTCAACTGCCTTGTGAAGAAACTTCAAGCTGTCCTCATCATTTTCTTCTTCAAGCTTTGCCTTCACAGATTGTGTGATTTTTTCTAAAGCTCCCCCCCGTTCAAACTGAAACAAAAACACCCAATAAGTTCACGCCCTGAAGACTTGAAGGCATTTGATGGTGGCCCTAGAACAAAAGTGTTTGTAAAAAAATGATCAATTCTGAATTTTTGACTTCTCTTGACCTTGCCATATGATGAATCAGTGAAGACTTCCTCAATGGGTGCTTCTGAGAATGTTCTAATTTTCTCATAGGATGTATCTGAAATCAGTGATATCTTGTATTCTTTCTTCTTTTTGCCAGCTCGCTTAGCCAAACTTATTTGAGGGTCGATACATTTAATTGCCTGGGCATAATAATGAACATATGAGAATATGGAAGCCAATATTTCAAGAAACAGAGGACAAAAGAAAATACCTCAGAGTGTGCAAGTTTCATTCCTGCCTGAAGATCCCTCTCGCTTATTTCACGAGCTTGTACATCAATCATTAAAGTTTTATCCCGAGAACATGCATAAACAAGATTGAGGTCACTCAAACCTAGCTGCAAAGCACCATACACATACATAAAATATGTCAACCGGAGAAACTTCTACAAAACAGTAGAGAAATATCAAGTCCACAGGCAGTATAAATGCACAATATCATGAAAACAATATGTGCTCGACTCAGGGTAGAACAAAATGATTCCTATGTCAGTAAACCAATCCAATTTACCTCATCCACTGTAGGGTTTAATATAAAAGCCCCATCAATCCTCCCTACACGTATTACTCCAATCGGCCCGTTCCAAGGTATATCAGATAGCATTAGTGCAGCTGAAGAGGCATTTGCAGCCATTACATCTGGATCTTGCTTTCCATCTGATGAAAGAACATTTACCATGATCTAAAAAAAGAAGGATATAATGTTAGCAATAAGTTCCGATGGTTTAGCCAACATTTACAATTTGACGCATCATGAGAAGAGGATACCTGAACTTCATGGTAAAAGCCAGGAGGAAACAATGGTCTTATTGGTCGATCAATTATACGCCCACATAGAAGTTCTCTTTCCTTAGGAGCACCTTCCCTGCGCATATATGTTGTGGGGATAACACCTTGAGCATATTGTTTCTCTTGATAGTCAACCTACAGCCGCCCAAAGAACGAAAAACTTTGCTGAGGCAAAGAAACACGACGATAGTATTCATAAGATACAGAAAGGATGTTCAATTAAAAATGCATGGACAAACATAACTTCAAATTTTTATTTTGATTGCAACACAAAAGATCATTTTCTTTTTGGAATGATATCATAAAATTCAGTATTTTTACAATTTAGAATCATGATAAATAACAAATTAAATAAAAAAACATACAGGACACAGCTAGTTGACCACATAACCAGATGGGATTTTTCAATCATTTCAAATAAAATATGCATCCAACTGACAGCAGGCCATCAGTTTTTAGTTTCATTAATATAAAAAAGGCAGTTGGGCCCCTATTTCCAGTCAGGGGCGGAGCCAGGACTTCAGTATGGGGGGCGACAGTATTGATAACAATCACACACATGTGTGCATGCCCGTACACATATATGCACACTGACTTGCTAAAAACATATATATAATATAATCAAATCAACATTTGTTTTGCGATACAAAGGCAAATTAAAAATACAAAATAATACTAGAAATCACTGATAAAGAGTATTTTTCACTAAGTCTTTACCTGCACCCGACCATTCTAATCCGTAGGAGAATCACAGTAATAACATGAATGAAGAAGAGAGACAATATAAACAGAAAAACAAGCCTAAAACATATAAATGGTACTAGAGATTACAAACAGAGAGAAATAACAAGACAGACACATTTAAAATAGCCCTAAGTGTCTATCCTCTATCTGATCAATCTAATTTACAGACAATCTAATTTAAACAAGACAGACTATAACAGTAGTAATAAGAACAAAAGAAGAGAAGAAGAAAACATAAAAAAATAATCTAGATCATATAAATGTTATTAAAGATAACACAAAGAACCTAAAATGATCACTAATTAGTACTAATCTGTGTGCCCCCGCCCCCTCTCTCCCTCCGCTACTGTGCACAGTTAAGACCACTTATTAATCTGCAATATGAAAGTCTTGTGAAATGTGAACCAAGTTCAGTATAAAACCTCCAAAGCTAAGACATGGAATGGGGGTCAACTACGTCAGTATAAAACCATATCAAATTGTATGATTCGTAAGTTGCGGTACATGAATTGGGCATCCCTTGTAGAATTCAACGCTCTCTACAAGCTCACATCACGATCACGTTAAAATATACAGGGGATTAGCCGTACAGTTAGTGGGAGGAAGTCTCGAATGGGCTCAGAGGACTTGGCGGCGGCGACAGTTGAGAGGACGTGGGTGTCCTCCATGGAGATCACCACGGAACCGTTGGCGAAGCGCGCCATCTTTCCCGTCTCGAAGGCGATGGAGCGCCCCCCGATCTCAAACTCCTCGCGGAAACTCTCCAGCACCTTCCGACCGGGAACAGGTGGCGGCGCCGCCGCTTCCGCGGCAGCCAACGGGGCCGCCTCCTCGGCCGCGCCGGAAAGTAATGCTGCCCGGCCGCCGGGTACGACGAGCGGCGCAGGGGGCAAGCGCAGGCGGGGTTGGCGGCGCGCCAGGGAGCGGAGGGAGGCCACCGCCATCGACATGGTGGCGGGCGGCGGGCGGGGAGCAGCAGAAGGGTTTTTGGCTAGGGTTTAAGGGAAAGAAATGGTTTGCCGCCTCGCCATGTTGGCCCTTGTTGCGGCGGAGTTTTTGTGTCACTGCAAAACATGGCCCACAAGTCAGTGACGAAACCGCCGGCATCTCCAGGTTTGTGTCCTTGACGTGATCCAGACCGTAAACAGAGCAATCGACGGCGCAGGAATGTCAAGGCGTGTCGACCTAAAGAACCAGTGAACCACGCAGACTTCCGGTTCCGGCTCTCCCCACCGGCGGCCGGAGCACGCCCGCCGACTGGGCGTCGTCTCGTCTTCGTGAAGGTCGACGGCGAAGAAGGTGGCGCCTCTGGGCGCTTCAACTTCTGGTTATCGAGACGGAGTCGATCGTGGCGGTCAATGAATTCTTCCGCTGCAATGCTTGGTAAGGTAGTATAGGTATAGTTGGATTAAGGTCGTGTTTGCATTATAACTAAGGGTCTGTTTGGTTGGGCTGTGACTGTGAAAAAAGTTACTGTGGACTGTGAGCTGTGGAAAAAGCTGCTGTAGGCTGTAAGCTGTTAAAAAGCTAAAAACCGTTTGGTGAAAACCACTAAAAGTCGTTAAAAATTCTTCGATATATGTTTTCACAGTTCCGTCTGAAAAGCCACTAAAAGCAGGTCTAGAGGTGCTTTCAGATTTCCACTACGAGAAAATCGGCTTTTATAAAAAGCTGCTTCCTAAATCCATCCCTTTGGTTGTCTTTTGGCTTTTAGGGGGGCAAAAGCCAAAGCCAAAAGTCAAACCAAACACACCCTAATAGTTAGCTATTAAAATTAGTTAGAGATATTTAAACAATCTAATTAATATTTTAGCAATTAGCTAATTTGAAGACGTTCAAACACTCTCATAATGTAGTTAACTGTTAGTTACACCTTTCACTAGTTATTAGCTTCTCAACTACCTACTAGTTATTAGCCAACTATTTGTTAGTTAGCTAATTCGAGTAGTAACTTTTTAACCAGCTAACTATTAACTCTAGTCATTCAAACGGAGCTTAAGACGCTTATGTCGACGCCGCTCGCCCGGATCTGGTCTGTCGGCTGAACCGCTCCCTATATGTCGGTGTTTCGACCCCGGGGGGTCCCTGGACCGACGAGTAAATTGTCGCTGCGTGCCCCAGCCCAGATGGGTTGGCGCGAGACGGAACACAAAGAGGGAAAACCGCGGCTTCGTGTTGTTCTGCGCCAGAGTGGATGCGCTTGCAGTAGGAGGTTACAAGCGTTCGCGAAGGAGAGAGAGAGTCCCGCGCGACCACCCTCCTCGTACGAGGGCCCTGGACCTTCCTTTTATAGATCTAAGGAGAGGATCCAGGTGTACAATGGGGGTGTAGCAATATGCTAACGTGTTCGGAAGAGAGGAGCCAGAGCCCTATGTACATGCCAACGTGGCTGTCGGAGAGGTGCTAAAGCCCTGTGCATGCGATGTCGTGGCCGTCGGAGGAGCGCTTGAGCCCTGTGCATGCGATGTCGTGGCCGTCGGAGGAGCGCTTGAGCCTTGCAGAAGCACAGCTGTCGGGGCTGTCGGGACCTTGCTGACGTCTCCTTGCTTCCGTAAGGGGCTGAGAGCCGCCGTCGTCATGGGCGCACAAGGGGAGCCATCATTACTTGTCACCGAGGCGAGCCTGGATGGGACGCCGGTTTTGTTCCCCGTAGCCTGCGCTAGCTAAGGGTAGGGCAATGATGTACCCCCGCGGCGTGGTCGGTCCGAGCCCAAGGTCGGGCGAGGCGGAGACTCCTCCTGAGGCCGAGGCCGGGGTCGGGTAAGGACGTGATTCCTCCCGAGGTCGAGGTTGAGTCCGAGCCCTGGGGTCGGGCGAGGCGGAGACCGCCTTCCGAGGTCGAGGTTGAGGCCGAGCCTTGGGGTCGGGCGAGGCGGAGACCGTCTTCCGAGGTCGAGGTTGAGGCCGAGCCTTAGGGTCGGGCGAGGCGGAGACCGCCTTCCGAGGTCGAGGTTGAGGCCGAGCCTTGGGGTCAGGCGAAGCGGAGACCATCTTCCGAGGCCGAGGCGGGGGCCGAGCCCTGGGGTCGGGCGAGGCGGAGCTTCCTGTGGCGCCTGAGGCTGGACTCGGCTGCTGTCAGCCTCACCCAGGCGGGTGGCACAGCAGTCGGAGCAGGGCAGGCGACGCTGTTTTCCTGTCAGGTCAGTCAGTGGAGGGGCGAAGTGACTGCGGTCACTTCGGTCCTGTTGACTGAGGAACGCGCGTCAGGATAAGGTGTCAGGCGATCCTTGCATTGAATGCTTCTGCGATACGATCGGTTGGCGAGGCGATCTGGCCAAGGTTGCTTCACTGCGAAGCCTGTCCGAGCTGGGCCTCGGGCGAGTCAAGGGTGCGCCCGTTGCTTGAGGAGGCCCTCGGGCGAGGCGTGAATCCGCCTGGGACTACTGTTCCCGCCAGGCTGGGCTCGGGCGAGGCGAGATCGCGTCCCTTGAGTATACGAGGCCTTGACCTGAATTGCGCCCATCAGCCTCTGCAGTTTGCGCTGATGGTGATTACCAGCCGAGTTTAGGAGTCTTGGGGGTACCCCTAATTATGGTCGCCGACAGTAGCCCCGAGCCTCAAAGGGAGTGTTGGTACTCGCTTGGAGGCTTTGTCGCAATTTTTTGCAAGGGGACCGGCCTTTCTCGAATACATTTCGTTCCGGTGGGTGCGCGCGAGCGCACCCGCCGGGCGTAGCCCCCGAGGCCTCGGAGGAGTGGTTTGACTCCTCCGAGGTCTTAATGCCTTTCGTGATGCTTCGGCCGGTCTGGTTGTTCCCTCATGCGATCTGATCGTAGCCCGGGTGCGTGGTCAGGTTTCGAGTTCTCGGGCTGGTTTGTTGACGCTGTCAACGGTTTGGCCGGAGCCGGGTTTGCGAGAGCAGCCCCCGAGCCTCTGCACAGAGCGAGAGGACGATCAAGAACTGACTCGGCTTTTATCATACGCCCCTTTGTCGCCTTTCCGCAAGGAGGAGGGGGGAAAGCGCCATGTTGCCCTCGGAGGGCGCCGAACATGGTGTCTCCGGTGAGTTGCTAACGGGTGATCCGAGTGGACGCCCGTGCCCCGTTCGATAAGGGTCGGCTAGTGGCCCAGAGGCGCGCTCCAAAAGTACCTGCAGGTGATTTGCTGGACCCGGTCCCGTTTGATAGGGTCCGAGGGCTCGATGCCTCCCTCTGATGGGATTCCATTACGAAATCGCTCCTGCTGGTCTTGGAAATGTCCTAGGGTACCTCGGGAGCGTAGCCCGAGCCTCGTCCATGTATCGGACGTACCCAGAGTCATCCCTCGCTCTGCGTGTTCTGGGGCGGCTGTCGAACCCTTCGGGGGGCCAGCCTTCGAACCCCTGATCAGTAGTGGGCACGTAGCCCGAGTGCTCTGAGGCGGCTGTCGAACCCTTCCGAGGGGCCAGCTGTCACACCCGGTTTTAGAAGGCAAACCGAATGCGAACCATGTACGTGCCAGGATCAGTTATTCACGTACACAGCAGTTACATAATATGGACATCATCACACAGTGCTCAAAATAGTACTAAGAAGGGAAATAGTCGATTACATCATACGTCTGAGACGTCCATATAGTCCTTACAATAAATCAAAGTGCGGAAAAGAAACGTAGATAACCGCGGCCTTCACAGGCAGCCGACTGGGGGTTGCCGCTAACCCACACCTAGAACTCGTCGTAATCTTGGAACTCCTGGAAGTCTCCTTCCACAGCTTCATCTTCGCCTGAGCAGTGGTTGCAATGCTGACAACCTGGGGATGGGGGGGTTTGGTGTGTAGAGCAAGGGTGAGTACACATCAACATACTCAGCAAGTATCCTGTTTGGCTGTAGTGGACTAGCTTTATGTGGGGATAAGTCAAGCAGTTGCTTTTAGTTGGTCAGATTATTACTTACTAGTAGAAAGCCAAGTTTTAGCATTAACCCAAGTTATTAACCCGAATGTACTCCTTTCCAAACGGAAAGAGTACCACTTACCAGCACCATAGTCATAACCAGAATCATCGATCTCATAACCACCTGTACCAAAGTATCTCTGATCAAGTACCACTAATCATTGGAGCTCCCTTGGCCGCTCATAACCGTGAGCACGGCTGATATATCAGTTTTTCAAACACTCTGCAGAGGTTGTGCACTTTACCCACAAGCCGTGATTCCCATTCTGCCCGGAGAGAGCTACTCCCCATTGACCACTACCTAGGTGGCCTAGCAGGGCATCACTACGTAGCCTTTACAAAGATTCCCCGGGGCTGTAGCCACCCGTTAGGTTTCCTAAATGCACCGCACTCCTCCCCAAGGGGCGAACCCAAACTTGGCAGAGCGAGCCGCATACACCGAGCCCCATTGACGGCACGACGGCTAAGTGAACTACACCCCGGATCCTCTAATTATTCAGCTAAGGGCACCCCATTCTACCCTCATGGTTGCACTGTTTTCCCGGGCGGTCATCCATAGAACAGGTCCTTACGGAGAGGCACTCGAGAAACCGCTCGAGCCCCCTTGATGACCACAAGTACCACATCATAATAAGAGAAGGGAAAACAGCGTATCATAGATAATCTCATCATGTTCATTGATTAGAGTTAAGCAATAGCATAAAGCTAAACAGTAATAATCCAACCCAAATAGGTGAACAAGGACATGGATAACAAAAGCTAGTCAATCCTTAGGCATAAATGTGTAAAGCGGGAGATGAATTAAATAATGAATAGGACATAGATAGGTCTAGGGATGAAAACGGTTTCGGAATTTTTCGGAATTCCGGATACCGATTTCGAAATTTTTCGATCGGATTCATCGGTAACGGTATTTTTCGAAAACGGAATCGGTTTTCGGAATTTTCTATCGGAATCGGTATCGGAATCGGCGTGGTGTTTTACCGACCGTTTCCATCGGTTACCGGTTTTTGTCGGAAATTACCGGATTTATGTCTCGGAAATTTCCGGAATTGTGTCTCGGAATTTTTTCAGAATTTTTTTCGGAATTTTCCAGCATGTGATTTTTCGCATCGCCTGTACATCTCTGGAAAAGGATTACTTATTTTTGTATTTTTTGGACGCTTTAAGATTTTTTGGGGGTTAGATGGTGTTGGAAGGCAGTTGAGATTAACGATTTTGTCTCTCGAACGAATCCACCATTTTCTATGCACATGTTATGTATTAGTAATATATAATGATAGAGAGCCGACCGTCTGTCTTTTCCACACACTAGATTTTAGGGTTTTCCTGTTAGGCTGTCAAAAAACCCTTTATGTGAGAAAAAAATATTTCATGAGTAAGCATGTCATGTCAACTAAATCGAGTGGATATTGTGAATTGTGAACTTTGAGTATGTGAACTTGTGATCTTTATGAACTTGTTATAATGTGAACTTGTTATATTATGAACTTGTGATCTTTGTAAACTTTTTATATTATAAATTTGTGATCCTTGTGAACTTGTTATATCATGAATTGTGAACTTGTGGTATTTGTGATGTTTTGTCAATTTTGCTTTATTGTGAAGTTTGATATGTTTACCGATCGTATTTTAGATTTCGACCGTTACCGGCGTATTTTCCGCACGGAACTTTCGTTTCCGATGTTTCCGAAATACCGATATCGTTTCCGTTTCCGGAGTTACCGTTTTCGATTTTGTTTCCGATAAAAAATATGAAAACGGTAATGGTTTTGGTGTTTACCGACCGTTTCCGACCGTTTTCATCCCTAGATAGGTCAAATGACACTTGCCTCCACCAACCGACTGCTGCTCAGGGGCTTCTCCTGCGAGCTCCTCGGGCTCTTCGACCGGATCGTTCTCTATGCGATTGCAAGCATACATACATTCATCCATTCAAATTGGGAAACAAACAGTACATCATACAAGGGAACAAATAAGGTGAATATGCATCAGGTATGACATTCGATATCGCACTCATTATGGTTAGAAAGAAACGGGAAAAGGTCTCGCGGGGGGGTTAAAGCTTATGCACTAATGATTAGTTACAATTGGTTCTAACAAAAGAATTCAGTTATATGCACTAATGGAAACCTAGTCGTTTTTAGTTGATCAACATTGGACTGGATAAACAATTAATTGTATGAATAGCTAGCATAACGAAATTCTAAATTAAGTTTCCTATTCCAATAACATGAACAATGATTAACCTACCTAAAATAAAATAAGTAACAGTAATGAAAGAAAATAAATAAAAAAAATAAAATAATAATAAAAAAAGGGGGGGCGGTTGAACCGGCCTGGGGCAGGGGCGGGGGCGGCCGAGCCGGCGGCGCGCAGGGGCGGGCGGGCGGTTGGGCCGGGGCCGGGGCGGCCGAGGCCGGGCGGCGCAGGGGCGGCCGAGCCGGGCGGGCACGGGGCAGGGCGCGCGGGGCGGCCGAGCCGGCCAAGGGCGGGGCAGGGCGCGCGGGGCGGCCGAGCCGGCCATGGCGGCCGAGCTGGGCGGCGGGCGGCCGAGCGGCGAGGGGAAAGGGGGAGGGGAGATGGGGAAGGGAGGAGAGGGGGAGGGGGACCTCACCGGGGGCGGGGACGGGCGGCCGAGCGGCGGGGCGGCCGGGCTGCAGGGGCGGCCGGGCTGCAGGGGCGGCCGAGCGGCGGGGCGGCGGCTAGGGCAGGGGGCGGCGGTTGGGTTGGGGAAGAGAGAAAATGAGAGGGAGGGAGAGGGGTTGGGGAATTGGGGGGATTTTGGGGGGAAGGGAGGGGGCGGTTGGGCCAATGGGCCCAAAGGGGGCGCGGGGGGGGGGGGGGGCGGCTGGGCCGGCCAGGGGCGGCCCACGGCGCGGGAGAGAGAAAGAGAGGAGAGAGAGAAAGAAGAAGAAAAAGAAAAGAAAGAAAAGGTTTTTTTCTCCTTTTCGAAATCCGATCTTTCTAGATGAATGCACTTACATCTCTAAGCAATCAAAGAATGCATAGTTCGGCATGGTGCATCAAACAACATAAAGTAATTTAGGGTTTTTTCATAACACGGGAAATCCAAGCCAAACCCCGCTATAACTTTGGAAAAGGTCAAGGTTTAGCGAGGGAACGAGAAAAGAAAAGAGTAACGCCTGAATTTGGTGAGAGAAAAGAAGAAAAAATTCTACCCCCAAATTCAGGGCGTTACAAACCTATCCCCCTTAAAAGAATCTCGCCCTCGAGATTCAGGGTTGGCTAGCAAAGAGCTCAGGGTATTTAGCCATCAGATCATCTTCACGCTCCCAGGTTGCTTCTTCCTCCGAGTGGTGATTCCATCTGACTTTGCACATTCTGATGGTCTTCCTTCGGGTGACTCTGTCTGCAACCTCAAGGATTTGCACTGGCTTCTCAACGTAGGTCAAGTCCTCCTGGACTTCAAGACCTTCCACCGGCAACTGCTCTTCTGGCACACGCAAGCACTTCTTCAACTGAGACACATGAAAGACATCATGCACAGCAGACAAATTCTCTGGCAAACTGAGCTGATAGGCCACTTCTCCACGTCTTGCAAGAATCTGATACGGACCAATGTAGCGGGGTGCTAGCTTGCCTTTCACTCCAAATCTTCTGACTCCTCTGATCGGTGACACTTTCAGATAAACAAAGTCTCCGACTTCGAAACTCAGCTCTCTTCTTCTTGTGTCTGCATAGCTTCGCTGCCTCGATTGCGCTATCTTCAGATTCTCTCGGACCATCTTGATGTTCTCTTCGGCTTCGAGCAAAATGTCTGGCCCAAACACTTGCTTTTCTCCAGGCTGATCCCATTGCAACGGAGTTCTACAACTCCTTCCATAAAGCGCCTGAAATGGTGACATCTTCAAACTGGCCTGGTAACTGTTGTTATAGGAAAACTCTGCATAAGGCAATCGCTTGTCCCATCCGGACTGATCTTGCAACGCACAGGCTCTCAACATATCTTCAAGAATTTGGTTGGTCCTTTCGGTCTGGCCATCTGTCTGCGGATGATAAGCTGAACTGAAATTCAGATGCGTGCCCAAAGCTTCATGCAACTGCTGCCAGAAATGAGAGGTGAACTGCGTTCCTCTGTCTGACACTATCTTCTTTGGCACACCATGAAGACAAACGATCCGAGACATATACAATTCTGCCAATACTGCACTGCTGTAGTTGGTCTTGACAGGTATGAAGTGGGCTGACTTGGTCAAACGGTCCACTACTACCCAGATGGAATCGTAGCCGGCTCGAGTGCGAGGCAATCCGACTATGAAATCCATACCAATTTCATCCCATTTCCACTGAGGGATCTGCAACGGTTGCAACAATCCAGCAGGTCTCTGGTGTTCTGCCTTAATTCTTCGGCAACTATCGCACATAGCCACATGCTCTGCGATTTCCCTCTTCATTCCGTACCACCAGAATTTCTTCTTCAGATCCTGATACATCTTCTCACTGCCAGGGTGAATCGAATAAGCTGTCTCATGAGCTTCCTTAAGAATCAACTCCCGAATGGACTGGACATTGGGAACACACAAGCGGTCTTTGAACCATATCACGCCTTCTGCATCTTCTCGAAAATCTTTGCCTTTGCCTTCTAGAATCAGTCGCCGGATCTCACTGATTTTCTCATCATTCTTCTGCGCTTCTTTGATTTCGCGCTCTAAGGTAGGTTCCAACTCAACTGTAACTCCTCGCGAATTGTTCAAAAATCCGAGACTCAACCTGTCGAACTCCTTGGCCAACTCATTAGGCATCGGACGAGCAACCATCAGATTGACTTGACTCTTTCTGCTCAAAGCATCTGCCACTACATTTGCTTTGCCTGGATGGTAATGGATCTCCAACTCATAGTCTTTGATCAACTCTAACCATCTTCGTTGTCTCATGTTCAACTCTGACTGAGTGAATATGTACTTCAGACTCTTATGGTCTGTGTAAACATCGCATTTCTGTCCATACAGATAGTGCCTCCATGTCTTCAGTGCGTGAACCACTGCTGCCAACTCTAGATCATGGATTGGGTAATTCTTCTCATGAACCTTCAGCTGTCGGGACGAGTAAGCCACAACTCTTCCCTCTTGCATCAACACACATCCCAAACCTGTGTAACAAGCATCACAATACACCGAGAAGGGCTTGTGCACATCAGGCAAGACTAAGACAGGCGCTGTAGTTAACTTCTCTTTCAGTGCTTCAAAGGCCTCTTGGCATTTCTGGGTCCACTTGAACTCAACTTTGTTGCCTAGCAACGCTGTCATTGGTTTCGCAATCTTCGAAAACCCTTCAATGAATCGCCGATAATATCCGGTCATTCCGATGAAACTCTTGATTCCTCTAGCATCTGTTGGCGCTTTCCAGTTCAAAATGTCTGTCACTTTCTTCGGATCCACAGCCAATCCTTCTTTGTTGATTATGTGACCCAAGAACAGGACTTCACTGATCCAGAACTCACACTTGCTCAACTTTGCATACAACTGGCGCTCTCGCAATCTCTGCAATACCATCCTCAAATGATCTGCATGCTCTTCTTCGCTTTGAGAATAAACCAGAATATCATCAATGAATACCACCACAAACTTATCAAGGTAATCCATGAATACACTATTCATCAAGTTCATGAAGAACGCTGGCGCATTGGTCAAACCAAAAGACATCACTGTGAACTCATACAAACCATACTTGGAAATGAATGCCGTCTTCGGAATGTCCGAAGGTCGGATCCTGAGCTGATGATAACCTGACCTCAGATCAATCTTGGAGAACACACTGGCTCCTCTCAACTGGTCAAACAGATCTTCTATTCTGGGCAAAGGATACTTGTTCTTGATCGTGACCTCATTCAAAGCTCGATAATCGATACACATCCTCTTGGTGCCATCTTTCTTCTCCACGAACAAGACAGGGGCGGCCCAAGGCGAGGTGCTTGGCCGAATGTAACCTTTCTCTGACAGCTCATCAATTTGCTTCTTAAGTTCATCCAACTCTGGTCCAGATATTCTGTAAGCTCTCTTAAAGATAGGGGCGGTTCCAGGAAGAAGCTCTATAGCAAACTCAACTTTCCGCTCTGGTGGCATACCCGGTAAGTCCTTTGGAAACACATCCGGGAACTCAGACACAACCTTGATGCTCTCAATTGGGTCTGCTTCACTGTTATCAACAGCCATCTGATAACAACTTCCTTTCTTTGGCTCAGGTGGGACTAACTCGGTCACCACTTCCTCTCCTAGTGGGGACATAAACTTGATTGTCCTTTTATCACAACTGATAACTGTCTGATACTTATCTAGCCAATTCATCCCTAGGATGACATCTATTCCCTGAGTACCCATTACTATAAGGTTGGCGGGAAACGCTATCCCCCTTATTTCCACACTTATATTCAAGCAAATGCTATCGGCACGAATTCTACCACCGGCTGAGTCAATTTGAATGGGGGTTGACATGGTAGTAATTGGAAGATTATGTGCTTCTACCCATGATGCAGTAATGAAAGAATGCGTTGCTCCAGTATCAAATAACACTTCTGCAATATGGGAGTCGACTGGGAACATACCTACTATCATGCCGGGGGTCTCCTGAACTGCTTCAGCCTCCAAGTGGTTCAGCCTTCCATGATTGTAGCGCGGCTGAGAGCGATTGCCTGCTCCAGGCTGAGACACATTCTGCTTTGCTGGGGCATTGGGGCCTGACTGCTGCTGGGTTGCCTTCTTCGGACATTGCATCACCCAGTGGCCTTGCTCTCTACAGTGGAAACATGCTCTGTTTCCAACCTGAACTGGTGCTGCCTGATTGCTCTGCTGGTTTGCTGGGGCAGGAAGACGAGGTGCCTGCTGATTCTGCCTCGGAAACTGACCTCCTGACTGATTGCTCTGACGGTTCTGGTACTGATTCTGAGGGTACTGCCTTTGAAACTGTTGATGCTGCTGAGGTGGACGCTGGTTCTGCCTGAACTGCTGAGGTTGATTGCCTGAGAAACGAGGACGATTGCTGCTTCCAGGCTGGGGTCCACTGATCTTGCGCTTACGATCTTCCATCTCCTTGCGCTTTCTCTCTGTCATGATTGCTCTGTCAATCAGGTGCTGGAATGTCGGGAATGTGTGATTCATCAGTTGATACTGCAGAGGGTCAACCAAGCCTCTCAGGAAACGGTACTGTCGCTTGGCGTCGGTGTTGACATCTTCAGGAGCATAGCGAGACAATTGCAGAAACTTGTCCCGGTACTCACTGACAGACAATGGCCCTTGCTTGAGGGCCAGGAACTCCTCCTTCTTCACAGTCATCAGACCTGCAGGGACATGGTACTGACGAAAGCTACTTCTGAACTCTTCCCAGGTGATGGCGTCAGGGTGGGCATGGGTGGCGAGGTAAGACTCCCACCATGACTGGGCTGCTCCTCTCAACAGACGGGGACCATACAGAACTTTCTCCCTGTCATCGCACTGAGCGGTATGCAACTCCCGCTCCACAGTGCGCAGCCAATCTTCAGCATCCATCGGGTCAGAAGAATGAGCGAACGTTGGTGGATGACCTCTCATGAATTCAGCACGCTTGTCTCTGGGCATCTGAGGCATCTGAGGCTGAGGTGGAGCTTGCTGCTGCTGCTGCTGCTGAATGGCGGCCAAAGTCTGACCGATGGCTTGAACTGCCTGAGTCTGCATCAGAAACATCTGCTCGATCGACATCGGGGGCGGGGGCGGCAGGTGCTGCTGCTGGGGCACCTCCTCCTGTTGAGCGGCTCGCTCCTGCTGAGCACGCCTTCCTCCTCTGCGCCTGTTCTCTGACATCTGCAGATTGCAACCACACATCAGAACTGATCTGGCAAATCTTGCAGCATAAGAAAAGAGAATAGAATTCTTCAATAGCACTGAATAGATGAGCATCTTCACTGATCTCCAACTCAGACCACACAACTTCTCAGATAGAAAGGAAAGTGGAATAAAAGGGGTTTCCCAACTATATAACTAACTCCATTAACATAATAGATAAACCAAAATGCAGGGGATACCCACACTCTGGTGACAGTCATTACAAAGATCCAAACCAAACATGGTTCATCATGACAAACATAGATGCACAGGATATAGCAAACTACCCTGTCTAACTAAAACTAACTAAGACTGAGACTAACGCTAAGACTGAAGCTTCTATGTATATATTTCGTATTAATTACAAGATCCAACTCTAACGATCTATGGTTCTAGAGTTATCTTGGTCTTGCAGTCGGGATTGCCATAAGACTGGTGTCCACGCTGAGGTGAGCGGTACAGGTGCTGAGTCCCGACGGGAGCGGGGGAACCACCATCCAAGTGACGACGTTCCGCGCGCTCAGCCCGCAGCAGGGCGATCTCAGCACGAGCCCTACTCAGCTCATCTAATGCATGGTCCAGCTCCGTGTTTAGCACGGCGGCTAGGTTGACTGTGCTGCTCAACCTAGGATTGCCCTCACCAACAGGTGAGACAATCACGCCTCCTGTGCTGCCAGATGGACGGCGGGGGTAATACTTCAGGTCAAGACCGTCAGCTGCCCCACCGAAAACCGAGCAGTAGCAGTAGTGCGAAAGCGCACGCCGTGCAGCATCTTGCATGGCTGCCTCAGCTGAGTCCCGCTCAGAAATAGAATAGTGCTCTGAGCAGGCCTCCGCACCCTGGAGACTGTTCTCCGGGCAGCGCACCAAGCAGGTTACCTCCCAGCGGTCCGGGTAGACCCCGCGACTGTGCTGGTAGACCACACAGCGATACTCGACGGACCAAGTATGCCAGTCAAATGCCCGACGTAGCAGGGTGTCGAGCGCATCGTGGAAGTGACACCCGCGAGCAGCGTCGCGAGTGATGGGTCGAGCAACCCATCCTTCCGGCTCAGGGTTAGCAGAGAAGTCGGTGTCGTGGCTCGAGCTGTCGTCGCCATCTCCGTCGTCTGGGTCTCCTCCAGCAGCTACTCCAGAAGCTGGGGCGCCCAGTGGTGGTGCAGGGGGCGGCTCCAGAGGAAGCACATGGGAGCAGCTCCTCACAGACTCTATCTCCTGGTGGAGCGAGAAGGAAGAGCTCTGCTGCTCCTGTCGTCGACGCTCCTGCTCCTCACGCAGGCGGTGGTGTAGTCTCTCCAAGTGGCTGGACTGTCCGGCCACGGGACGGCGAAGCGGACGCTCAGCAAGGCGGGAGGGTAAGAAGGGGATGACTGACTTTCGTGCAGTGTGTCTAAGTCGAGCCATCTACAAAAGACATCGCAAGCAAAAGGGTGAGAACAGAATTAATATGACCAGCAAATAATGAATCATAAGTAAATGAAGGATTAGAATAAAACATGATTTTCAGCAAGGTATAATATATAGTAGAACATAGGTTTGGTCGGTATGACCAACTTTTGAAGGGATATCAAAGTCAAGGCAGTGACAGAGGTCTATAGTCCTTAGAACGACCATTCTACTCTAGGTTAGCGGTCCTACAATCAACACGGCTTTGATACCACTTTTGTCACACCCGGTTTTAGAAGGCAAACCGAATGCGAACCATGTACGTGCCAGGATCAGTTATTCACGTACACAACAGTTACATAATATGGACATCATCACACAGTGCTCAAAATAGTACTAAGAAGGGAAATAGTCGATTACATCATACGTCTGAGACGTCCATATAGTCCTTACAATAAATCAAAGTGCGGAAAAGAAACGTAGATAACCGCGGCCTTCACAGGCAGCCGACTCGGGGTTGCCGCTAACCCACACCTAGAACTCGTCGTAATCTTGGAACTCCTGGAAGTCTCCTTCCACAGCTTCATCTTCGCCTGAGTAGTGGTTGCAATGCTGACAACCTGGGGATGGGGGGGTTTGGTGTGTAGAGCAAGGGTGAGTACACATCAACATACTCAGTAAGTATCCTGTTTGGCTGTAGTGGACTAGCTTTATGTGGGGATAAGTCAAGCAGTTGCTTTTAGTTGGTCAGATTATTACTTACTAGTAGAAAGCCAAGTTTTAGCATTAACCCAAGTTATTAACCCGAACGTACTCCTTTCCAAACGGAAAGAGTACCACTTACCAGCACCATAGTCATAACCAGAATCATCGATCTCATAACCACCTGTACCAAAGTATCTCTGATCAAGTACCACTAATCATTGGAGCTCCCTTGGCCGCTCATAACCGTGAGCATGGCTGATATATCAGTTTTTCAAACACTCTGCAGAGGTTGTGCACTTTACCCACAAGCCGTGATTCCCATTCTGCCCGGAGAGAGCTACTCCCCATTGACCACTACCTAGGTGGCCTAGCAGGGCATCACTACGTAGCCTTTACAAAGATTCCCCGGGGCTGTAGCCACCCGTTAGGTTTCCTAAATGCACCGCACTCCTCCCCAAGGGGCGAACCCAAACTTGGCAGAGCGAGCCGCATACACCGAGCCCCATTGACGGCACGACGGCTAAGTGAACTACACCCCGGATCCTCTAATTATTCAGCTAAGGGCACCCCATTCTACCCTCATGGTTGCACTATTTTCCCGGGCGGTCATCCATAGAACAGGTCCTTACGGAGAGGCACTCGAGAAACCGCTCGAGCCCCCTTGATGACCACAAGTACCACATCATAATAAGAGAAGGGAAAACAGCGTATCATAGATAATCTCATCATGTTCATTGATTAGAGTTAAGCAATAGCATAAAGCTAAACAGTAATAATCCAACCCAAATAGGTGAACAAGGACATGGATAACAAAAGCTAGTCAATCCTTAGGCATAAATGTGTAAAGCGGGAGATGAATTAAATAATGAATAGGACATAGATAGGTCAAAGGACACTTGCCTCCACCAACCGACTGCTGCTCAGGGGCTTCTCCTGCGAGCTCCTCGGACTCTTCGACCGGATCGTTCTCTATGCGATTGCAAGCATACATACATTCATCCATTCAAATTGGGAAACAAACAGTACATCATACAAGGGAACAAATAAGGTGAATATGCATCAGGTATGACATTCGATATCGCACTCATTATGGTTAGAAAGAAACGGGAAAAGGTCTCGCGGGGGGGTTAAAGCTTATGCACTAATGATTAGTTACAATTGGTTCTAACAAAAGAATTCAGTTATATGCACTAATGGAAACCTAGTCATTTTTAGTTGATCAACATTGGACTGGATAAACAATTAATTGTATGAATAGCTAGCATAACGAAATTCTAAATTAAGTTTCCTATTCCAATAACATGAACAATGATTAACCTACCTAAAATAAAATAAGTAACAATAATGAAAGAAAATAAATAAAAAAATAAAATAATAATAAAAAAGGGGGGGCGGTTGAACCGGCCAGGGGGCGGTTGAACCGGCCTGGGGCAGGGGCGGGGGCGGCCGAGCCGGCGGCGCGCAGGGGTGGGCGGGCGGTTGGGCCGGGGCCGGGGCGGCCGAGGCCGGGCGGCGCAGGGGCGGCCGAGCCGGGCGGGCACGGGGCAGGGCGCGCGGGGCGGCCGAGCCGGCCAAGGGCGGGGCAGGGCGCGCGGGGCGGCCGAGCGGCGAGGGGAAAGGGGGAGGGGAGATGGGGAAGGGAGGAGAGGGGGAGGGGGACCTCACCGGGGGCGGGGACGGGCGGCCGAGCGGCGGGGCGGCGGCTAGGGCAGGGGGGCGGCGGTTGGGTTGGGGAAGAGAGAAAATGAGAGGGAGGGAGAGGGGTTGGGGAATTGGGGGGATTTTGGGGGGAAGGGAGGGGGCGGTTGGGCCAATGGGCCCAAAGGGGGCGCGCGCGGGGGGGGGGGGGGGGCGGCTGGGCCGGCCAGGGGCGGCCCACGGCGCGGGAGAGAGAAAGAGAGGAGAGAGAGAAAGAAGAAGAAAAAGAAAAGAAAGAAAAGGTTTTTTTCTCCTTTTCGAAATCCGATCTTTCTAGATGAATGCACTTACATCTCTAAGCAATCAAAGAATGCATAGTTTGGCATGGTGCATCAAACAACATAAAGTAATTTAGGGTTTTTTCATAACACGAGAAATCCAAGCCAAACCCCGCTATAACTTTGGAAAAGGTCAAGGTTTAGCGAGGGAACGAGAAAAGAAAAGAGTAACGCCTGAATTTGGTGAGAGAAAAGAAGAAAAAATTCTACCCCCAAATTCAGGGCGTTACACCAGCCTTCGAACCTCTGATCAGTAATGAGCCTGAAGCCCGAGTGCTCTGGGGCGGCTGTCGAACCCTTCCGAGGGGCCAGCCTTCGAACCCTTGATCAGTAGGGGGCTCGGGGCCCGCTTCCTTCGCGAAGAAGGATCCCTTTCGAAATATCCCCTTTCCGGTCCCTGTAGCAAGAGAGAGAAAGGGGAAGAGGAAAAGGATACGAAATTAAACGATGTGGCGCACCTTTTTTGACGCGGTCATCATGGAGGAGGTGAAACGTCGCCCGCTTCGCCTGCCAAAGGTGTCGCCTGCCCTGCCGCGAAGTTAATGCGACGGGACGAGTGGTTCGCGGGGCAGCCGTTGTGCGTGCGCGAGCCGTTCGAGGGACGGAACACGGGTACGTCGTCTTCACGCCGTGGGAGAGGGCTCCCCTGCTGCTCCAGGAGGGGACGTGAGCCTGTAGACGATTTGATTGCTGCTTCCGCCCGCCTGCTGCCGCCATTACTGTCGGCCCACTTTTGGCCATTTCGACCGTCGCGCCTTCTCCCGCGGCTGACTGACCCGTGACCGATGCGCTTGGTTGGCACCGTAGGGCCATGCGCATGGTTGCCTCGAGTCGCGACACCGGTTCCGCAGTCGAGAAGGCGTGGTATTGGCGCAAGTGGCGGTGCAGTTTTTCGCACGTAGTAACCGGCACGTCGGTTACATGACGTGTGGGCCTGGGCCTCCATGCTGGATGCGTCAAAGTCGAAAGGGTGCGCCCCCGTGGTGCAGTTGCATGCCACCTGCATGGCGGTCCGCCCTTTCACCCACTGGTTTAGGCGAAGGTGGAGGAGTGCTTGTAACCGCGGGGCGGTTACACGCTCCGCGCGCGGCGGTTTGGCTTCTTCTGTCCCGGGCCAGCTTGCATGACGCGTGGGACCCAGCCCCCGTGTCGTAGGGGGAGGACCCTAGAGCACGTCGATGAAGACTTAGTCCGCGATGCCTGAGGACGCGAGCGGGGAGAGCCGCCTTTAAAAAGGGGTCGACCCATCGGGTGGTAGCCATGTCTTCGCACTCTCCTCATGCATCGCATCCTTCCACCTTCCGAGCCCCCGGATGGGGAGTGCCCGCGTTGCCTTCGTCTTGTTGTGGGAGGAGCGCAACCTCGCGGAGGTTGGCACCTTTCAGCCATCGCTTGGCTTCAAGGATTTTCATCAGGCAGCCCGGCCGCATTCCCTTACCAATGGTCACCCAAGACGGTGACCACCAGTTCGATGGTGGGGAGAAGCAAGCCGGGCTGCGGCCTCTGCCCCGCCCTCAGCTTCAAGGATCTTCATCATCCTTGCTGGGGAGGAGGGCGAGGCGAGCCGGGGCCTACCTTCGCGTGGGCTGGCGTCCCGCTTCTTCCTCCGGCATCTGGGGTGGAAACCATCCTCCAGCTCTGCGGAGGAGGCGTCCTCCAGCCATACGGGGGAAGGCGAACTGCTGCTGCCTGGCCAGGGTGCAACATTCCGTCCTCTGTTCGGGCGACTGTGGCCGGCCGCACCAGAGGGTCTCACAACACGTCGTACGCCGCGAGGGCGATACTCGTGTTCTGGGACGGTCCCGTTCTCGTTTTCGTGGCGAGGACGGGAGTGAGGACCTGCCGGTGTGCTTTGGGGTGGCCGGCGCTCGCTGGTGCGGTGTTGGTGGGCAGGTGGAGCGGCCGTCGGTGCTGAGGTGGTGGCAGCCGGAGAAGGTTTATCCGCCGACGAGATCGTCGGCGTCACCTACGCTCTGGGCCTCCGGCTCTTTGGCTTTAATGGCTGGTTCTCGTCCCCCGCGAGGGACACGAATGAGAGCCTTCCAGCGGTAGCGTTCGCCCTGGGACCATCGCTGCTGCTGCAGAGGTCGCCGGCGAGTCACCCGGAGTTTGTCGTCCTGCAGGCCCTCCGATGTGGAGGTTGTTCATACCCGCAGGAGTGGAACCGGAGTTCCGTTTGTAATGGCACCTTGAGTGCCGGTGTGTGTTCATTGCGGTTGTCGGGGCCTGAACATCCGGGTATTTTAGTGTAATATCGGGATTCTTCTCCATTTCGAGCACCAGGACTCGCCTGTCGGCTAGCTGAACCGCTTAACCAAGTGTGAGTTGCCCTATGCGGAAGGTGACGAGTGAGGTATCCGTATCCCGGAGGCATAGGAGTCCCTCGGCTCGGTCGACCTTGCCACCCAAGGCTTCTCTTGTTCAGTTAAGGAACCCTTGGCTGCTCTGCGATGAGTCAGAGCCGGAGGCAGCGGTGTCAGCGTGGACAGAGGCGGAGTCGGCTCGAGAAGAAGCTTCGTCAGCCCAGGAGCAGGTGACTTCCCAGGCCGAGGAGGTGTAGCAGCGGCGGCTGGAACCTGGCCAGGTCGTCCACTGGCGGGACCAACCCCGGAGTCGGGATGTCGAGGCCATGAGCCGGGCTGATGTCCTCGGGGGACAGCTGGCTGAGGCTACGGAGCGGCCGGTCAAGCCGTCTGCTCGGGCCGGGTTCCTGGAGGAGACCCTAGCGGCGATGGCCCAGGCGCGGTGCTGACATCTTCCTTCGAGGTGGAGATCCTCCGCCCGTGTCGCCGTTCGAGGCTGGGCCAGATTCCGCCGAAGGTGGAGACGACGCCGAGGGTACCGCTGCTCCCTCTGTTGATGTCTGAACCTACAGGGAGAGTTTGTCTGTAGTGTGCGTATGTTTTTTACGGCCACCGAGGCCCAAACATATCATTGTCGTACTATAAAGCTGTGTTTCCTTTCCTCTTGTTTCGAGTATCAGGACTTGTTCGTCGGTAACAGAATCGTTTATCCGAGCGAGAGTTACTTTTCACGGAAGGTGATGAGTGAGGTATCCGTATCCCGGGGGTGTAGGAGTCCCTCGGCTCGGTCGGCCTTGCCGCTTACGTGTACTCTTACTCGTTCGTAGGATTCTGTTATCGATATAGTCGAGAAGGCACGAAAAATCGTTCCGCCAGAAAGGTTTTTGAGCGTTAAGACTTGCTCGGCAGCAGAGTCGCTTATCCGAGCGAGAGTTACTTATCGCGGAAGGTGATGAGTGAGGTATCCGTATCCCGGAGGTGTAGGAGTCCCTCGGCTCGGTCGGCCTCGCCGCTTACGTGTACTCTGTCGTTTTCAGGACCCCGCTATCGAAGCAATCGAAAAGCGCAAAAGACGTTTTGGCAGAAAGACTTTTTTTTCGAGGAAAATTTTTGACGCAGAAGGGGTTGGGTTCCCCCTTCTAGCCCCCGAGGGAGGGTCGGGCTTTGCCGAGGCAAGGCTGACCCTTCCTTGACGGTTAGACTTTATTTGTGTGTGTAAAGAGAACGAGGTATATGAACGACTTGAAAACATATTAAGGGTAAAAGCGACGTAGCTGTCGGATGTTCCAAGCGTCCCTGTAGACTTTGCCTTGACTGTTGGCTAGCTTGTATGTTCCGAGCTTCAAAATCTTAGCGATGATGAACGGCCCTTCCCAGGGAGGAGTGAGCTTGTGGCGCCCTCGGGAGTCTTGTCGTAGCCGAAGTACCAAGTCCCCCACCTGGAGGTCTCGGGACCGAACCCCTCGGGCGTGGTAGCGTCGCAGAGACTGCTGATACCGTGCCGAGTGTAGTAAGGCCATGTCCCGAGCCTCTTCCAGCTGGTCCAGCGAGTCTTCTCGGCTGGTCTGGTTGCTTCGGTCGTCGTACGCCCTCGTCCTCAGGGAACCGTATTCTAGGTCTGTGGGCAAGATAGCCTCAGCCCCATAGACTAGAAAAAACGGCGAGAAGCCCGTGGCCCGGCTTGGCGTCGTCCTTCATCCATCGCTTGCCGAACTTGTTGAGGTCGTTGTAGATCCTCGGCTTTAGTCCTTGCAGGAGCATACCGTTGGCACGATCTACCTGCCCATTCGTCATGGGGTGAGCTACGGCGGCCCAGTCCACACGGATGTGGTGGTCCTCGCAGAAGTCCAGGAACTTCCTGCCAGTGAACTGGGTGCTGTTGTCGGTGATGATGGAGTTCGGGACCCCAAAGCGATGGACGATGTTGGTGAAGAACGCCACCGCCTGCTCGGACCTGATGCTGTTTAGGGGTCGGACCTCGATCCACTTGGAGAATTTGTCGATAGCGACCAACAGGTGTGTGAAGCCCCCAGGTGCCTTCTGCAAGGGACCGACGAGGTCCAGACCCCACACAACAAACGGCCAGGTGATGGGTATTGTTTGTAGGACCTGAGCGGGCAGGTGTGTCTGCCTTGCGTAGAATTGACACTCTTGGCAGGTGCGGACAATCCTGGTGGCGTCAGCCACCGCGGTTGGCCAGTAGAAACCTTGTCGGAAGGTGTTTCCAACGAGGGCTCGAGGTGCTGCATGGTGACTGCAAGCCCCCGAGTGTATTTCTTGCAATAGCTCCTGACCTTTGGCGATGGATATGCATCGTTGGAGGATGCCTAAGGGGCTGCGGTGGTAGAGCTTCTTCTCATCACCCAGTAAGACGAACGACTTGGCGCGCCGCGCCAGTCACCGAGCTTCGGCTCTATCGAGGGGTAGCTCTCCTCGGTGGAGATATTGCAGGTACGGGGTCTGCCAGTTTCGATTAGGCGTGACCCCATTCCGCTCTTCCTCGACGCGCAGTGCCTCACCCTCGGTGGCCGAGGGTGCCTTGGGCTGGGCCGAGGCCTCCTCAGGCTCGGGCGTGTCGTCGGTCTTGACGGAGGGTTGATGTAGGTCTCGGGAGAAGACGTCCGGGGGAACCATTGTCCGTCCCGAGGCTATCTTAGCCAGCTCGTCCGCAGTCTCGTTGTAGCGTCGGGCGACGTGGTTGAGCTCGAGCCCGTAGAACTTGTCTTCCAGGCGCCGAACCTCGTCGCAGTAGGCCTCCATCTTCGGGTCGCGGCAGTGGGAGTTCTTCATGACTTGGTCGATGACAAGCTGCGAGTCGCCACGAGCGTCGAGGCGCCGAACCCCTAGCTCGATGGCGATGCGCAACCCGTTAACCAGAGCCTCGTACTCGGCCACGTTGTTTGACGCCGAGAAATGGAGGCGTAGCACGTAGCGGAGGTGCTTTCCGAGGGGTGAGATGAAGAGCAGGCCCGCACCCGCTCCTGTTTTCATCAGCGACCCATCGAAATACATGGTCCAGAGTTCCGGCTGGATCGGAGCTATCGGAAGCTGGGTGTCGACCCATTCAGCCACAAAGTCCGCCAAGACTTGGGACTTGATGGCCTTCCGAGGAGCGAACGAGATTGTCTCGCCCATGATTTCCACCGCCCACTTTGCAATCCTATCCGAGGCCTCTCGGCACTGGATGATCTCCCCCAGGGGGAAGGATGACACCACAGTCACCGGATGAGACTCGAAGTAGCGTCGCAACTTTCGTCGCGTCAGAATTACCGCGTATAGTAGCTTCTGAATTTGCAGGTAGCGGATTTTGGTCTCGGATAGTACTTCACTGATGAAGTAGACCGACCTCTGGACGAGCAGTGCATGCCCTTCCTCTCGTCTCTCGACCACGATCACGGCGTTGACCACCTGAGTGGTTGCGGCTACGTAGATCAAGAGGGCTTCTCCCGCAGCGGGGGGCACCAAGATGGGCGCGCTTGTAAGGAGCGCCTTTAAGTTTCCGAGGGCTTCCTCGGCCTCGGGGGTCCAAGTGAAGTGCCCGGTCTTCCTTAAGAGGCGGTACAGTGGTAGGCCTCTTTCGCCGAGGCGCGAGATGAAGCAGCTTAGAGCCGCAAGGCATCCCATGACCCTCTGTACTCCTTTCAAGTCTTTGATAGGCCCCATGTTGGTGACAGCCGCGATTTTCTCCGGGTTGGCCTCGATGCCCCGCTCGGAGACGATGAACCCCAGGAGCATGTCTCGGGGGACTCCGAAGACACACTTCTCGGGATTGAGTTTCACGCCCCTCGCCCTCAGACACTTGAAGGTCGTTTCAAGGTCAGAGAGGAGGTCGGAGGCTTTCTTTGTCTTGACTACGATGTCATCAACATAAGCCTCGACCGTTCGGCCGATGTGCTCTCCGAACACGTGGTTCATGCACCTTTGGTATGTCGCGCTTGCATTCCTCAAACCAAATGGCATAGTAATATAGCAGTACATGCCAAAGGGTGTGATGAAAGAGGTCGCGAGCTGGTCGGACTCTTTCATCCTGATTTGGTGATACCCTGAGTAGGCATCGAGGAATGACAGTGTTTCGCACCCAGCAGTGGAATCCACGATCTGATCGATGCGAGGCAGAGGGTAGGGAACCTTCGGACATGCTTTGTGAAAGGGAATTAGGCTTACACCTAGTTCCTAAATAATTTTGGTGGTTGAATTGCCCAACACAAATAATTGGACTAACTAGTTTGCTCTAGTGTATAAGTTATACAGGTGCCAAAGGTTCACAACAAGCCAATTAAAAAGACCAACGTTGGGTTCAAAATGGAGAGCTAAAAGCATACCAAAGTGTGCCCTGGTCTGGCGCACCGGACATGTCCGGTGCACCACCGGACATTCTACAGTACCTGTCCGGTGCACCAGGGGACTCCGCGCTGAACTCCTCTGCTTCGGGAATTTTCAGAGCCGGCGCGCTATAATTCACCGGACTGTCCGGTGTACACCGGACAGTGTCCGGTGCTCCAAAGGAACGCGGATCTGGAACTTGGCAGCCTCGGGAAATCAGAACTGCTGCTCCGGTATAATTCACCGGACATGTCCGGTGTACACCGGACTGTCCGGTGTAACTCCGGAGCAACGGCTATTTCGGCGCCAACGGCTACCTGCAGCGCATTTAATGCGCGCCAGAAGTGCGCAAAAGTCAGGCACGCGCGCGCTGGCACACCGGACATTGAACAGTACATGTCCGGTGTACACCGGACATCCAGACGGGCCTAGAAGTCAGAGCTCCAACGGTCGAATCCCAACGGGTTTGGTGACGTGACTGGTGCACCGGACATGTCCGGTGTGCACCGGACTGTCCGGTGCACCATACGACAGGCAGCCTCCACCAACGGTCATGTTTGGTGGTTGGGGCTATAAATACCCCAACCACCCCACCATTCATTGCATCCAAGTTTTCCAGCTTCCAACCACTATACAAGAGCTAGCATTCATTGCAAAGCACACCAAAGAGATCAAATCCTCTCCCAACTCCACACAAAGCTTTAGTGACTAGAGAGAGTGATTTGTAGTGTTCATTTGAGCTCTTGCGCTTGGATCGCCTCTTTTCTTTCGCATTCTTTCTTGAGATCATACTCACTTGTAATTGAGGCAAGAGACACCAATTGTGTGGTGGTCCTTGCGGGAAGTTTGATTCCCAAGTGATTTGAGAAGAGAAGCTCACTCGGTCCAAGGGACCGTTTGAGAGAGGGAAAGGGTTGAAAGAGACCCGGTCTTTGTGACCACCTCAACGAGGAGTAGGTTTGCGAGAACCGAACCTCGGTAAAACAAATCCTTGTGTCACACTCTTTATTTGCTCGAGATTTGTTTTGCACCCTCTCTCGCGGACTCGTTTTTATTTCTAACGCTAACCCGGCTTGTAGTTGTGTTTATATTTGTAAATTTCAGTTTCGCCCTATTCACCCCCCCTCTAGGCGACTATCAATTGGTATCAGAGCACGGTGCTTCATTAGAGCCTAACCGCTCGAAGTGATGTCGGGAGATCACGCCAAGAAGGAGATGGAGACCGGCGAAAAGCGCACTACAAGCCATGGGAGCACTTCATCGGGAGAGTCCCGCACCAAGAGGAAGGAGAAGAAAGACTCCTCAAAAGGGAAGAAGAAGAAGAAGGACTCTTCCAAAGGGAAGGAGAAGAAATCTTCTTCACACAAAGAAAAGAAGGAGAAATCCTCTTCCCACAAGCCGCAGCGGAATGAGGACAAGAAAAAGAGGATGAGGAAAGTGGTCTACTACGAGACCGATTCTTCATCAACCTCCACCTCCGGCTCCGACGCGACATCCGTCACTTCTAAGCGCCAAGAGCGCAAGAAGTATAGTAAGATTCCCCTACGCTACCCTCGCATTTCTAAACATACACCTTTACTTTCTGTCCCATTAGGCAAACCACCAACATTTGATGGTGAAGACTACGCTAGGTGGAGTGATTTAATGCGATTTCATCTAACCTCACTCCACAAAAGTATATGGGATGTTGTTGAGTTTGGTGCACAGGTACCATCCGTAGGGGATGAAGACTGTGATGAGGATGAAGTGGCCCAAATCGAGCACTTCAACTCCCAAGCCACAACCATACTCCTTGCCTCTCTAAGTAGAGAGGAATATAACAAGGTGCAAGGGTTGAAGAGTGCGAAGGAGATTTGGGACTTACTCAAGACCGCGCACGAGGGTGATGAACTCACCAAGATCACCAAGCGGGAAACGATCGAGCGGGAGCTCGGTCGCTTTCGTCTTCGCCAAGGGGAGGAGCCACAAGATATGTACAACCGGCTCAAAACCTTGGTGAATCAAGTGCGCAACCTCGGGAGCAAAAAATGGGATGACCACGAGGTGGTTAAGGTTATTCTAAGATCACTCATCTTCCTTAACCCCACTCAAGTTCAATTAATTCGTGGTAATCCTAGATACACACTAATGACTCCCGAGGAAGTTATCGGGAATTTTGTGAGCTTTGAATGTATGATCAAGGGCTCAAAGAAGATCAACGAGCTTGATGATCCCTCCACGTCAGAAGCACAATCGGTGGCTTTCAAGGCGACGGAGGAGAAGGAGTCTACACCAAGTAGACAACCTATCGACGCTTCAAAGCTCGACAACGAGGAGATGGCTTTGATCATCAAAAGCTTTCGCCAAATCCTCAAGCAACGGAAGGGGAAGGATTACAAATCCCGTTCCAAGAAGGTTTGCTACAAGTGTGGTAAGCCCGGTCACTTTATTGCTAAATGTCCATTATCAAGTGACAGTGACAGGGATAACGACAAGAAGGGCAAGAGGAGAGAAAAGAAGAGGTACCACAAGAAGAGGGGCGGCGATGCCCACGTGTGCCGCGAATGGGACTCCGACGAGAGCTCCACCGACTCTTCCGACGACGAGGACGCCGCCAACATCGCCGTCACCAAGGGACTCCTCTTCCCCAACGTCGGCCACAAGTGCCTCATGGCAAAGGACGGCAAAAAGAAGAAGGTTAAATCTAAATCCTCCACTAGATATGAGTCCTCTAGTGATGATAATGCTAGTGATGAGGAAGATAATTTGCGTACCCTTTTGCCAACCTTAACATGGAACAAAAAGAAAAATTAAATGAATTAATTAGTGCTATCCATGAAAAGGATGACCTTTTGGATTCCCAAGAGGACTTCCTAATTAAAGAAAATAAGAAACATGTTAAGGTTAAAAATGCTTATGCTATAGAGGTAGAAAAATGTGAAAAATTAACTAGTGAGCTAAGCACATGCCATGACATCATTGCCAACCTTAGAAATGAAAATGCCAAATTAATTGCTAAGGTTGATTCTCATGTTTGTATTGTTTCAACTTCCGATCCTAGAGATGATAATGTTGATTTGCTTGCTAGGATTGATGAATTGAACATTTCTCTTGCTAGCCTTAAAATTGAAAATGAGAAATTGCTTGCTAAGGCTAAAGACTTTGATATTTGCAATGCTATTATTTCCGACCTTAAAACTAAGAATGATATGTTGCATGCTAGGGTTGTAGAATTAAAATCTTGCAAGCCCTCTACTTCTATTGTTGAGCATGTATCTATTTGTACTAGATGTAGAGATGTTGATATTAATGCTATTCATGATCACATGTCTTTAATTAAACAACAAAATGATCATATAGCAAAATTAGATGCTAAAATTGCCGAGCATAACTTAGAGAATGAAAAATTTAAATTTGCTAGAAGTATGCTCTATAGTGGGAGACGCCCTGGCATCAAGGATGACATTGGCTTCCAAAAGGGGGACAATGTCAAACTTAATGCCCCTCCTAAAAGATTGTCAAATTTTGTTAAGGGTAAGGCTCCCATGCCTCAGGATAACGAGGGTTACATTTTGTACCCTGCCGGTTATCCCAAGAGCAAGATTAGGAGAATTCACTCTAGGAAGTCTCACTCTGGCCCTAACCATGCTTTTATGTATAAGGGTGAGACATCTAGCTCTAGGCAACCAACCCGTGCTAAGTTGCCTAAGAAGAAAACTCCTAGTGCATCAAATGAACATAGTCTTTCTTTTAAAACTTTTGATGCATCTTATGTTTTGACTAACAAATCCGGCAAAGTAGTTGCCAAGTTTGTTGGGGGCAAACACAAGGGCTCCAAGACTTGTGTTTGGGTACCCAAAGTTCTTGTTTCTAATGCCAAAGGACCCAAAACCGTTTGGGTACCTAAAGTCAAGAACTAAAATTGTTTTGTAGGTTTATGCATCCGGGGGCTCAAGTTGGATACTCGACAACGGGTGCACAAACCACATGACAGGGGAGAAGAAGATGTTCTCCTCCTATGAGAAAAATCAAGATCCCCAACGAGCTATCACATTCGGGGATGGAAATCAAGGTTTGGTCAAAGGTCTTGGTAAAATAGCTATATCCCTTGACCATTCCATTTCCAATGTTTTTCTTGTTGATTCATTAGATTACAATTTGCTTTCCGTATCTCAATTATGCAAAATGGGCTACAACTGTCTCTTTACTGATATAGGTGTCACTGTCTTTAGAAGAAGTGATGATTCAATAGCATTTAAGGGTGTGCTAGAGGGTCAGCTATACTTGGTAGATTTTGATAGAGCTGAACTCGACACTTGCTTAATTGCTAAGACTAACATGGGTTGGCTCTAGCACCGCCGACTAGCCCATGTTGGGATGAAGAATCTTCATAAGCTTCTAAAGGGAGAGCACATTTTAGGATTAACAAATGTTCATTTTGAGAAAGACAGGATTTGTAGCGCATGCCAAGAAGGGAAGCAAGTTGGTGCCCATCATCCACACAAGAACATCATGACGACCGACAGGCCGCTTGAGCTACTCCACATGGATCTATTCGGTCTGATTGCTTACATAAGCATCGGCGGGAGTAAGTATTGTCTTGTAATAGTGGATGATTATTCTCGCTTCACTTGGGTGTTCTTTTTGCAGGAAAAATCTCAAACCCAAGAAACCTTAAAGGGATTCCTGAGACGAGCTCAAAACGAGTTCGGATTAAGGATCAAGAAAATTAGAAGCGACAACGGGACGGAGTTCAAGAACTCACAAATTGAAGGTTTCCTTGAGGAGGAGGGCATCAAGCATGAGTTCTCTTCTCCCTACACCCCTCAACAAAATGGTGTAGTGGAGAGGAAGAATCAAACTCTATTGGACATGGCTAGAACCATGCTTGATGAGTACAAGACTTCGGATCGGTTTTGGGCGGAGGCGGTTAACACCGCTTGCTACGCCATCAACCGGTTGTATCTACACCGAATCCTCAAGAAGACATCCTATGAACTCCTAACCGGTAAAAAGCCCAACATTTCATATTTTAGAGTTTTTGGTAGCAAATGCTTTATTCTTGTTAAAAGAGGTAGAAAATCCAAATTTGCTCCTAAGACTGTAGAAGGCTTTTTACTAGGATATGATTCAAACACAAGGGCATATAGAGTCTTTAACAAGTCCACTGGACAAGTTGAAGTTTTTTGTGACGTTGTGTTTGATGAAACTAATGGCTCTCAAGTAGAGCAAGTTGATCTTGATGAGATAGGTATTGAAGAGGCTCCATGCATCGCGCTAAGGAACATGTCCATTGGGGATGTGTGTCCTAAGGGATCCGAAGAGCCTCCAAATGCACAAGATCAACCGTCCTCCTCCACGCAAGCATCTCCACCGACTCAAAATGAGGATGAAGCTCAAGTTGATGAAATAGAAGATCAAACAAACGAGCCACCTCAAGATGATGGCAATGATCAAGGGGGAGATACAAATGATCAAGACAAGGAGGATGAAGAGCAAAGGCCGCCACACCCAAGAGTCCACCAAGCAATCCAACGAGATCACCCCGTCGACACCATCTTCGGCGACATTCAAAAGGGGGTAACTACTAGATCTCGTGTTGCACATTTTTGTGAACATTACTCTTTTGTTTCCTCTATTGAGCCACACAGGGTAGAGGAAGCACTCCAAGATTCGGATTGGGTAGTGGCAATGCAAGAGGAGCTCAACAACTTCACTAGGAATGAGGTATGGCATTTAGTTCCACGTCCTAATCAAAATGTTGTAGGAACCAAATGGGTCTTCCGCAACAAGCAAGATGAGCATGGTGTGGTGACAAGGAACAAAGCTCGACTTGTGGCCAAGGGATACTCTCAAGTCGAAGGTTTGGATTTCGGTGAAACCTATGCACCCGTAGCTAGGCTTGAGTCAATTCGCATATTATTGGCCTATGCTAATTACCATGGCTTTAAGCTTTATCAAATGGACGTGAAAAGTGCCTTCCTCAATGGACCAATCAAGGAAGAGGTCTATGTTGAGCAACCTCCCGGCTTTGAAGACAGTGAGTACCCTAACCATGTTTATAAACTCTCTAAGGCGCTCTATGGGCTCAAGCAAGCCCCAAGAGCATGGTATGAATGCCTTAGGGATTTCCTCATCGCTAATGGCTTCAAAGTTGGAAAGGCCGATCCTACTCTATTTACTAAAACTCTTGAAAATGACTTGTTTGTATGCCAAATTTATGTTGATGATATTATCTTTGGGTCTACTAACGAGTCTACATGTGAAGAATTTAGTAGGATCATGACACAAAAGTTCGAGATGTCTATGATGGGGGAGTTGAAATACTTCTTAGGATTTCAAGTAAAGCAACTCCAAGAGGGCACCTTCATTAGCCAAACGAAGTATACTCAAGACATTCTAAACAAGTTTGGGATGAAGGATGCCAAGCCCATCAAGACACCCATGGGAACTAATGGGCATCTCGACCTCGACACGGGAGGTAAGTCCGTGGATCAAAAGGTATACCGGTCGATGATAGGTTCCTTACTCTATTTATGTGCATCTCGACCGGATATTATGCTTTCCGTATGCATGTGTGCAAGATTCCAAGCCGACCCTAAGGAATCTCACCTTACGGCCGTAAAACGAATCTTGAGATATTTGGCTTACACTCCTAAGTTTGGACTTTGGTATCCTAGGGGATCCACATTTGATTTGATTGGTTATTCGGATGCCGATTGGGCGGGGTGCAAAATCAATAGGAAGAGCACATCGGGGACTTGCCAGTTCTTAGGAAGATCCTTGGTGTCTTGGGCTTCAAAGAAGCAAAATTCGGTCGCTCTTTCCACCGCCGAAGCCGAGTACATTGCCGCAGGCCATTGTTGCGCGCAATTGCTTTGGATGAGGCAAACCCTGCGGGACTACGGTTACAAATTAACCAAAGTCCCTTTGCTATGTGATAATGAGAGTGCAATCAAGATGGCGGATAATCCCGTCGAGCATAGCCGCACTAAACACATAGCCATTCAGTATCATTTTCTTAGGGATCACCAACAAAAGGGAGATATCGAGATTTCTTACATTAATACTAAAGATCAATTAGCCGATATCTTTACCAAGCCTCTTGATGAACAATCTTTTAACAAACTTAGGCATGAGCTCAATATTCTTGATTCGCGCAATTTCTTTTGCTAACTTGCTCACATAGCTCATTTGTATACCTTTGATCATGTCTCTTTCATATGCTATGACTAATGTGTTTTTCAAGTCTATTTCAAACCAAGTCATAGGTGTATTGAAAGGGAATTGGAGTCTTCGGCGAAGACAAAGGCTTCCACTCCGTAACTCATCCTTCGCCGTCGCTCCGTGCCACTCTCCATCTTTGGGGGAGAGAGCAAAAGGACTTCGTCTTTGGTATAATCTTATCTCATTTATTTATGACCAAAGGGGAAGAAAGAACAAAAGGGCTCTAATGATTCCGTTTTTGGCGATTCATGCCAAAGGGGGACAAAGTATGAGCCCAAAGCAAAAGGACCGCACCACCACCAATTTCAAAAACTTAGTTTTTCAAAGAGTATTTTCAATTGGTATTTTATTGTGTTCAAAAGGGGGAGAAAGCAGTATTTCAAAAATTGTATATCAAAACCCTCTTGAACACTAAGAGGAGGATCTCATTTAGGGGGAGTTTTGTTTAGTCAAAGAAAAGCATTTGAAACAGGGGGAGAAAATTTCAAATCTTGAAAATGCTTTGCAAAATCTTACCTTTGACCTTTTTGCAAAAGAACTTTGAAAAGGATTTACAAAATAGTTTGCAAAAACAAAACATGTGGTGCAAGCGTGGTCCAAAATGTTAAACTGAAGAAACAATCCATGCATATCTTGTAAGTATTTTTATTGGCTCAATTCCAAGCAACCTTTGCACTTACATTATGCAAACTAGTTTAAATATGCACTTCTATATTTGCTTTGGTTTGTGTTGGCATCAATCACCAAAAAGGGGGAGATTGAAAGGGAACTAGGCTTACACCTAGTTCCTAAATAATTTTGGTGGTTGAATTGCCCAACACAAATAATTGGACTAACTAGTTTGCTCTAGTGTATAAGTTATACAGGTGCCAAAGGTTCACAACAAGCCAATTAAAAAGACCAACGTTGGGTTCAAAATGGAGAGCTAAAAGCATACCGAAGTGTGCCCTGGTCTGGCGCACCGGACATGTCCGGTGCACCACCGGACATTCTACAGTACCTGTCCGGTGCACCAGGGGACTCCGCGCTGAACTCCTCTGCTTCGGGAATTTTCAGAGCCGGCGCGCTATAATTCACCGGACAGTGTCCGGTGTACACCGGACAGTGTTCGGTGCTCCAAAGGAACGCGGCTCTGGAACTTGGCAGCCTCGGGAAATCAGAACCGCTGCTCCGCTATAATTCACCGGACATGTCCGGTGTACACCGGACTGTCCGGTGTAACTCCGGAGCAACGACTATTTCGGCGCCAACGGCTACCTGCAGCGCATTTAATGCGCGCCAGAAGCGCGCAAAAGTCAGGCACGCGCGCGCTGGCACACCGGACATTGAACAGTACATGTCCGGTGTACACCGGACATCTAGGCGGGCCCAGAAGTCAGAGCTCCAACGGTCGAATCCCAACGGGTTTGGTGACGTGACTGGTGCACTGGACTGTCCGGTGCACCATACGACAGACAACCTCCACCAACGGTCATGTTTGATGGTTGGGGCTATAAATACCCCAACCACCCCACCATTCATTGCATCCAAGGTTTCCAGCTTCCAACCACTATACAAGAGCTAGCATTCATTGCAAAGCACACCAAAGAGATCAAATCCTTTCCCAACTCCACACAAAGCTTTAGTGACTAGAGAGAGTGATTTGTAGTGTTCATTTGAGCTCTTGCGCTTGGATCGTCTCTTTTCTTTCGCATTCTTTCTTGAGATCATACTCACTTGTAATTGAGGCAAGAGACACCAATTGTGTGGTGGTCCTTGCGGGAAGTTTGATTCCCAAGTGATTTGAGAAGAGAAGCTCACTCGGTCCAAGGGACCGTTTGAGAGAGGGAAAGAGTTGAAAGAGACCCGGTCTTTGTGACCACCTCAACGGGGAGTAGGTTTGCGAGAACCGAACCTCGGTAAAACAAATCCTTGTGTCACACTCTTTATTTGCTCGAGATTTGTTTTGCACCCTCTCTCGCGGACTCGTTTTTATTTCTAACGCTAACCCGGCTTGTAGTTGTGTTTATATTTGTAAATTTCAGTTTCGCCCTATTCACCCCCCTCTAGGCGACTATCACTTTGTTTAGACGAGTGTAGTCTACACACATCCTCCATTTCCCCCTTTCTTTTTCACAAGCACAGGGTTGGCTAACCATTCGGGATGGAATACCTCTTTGATGAACCCCGCGACTCAGCTTGTGGATCTCCTCGCCCATGGCTCTGCGCTTTTCTTCGTCGAATCGGCGCAGAGGCTGCTTCACGGGTCGGGCTCCAGCTCGAATATCCAGCGAGTGCTCGGCGACATCCCTCGGTATGCCAGGCATGTCCGAGGGACTCCACGCAAAAACCTCGGCCTTCGCATAGAGAAAGTCGACGAGCACTACTTCCTATTTGGGGTCGAGCTCGGAGCCGATCCGGACTTGCTTGGAGGCGTCGTTGTTGGGGTCGAGAGGGACGGACTTAACCGCCTCTGCTGGTTCGAAGTTGCCGGCGTGGCGCTTCGCATCTGGCACCTCCTTGGAGAGGCACTCCAGGTCGACGATGAGGGTCTCGGATTCGGCGAGGGCCTCAGCGTACTCCACGCACTCCACGTCGCATTCGTACGCGTGTCGGTACGTGGATCCGACGGTGATGACCCCGTTGGGGCCCGACATCTTGAGCTTGAGGTAGGTGTAGTTGGGGAAGACCATGAAATTGGTGTAGCACGGTCTCCCCAGCACTGCGTGGTAGGTTCCTCGGAACCCGACCACCTCGAACGTGAGGGTTTCCTTTTGGAAGTTGGAGGGAGTCCCGAAGCAGACGTGCAGATCGAGTTGTCCAAGGGGCTGGACGCGCTTCCCAGGGATGATCCCGTGAAAGGGTGCCGCACCGGCCCGGATCGTGGACAAATCGATCTGCAAGAGCCCGAGGGTCTCGGCGTAGATGATGTTGAGGTTGCTGCCTCCGTCATGAGGACCTTGGTGAGCCTGATGTTGCCGATGACGGGGTCGACAACGAGCGGGTACTTTCCTGGGCTCGGCACGCGGTCGGGGTGGTCGCCTTGGTCGAAGGTGATGGGGTTGTTGGACCAGTCTAGGTAGACTAGCGCCGCTACCTTCACCGAGCAGACCTCCCGGCGCTCCTGCTTGCGGTGCCGAGTCGAGGCGTTCGCCACTTGCCCACCATAAATCATGAAACAGTCGTGGACCTCGGGGAACTCCTCTGCCTTGTTGCCCTCCTTCTTGTCGTTGTTGTGGCCTCTGCCACCTTCTGCCGGGGGCCCGACCTTGTGGAAGTAGCGCCGAAGCATGACGCATTCCTCAAGGGTGTGCTTGACAGGACCCTGATGATAGGGGCACGACTCCTTGAGCATCTTGTCGAACAGGTTGGCCCCTCTAGGAGGCTTCCGAGGGTTCCTGTGCTCGGTGGCGGCGACAAGATCTGCGTCGGCGGCGTCGCGTTTTGCTTGCGACTTCTTCTTGGCCTTCTTCTTCGTGCCGTGCTGGGCGGACGCCTCGGGGACGTCTTCCTGCCGGCGTCCCTGAGGCTGCTTGTCCTTCCGGAAGATGGCCTTGACCGCCTCCTGACCAGAGGCGAACTTGGTGGCGATGTCCATCAACTCGCTTGCCCTGGTGGGAGTCTTGCGACCCAGCTTGCTCACCAGGTCGCGGCAAGTGGTGCCGGCGAGGAACGCGCCGATGACATCTGAGTCGGTGATGTTGGGCAGCTCGGTGCGCTGCTTCGAAAATCGCCGGATGTAGTCCCGCAGGGATTCTCCTGGCTGCTGGCAGCAGCTTCGGAGATCCCAGGAGTTCCTAGGGCGCACGTATGTGCCCTGGAAGTTTCCAGCGAAGGCTTTGACCAAGTCGTCCCAGCTGGAGATCTGCGCAGGAGGCAGATGCTCCAACCAGGCCCGGGCGGCGTCGGAGAGGAACATGGGGAGGTTACGGATGATGAGGTTGTCATCATCTGTTCCACCCAGCTGGCAGGCCAGCCGGTAGTCCGCAAGCCACAGTTTCGGCCTTGTTTCCCCCGAGTACTTGGTGATGGTAGTCGGGGCTCGGAACCGGGTCGGGAACGGCGCCCGTCGTATGGCCCGGCTAAAGGCTTGCGGACCAGGCGGTTCAGGCAAGGGGCTCCGATCCTCCCCGCTGTCGTAGCGTCCCCCACGCCTGGGGTGGTAGCCTCGGCGCACCTTATCGTCGAGGTAGGCTCGACGGTCGCGGCGGTGGTGCTCGTTGTCGAGGCGACCCGGGGCTACAGGCGTCGCGTCCCGCGTGCGCCCGGTGTGGACCGAGGCTTCCCGCATGAATCGGGAAGTCACGACGCGATGCCCCGGGGGGTACCCTTGCCTTCGGGAGGCAGAGCTCTCGGCCCGTCGGACCGCGGCATCCTCCAGGAGATTCTTGAGTTCTCCCTGGATATGCCGCCCCTCGGTGGTGGATGGCTCCGACATCGCTCGGAGTAGTATTGCCGCTGTAGCCAGGTTCTGGCCGACCCCACTGGAAACCGGGGGCAGCCTTGCCCTGGCATCGTCAGCGATGCGGTGCTGGACGTCCTGGGCCAGATGACGCGCTTCTCCGGCCAGTGCTCGGCCTGCCCACTCCTGCCCGATGTTTTGCTGGAGCTGCACAAGTTGTCCTGCTTCCTCGTCGAGCTTGGCCTGCATCTCGCGGATTTGCTCGAGCTGTGTGTCCTGACCCCCCGCAGGGACTGGGACCACAGCTAGCTCCCGTAGGATGTCAACGCGAGGCGCAGACCTAGGGGGATCGTCGTCCTCTGGCATACCAAGGTGGTTGCCTTCGTCGAGACCCCCTAGATCGACGTGGAAACATTCGCGACTTGGGCCACAACCTTCGTCGTCAAGGCTGTGGCCATCATCGGAGCAATCGGAGAGGCAGTAGTCACATGCGGTCATGAAGTCTCGCATGGCGCTAGGATTACCGAGCCTGGAGAAATCCCAACCAGAGTCGGGCTCGTCGTCTTCCTCGGAGCCTGGGGGCCCGTAGGTCGAGACGGCCGTCAGTCGGTCCCATGTTGACCACATATGGTACCCCGGAAGGTTAGGATATGCCTTTATGAAAGCGTCCACCGAAGCGGGGTCGCTTGGTGGATCGAAGCTGAATCTAAAAGGCACAGGGTGGAAAACGGACAGTACCTCTTGATCGACGGACGGTGACAAAGTCGCGTAGGGGACGGACTGCACCATTATCTCAGGTATGAGGCTAACGCCCAACAAGTCCTTCGCGAGCGTGCTGGCGTCATTCGTCCGCTTGGGGTTGGCGTGTTGCGGGGAAACGACGCTCGTCTTCGTCTCAGACGCGAGGTCAACGCCCGACGTGTCCCCCGCTGGGGCGCCGGCGTCGTCGACTCGCTCAATAGCCGACGAGGTGCCGCCTCCTGCTTGGCCATGGTTGCCCCGCCTCCTTCTCCTGCGGCGAGGAAGGCGACATGACAAACCCAGATGCTGCTCTTTGAGAGCACCTAGAGGGGGGGGGGGCGTGAATAGGTGATCCTGTGAAACTTAAAACTTAAGCCACAAAACTTGGTTAAGTGTTAGCACAGTAATCGCCAAGTGGCTAGAGAGGAGCTTCAACAAAACACAACAACCATAAGATATCAATCACAGAGATGGCACAGTGGTTTATCCCGTGGTTCGGCCAAGACCAACGCTTGCCTACTCCACGTTGTGGCGTCCCAACGGACGAGGGTTGCAATCAACCCCTCTCAAGCGGTCCAAAGACCCACTTGAATACCATAGTGTTTTGCTTTGCTTTTCTTAATCCTGTTCGCAAGGAATCTCCACAACTTGGAGTCTCTCGCCCTTACACTTGGAGTTCACAAAGAAACACGGAGCAAAGGGGGGATTAGCAACTCACACAAGTCACAAAGATCACTGCAAATACACACACACAAGACCCAAACTTAAGCTCAAAAGACTAGCACACTAGAACGGAGCTCAAATCACTAGAATGTCGAACAAGTGTGCACGAATGGAGTGTGAGTGATCAAGAATGCTCAAGAAATGCTTGGTGTACTCCTCCATGCGCCTAGGGGTCCCTTTTATAGCCCCAAGGCAGCTGGGAGCCGTTGAGAGCAATCTGGGAAGGCAATTCTTGCCTTCTGTCGCGTGGCGCACCGGACAGTCCGGTGCACACCGGACAGTGTCCGGTGCCCGATTTCTTTCCTTTTTCAGCGAAGTCGACCGTTGGCAGCCAGAGAGCCGTTGGCGCACCGGACATGTCCGGTGCACACCGGACAGTCCGGTGCCCCCTTCTAGCCGTTGGCCCGGCCACGTGTCCCGCGCAGATCGCGCGGCCGACCGTTGGCTCACCGGACAGACCGGTGAATTATAGCCGTACGTCGCCGGTGAATTCCCGAGAGCGGCCAGTTCGCTTCGAGTCAGCCTGGCGTACCGGACACTGTCCGGTGCACCACCGGACAGTCCGGTGCTCCCAGACTGAGCAGAGTCTTGGCTGCTCGAGCCAAGACAATTCCAATTCGATTTTTCCTGTTTCCAGCACTTAGACACAATACATTAGTCTCTAAAACAATGTACTAAGTCTGAGAAACATACCTTTATCCTTGATTTGTACTTTGTCCACATTTTACACTTAGGCACTTGTGTTGAACACTAGATCACCAAAATACTTAGAAATGGCCCAAGTGCACATTTCCCTTTCAATCTCCCCCTTTTTGGTGATTTATGCCAACATAATATAAAGCAAGTAGAACAAATACAAAATCAATACAAATAAGAACTCAAATTGTTTTGATTCAAATTTGACATATATGGATCACTCTTTGCCACCACTTGGTTTGTTTTTGCAAATCAAACTCAAATTTCTATTTCTAAGTTAAACACACATGTTAAGACATAAAGAGAGTCATTCCAATAGAAATTGATTCAAAATTTCAAAAACTCCCCTTTTTCCCATAATCAACACTTCTCCCCACAAGAAGCCAACTTTTGACAAGAGAGACAATAAAAGAGGTTTGACAAACCAAAAGCTCTATTCTACTATTTTCAAAATCTCTCAAGTGGTAGCTGATCCATTTATCACTTTGGCCTTTATTTTCTCCCCCTTTGGCATCAAGCACCAAAACGGGATTAATCTTGGCCCTGGAACCCCATTGCCTCACCAAAATCTTCAATAAGAATACAAAGGCAATAAGAGTACATGAGATGAACTTGGAATAAGTTACCCTCTCATCGGAGTGCAGTGGAAGTCTTTCATGGTCCAAGTCCACCTTTTCCATTTCAAACCTCCTTTAAGACTAAAACAAGCAAACTCAAGCACATGGTTAGTCTCAAAAGGTCAAATTGTAGCACAACTCCCCCTAAATATGTGCATCACTTGCAAAAGGACTTGTGAGGTCCGAGGAGTGTTTGTACAACTTGAGCACCATAAGTAAGCAACGAAATGCATAAGGAACATGACCAAAGGCATAAACACATGTATGCTATAAATCAATCCAAGTTCCGCGAATCTAAGACATTTAGCTCACTACGCAACCTGCAAAAGGTCTTCTCATCTAGAGGCTTGGTAAAGATATCGGCTAGCTGGTTCTCGGTGCTAACATGAAACACTTCGATATCTCCCTTTTGCTGGTGGTCTCTCAAAAAGTGATGCCGGATGTCTATGTGCTTTGTGCGGCTGTGTTCAACAGGATTTTCTGCCATGCGGATAGCACTCTCATTATCACATAGGAGTGGGACTTTGCTCAGATTGTAGCCAAAGTCCCTGAGGGTTTGCCTCATCCAAAGTAGTTGCGCGCAACACTGTCCTGCGGCAACATACTCGGCCTCAGCGGTAGATAGGGCAACGGAGGTTTGTTTCTTAGAATTCCATGACACAAGGGACCTTCCTAAGAATTGGCACGTCCCCGATGTACTCTTCCTATCGACCTTACAACCAGCATAGTCGGAATCTGAATATCCAATCAAGTCAAAGGTAGACCCCTTTGGATACCAGAGCCCGAAGCAAGGCGTAGGAACTAAATATCTAAGGATTCGCTTCACTGCCACTAAGTGACACTCCTTAGGATCAGATTGAAATCTAGCACACATGCATACGCTAAGCATAATATCCGGTCTACTAGCACATAAGTAAAGTAACGACCCTATCATTGACCGGTATGCCTTTTAATCAACGGACTTACCTCCTTTGTTGAGGTCGGTATGTCCGTCGGTCCCCATCGGAGTCTTTGCGGGCTTGGCGTCCTTCATCCCAAACCGCTTTAGCAAGTCTTGCGTGTACTTCGTTTGGGAGATGAAGGTGCCGTCCTTGAGTTGCTTCACTTGGAACCCAAGGAAGTAGTTCAACTCGCCCATCATTGACATCTCGAATTTCTGCGTCATCACCCTGCTAAACTCTTCACAAGACTTTTTATTAGTAGAACCAAATATTATGTCATCGACATAAATTTGGCACACAAAAAGATCACCGTCACAAGTCTTAGTGAAAAGAGTTGGATCGGCTTTCCCAACCATGAAAGCATTAGCAATTAAGAAATCTCTAAGGCATTCATACCATGCTCTTGGGGCTTGCTTAAGTCCATAGAGCGCCTTAGAGAGCTTACACACGTGGTCGGGGTACCGTTCATCCTCGAAGCCAGGGGGTTGCTCCACGTACACCTCCTCCTTGATTGGCCCGTTGAGGAAAGCGCTCTTCACATCCATTTGGAACAACCTGAAAGAATGGTGAGCGACATATGCTAGCAAAATACGAATGGACTCTAGCCTAGCCACAGGAGCAAAAGTCTCCTCAAAGTCCAAACCTGCGACTTGGGCATAACCTTTTGCCACAAGTCGAGCCTTGTTCCTTGTCACCACTCCGTGCTCGTCTTGTTTGTTGCGGAACACCCACTTGGTTCCCACAACATTTTGCTTAGGACGAGGCACCAGTGTCCAAACGTCATTCCTCTTGAAGTTGTTGAGCTCCTCTTGCATGGCCAACACCCAGTCCGGATCTAGCAAGGCCTCCTCTACCCTGAAAGGCTCAATAAAAGAGACAAAGGAGTAATGTTCACAAAAATTAACTAATCGAGACCGAGTAGTTACTCCCTTGCTTATGTCACCCAAAATCTGGTCGACGGGATGATCCCTTTGAATCATCGCTCGGACTTGAGTTGGAGGTGCCGGTTGTGCTTCTTTCTCCACTACTTGATCATCTTGTGCTCCCCCTTGATCACACGCCTCCTGTTCATCATCTTGAGTTGGGGGATGCACCATAGTTGAGGAAGAAGGTTGATCTTGCTCCTTTTGTTCCTGTGGTCGTACATCACCAATCACCATGGTTCGTATAGCGGCCGTCGGAACATCTTCTTCATCTACATCATCAAGATCAACAACTTGCTCTCTTGGAGAGCCATTAGTCTCATCAAATACAACGTCGCTAGAGACTTCAACCAAACCCGATGATTTGTTGAAGACTCTATATGCCTTTGTATTTGAGACATAACCTAACAAAAACCCTTCTACAGCTTTGGGAGCAAACTTAGAATTTCTACCCTTCGTCACTAGAATGTAGCATTTGCTCCCAAATACACGAAAGTAAGATACATTGGGTTTGTTACCGGTCAGAAGCTCATACGACGTCTTCTTGAGGAGACGGTGAAGGTAGACCTTGTTGATGGCGTGGCAAGCCGTGTTTACGGCTTCCGACCAAAAACGCTCGGGAGTCTTGAACTCTCCAAGCATCGTCCTCGCCATATCGATTAGCGTCCTGTTCTTCCTTTCTACCACACCGTTTTGCTGTGGTGTGTAGGGAGCGGAGAACTCGTGCTTGATCCCTTCCTCCTCAAGGTACTCCTCCACTTGAAGGTTCTTGAACTCGGACCCATTGTCGCTCCTTATCTTCTTCACTTTGAGCTCAAACTCGTTTTGAGCTCCCCTTAGAAAGCGCTTGAGGGTCCCTTGGGTTTCAGACTTATCCTGCAAAAAGAATACCCAAGTGAAGCGGGAAAAGTCATCCACAATAACTAAACCATACTTACTTCCCCCTATGCTTAGATAGGCGACAGGTCCGAAGAGGTCCATATGTAGCAGCTCCAGGGGCCTTGATGTGGTCATCACATTCTTGCTGTGATGTGCTCCTCCCACCTGTTTACCTGCCTGACATGCTGCACAAGGTCTATCTTTTTCGAATTGCACGTTAGTTAATCCTATCACATGTTCTCCCTTTAAAAGCTTGTGAAGGTTCTTCATCCCCACATGTGCTAGGCGGCGATGCCACAGCCAGCCCATGCTAGTCTTAGCTATTAAGCATGCATCTAGACCGGCCTCCTCTGTTGCAAAATCAACTAAATAAAGCTTGCCGTCTAATACACCTTTAAAAGCTAATGAACCATCACTTCTTCTAAAGACAGACGCATCTATGTTTGTGAATAAACAGTTATATCCCATATTGCACAATTGACTAACAGATAGTAAATTATATCCCAGAGACTCAACTAAGAACACATTGGAAATAGAGTGTTCATTTGAGATTGCAATTTTACCTAACCCTTTTACCTTGCCTTGGTTCCCATCACTGAAAATTATTGAATCTTGGGAATCCTTGTTCTTGATGTAGGAGGTGAACATCTTCTTCTCCCCCGTCATATGGTTTGTGCATCCGCTGTCGATAATCTAGCTTGAACCCCCGGATGCATAAACCTGCAAGGCAAATTTAGGCTTGGGACTTAGGTACCCAACTCTTGTTGGGTCCTACAAGGTTAGTCACAATTGTCTTAGGGACCCAAATGCAAGTTTTATCACCCTTGCATTTTGCCCCTAATTTCCTAGCAACTATCTTCCTATCCTTTCTACAAATAGCAAAGGAAGCATTTAAAGCATGATAAATTGTAGAGGGTCCATTCATAACTTTCCTAGGAACATGAACAATATTCTTTCTAGGCACATGATGAATATTTTTCCTAGGCATATCTCTACCATGCATATAGGAAGAACTAGAAGCAAACATAGCATAAGAATCATAGGCATGTGAATCAAAAGCATTATAGGTATTACAACTCCTATGAGACTGTCTTCTATCATGATACATAAAAGCATGGTTCTTTTTAGCACTACTAGCCATAGGGATCTTCCCTTTCTCCTTGGCGGGGATGGGAGGCTTATGGCTTGTTAAGTCCTTGGCTTCCCTCTTGAAACCAAGTCCATCCTTAATTGAGGGGTGTCTACCAATCGTGTAGGCATCCCTTGCAAATTTTAGCTTATCAAATTCACTTTTGCTAGTCTTAAGTTGGGCATTAAGACTAGCCACTTCATCATTTAATTTGGAAATTGAAACTAGGTGTTCATTACAAGCATCAATGTCAAAATCTTTACACCTATTACACGTTGCAACAATTTCTACACAAGATGTTGATTTACTAGCTATTTCTAACTTAGCATTCAAATCATCATTAATGCTCCTTAAGCTAGAAATTGTCTCATGGCAAGAAGATAATTCACAAGAAAGCATTTCATTTCTTTTAACTTCTAGAGCATGAGATTTTTGTGCTTCTACAAATTTGTCATGTTCTTCATACAACAAATCCTCCTGCTTTTCTAAAAGCCTATTCTTATCATTTAAGGCATCAATCAATTCATTAATTTTATCTACCTTGGTTCTATCTAGGCCCTTGAATAAACATGAATAATCTATTTCATCCTCATCACTAGATTCGTCCTCACTTGAAGAAGCATAAGTAGAGTTTCGAGTACATACCTTCTTCTCCCTTGCCATAAGGCATGTGTGACGCTCGTTGGGAAAGAGAGATGACTTGTTGAAGGCGGTGGCGGCGAGTCCTTCATTGTCGGAGTCGGAAGAGGAGCAATCCGAATCCCACTCCTTGCCTAGATGAGCCTCGCCCTTTGCCTTCTTATAGTTCTTCTCCCTCTTGTTCCCTAGATCCTGATCACTATCATTGTCGGGACAGTTAGCAATAAAATGACCAAGCTTACCACATTTGAAGCATGAGCGCTTCCCCTTTGTCTTGGTCTTGCTTGACTGCCCCTTGCGACCTTTTAGCGCCGTCTTGAATCTCTTGATGATTAGAGCCATCTCTTCATCATTAAGTCCGGCCGCCTCAATTTGTGCCACCTTGCTAGGTAGCGTCTCCTTGCTTCTTGTTGCCTTGAGAGCAAGAGGTTGAGGCTCATTGATTTGACCATTCAATGCGTCGTCCACGTATCTTGCTTCCTTGATCATCATTCGCCCGCTCACGAACTTTCCAAGTATCTCCTCGGGCGTCATCTTGGTGTACCTAGGATTCTCACGAATATTGTTTACAAGATGAGGATCAAGGACAATAAAAGACCTTAGCATTAGGCAGACGACGTCGTGGTCCGTCCATCGCGTGCTTCCATAGCTTCTTATCTTGTTGACAAGGGTCTTGAGCCGGTTGTACGTTTGGGTTGGCTCTTCTCCCCTTATCATAGCGAATCTTCCGAGTTCGCCCTCCACCAACTCCATCTTGGTGAGCATTGTGACGTCATTCCCCTCATGAGAGATCTTGAGGGTGTCCCAAATTTGCTTGGCGTTATCCAAGCCGCTCACTTTGTGGTATTCATCCCTGCACAATGAAGCTAGAAGAACAGTAGTAGCTTGTGCATTTTTATGAATTTGCTCATTAATGAACATGGGACTATCCGTACTATCAAAGTGCATTCCACTCTCTACAATCTCCCATATACTAGGATGGAGAGAGAACAAGTGACTACGCATTTTGTGACTCCAAAATCCGTAGTCCTCTCCAACAAAATGAGGAGGTTTACCAAGTGGAATAGATAATAAATGAGCATTTGTACTTTGAGGAATACGAGAGTAATCAAAAGAAAAGTTCGAATTGACCGTTTTCTTTTTCTCGTAGTCGTCGTCGTCCTTTTGGGAAGAGGAAGATTCGTCGCTGTCGTAGTAGACGATCTCCTTGATGCGCCTTGTCTTCTTCTTCTTCCCGTCTTTGCGCTTGTGGCCCGAGCCCGAGTCGGTAGGCTTGTCATCCTTCGGCTCGTTGAAGATAGACTCCTTCTCATTGTTGACCACCATCCCCTTTCCCTTAGGATCCATCTCTTCGGGCGATTAGTCCCTTTTTGAAGAGAATAGCTCCGATACCAAATGAGAGCACCTAGAGGGGGGGGGTGAATAGGTGATCCTGTGAAACTTAAAACTTAAGCCACAAAACTTGGTTAAGTGTTAGCACATTAATCGCCAAGTGGCTAGAGAGGAGCTTCAACAAAACACAACAACCACAAGATATCAATCACAGAGATGGCACAGTGGTTTATCCCGTGGTTCGGCCAAGAGCAACGCTTGCCTACTCCACGTTGTGGCGTCCCAACGGACGAGGGTTGCAATCAACCCCTCTCAAGCGGTCCAAAGACCCACTTGAATACCATGGTGTTTTGCTTTGCTTTTCTTAATCCCGTTCGCAAGGAATCTCCACAACTTGGAGTCTCTCGCCCTTACACTTGGAGTTCACAAAGAAACACGGAGCAAAGGGGGGATTAGCAACTCACACAAGTCACAAAGATCACTGCAAATACGCACACACAAGACCCAGACTTAAGCTCAAAAGACTAGCACACTAGAATGAAGCTCAAATCACTAGAATGTCGAACAAATGCTTGGTGTACTCCTCCATGCGCCTAGGGGTCCCTTTTATAGCCCCAAGACAGTTGGGAGCCGTTGAGAGCAATCTGGGAAGGTAATTCTTGCCTTCTGTCGCGTGGCGCACCAGACAGTCCGGTGCACACCGGACAGTGTCCGGTGCCCGATTTCTTTCCTTTTTCAGCGAAGTCGACCGTTGGCAGCTAGAGAGCCGTTGGCGCACCGGACATGTCCGGTGCACACCGGACAGTCCGGTGCCCCCTTCTAGCCGTTGGCTCGGCCACGTGTCCCGCGCAGATCGCGCGGCCGACCGTTGGCTCACCGGACAGTCCGGTGAATTATAGCCGTACATCGCCGGTGAATTCCCGAGAGCGGCCAGTTCGCTTCGAGTCAGCCTGGCGCACCGGACACTGTCCGGTGCACCACCGGACAGTCCGGTGCTCCCAGACTGAGCAGAGTCTTGGCTGCTCGAGCCAAGACAATTCCAATTCGATTTTTCCTGTTTCCAGCACTTAGACACAATACATTAGTCTCTAAAACAATGTACTAAGTCTGAGAAACATACCTTTATCCTTGATTTGTACTTTGTCCACATTTTACACTTAGGCACTTGTGTTGAACACTAGATCACCAAAATACTTAGAAATGGCCCAAGTGCACATTTCCCTTTCACTCTTCCGCCATGGAGGGAAGATGTGGCAGAACCACCCGAATTATTCCAGCTTAAGTGCCTAAGTCACGCCTCAGGGGCCGTAACACACTTAAATCGGAATAACCCGTCAGTCCCTCAGATCTAGTCTGATAGAGCCACTTAACCAGGATCAAATTCCACAATCTCACTCGAAGGTGAGTCACAGAAGAGATACAATAAAACAGGAAACCTCAAATTAAGTACTGAGTTATTACATAAATCGGAGTTTTTGGAGTAGCAATTAAAGTTCACAAATTAAAATGCAGCGGATAATCGATGTCGTTGGTAACGAGGAAATGGGCAAGGCCTAGCCCACTACTCCTCATGCTCCTCTCCTGCCGGAGCAACATCCCACTCGACCGTCCAACCCGGTGGCAGGGTGGTAGGCCAAGTCACACCATCAACTACATCCTGCATGGTACCTGCAAAAATGGTGCCACAAGCAAGGCTGAGTATACTAATACTCAGCTAGACTTAACCGGTGTGAGGAGTCTACTCCTCTACCTCTAGACTATGCAGCTGTTTGGCTGAGGGGTTTGGTTTGCCAAAAGCACTAGCTGTTTCTAAAATCAATTTTTAGCTTTTCAAATTCTACCATCATTAACTTAGCTAGATTTGCTCCTTCTAAGCATACATGGTAACAAGCAATTAGCTCAATCAACAAGTTATCTCATGTAATCCACATTTCACTTCTTACTCGATGCAGTACAAGGAATCAAGCAGTCTCATTAGCTGCGAGAAGCAGACGATTCGAATCGAGTTTTAACCTTGCAAGGTAAACCTAAACACACGGCATGTCAGGGTATTCCGACCCCACACATGACAACCGTCCCCATCGATTCCCCGTTCGCGTCCAGGCCTCACCGCCTTGGCATACAATGCTCCACTGACCCCGGCTGCCGCCGTGCAGTGACCGCACTTGTACCCACCATAGCTAGCATGGGAGACCCTGTCTCAGGTCGCATGAGGGATAAAGTCCGCGCCCGGCTTCACTCAGGTACTAGGTTTACCGGTTACCATTTTTCCCGGCATGTGCTTAGTACGTTCAAAAGCTTGACTCAGGTATCCACACATTAATCCTTAATTCATTTTTCCCGTCTCATGGACAAGGCATCCTCCCTGGATCCAAGTCCATGGACCAACATATATCCCATTATCAAGATGAATACAATCAATTCCTGACCTCGCGCGAGTGCTAGAAAAATCACTCGACTTCTACCGAGATCCTGATTAGCAAGCAGCTACTCGACCTAGCATACTAGTATTCATCTCAAAAAGGAATCCTAAGTTTATGCAACTAGAGGTTTCAAGCAACTCCTACACTTAAGTGCACATTACAGTCCTACAAGCATTAAGTGTAGTAAAGTAGCATATATTAACATGGTTATGCATAAAACCGGGGCTTGCCTTCAATTGCTGGGGCTGCGGGGAGATCCTCAATAGCAGCCTCTGAAGCCTGCTCCTGGTCCTCCTCTTGGACAGGTCCTTGCTCGGGGATGAGCACGTACTCTCCGTCGGCAAGATTACAATCTAATGAATGCAATGCGTAAGATATATGCATGATACAATATGTGCTTTAGAATTTACAACTTTAAAGATGTATGGTCTTTTGAATTTAAACAAGTTAACCTTACTTATGTAAAACCTTTTAGTGGTATACTTGGTAAATTGGGTTAGTTTTAATGGGATGAGGTTTATTCCTTCTTCTCTTTTCTTTAATGTTTTGGAGTAGGTTTGAACTACAAGTTGCTTTTATAAAATTCCAAAAATTCTGCAAAAATTACAGTGGCTTGCTACTGGTGTATGATTCTCTGTCTCAAAATTTGGGGTTCAGAAAGTAAATGGTTTTCTCTGGACAAAATTACCAAATTTTAGGGCAGAAGGGGTACTTTGAACTACAACTATTATTTAACAGTGGGTAATTCTTTAAAACTTATTTTTGCTGGCTTTTAGGTGTCATAACATGACTTGATACAAATTTCTAGTCATTAATACCTTTTAATTCTTTTCCTATGGTTTTCTTAAGGTTTCTAGCCCAAGGGGTGCTTTCTACTACCACTATACTTGAAAAACATCAAACAACAGAGTTCTTATTTTTCTTAGCTAGTATTTTGTGCAAGAGCAATCATTCTGGAGTTTGGTTTCTTTTTGCTTAAGGGAAGGGGTGGTTTGCATTATTTGAATTAAATGGCCTTTCTCATAATTTACTAGCAAAAGGTATGGGTTTACTTCTTTTTCATGGGTTTGCATTTTTCTCTGGTGGATTGTCTCATCATGGACTTAGCTAATTTTTGGTTGCCCATTATTACATAAAAAAAGGGGTTGCTTATGATTTATTGGAAAAATTCCTTATTATCATTCTATATTTATTTTCCCTACTTAAAAAGTTGGGCTGGGGTGCTCTGTATTTTTGTAGTGGGGCTCTAGTGGTTATAAGTTCACTGGATTTTTGTTAACCACTTTGGTTATGGTTTTGCAATTTTAATAATTGATTTTCAGTCTTCATAAGGCTAAACAAATCATCTTAATTTAAAACTGGTCCAAATTAATGGTCTCTGTATTTTTCCTAGGTTCTCTGTTGCATAAGTAAACTAGGAAAAATATTACTAATCACTGTTCATTAATTCCTAATGCCTTTTTAATTTTCTCTAAGTTTTGGACAAAATAGCTTTAAATGGATAACTACATCATATTTTTCAATGCTGGGGCTCCTACTATTTTTAAACAGTGTCTAATTAAGGTATAAGCATCTACAAATTTTCTTAAGCTCAGCACAAAAGAAAAACTAATTTTCCTTAATTAAACAAGGTTTAGGGGGTTTCTGTTTTTAATTTTAAGCTCTAAAATTTAGAACAGAAAGCATATGGTTCAATAATTTTAAATGATAGATCATAATATTCCAGAGCTAGCAAAATTGGTTTGACAGCTTTTCATTAAGATTTCATCAAGTTATGAATTTTCTAAGTTCTCTGGTTATTTAAAAGAATAACAGAATTGATTTAAATGGAAATCCACTTTGCACTGGGGTCCCTGGCGGTTTTTTTCTAAGTTTTCCTCGCGAATCAGTCCTTAGGTTACTATTCACATGAGTCGCTGACATTACAGAAAACCCCTCGGGTTCTACAAAACCTAACCCGAGGTCCTTCTTCTACCTCAAACAGTAGCCGCGGCGAAGAAAAGGGCGGAGGGGCTTACCGGCGGCGAGACTGTTCCGGAGAAGTGGTCGAGGATGAAGGGGAGGTCGCGGGGATCACAACGGTGTGCGGAACGCCGTCGGAGATGGCCGGAGTTGGTCGGTCCACGCGCGCAGGCGGGGATGCTCGTCGACGGCGAGGAGACCGGCCTGGTCACGGCGAGATAGTTCAATCAAATAGGTCAGAGAGGTCCACGGGATGCCAGAGAAGCTATGAGCGCAAGGAATTGGTCGGAGACTCACTGGATAGCTCGGTCCACGCGCGGCGGCGGAAGACCGAAGTCCGGTGAGGGTGATCTCGGGCCTCCGGTGAAGTCCGGTCGGGTCCGAGGGCTTGGCAAGCTTCACGGGCTACTGGCGGAGCTAGCCGAAGCACTGGTTGGGCTGGAGGGTGCCTGGAGTGAGCTGGCCACGGCGGCCGAAGCTCTGGCGGCAATGGCGGGCGGAAATACGCTCGCCGGAGCTAAGGAACGGTGGCTGGCCGGTGAGGGTGAGTGCGGGGCGAAGTGGGGCGCGCCTGGGGAGGCTTTATAGGCACGGCGCGGTGCACGGGCGGTCGTGGACCGGCGAGTGCGCGCGGGCGTGCACTGGGAAGGCGCGGTGCGCGAACGGGCGTGAACCAGGGGTGTCAGCCGCGGTCGAACACGTGTTCCCGTTGCCTCTGCCCCTGTTCAAGCGCCGATTGGGAGCAAATCTTCGCGAATTTGGGCAAGATCACTGCAAGGGATTTGTTCACCAGACCAAGCTTTGTCTTTTGTGTATGGACGACGTGCGGTTTTAGGCTAGGGACAGGGAGTTGTAGCGTCACCAAGGTGCCAGTGTCAGAATGCCTGGTCCCGAGGTTGAGCTGCGCCAAAACCGTGTCAAATGGATTTGGTTTGAGTTCAAATTTTCCCAGAATGTGTTCAAGGTAATTTGGCACGACTTTGATATTTGGATCTTCTGGCTTTGAGTTTGGAAAAGCAGAGAACACAGATGATCTTTGAGAAGAGGTCTGAAATTCAGAAATTCAGAAATCTGAATTTCCCTAAGGGTTCATTGATCAAGGGCTGTTTTGGGGATTTAATTGAGTTATTTTGGCTAAGCCTTCTTAATCTTTCTTGTTACTTAGTAAATATACTTTAACTTATATAATTGGCTCAACTCAAAATTTTAAACTTTTCATTCTCTTTTTCACATTTCCTTGAATCTTGTTCCTGGGGTTCACTTAGGGTTTTGAATTAGGGTTGCACATTCTTATCTTTCAAAAGTCTCAATTGTTTTGATCATGACACTTTAAGTATATATGCTTGGTGAATTCTTTCTCACTTAAATTGTTTTGATGCTCATGCTTACTTGGGTTCACATAAAATGATGGTTCTTGGTTTGGCTTTTTAAGAGAAACCCTAGGTGACACTGGGGTGTCACAGCCTTCCCCCCTTAAAGGAATCTCGTCCCGAGATTCGGGCCAGAGTCCTCCCGGGGTGAAGCGAAGGGTGAGACTGATAGGAAAGAGGGTGCTGATTGTTATTATTAGGGCAAAACTGCTCTTCGAATGTCATTCTCTTTGCAACTTCAGAAGGAAGTCCTTTTAAGTTTTACTTTATAGTCACTTCATTCTGAATTAAGATCATATTTTTAGAAATTAGATTCGAAAGGCAGGAGGAGGGGTTGGGGGTGATTACATACCAGCTTCCTTAGGTAGGCAATCGGGGAAGTTGGATCTTAAGAATTCCTCGGTCTCCCAAGTAGCTTCCTCCTCTGAGTGATTACTCCACTGGACCTTAAACATCTTAATCGATTTAGCCCGAGTTGATCTTTCCTTGCAATCCAGAATCTTGGAGGGGTACTCTTGGTACGAGAGATCTGGCTCTATCTCCAATTCTGGCTCTGCTAGAATCTCAGTCGGCAATCGAACGCACTTCTTTAGCTGAGATACATGGAATACGCTGTGAATGGCAGACATCTTTGAAGGTAACTTCAGCTTGTATGCCACGGGTCCACATGCTTCAATGATCTCATAAGGTCCAATGTAACGAGGGGCTAGCTTGCCTTTGATCCCAAACCTCTGCACTCCCTTGGTGGGTGATACCTTGAGGTATACAAAACTTCCCACCTCGAACTGGAGAGGTTTCCTTCTTCTGTCATGATAGCTCTTCTGTCTGGCCTGAGCAGCTTCTAGATTCTTCCTGATCAGCTTGACCTTCCTTTCGGCTTCAGTCACCAAATCAGGTCCAAAAACTTCTCTTTCACCAGGCTGAGACCAATTGAGTGGTGTCCTGCACCTTCTTCCGTAGAGAGCTTCAAAAGGTGCCATCTTTAGGCTGGACTGATAACTATTGTTATAAGCAAACTCTGCCAAGGAGAGGTGCTTATCCCAGTTCTTGCCACAATCGATCGCACAAGCTCTCAGCATATCCTCCAGAATCTGGTTTACCCTTTCCGTCTGACCATCAGTCTGTGGGTGGTAAGCTGAACTCCTGATTAGCTTGGTTCCCAAAGACTCTTGCAATTGTTCCCAAAATCTGGCAACAAATTGGGCTCCTCGGTCAGAAACAATGGTCCGAGGTAATCCATGCAAACACACGATCCGGTCGATATACAATTCTGCATACTTCTGAGCCTTATCAGTGGTGTGCACAGGAAGAAAATGTGCCACTTTCGTCAATCGGTCCACAATAACCCAAATTGAATCATGATGACGAGAGGTGTTGGGTAGACCCACAATGAAATCCATGCTGATGTCGTCCCACTTCCACGAAGGTACGGACAGTGGTCGCAAAGCTCCAGCGGACTTCAAGTGGCTTGCCTTTATCCTCTGACAGGTGTCACACTCTGATACATACTGGGCTATCTCCCTCTTCATTCTGGTCCACCAGTATAAAAGCTTCAAATCATGGTACATCTTGGTGCTTCCCGGATGCATAGAGAATTTGGAGAGATGAGCCTCATCCAAAATTTTCTTCTTGAGATCCTGGTCCTTAGGAATTACCAATCTGCCCTTGAACCATAACACACCCTTCTCATCCTGGCGGAAACAATTATACTTTTCAACCTTCTGATGGAGATTCTTCTTGATAATCTGCACTCCATTGTCACTGAGCTGGGCCATGATAATCTGGTCTTGCAAAGCTGGCTCAACAGAAATGTGAGACAAAGAACCAGAAGGAATCACTTCAATTTGCATCTTGCTCAACTCATCACACAAGGTGTTAACACGAGAATCCATCAGAATACAGTTGCATTGCATCTTCCGACTCAAGGCATCAGCTACCACATTAGCTTTCCCTGGGTGATAATGTACCTCCAGGTCATAATCCTTGATCAGCTCTAGCCATCTTCTCTGCCTCATGTTAAGATCAGCCTGAGTAAAAATGTACTTAAGGCTCTTATGATCAGTGAAGATGTTGCAGCGGGTTCCCATCAGGTAGTGCCTCCACATCTTCAATGCATGAACCACTGCTGCTAACTCAAGGTCATGAGTGGGATAATTCTGCTCATGAGGCCTGAGTGCTCTTGAGGCGTAAGCAATGACTCGGTTGTCTTGCATCAAGACACAACCTAGCCCGGTGCCAGAGGCATCGCAATACACATCAAAAGGCTTGCTGCTGTCGGGTTGCGCCAAAACTGGTGCTGTGGTCAGATACTGCCTCAATGCATGGAAGGCATCTTCGCACTTCTGACTCCACACAAACTTGACCTCTTTCTTCAGCAACTCAGTAATAGGTTTCGCAATTCGAGAGAAGTCCGGAATAAATCTTCGGTAATAACCAGCTAATCCCAGAAAACTCCGAATCTGGCGAACAGTCGTTGGTGGCCTCCAGTTCACCACCTCTTGCACTTTATCAGGATCAACAGCTATTCCATCCTGAGAGATAGTGTGACCCAAGAATTTGATTTCCTTTAGCCAAAAATCACACTTGGATATCTTGGCATAAAGGTGGTGCTCTCGCAGACGTTGAAGCACTACATGCAAATGCCCGGCATGTTCTTCTTCGTTCTTTGAGTACACCAGAATATCATCGATGAAAACCACCACGAACTTGTCCAATTCCGGCATGAAAACAGAATTCATCAGATACATGAAGTATGCTGGTGCATTTGTCAGCCCGAATGACATCACCAAGAATTCATATAGCCCATATCTGGTTGAGAATGCCGTCTTCGGAATATCACTTGCTCGTATTTTGATCTGATGGTAGCCAGAGCGAAGGTCTATTTTGGAAAACACCTTAGCCCCGACCAACTGGTCAAAGAGAACATCAATACGAGGCAAAGGATACTTGTTCTTGATAGTTACCGCATTAAGAGGGCGGTAATCTATACACAGCCTCAAGCTTTCATCCTTCTTCTTCACAAATAGTGCTGGACATCCCCAAGGCGAAGTGCTTGGGCGAATGAATCCCTTATCCAGCAACTCTTGCAACTGCTTCTTCAACTCTGCCAACTCAGCGGGTGGCATTCGGTAGGGCCTCTTGGAAATTGGGGCCGTTCCCGGTTGCAACTCGATGGCGAATTCAATATCCCGGTCCGGTGGCATTCCTGGCAATTCATCAGGAAAGACATCTGCATACTCACAGACCACTGGGATCTTCTTCAGGGGTAACTTCGTCATAGAGAAAGCACATGACTGAGAAGAACCCTGACTAGGCAGAATCAAAGTGAAATTCCCGCAGAAAGGAGAATTAACTTCCACGGTACGACTGGCTACATCAAGCACAACTTGGTGCAAGGTCATCCAATTTGCTCCTAGAATAATGTCCACATTTTCCAATCCCAATACAAGAAGAGTGGTTTTGATAATGTGGCTTCCCAGTTGGATAGGCACACTTTGGTTTAATTGATTAGTTGCAATTTTACCCCCAGGTGTGACTATCATGAATGACCCTTTTGAGTGAGAGAATGGCAGTTTGCAATTAGCACTGAACTTTTGGCTAATGAAACTATGAGATGCACCAGAATCAAACAGAATTAAAGCAGGTTGATTATAAACTGAAAAGATACCGGTCATGATAGGAGCTCCTTCTGGCACTTCCTCTAGAGCAGTGAAGTTGAGCTTCCCTTGCCTGACTTGCACCTTCTGCTTTCTTCCCTTGTCTTGATTCGGTGCTGGCATCTGCCTCTGCTGGTTCCTGGGACAATTCTTGGCATAGTGGCCCACATTGCCACAAGTGAAACACTTGTTCCCATTGCCCTGGCGGAACTGCTGCTGCTGCGGAGGTTGATTGTTCCTTGGGGCGGGAGCTGGATAGCGGTTGGGTGCCGGCTGCTGCTGCTGCTGGGGTGGCCTGATCACCCATCTGCCTGCCTGCTGCTGAAAACCCCTGCTCTGATTGTGAGAAACAATCCGGAACCTCTGAGCCTGAGCGGATGGTGCTGCCATTGGTGCCTTCCTCTTCTTCTCTGCCCGGTGAGCAACAATGCAATCCTCCTGAGAGATGGCCATGTTGACCAACTCATTGAAGCTATTAGCCCGGACAGTGTTGAGTCGTTCCCGTAGCTTGGTATTGAGACCCCTGCGGAAGCGATCCCTCTTCTTTTCATCAGAATCAGCATGATACCCTGCATACTGGCATAAGTCGTTGAAGGCTTGCGCATACTGCAGTACCGTGCGGGTTCCTTGATTGAGGGCCAGGAATTCATTCAACTTCCGATCAAGAATGCCAGCTGGAATGTGGTGTCCTCTGAAGGCAGTCTTGAATTCCTCCCAAGATACCTCACGATCAGCAGGGAGCATAGCACGGAAGTGATCCCACCAAGTCCGAGCTGGGCCACGAAGCTGCTGTGCGACTGTTGGGGACCTTCGGCGTCCGAAGGTCCTCAAAAACAGGATTTAACAGTATTTCTGTAGTACAATGTGTGAACAGGTACCCTCGGACTAAAATCGGCATTGCAGTAGACCGGAATAATACGAAGCTTGATACAGAGCCGAAGGTGTCGAGCAGGAAAGCTTCGGCGTAACAGCAAAGAGTGGAACCGACTTAAAGATGAAAAGGCTATTCAGACCTCGATAGACTTCTATAGAGTTATTATGAAATGTAAAGGGCATGAATGTAATTTTGTAAGGGCTGTGTCCCGTGTCTATAAATAGGTGAACAGTATCCCCGTACTGTTCACGCTGACTTGACATTTGCCTTTTTGCGTCACGCTTGTACTGTCATTTCCTTCCGATTGAAGGTACACTTGTAGTTCAATAATATTTTTGTTTATGCTCAATAATAATAAATGATTGTTCATGTTTTCTTTTACATTCTTTGTATTTCATCCTTCGTCATTGTTTGATGAATTTATGAAGGTATGACCTTCATAACCTTCGTCCGCAAGCCATTAAATCCTAAGGGAAATAACGCTTCGGAGGACGAAGGATATTAACGATTAACATTTTCTATGTTGCCTTGTTCTTAACTCTTAGCATTTGAGAACAAGTCCCCAACATTGGCGCCCACCTCCGGTGAACTCACTTCCATTTCTTGAGCTTCTTCAACACCTTCGGCAAGCATCACCTTCGTCATGCCGCCGAAGAAGACTTCAGCACCAGGGGCTGGCACACTGCAGGCGTTGGACCCCAATCAAGATGTCCTTTCTCTTAGAGAGGCACGAAGCCAGAAGAGGAAGGCTACCAGTCCAACACCTCCGGAGGATGATCTAGATCAGGAGATTCAAAATCTGGAAATCCTTCAGCAGCAGGTTCAACGCAAGAAGGAGAAGATGGCCAGGCTAGCTGAACTGCAGAGGCAGATAGACGAAGCCTCTGAAGAAGTTTGCCATCTTGCTCAGGATGAGCAACACCGAAGGCCTCAGCATCAAGATCTTCATCAGGAGGGCTTTCCCAACGAAGATGACTGGTATGACAATTTCCATCATGGGAATTTTGTTTTTGATGATGCTTCTCCCCTGTCCGCTGAGCTGCAGGCTACACCTTGGCCCCCGTCCTACAAGCCGCCTCAGCTCCCCGTATTTGATGGCCACTCAGACCCGAAGCAGTTTTTGATGAGCTACGAAGCAACAGTGTCTTCGTACGGGGGCAATGCTTCAGTCATGGCCAAATCTTTCGTTATGGCTGTCAGAAGCGTTGCTCAAACCTGGTATTCCTCCCTTCGACCAGGAACGATTACTTCATGGCAGAAGCTGAAGGATTTGCTGTTAACTAGCTTTCAAGGGTTTCAGACGAAGCCGGTCACTGCTCAGGCTCTCTTCCAATGCACTCAGGACCATGAAGAGTACCTTCAGGCATATGTCCGAAGGTTTCTACGATTGAGGGCACAGGCGCCAACAGTGCCCAATGAGATTGTCATTGAGGCTATGATCAAGGGGCTTCGGCCAGGGCCGTCAGCACAGTATTTTGCCAGGAAGCCACCACAAACGCTGGAAAAGCTGCTCCAGAAGATGGACGAATACATTCGAGCTGACAACGATTTTCGTCAAAGAAGGGAGGAGGCTTTTAGGTTTTCTGAAATGACCAGGGGCTTCGGAGGAAGGTTTTACCTGAGGCATGTCAGGTCAATTCACAATTCCACTCAGAATGATGATAAAGGGAATCAGCACCAAAGGCCACAATACTCTTCACAGGCTTCAGGGCAACAACAAAGTTCCTTCCGACCTCCAGCTCCAAGAGGCAGAGGCGCCAGGGGCTTCGGAGGAAGATTCGGCGATCAACCAAGAAGAATCTTTTGCTTATTATGCGGTGAAAACAAAGGCCATACTACCAGGATGTGCCATGTCACTATTCAGAAGCAAAAGGAAATAGCTGAAGCAGCAGCACAACAAGCTCAGCCGAAGCAGGTTATGCATACAGCTTCGTATCATTCGCCCTACATCCCAGAATATGTAGGCAACCATCCTGCAGTTTCTGTTGCTTCAGCGAGTCAGCCTCAAGCTTCCTGGCAACAGCCTCCGCCTCCACCTCCGTTGCAGCAAGGCCAGCAGCCAGAAGGGAGCCAATATGCTCCGCAACAAAGGGACTTCAGAGAACAGTCCGAAGCTCGCACGGTCAACAGCACTGTGCCAGAATCAAAGCACATCTATTGACAAATATCCTACCTTAATAGCAATCTTTTTCATTCAGTTTTATTTTCTGTAATAAAGGACATTGATTAGGTTTCATGTAATTAGTTTCGTTGATTCCTACAAGAAAAATATGTTTTCTTCACAGGCTTGTGATAATAAAAAGGACCTTCGGACTATCGACAATTCTTCGAAGCAACAAAAAAAGTCGTTCTAAGGAACGCAGAGTAAGTTTGATGAAGTCACAAAAAGTTGTTCCGAAGGGAACGCAGTGTAAGTTTTCTGCTCCAAAGTCGTTCCAAAAGGAATGCAGAGCATACAGCGAAAAGTCAACGCTGATACCGCCTAAGTAAAAGGCGAAGAAGCTCCAAAGACGTTCCTAAGGGAATGCAGAGCTTACAGCGAAAAGTCAACGCTGATTCCGCTGAAGTAAAAGGCGAAGAAGCTCCTAAGGGAGGCTTATAGCAAAAAGTTAACGCTGGTTCGCAAAAAAGATTGTGTTTTATCGCACAGATATGCGTGTACCTTCGGAATACCACTTTACATAGCATAACATCATCACATCATTTTTGCATAACATAAGCATCATACATCATAATGCATGTGGCATAAGAAAGAGATATGATATCAATCTTCGGGAAAACGCTTTGAAAAAGGAGCAATTCATGCCAAGTCACAAGGAGAAACAATATTGATCTCTGAAGCATAGCCTTGAGGAATGATTCTACGAAGCTTCAACACTTTTCGGGATACTTCGGATATTGTTGTGATAAATGGTAATACTTCTTCACGAAGCATGAAAAGAAGGGAAGGTGTTTTTTCGCCAGACTCAAAAACGGTACGTATGTAAAGTTTCATGCATCGTAAAGAAATGAACCATTAAGAAAAATAAGACAAATATATTACATACAGGATTACAAGATATTACACATGTTACATTTAAAATGTCTTTACAATAGCATTTAGTCCTCCCTAAGTACCACTTCTGCGGCTTCGTTCAACAGTCGATCAACAACTTCATCCATGATATCTTCGGCCATCTTTTTAATTTCGTCGTCCCCCTTCGGCTGAGGGTCCGAAGGCGCTTTAGTCGGATCTGAAGCAGGACACAGCTACATTGCTATTACAAATCGCAAACAGATCTTAAAAGCCTAAAGATTACAATACGATAAAAGCTATTATTTAGTACCTAATTGACCTTCGGCTTCTGCGCTCTTGTCAGCAGCCTCAGCTACTTCTCTAGCATCGTGAATGCCCTTCTCACTTCTTCGAATAATTTCTCCGGCCATTTCTCGGCCACCATTATCCCAGATATCGGTAAAAAATTTTCCACCAATTATGCTAGCTTCGGCTGAAGGATCTTTTGTATCTTCAAAGGACAAGGCAGCTTCGGACTGTGCTAAAATTTTTACATGTTCACAGCCCTTCTTCTCTAAGATAGTAGCAATCCCTCTGGCGCCAGAGAAGGCACATATATCTCCTCGGCTATTTAAGATCTCTTCGAAGGCTTCAGCTTTGTGGCCAATCCATTCGATGGCATCTTCGGGATTGCCTCTCGAAAAGTTTTCCTCACTTGAGAACGCGCCAATCTTGGCGAAGCTAGCCTTTAATTTCTTAACACAATCTATAGATTTATTGTAGCATCTCTTTTTGGACGAACGAAGCTCTTCAACAGTCACTTCTAGGTGATCTGCCCATTGATCGCTGAGTTCACGCTTTGTTTCTTCAAGTATCCGTTCTTCCTTGGCTCTGGCCAGTTGTTTCCGAAGATCTTCAATTTCGCGTTTTTGAGCTTCAGCTTGACTTTTAAAAGCAGCTTCGTCCTCCTTTATTTTATTTATCAATGAGTATAATATTTTGTCTTTTTCGAGACCTTCGTTCCTCAGTTCAATTACTTCGGAACGAAGGTTGCTCAGGGCTATAGTACAACTTTCGTCTTCAGCATTTTTCTGTGCCCTAAGGGCATTGCTAAGTATCAGGCCCTGTAAAAAGAAATATGTGTGTGTCAATAAGTTTTAACAAACGAAAAATTTTGGACTCAACGAAAAATACAAAAATTTCATTTGTCGCACCTTTAAACTATTGTAAGCCAGGCTGTCGGCCAGATCGTTCTTCGACAGCACCGAGAGCCCGTCTTCTAAAGTCGGGAATCCGAAGCTCTTGCTCATCTCCCGGCAAACAGAAATCTCCTTGCTGTCGGGAAGACAATACAAGAAGTCTTCTTCTCCACTGCCATTAAATATTAGTGCTCCCTTTGGATACTTCAGTTTTTGGGCATAGTGCTGGGCCTCTTGTTCTTCTTTATCTGTTAATTTTTTCCCCGAAGCATGACGGAAAATATAATCACGAATTTTGGGGGATGCTTCGGGGGCAACAACATCGGTTTCTTCAACAAAAGTTGGCTTTGATATTTTTTCTGCCTCATTTTCCAAGGGTTTTCCCTTTGCGGGCTTTGAGGGCCCAGCTTCAGCTTCAGCCCCTTGCTCTGGAATTTTAGAACCAGAAGTTTCAGCTGTTGTTTCAGGAGTAACAGCAGCCTTCTTCGGAGGTGTGCTCAAAGATTTGATCGTTTCTAGTACATCTAGCACATTAGCCATTCTCTTTCTCTTCGGAGTTACGGCTGGCACCTTTTCATTTTTTGCTGTCCCAATGATTGCTGTAGGACTAAAAACTTCTGATGTTTTGGAGCCCTCAGTTGTTTCTTTTATCTCTTCCATTTTTTCTGTGAATGGCGCTTCGGCCTTCTCTTTCGTTTCTGGTAACAAAATCTTTGATTGCTCCAATTTTGTCTTTATTGGCACTTCGGCCGTTTCTGCAACTTCTGGCAGCAAAGTTGGCTCGGCTGGTTTTTTAGCTTCGGTAGCCGAAGAAGTTTCTCCGGTAAACTCAGGCACCGAAGCTGGTTCAATATAGCGCGGCCGATGCGTAAGAACCTTTATCTTCTTCCTTTTCGGTTCTGGCTCGCTAGGAGCAGCTGCAGTTTCTTCTTTTGCAGAGGTTGTGTTTTTTCTTTTCTGCCTTCGGGTGGGATAGCAATAGTCAGGGTAGACAAACCCGATGGCATCAAATACCCGATTCAGCCTCTTCTTTTTTCGGCCTCCGAAGGCTGCTGACATTGCAGTATCTTCGGCCTTCGAGTAGGTCCCAAGCAGCTCATCACTTAAGTTATCAATGCTTTTCAACCATTCGTCATCTGGCTCAATAAATTTGTCTCCAAACTTAAAAGTGTATTTAAATCTGATAAGTCCACCTTCGTCGGCCTCTTTAATGGTTTCTTGTGGCATTTCCCATTTCTCTGCAAGCGGCCACACCCTGAAGGCGATATGCTCTTGTACTAAGTCCCTTGTTCCTATAAAAGAGCAGACAATGCCGAAGGCTCTCTGGCATTCTTCGGCAGCTTCATTCATTTCAACCTTCGGCCTGCGAAGGCCGAAGCTTTGCCAGATAGGGCGCATAATTATACCCTTGATATCTTCTCGTGCTTTCAGATCATTTTTTACATAAAACCATTCCGTCATCCAGCCGCTAGGCCACCTCTTCCGAAAAGTTGGCACGGGGCAGCTTGACCCAGACCGAGAAACAAAATTGTAGCAGCCAAAGTTATTGTGATATTGTTCCTTACCCCAAGGTATTGTTTCGTATGATAATTCGTGCATATTGCAGAAACTCTTTGCATTAGGCTCCAGACCTTGGCTTCGCACGGCCCACACGAAGATGTTCAGCCTTATGATTGCCTCGGGGGTAAGTTGATGAAGATAGACTTCAAAAATCTTCAGCACCTCCACGACGAAGCTGCTCAATGGCAATCGCAGTCCAGCCTTCAAAAAGCTTCGGAACACTACGACTTCATTCTCTTCGGGGTGTGGACAAGTCTTCTCCCCTTCATCGGCCCTCACAACGGACAGATCCCGGAGATACCTTCCTCTCATGTTAACAAGATGATTCTCTTTGATAGTTGATCTACCATAAACTGAATGGCTTGGTCGCCAGGGACGATCTTCGGAGTCTTCGCCACCGCTGTCCACATCATAACTTTCACTGTCACCAGTATCTTCAGACAGCCCTTCCAGAATCTCCTTGGTGATTTTTTCTGTGTTGGTCTTCGACATCGCTATAAGAAATCCTAAGTTTTTCTCTTCATCAAGACTCAGCTTCATCTCAGCAGCAGCCTTCTTAGCAGCTTCAGACATCTTCGGAAACGCTAAAAAACTGTTTTCAAAGCCGAAGCTTCAAAGCTGAAAGCTTAACAAATCACAGCGCACAAGAGCTAAAAATTGAGTGAGCGGGAGTGGTTGGCCAGAAAGCGTGCAAAATGAGTTTGCGGTATGGCCGTATTTATACGCTCGGTGCGTTGAAAGTTGAAAGACCCCACTTGTCATTGAATGTTGCTATTCTAGCAAAGGGAAGGTGTTTTTTCGGACCTTCGGCGTAAAGCCTTCGTCCATATCGCAATCTAAATTTATTATTTCAAACAAATTAATATTGCGAGGGGCTACTGTTGGGGACCTTCGGCGTCCGAAGGTCCTCAAAAACAGGATTTAACAGTATTTCTGTAGTACAATGTGTGAACAGGTACCCTCGGACTAAAATCGGCATTGCAGTAGACCGGAATAATACGAAGCTTGATACAGAGCCGAAGGTGTCGAGCAGGAAAGCTTCGGCGTAACAGCAAAGAGTGGAACCGACTTAAAGATGAAAAGGCTATTCAGACCTCGATAGACTTCTATAGAGTTATTATGAAATGTAAAGGGCATGAATGTAATTTTGTAAGGGCTGTGTCCCGTGTCTATAAATAGGTGAACAGTATCCCCGTACTGTTCACGCTGACTTGACATTTGCCTTTTTGCGTCACGCTTGTACTGTCATTTCCTTCCGATTGAAGGTACACTTGTAGTTCAATAATATTTTTGTTTATGCTCAATAATAATAAATGATTGTTCATGTTTTCTTTTACATTCTTTGTATTTCATCCTTCGTCATTGTTTGATGAATTTATGAAGGTATGACCTTCATAACCTTCGTCCGCAAGCCATTAAATCCTAAGGGAAATAACGCTTCGGAGGACGAAGGATATTAACGATTAACATTTTCTATGTTGCCTTGTTCTTAACTCTTAGCATTTGAGAACAAGTCCCCAACAGCGGCGAAGCGAGCCTTGGCCTCATCAGGGCAGTCTCCCGTGAGGAGGGGAAACTTGGACTCGACGACGCGAAGCCACACGTCGGCGTCCAACGGATCCTCTGCCTTGGTGAACAAGGGCGGCTGCGTGCTCAGAAACTCCTGGTATGTTGCCATAGCCGGAGGTCGCTGATGCTGGCCTCCACCATGATGCTGAGGGTGGGGCTGGCGCTGCAAGAGCTGTCGCAGAATCTCATTCTGCTGGGCCATCAGCTCCTGCACTGTGGGAGCTGGAGGAGGTGGCGGGGGAGCTTGCTCATTCTGCCCGCGACGCTGCCTCGCTGCCATCTGAAAACAGAGATTGTCGCCATTGTTATCCCAACTCACATTTCCGAATGACAAGATATCATCTCATATGGAAGGAAAAGGCCATAATCATAATATTAGGTTCGAAAATGAAGATAACATGGTGCCAAGGATCCCACAGATATCAAAAGTTTACAGGGTTACATTAATCAGGGGAAAGTACCCATAAGCCTAGTCCAAAATGTGATACTACTAAGCTCGCATAGGTTTCTATCCGCCTAAAAATGTCAAAGCGACTGCTTAACCCTGAGCGGTGGAAGCGACACTGGATACGGGTGGAGGCATCGCGGAGGTAGTCCCATTGGCACCAGGGGCTGGTCCTAGCTCCTCGGGAGCCTCTTCTCCCTCGCTTCCTGCTTCATTGGCCTCCATCTCCAGGTGGTGCATGTCCAAGTGGTCATTGGCTTCCTCGAGTTCCCTCTGCACATCGTGAAGCTGGTTCTCCAAGACATCAATAGTGTTGTCTCGGATCTCCACTTGCTGCTCCAGGGTGGTAATACGCTGGCTCAGCCTCTCCACCTGCAGATCCTTCTCCACCAACTCTGTGGATAGGTCGACCACAAAATCTTCCCGACTGTCGAGAGTGAGCTTGGCAGTCTGAGCGGTGTTAGCAAGAAGTGTCATAGCATCGCTCTAAAGGGCCTGAAGGCGGTACAGCGCACTCATGCACTGAACAGTGACCCTCCCAACCAAGTCAGGATACATTGCCCACACATCCTTCACATGGCTCACGCGGTTACACCACATGGGATCATCCTTCTTCTCAGCAGGGAAGAGTCCCAAGGGGTGCATCACCATCTCCAGGGGATGGTAGCCACAGAAAGTCGTCAGAGTCTTCATGGCTGCTGCCTCAACGGTGTCGTCCGTCCTGAGTCCAATCGTCTCAGAGTCAAGAGAACGCCAACCCGGCTGAAGGGGATGAGCCTCCAAAGCCAGCCAGACCCGACAACGAGGTACCCGATGCTCCTCATACAACTGCACCGTGTACAAAGGGGGCGTAGGGTAACCGGCGGAGTTAAGCACTTCCCACAAGATGGAAGGAAAGCCATCGCGAGAAAGGAAGTCAGAACTGAAACGAGAGTCTCCTCCACTGGCGGGGGTGGGTGAATTCATCTGCGGAAAGGAATCAAGATAAAGATTATGGTGGAAGGAAAAAGAAAAAGAGAGCCCGGATGATTTTAAAGAAAAGGGGGGGGTTAGCTCAATTTTTAATTCTTCTTTATTTTTTTATAATGCATGCATGCTGGAAGAAACGTTGCCTCTCAAAGGAAAATAGGGTGCCTTTTTAGGGCATCCTAAAATATAAGTATTGGCCCACAGGGCCTAATTAATTAGCCACCTATTTCTCCCTCTATGCCTAGGGCCTTTCGTCCTAGGTCTAGCGGTCTAGTCCTGACGATCCGTAACAGTTTCTAAGCAAGTTTTAGGTTTTAAAAAAAATTGGTATTCATGGTTTATTGTCCTTCTCTGTGGTGGAATTTACTCCGATACCAGCTGTGGCAGAACCACCCGAATTATTCCAGCTTAAGTGCCTAAGTCACGCCTCAGGGGCCGTAACACACTTAAATCGGAATAACCCGTCAGTCCCTCAGATCTAGTCTGATAGAGCCACTTAACCAGGATCAAATTCCACAATCTCACTCGAAGGTGAGTCACAGAAGAGATACAATAAAACAGGAAACCTCAAATTAAGTACTGAGTTATTACATAAATCGGAGTTTTTGGAGTAGCAATTAAAGTTCACAAATTAAAATGCAGCGGATAATCGATGTCGTTGGTAACGAGGAAATGGGCAAGGCCTAGCCCACTACTCCTCATGCTCCTCTCCTGCCGGAGCAACATCCCACTCGACCGTCCAACCCGGTGGCAGGGTGGTAGGCCAAGTCACACCATCAACTACATCCTGCATGGTACCTGCAAAAATGGTGCCACAAGCAAGGCTGAGTATACTAATACTCAGCTAGACTTAACCGGTGTGAGGAGTCTACTCCTCTACCTCTAGACTATGCAGCTGTTTGGCTAAGGGGTTTGGTTTGCCAAAAGCACTAGCTGTTTCTAAAATCAATTTTTAGCTTTTCAAATTCTACCATCATTAACTTAGCTAGATTTGCTCCTTCTAAGCATACATGGTAACAAGCAATTAGCTCAATCAACAAGTTATCTCATGTAATCCACATTTCACTTCTTACTCGATGCAGTACAAGGAATCAAGCAGTCTCATTAGCTGCGAGAAGCAGACGATTCGAATCGAGTTTTAACCTTGCAAGGTAAACCTAAACACACGGCATGTCAGGGTATTCCGACCCCACACATGACAACCGTCCCCATCGATTCCCCGTTCGCGTCCAGGCCTCACCGCCTTGGCATACAATGCTCCACTGACCCCGGCTGCCGCCGTGCAGTGACCGCACTTGTACCCACCATAGCTAGCATGGGAGACCCTGTCTCAGGTCGCATGAGGGATAAAGTCCGCGCCCGGCTTCACTCAGGTACTAGGTTTACCGGTTACCATTTTTCCCGGCATGTGCTTAGTACGTTCAAAAGCTTGACTCAGGTATCCACACATTAATCCTTAATTCATTTTTCCCGTCTCATGGACAAGGCATCCTCCCTGGATCCAAGTCCATGGACCAACATATATCCCATTATCAAGATGAATACAATCAATTCCTGACCTCGCGCGAGTGCTAGAAAAATCACTCGACTTCTACCGAGATCCTGATTAGCAAGCAGCTACTCGACCTAGCATACTAGTATTCATCTCAAAAAGGAATCCTAAGTTTATGCAACTAGAGGTTTCAAGCAACTCCTACACTTAAGTGCACATTACAGTCCTACAAGCATTAAGTGTAGTAAAGTAGCATATATTAACATGGTTATGCATAAAACCGGGGCTTGCCTTCAATTGCTGGGGCTGCGGGGAGATCCTCAATAGCAGCCTCTGAAGCCTGCTCCTGGTCCTCCTCTTGGACAGGTCCTTGCTCGGGGATGAGCACGTACTCTCTGTCGGCAAGATTACAATCTAATGAATGCAATGCGTAAGATATATGCATGATACAATATGTGCTTTAGAATTTACAACTTTAAAGATGTATGGTCTTTTGAATTTAAACAAGTTAACCTTACTTATGTAAAACCTTTTAGTGGTATACTTGGTAAATTGGGTTAGTTTTAATGGGATGAGGTTTATTCCTTCTTCTCTTTTCTTTAATGTTTTGGAGTAGGTTTGAACTACAAGTTGCTTTTATAAAATTCCAAAAATTCTGCAAAAATTACAGTGGCTTGCTGCTGGTGTATGATTCTCTGTCTCAAAATTTGGGGTTCAGAAAGTAAATGGTTTTCTCTGGACAAAATTACCAAATTTTAGGGCAGAAGGGGTACTTTGAACTACAACTATTATTTAACAGTGGGTAATTCTTTAAAACTTATTTTTGCTGGCTTTTAGGTGTCATAACATGACTTGATACAAATTTCTAGTCATTAATACCTTTTAATTCTTTTCCTATGGTTTTCTTAAGGTTTCTAGCCCAAGGGGTGCTTTCTACTACCACTATACTTGAAAAACATCAAACAACAGAGTTCTTATTTTTCTTAGCTAGTATTTTGTGCAAGAGCAATCATTCTGGAGTTTGGTTTCTTTTTGCTTAAGGGAAGGGGTGGTTTGCATTATTTGAATTAAATGGCCTTTCTCATAATTTACTAGCAAAAGGTATGGGTTTACTTCTTTTTTATGGGTTTGCATTTTTCTCTGGTGGATTGTCTCATCATGGACTTAGCTAATTTTTGGTTGCCCATTATTACATAAAAAAAGGGGTTGCTTATGATTTATTGGAAAAATGCCTTATTATCATTCTGTATTTATTTTCCCTACTTAAAAAGTTGGGCTGGGGTGCTCTGTATTTTTGTAGTGGGGCTCTAGTGGTTATAAGTTCACTGGATTTTTGTTAACCACTTTGGTTATGGTTTTGCAATTTTAATAATTGATTTTCAGTCTTCATAAGGCTAAACAAATCATCTTAATTTAAAACTGGTCCAAATTAATGGTCTCTGTATTTTTCCTAGGTTCTCTGTTGCATAAGTAAACTAGGAAAAATATTACTAATCACTGTTCATTAATTCCTAATGCCTTTTTGATTTTCTCTAAGTTTTGGACAAAATAGCTTTAAATGGATAACTACATCATATTTTTCAATGCTGGGGCTCCTACTATTTTTAAACAGTGTCTAATTAAGGTATAAGCATCTACAAATTTTCTTAAGCTCAGCACAAAAGAAAAACTAATTTTCCTTAATTAAACAAGGTTTAGGGGGTTTCTGTTTTTAATTTTAAGCTCTAAAATTTAGAACAGAAAGCATATGGTTCAATAATTTTAAATGATAGATCATAATATTCCAGAGCTAGCAAAATTGGTTTGACAGCTTTTCATTAAGATTTCATCAAGTTATGAATTTTCTAAGTTCTCTGGTTATTTAAAAGAATAACAGAATTGATTTAAATGGAAATCCACTTTGCACTGGGGTCCCTGGCGGTTTTTTTCTAAGTTTTCCTCGCGAATCAGTCCTTAGGTTACTATTCACATGAGTCGCTGACATTACAGAAAACCCCTCGGGTTCTACAAAACCTAACCCGAGGTCCTTCTTCTACCTCAAACAGTAGCCGCGGCGAAGAAAAGGGCGGAGGGGCTTACCGGCGGCGAGACTGTTCCGGAGAAGTGGTCGAGGATGAAGGGGAGGTCGCGGGGATCACAACGGTGTGCGGAACGCCGTCGGAGATGGCCGGAGTTGGTCGGTCCACGCGCGCAGGCGGGGATGCTCGTCGGCGGCGAGGAGACCGGCCTGGTCACGGCGAGATAGTTCAATCAAATAGGTCAGAGAGGTCCACGGGATGCCAGAGAAGCTATGAGCGCAAGGAATTGGTCGGAGACTCACTGGATAGCTCGGTCCACGCGCGGCGGCGGAAGACCGAAGTCCGGTGAGGGTGATCTCGGGCCTCCGGTGAAGTCCGGTCGGGTCCGAGGGCTTGGCAAGCTTCACGGGCTACTGGCGGAGCTAGCCGAAGCACTGGTTGGGCTGGAGGGTGGCTGGAGTGAGCTGGCCACAGCGGCCGAAGCTCTGGCGGCAATGGCGGGCGGAAATACGCTCGCCGGAGCTAAGGAACGGTGGCTGGCCGGTGAGGGTGAGTGCGGGGCGAAGTGGGGCGCGCCTGGGGAGGCTTTATAGGCACGACGCGGTGCACGGGCGGTCGTGGACCGGCGAGTGCGCGCGGGCGTGCACTGGGAAGGCGCGGTGCGCGAACGGGCGTGAACCAGGGGTGTCAGCCGCGGTCGAACACGTGTTCCCGTTGCCTCTACCCCTGTTCAAGCGCCGATTGGGAGCAAATCTTCGCGAATTTGGGCAAGATCACTGCAAGGGATTTGTTCACCAGACCAAGCTTTGTCTTTTGTGTATGGACGACGTGCGGTTTTAGGCTAGGGACAGGGAGTTGTAGCGTCACCAAGGTGCCAGTGTCAGAATGCCTGGTCCCGAGGTTGAGCTGCGCCAAAACCGTGTCAAATGGATTTGGTTTGAGTTCAAATTTTCCCAGAATGTGTTCAAGGTAATTTGGCACGACTTTAATATTTGGATCTTCTGGCTTTGAGTTTGGAAAAGCAGAGAACACAGATGATCTTTGAGAAGAGGTCTGAAATTCAGAAATTCAGAAATCTGAATTTCCCTAAGGGTTCATTGATCAAGGGCTGTTTTGGGGATTTAATTGAGTTATTTTGGCTAAGCCTTCTTAATCTTTCTTGTTACTTAGTAAATATACTTTAACTTATATAATTGGCTCAACTCAAAATTTTAAACTTTTCATTCTCTTTTTCACATTTCCTTGAATCTTGTTCCTGGGGTTCACTTAGGGTTTTGAATTAGGGTTGCACATTCTTATCTTTCAAAAGTCTCAATTGTTTTGATCATGACACTTTAAGTATATATGCTTGGTGAATTCTTTCTCACTTAAATTGTTTTGATGCTCATGCTTACTTGGGTTCACATAAAATGATGGTTCTTGGTTTGGCTTTTTAAGAGAAACCCTAGGTGACACTGGGGTGTCACAGAAGACGTCGCCGAGTCCACCGCCGCCGGGCGGGCTGACGGCCGTCGTTGTCGTTGTCGCGCGACGGAGGAAGGAGTACCATGTCGTAGCTGCCGTCGAGGGGCATGAACTCGAGACTCCCAAAACAGAGCAGTGTCCCGGGTTGAAGAGGTTGCTGGAGACTACCCATCTGGAATTTGACGGGAAGTTGTTCGTCAACACGCAGCAGGCCCCTACCTGGCGCGCCAACTGTCAGCGTTTCGACCCTGGGAGGTCCCTGGACCGACGAGTAAATTGTCGCTGCGTGCCCCAGCCCAGATGGGTTGGCGCGAGACGGAACACAAAGAGGGGAAAACCGCGACTTCGTGTTGTCCTGCGCCAGAGTGGATGCGCTTGCAGTAGGGGGTTACAAGCGTTCGCGAATGAGAGAGAGAGTCCCGCGCGACCACCCTCCTCGTACGAGGGCCCTGGACCTTCCTTTTATAGATGTAAGGAGAGGATCCAGGTGTACAATGGGGGGTGTAGCAATATGCTAACGTGTCCGGCAGAGAGGTGCCAGAGCCCTATGTACATGCCAACGTGGTTGTCGGAGAGGTGCTAAAGCCTTGTGCATGCGATGTCGTGGTCGTCGGAGGAGCGCTTGAGCCCTGTGCATGCGATGTCGTGGCCGTCGGAGGAGCGCTTGAGCCCTGTAGAAGCACAGCTGTCGGGGCTATCGGGACCTTGCTGACGTCTCCTTGCTTCCGTAAGGGGCTGAGAGCCGCCGTCGTCATGGACGCACGCGGGGAGCCATCATTACTTGTCACCGAGGCGAGCCTGGATGGGACGCCGGTCTTGTTCCCCCATAGTCTGAGCTAGCTAAGGGTAGGGCAATGATGTACCCCCTGCGGCATGGTCGGTCCGAGCCCAAGGTCGGGCGAGGAGGAGACTCCTCCTGAGGCTGAGGCCAGGGTCGGGTAAGGACGCGATTCCTCCCGAGGTCGAGGTTGAGTCCGAGCCGTGGGGTCGGGCGAGGCGGAGACCGCCTTCCGAGGTCGAGGTTGAGGCTGAGCCTTGGGGTCGAGCGAGGCGGAGACCGCCTTCCGAGGTCGAGGTTAAGGCCGAGCCTTGGGGTCGAGCAGAACAGAGACCATCTTCCGAGGCCGAGGAGGGGGCCGAGCCCTGGGGTCGGGCGAGGCGGAGCTTCCTGTGGCGCCTGAGTAGGGGTGTAAACGGTACGAATATTATCCGACCATCCGACCGTCCGAAGAGGCTAATTATTCGGTTGGATAGTTTTTTTTGGATATCCGCAGAATTTTTGGATTTCGGATTCGAATTCGGATAGTACAGTTCAGATATCGGATACGGATATGATATGACTGATATCCGTCAGATTTTGGATATCCATATATCTTCTCGGATAACTATCCGGATTTCATATTTCGGATATCCGGATATCTACCCAGATATCTTACCAGATTTTAGATTTCAGATATTCGGATAGTTACATGTGGAATCGCCCTAAATATCCAAGTTTCAACATAATCAATACTTCACTTTATCATTTTCATACGGGGATTTGAGGTTATGTTCTTATATAATGTTTATTGTTCCTGGTAACATATTTGCAATTTTCGGTCGATAGTGGAATATTTTATGAATTTAAATGCATTTTGATAGTTTTTTAGAAAAAATATAATAATACACAAATAGTCTCAAAAAATCATGAAATTTGACGGAGGAGCAATATATGCCCATATAACATCCTCAAAAATGTTTGGGTCATAAAAATCTAAAGATTGCCAACATTTCTTTCAATTCACTCTCACTTGTTACGTGAGTTACATGTGATATCACCTTAATTATCCAAATTTTAACATAATCAATACTTCACTTTATCATTTTCACATAGGGACTTCATATTATCTTTAATAGAATGTTTATTGGGTCCTGGTAACTTATTTGCAATTTTTGGTAGACACTAGATTATTTTATGATTTTAATTACATTTTGATGATTTTTTGTAGAAATAAATTAATAATACACAAATAGCCTTAGAAATTAATAAAATTTGATGGAGGGTTAGCATTTGTCTACATAAAATTCTAAAAAAATGTTTGGACCATAAAGTCCATAAGATGCCAGTGATTCTTTTCATTTTTTTACACTTGTTGTGTGAGTTACACGTGAAATTAGCTTAAGTATCCAAGTTTCAACATAACATTTACTTCACTTTCTCATTTTCATGTAGGGACTTGAGGTTATCTTCTTATGGAATGTTTATTAGTCTTGATAACTTATTTGCAATTTTTGGTCGATACTATAATATTTTATGGATTTAAATGCATTTTGATGATTTTCTACAAAAAGAAATTAATAATATACAAATAGTCTCAGAAATTCACGAAAATTGGCGTATGAGTAACATATGTCCATATAGCATTCTCAAAAATGTTTGAACCATAAAAACCACAAGAAGTCATCAATTATTTCATTTCATTTCCACTTATTTGTGAAACCCGTAATGATTACAACCACAATAATAATAAGTGAAACCACATATCATAATAACACGTGAAACCACATATCATAGTTCTCAATATTTTATGAATTTAATTGCATTTTAATGATTTTCTACATAAAGAAAATAATAATACTCAAAATAGCCTTAGAAATTCATGGATTTTTATGGAGGTGTAGCATATGTGCACATATAATCCTAAAAAATGTTTGGACTAAAGGAGGGGCTAAATGATTACAACTATGATATGTGTCGAATGGTGTCTTACACGATATCCGACAAAAATATTCGTTACCGACGCTATCCGTGTCCGATTAGCTCCGTATTCGATCCACGACTATCCGTATTTGTATTCGAAAACATCCGTATTTGTATTCGTATTCGAACTTATCCGTATTCGAATTCGAATCCGACTAAAAATATGAAACAAATATGATTTCATTGGTATCCGTCCGTATTCGATCCGATTACACCCCTACGCCTGAGGCTGGACTCGGCTGCTGTCAGCCTCACCCTGGCGGGTGGCACAGCAGTCGGAGCAGGACAGGCGGCGCTGTTTTCCTGTCAGGTCAGTCAGTGGAGGGGCGAAGTGACTGCGGTCACTTCGGCCCTGTCGACTGAGGAACGCGCGTCAGGATAAGGTGTCAGGCGATCCTTGCATTGAATGCTTCTGCGATACAGTCGGTTGGCGAGGCGATCTGGCCAAGGTTGCTTCACTACGAAGCCTGCCCGAGCTGGGCCTCGGGCGAGTCGAGGGTGCGCCCGTTGCTTGAGGAGGCCCTCGGGCGAGGCGTGAATCCGCCTGGGACTACTGTTCCCGCCCGAGGCTGGGCTCGGGCGAGGCGAGATCGCGTCCCTTGAGTAGACGAGGCCTTGACCTGAATTGCGCCCATCAGCCTCTGCAGTTTGCGCTGATGGTGATTACCAGCCGAGTTTAGGAGTCTTGGGGGTACCCCTAATTATGGTCCCCGACACTATACGACATCAAGCGGACAACGTGGGCATGATACAGTCCCTTCGCCTCCTACTTGGCCTCTATTAAGTTGCATGCACCAACCAATTCAACTTAAAAGCTTAAGCTGATAGAAAGTGGTGGACAATTCGCTTCAAGCCTCTCGGGTCTCAGACGTGGAATATGAGCGAACAATAGTTATTTTATTTAATTGTGCTAACCAGGATTCGAACTCGAGAACTCTAGCTCTGATACCATGTGGAAAACTCTAACCCTAAAAAGGGGTTGGGTGATGTATTAATAGACTAAGTTAGTTAGGCCTAGCCCATTACACAGGGGTGAGAAGGTAAATACACGGGGTAAACCCCAAACACTAAATTGGTACTCTAACAGTAAGAACCGTTGTACTCAACTTTGATCTTTGGATCGCTTGAGAGGGGTTGAGTGCAACCCTCGTCCATTGGGACGCCACACCATGAAGTTGGCAAGCATATTACGCTTGACCGAACCACGGGATAAAAATCGTCATGTCTCTTATCTCTTTACTTTACTACGATTTGAGTCTTCCTTTGAGCTTATACTTCACTTACATATTGCTTCTAATTTAACACACATATCAAGAGAGCAATCAAGTGAAGAGTCTTTCTTTCTCTCCTCTACTCTCAAACTTGGTTTTATTTTCTCTAATCCATATTATAGATCAAGTTTGTGTTGTTTTGAGCGAAATTGCAGGATCACCTATTCACCCTCCCCCCTTCTAGGTGCTCTCAAGAAGAGCACTGAAAAGAAATATAATCGTGTAATAATGGTTCAGAAGGATAGCAAGAAGCATAAATCTCTACTACTACTTATGTTATTAACGTAGGCGTGCACATTTTGCTTTGGTGCACTGTTCTGCCGTTGCGCGCGCTCCCTCATTTACCACCGGGAAATCCAGCCCCGCGACGCTCCTACCAACCCCGCACCGTCACCTTGCCTATGCCCTCGTCGTGTCCCCGCTTGCGGCCACACTCTCGCTTGACCCCTCCCCGCACCCCTCGCCTACGCCCGGACACGCGCCCACGCCCGCGGATTTCGCCTGCCCTAGCTCCCTCGCCCGCGATTGCCCCTAGCCCGCGAGATGTCGCCGCCCACCGTGCCTGCGATTGCGCCCGCTGCGCGCATCGTCCTCCTCCTATTCCGCCCCAATCACCTCTGGTTCTCAAGTATGGGGAGGAAGGGAAGGTGGTGGAGCGAGTGAACCTCGCCACTCGGCAACTGCGCCTACTGCCGAAGCCCGTTGTCCGGATCTGCGGTCTCCTCGCGCTCGACGTCTCCCGCGACCAGCTCAAGGTTAGATACTCGTACCACATTCATGTCGTCTCCCTAAAAATATGCAGCGGATTAACCTTGTGAATTTTGATCGGTAATACATATAATAATGATGGTTTCCTAAATATAGTAGAGATTCCAGGGATCTGGGAAGTTCTTGCCATGTTAGAGACAAGAATAGTCGGGAATTGAGAGGATCTATACAACAAGCAACACGAGAGTAAGGATAAGCCTGGCATTTTTCGTACGTTGATGTAATCCTTATTTTTCTAGGTTTTTGACAACCGGTCCATACATGTTTTTGACCATGCATAATCTTATTTGTTTGTTGCTGGGCCAAGAAATCATATTATATGTACGATGTTTGTTTGATTGGCCTAGATTGCATCTAAGAATTGTGTTTATTTTTCTAAGAACAAGGATGACTGCTACCCACAGATAAAGGATAAACAAAAGAAGTTGTTCGAGCCACATCTTAAGATGGTGTGACGAGTATGCTGATTTTGTGTGTCATTTACCTACTCTATGTCTGGGCTATTGCCGCGCTGTTTCATATATTAGTTCATAGTTTTGATATCTGACTGATGATCCACAAAATGAAGCGTAGAAAGCGAATCAACATGCAATGGTTGCTGAGAAGAAAAGGATGGAGCGTCGCAGCGAGAGCCGACAGCGTCGCAGCACCAGAGCGCTCGTCCTCAGCCTTGCCCCACCTTTGGCCCAAGCATAGGCACCATAGTCGCCCTCTCCGACTCGGTCACTTTGTTGCGTGTAGATACAATGTTTTTGATAGTTGGATAGTAAAATGTATGATTAAGATTTAGTACCGCTGGCATCATATATGCTACCGTTGTTTTACTTGGTCTTAAGTAAACCTTGTTGTTCTGTCACTTTGTTTTTTGGAGCTTTATTGCACCTGTGAAACTAGAGATTGGTTATGACTAGCACTGCTTTTTCTATAAATGGTTTCAGTGTTTCACATTGATATGCACTAGCAATTTCGATTTGATTTTGTTTCTATGGTGGTGATTACCACAAGTTCGCTAAGTGGTCGGAGAGGTTCAAGTCGATGGATTTGCACCCCACTAAGTCATGGTAAGTTCAGATTCTTCTTCAAGGGTCATTCACTGAATTTTCACCGTTTTTTCTGCCTGTGCAGCATGCTTACGCTTTGGTATGCTTGTTATTATTGTTGATGACAGTTTCTTCCAGCTAAATATGTTAAGCACACATATTAGTTCATTGTTAGGCTCGACTCTAATGTCATATAGGCCAGGAAATACATCCTATGTTCATGGAGGCAGTACCAATATAATATGGGTGTCCTATATTGATGAATTGTACTGTAACCAATCGGTTTCCTTGTTTTGATGATGATTCATATGACATACTAATGAATCAAACTGCTACCTGCAAGTTCTGATGGCACAGCTAGCAGGGTTTGCAAACACCATGTACGTTTGTATGAGTTTTAGGTTCCACCCCAGCATACATCTTGATGCACGCATTTCGATAATCAACAAAGGGCTAGGCCAACTTCTTATAAATCACATCAATGGTTTATCCTATATTTTTCTTTCAGGCTTTTTACCCTCTCTGTTCAAAAAGAATGTAAGTATGAGCTACGTATCAGTTAAAATGATTCACATTTATTTAACGTTTGTATCGATATATTGTACAACTTAGCTGTGTGTTTCAGGTAGATCAATAGAGGCAATCCAGTTTGTTTCCATTCAAATGCCCCACACACATGTACTTTTAGTTTATTTTTTTGCAAATGTCCCACCCACCTGCAATAATAGTTTTTTCTTGCAAATGTCCCACTCACCTGAAGTAGTTTTTTTCTTGGAAATGTTTGTCCAACTCGTAGGTTGCCAAACTAATCACCAAATTCTGGAAGTATGTTCTGTTTCAAATAGGGACCAAAAGCTTGAATGATATTTATTTTACTTGTTGGTCTAGATTTTTTGCCAAATATTTATTCAGTTGTTAACCACTGCAGGACCAGCGGTACTTGATCGAGAAGATGCATATTTAGCTCAAGCTGTTTTTGAACATATGCAACTAGATGACAATGAGGTATTTGGATATTAGAGGTTTTAAAAGTATTCTAGATTCTCGAGCAAGTGCTTTTTTGTTTACAAATAATGATCTCATATGACTGGTTTAATGTTGTATCGGCTCGCTCATGTGGTCTTTAAGGACACATGTTTCAATTTTCTTTATTGTTGTGTTCTTGTAAGCACCAACAACAATCAAGAGTGTTTGTTCATCTTGTGGTGTTTTCAAATAATCTAAGCGAGATTATTTGTACAAGTGACAAAAAATATGTGGTTATTTGTAAAATTGAAAGGGAAATGTGCCCTTGGGCCATTTCTATTATATTTTAGTGATTAAGTGTCCAACACATACTAAGTGAGTTGAGTATGTGCCAAATGAAAAGGTAAGTGCAAATCATGTAACAAGGTACGTTTCTAGACTTAGTACATTGTTTTGAGTACTAACATGTCTTGTCTAAGTGCTAGAAACAGAGAAAAGAGAAGAAGAAAAGGACTTGGCTCTAAGCAGCCAACACTCAGCTCAGTCTGGCACACCGGACTGTCCGGTGGTGTGTCCGGTGCACGAGGCTGGCTTCCGGCGAACTGGCCACTCTCGGGAAAGTTTGGTGGCGTACGACTATAATTCACTGGACTGTCTGGTGGTGCACCGGATTGTCCGGTGAGCCAACGGCCGCCAGCGCTACGGTCGGCCGCGCAATCCGCGGGTGACGCGTGGCCCGCGCCAACGGTCGGCAGGGGCACCGGACTGTCCGGTGCGCCAACTGTCACGGCGCTACAACGGTCATATGCGCCAAATTAGGAAGGAGATCCGCACCAGACCATCTACAGTAGCTGTCCGGTGGTGCACCGGACTGTCCGGTGCGCCACCCGACAGAAGGCAACTTTGGCCTTCCTTGTTGGCCTCCAACGGCTCCTAGCTGCCTTGGGGCTATAAAAGGGACCCCTACGCGCATGGAGGAGTCACCCAAGCACACTCTGAGCATTCCAAGACTTCTAGTCCTCACTTTCACACAATCATTCATCGTTCTTGAGATTGGAGCACTTTTCGAGTTGTAAACTCCACACGCGTGTTTTGTGTGCTCATCTTCTCACTTGTGTGCGTGCTTGTGGTGTGGATTTAATTCTAGTGTGCGTTGCTCTTCCCAACCTTACTCTGTGCTTTCATTGTGATCTTTGTTGTAAGGGCGAGAGACTCCAACTTGTGGAGATTCCTCGCAAACGGGAAAAAGAGATAAGCAAAGAAAGCCATGGTATTCAAGTTGATCATTGGATCACTTGATAGGGGTTGAGTGCAACCCTCGTCCAATGGGACGCCACAACGTGGAAGTAGGCAAGTGTTACTTGGCCGAACCACGGGATAAAATTGTGTGTCTCTTGTGTTGATCTCTTTGTGATTGTCTTGGCCACAAGAACTCACTTTGTAACTACTTAGTCACACTAACATTTGTATAACCAAGATTTGTGACTATTACTTGTTGAATTTTACAGGATCACCTATTCACCCCCCTCTAGGTGCTCTCAATTGGTATCAGAGCCGTTCTCTTCACGTAAGGGACTAATCGCCCGAAGAGATGGATCCTAAGGGAAAGGGGATGGTGGTCAACGACAAGGAGAAGGAGTCCCTCTTCAACGAGCCAAGGGACGACAAGCCCACTGACTCTGGCTTGAGTCATAAGAAGAAGGATGGGAAGAAGAAGAGGCGCATCAAGAAGATCGTCTACTACGACAGCGATGAATCTTCTTCTTCACCAAGAGACGACGACGATGACTCGTCTAAAAAGAAACCGGTTAATTCAAATTATTCATTTGATTATTCTCGTATTCCATTCAATTCCAATGCTCATTTACTTTCAATTCCACTTGGTAAACCTCCACACTTTGATGGAGAGGACTACTCTTTTTGGAGTCACAAAATGCGTAGTCACTTATTTTCTCTCCATCCTAGTATTTGGGAGATAGTTGAAAGTGGAATGCACTTTGATAGTACGGATAACCCTGTGTTTATTGACGAGAAAATTCATAAAAATGCACAAGCTACCACTGTTTTGCTAGCATCTTTAAGCAGGGATGAGTACAACAAGGTGAGCGGCTTGGACAACGCCAAGCAAATCTGGGACACCCTCAAAATATCACATGAGGGAAACAACGCCACCATGATCACCAAAATGGAGTTGGTGGAAGGCGAGCTGGAAAGGTTCGCTATGATCAGGAGAGAGGAGCCAACATAGACGTACAACAGGCTCAAGACCCTGGTCAACAAGATTAGGAGCTATGGGAGCATGAGATGGATGGACCACGACATCGTCCGACTTATGCTCAGGTCCTTTACTGTTATTGACCCTCATCTTGTGAACCTCATCCGTGAAAATCCCAGGTACACAAAGATGACGCCCGAGGAGATACTCGGAAAATTTGTGAGCGGGCGCATGATGGTCAAGGAGGCAAGGTATGTTGATGATGCATTAAACAGCCCCATGCCCATCTATGAGCCGCAGCCCGTTGCACTCAAGGCAACAAGCAGCAGGGAGGTGCTACCAAGCAAGGTGGCACAAGTTGAGGCTGCCGGGCTAAACGAAGATGAGATGGCTCTAATCATCAAGTGTTTCAAGACCGTGCTAAAAGGACGCAAGGAGTATCCCAACAAGAGCAAAGCAAAGGGAAAGCACTCCTGCTTCAAATGCGGTAAGACTGGTCACTTTATTGCAAACTGTCCCGATAATGATAGTGACCAGGGACAAGAAAAGAGCGGGAAGAGGGAGAAGAAGAAGGCCTACAAGAAGGCGAAGGGCGAGGCGCATCTTGGCAAAGAATGGGATTCAGACTGCTCTTCCTCCGACTCCGACGACGAAGGACTTGCTGCCTCAGCCTTCAACAAGTCCTCTTTCTTCCCCAACGAACGCCATACTTGCCTCATGGCAAAAGAGAAAAAGGTAAGCATTCGAGAAACCCCTAAGTATACTACTTCAAGCGATGATGATTCTAGTGATGATGAAGTAGATTATACCGGTTTATTTAAGGGTTTAGATAGAGCAAAAGTAGATAAAATTAATGAGTTAATTGATGCTTTAAATGAAAAGGATAGACTTTTAGAAAAGCAAGAGGATATTTTGTATGAAGAGCATGATAAGTTTGTTAGTGTGCAAAAATCTCTTGCTTTAGAGGTTAAAAGGAATGAAATGCTATCTTCTGAATTATCTGCTTGTCATGAAACTATGTCTAGCTTAAAGAGTGTTAATGATGATTTAAATGCTAAGCTAGAAGTAGCTAATAAATCTAGTTCATGTGTGAAACATGTTGTAATTTGCAGTAGATGCAAGGATTTTTATATTAATGATTGTAATGAAATCTTGCATCTATTTCTAAATTAAATGATGAAGTGGCAAGTCTTAATGCTCAACTTAAGACTTGCAAGATAGATTTTGATAAATTAAAGTTTGCTAGGGATGCCTACACAATTGGTAGACACCCCTCAATTAAGGATGGACTTGGCTTTTGAAAGGAAGCCAAGAACTTAACAAGCCAAAGGGCTCCCATTCCCAACAAGGAGAAAGGGAAGGCCCCTATGGCTAGTAGTAATCAAAAGAATCATGCTTTCATGTATAATAGGAAAATTGCTAGTCACAATAGGAGATATGATCATGATGCTTGTGATTCACATGCTATGTTTGCTTCAAGTTCTAATTTTAATGGTAGGCCTAGGAGAAATTTTGTGTCTCATGCTCCTAAGAAAATGTGTAATAAACCTACCACTGTCTTTCATGCTTGCAACACTACGTTTGTACTTTCATGGAAAAATGAAAAAGTGGTTGCTAGAAAATTGGGATCCAAATGCAAAGGAGACAAGGCTTGCATTTGGGTACCAAAATCTATTGTGACTAACCTTGTATGACCCAACAAGAGTTGTGTACCTAAAACCCAAGCCTAATTTGCCTTGCAGGTTTATGCATCCGGGGGCTCAAGCTGGATTATCGACAGCGGATGCACAAACCACATGACGGGGGAGAAGAAGATGTTCACCTCCTACGTCAAGAACAAGGATTCCCAGGATACGATTATTTTTGGAGATGGGAATCAAGGCAAGGTCAAAGGTTTGGGAAAATAGCCATCACAAGCGAGCACTCTATTTCCAATGTATTTTTAGTAGAGTCGCTAGGCTATAATCTCCTGTCTGTAAGTCAATTGTGCCACATGGGCTACAATTGTTTGTTTACAAATGTTGATGTATCTGTTGTTGGGGCGAAGGCGAAGATGCTACCCTTCGCTCCAGGCCTTCGTCAACTCGCTGCACCAACGGAGGCAAGATAACTGGCGCGGCCCGCCCTTTGTCCTCTACACTGCAAGACGAAGGCCTACGACGAAGTCTCTCCATTCCATGTCCTCACCCGACCTGGAGGCCTACGTGGGATTCAGCCCATTGTAACAGGCCCCGCACGAACAAGCGTGTTACGGGCCTGATTTGTAATAGCCTTTCTGTAATGACAGTCTGTAACCCTCCCTTATGGGAATACTAGGCATGTGCCCGTGCGTTGCCACGTACGCACAATTACATAAAAACAAACATAAATATCCTAGACATCAATATACCACAAATCATTTGCACAAATGAATACCACCACAACTATAGATAGACAAATCACACACTACAATCCACCAGATTTTTGTCGCCCCTTGCAACAATACAAAAGTTGTTTGATAAAACTATAGTGTGCAACGATTACATAAAAATAAATATATATTCTCGACATCAATATATCACAAATCATTTACACAAATGAATGCCACCACAACTATACACAGACGGATCACACCTACAATCCACCGGATTTTTTCCCTTCCCTATGCGTCCAATGTAATACAACAATAATATAGGCTTGATATGGCAAGACACCTATGTGACCTGTGCGATGGTCGATCCGATCGATCAGATGGTCACCTTGGTCCAGAGAGCTCCATGGCTTCTACACCAAGTGAGCATTCGTCTGCTGCAAAATCCATGTAGTTTTGAAGTAGGAGCTCCGATGAGACGAACTCTGGCATGTCCACGTTCTGTGACACCTCCCATCTCTCTACGAGTATGTCTCCTTCCAGCATCCTGATCACCTCGAACATTCTAGGTCAGTGAGACAGGTGGTACTGACTCAACCCTGTCCTAGTTGCTACCCAGGCCTTTGTCCACCATCATGCCTAGTTGCTTTTCTTGATGAAGTTTCTTAACCTGGAAACATGGTCATGGCAATAACAGAAGCTTGCAATTCTCAAAGAACTCTCAAGAGACTGAACTGAAGGGCAAAGCAAAACAAGGTATAAAATATAATAAAGGAAACATAGGTGATTTTCATCTATAAGTTTTAAAGAAAATCTGAAATTGGATAAGTAAACACAAGATGCATGCTTACCCAGTCGAGCACTCTACCTTTCTGATTTGCTACTCTTCCAAAATACAACGCCTTCTGACCAGTGATCAACTTGACTAACAGAACCCTAAATCCAAACACATCAGACTTCTTTGATGACTGGCCAGTGAAAGTTGAAACATGATAACATTACACAGTTTGAGTAAATAAAAAGCAGCATGACAAACAATGTAGTATACCAAGTTAAATTTTCTAACATCCGGTTTGTTTTGATAGCAAATAGTTTCCAGACACATCCTTCAAAAACCATACAACTGGTGGCCATGATTTTTGTTTCTGTAGAAGAAGAAGCAGTGAGACAACAAAGTAGAATGCAATACAATGATCTGATGAGCTTGTAAAACACTCCCTACCACATGAATGTCAGATAAAGTACTTGGATCTAGATAAAACAGTTACATCTACAACCTGAACTTGAGTGACATTAGTTTATCTCATTAGTCATCAGTAATAATCAATATGTTCCAAGTGCACACAAACGCTTACACAGCAGCAATGTAGCACCATTAAGACAAAAAGAATACCTGAGTAATCAGGCCAAGCTGGCATGGGCTGAATCTAGGGAGGACCATGATCTAGTAATTCTAGGATTGGACAGGTGTATAAGTACTCTCATTCAATGCAGCAGAACAACAAGTAAAAATGTAGTAGAATGCAAAATCACAAGAGCTAAATCTAGTAAGGGTAATTATAGGAATGTACTTGATAGTGAAGCTATCATCCTCGACGTGGGTCTTCACAAGGGACTCTGGAACCCTCTTCTTGAGTTGTCAATGCAGTAGAACAAGTAAAATTGTAGTAGAATGCAAAATCACAAGAGCTAAATCTAGTCCGGGTAATCCTAAGAATGTACTTGATAGTGAAGCCATCATCCTCGACGCGGGTCTTCACAAGGGAGTCTGGGACCCTCTTCCCGAGCTCCTTGAGCACCTCGGCGAGCGGCTTGCCGATGTTCTCGGTGAGGGCAACAACCTCGCTGTCGGCGAAGTCACAACATCCTAGCTCGTAGCACTCCTGCACCTGCGCATGCAAATAGATGCCATCTGATCAGTAGGAACACACGGCTTAATAACCAACAATTTGTTTCAGCTTATTAAAAACATAGACAACTGCATTTTCTAGTTTTATTTTTTTGAAATGCATTTTAATTTTATTTCCCCTATTTTTGTTTCTAATCATGGATGCTACCTGCTGCTCCAACCAATACAATGTTCTCAAGCTGAAAAGGAGTTTAGGTGTTCCGAAGATGCAGCAGCTACCAGACTTCACTGCAGAAGGGCTTCACTTGTCTGAGATTTCTACAGTGTCGAGTTTGTGCCTAGATGATGTTTTAATTTCTTTAGCAATACACCATATTATGTGTGACATTTCACATCATACCATTCTTTGTAGACAATGCTATATACAATATCTTGATTATGGCAAACAATGCCACAGTGAGGGAGGCTCTTGGGATTTGAAAGGTACGAAAGCCTTAAGCTATTGCAGAACAACTTGTTTCTGCATCCATACGAATTTTATTGTGGCCAACATCATCATGCTAGATTCATTAGTATGTCACTATTGGCGAGATTTTAAGTTGTTTTGAACACAACTTGTTTGTCCTTTGTTCCCTTTAACATGTGGGAGTGTTAGCCCAATTTATTTCATTATGATTTGTAAAGGTAAAGTGGATGTAAAACTCTCTGGTATAATTATGCTCTACAATGCAGGGAACAGTTCCCCTATGGTTAGGATGCAACACAAGCATATCGTATTTGAAAGATATTAAGAGTTCAGTGAAGTATCATTTGAATGTGACCATCAAAGGATACAAAAGTTTATAGTGGTGATCATGACATGGTTGTACCTTATATTGGCACACAATCCTGGATTAGATCCCTTAATTTCTCTATTGTGGATGACTGGAGACCATGGTATGTTGATGGACAAGTTGGAGGGTAAGTCATTTTTTTCTCCTGCATGGTAAGAGTGCTTAATACTGGACCCAAGTGGAACTCAGACATGCAACTTTCACCCTCAGGGGAAAATACATAAATCAGTCTGACATTACACATATATGTTATGTCCATATATACAATTTGTACTCAACTAACCTCACATTTGCAACGGTGAAGGGCACTGGATGTTCGTAGTTTCATCTAAATTTCCAATTAGGTGCTCGTTTTCTTGGTTTGGTATATCAAATGACATGGTTGTTGTGTGATACAATGTGCAGTAAAGAAGAGCCATACTGACCATGTATAGCCCAGAGAAAGAAATCAATTGATAAATAGATAAACGAATAAAAGCTTAACAGGTCAATAAGTACATTCATATGATAAATAGACTACCAAATAGATAGATCTATTCATAGACGAAATTACTGAACAATTAAATAGCCGTACGTGAGTAGTGACTTACTGATATGCAAGTACGACCTTAGAGATGCCACATTACCACCTGCATATAAATGGAAGATCTTTACATATTATTGAAAAGTTAGATGTGAAAAGTTAGAGATGCCACATTACCACTTGCATATAAACTTGAGATTTGTTTGATTTCGTGGTATGTGACATAGCATGTATTTTCTACAATAGAAAATAGCAGATGTCAGTAATCCTACCACCGGTGTGGCAGTTTCATATTCCCAGTTCTTCTGGCGTGCTGCATTTTAAAAAGTTTTAATTAAATGGACGATGTCTGGTGCTTTCGCATGAAAAACGTTTTCATTGGATATTTGCTTGTTCGGTGGCGGAAGGAATTACCGATGGAGTCTGCGCGGTCGTGCATGTCGCTTCTCACCTTTTAGTTCTGTGATGTCTCATCAGATGCCCGATCGGCCGGAGAACACGACGCCGCCCGACGGCGAGATCATGCACTCGAAGGTGATGTGGTCCTACGATGCCAGGGCCCCTGAGAGTTTGAGACAACAAAAAATAAAAAAATAAAAAAATTACAGCGAACCGTGGACTTTGCAGAGTGCAGCTTCGCAGGTATCGGCATTTGGGTCATGAAGCATCTTCTGCAGCTACGATTTGCAGAGTGCAGCTTCGTAGGTCCCAAGCTTCATGAATTCGACTCCAAGGCGCTTCACCTGTTCGCTCCACCAGCGAATCTGCACTTCCGCAGCTACCGCACGATGCTGTGACGGGATCAAGCCAGCGCCAATTGTCCTCCTAACAAATTTACCTCCCACGGTCGCACCCAACAGCCGAGCAAAGAGGCACGCCGCGACGGCATACCGCCGAACACCTGGTGGGAGTGCACCCGACCCGTCTACGGAGTCACACGGGACAACGACGCACGCAAGGAGAGACATGGAAGGCAAGCAAAAGGACAGGAGGAAGAGCATGCGACGTGACGTGAGGGGGATGGAGGCAGGAGGCGTACCGCGACGGCGAAGAAGGTCTTGTCCCTGATCTCGGAGAGCACCGTCATGGCCAGCGACTTGCTGAACCCCTGGATGCATCCACGCAGAAACACGAGCAACAAGCCAAGCCACCTCCTCTGCTTAACTAACACACCTGAATGAAGAAGAGGAAGTGAGAGGGAGGAAAGGTGACCCCGAGCAGAGACGGTGCCGTTTTGGAGGAGAGCGGCGGGGCTCCGTGATTTCGATCTCACGGGTCGCGGGATTGAGGTAGAGCAGCCGAGGCGAGGCGCTGCGGGCGTGGGGATCTGATTTGCAGGGAGGATCTGAGGGGGATGGGGATCAGTGGAGCAGGCGGGGGAACGTGGTTTGCGCGTGCGCGGAGGGGGCCGAGCGAGGGCATGGCTGAGCGAGCGAGGATCGGGTGCTGGCGCATGCTCGTTGGCGAAGGGGGAGGCGGATCCGCCATGCGCGGGCATGCGGCTGGCTGTGCGCGGAGGGGGCCAAGCGGGATGGAGGCAAAATCCGCTGCACCCGCCATCCATGGCGGCATTTGCGGGGGCAGGGGCCTGCGGATTGCGGAGATCGCGCCCTTCCATCGACGATGGAGGCTGGCGGGCGGTGTGGGAGAGGGGGCAGGGTCATGGTGTAGCCCCTGGTGGACGTCTGGGGAGGCGCGATTTCTCTGTAAACTGTTGGGGCGAAGGCGAAGACGCCACCCTTCGCTCGATGCCTTCGCCGCCCTCGCTGCACCAACGGAGACAAGGCAACGGGCAGACTTACCCTTCGTCCCATACGTCACCGGACGAAGACCTGTGACGAGGTCGTCTCATCTTGCGACCTCGTTCGGCATTGAGGCCCACGTGTGATCCGGCCCATTGTAACAGGCCCTGCATGGCCGCTGCGCGTTACGGGCCTAATTTGTAAAGGCCTCCCTGTAATTACGGTCTGTAACCCCGCTTTATGGGAATATTCCGGGGATAACCTAGGTGTCTGAGGGCACATGCGTCCTTAACACAGGACGCTGGGCACTCAGATACCTATAAATACCCCCGCACGGTGCCCTTGAGAGGCTAGATTAACAGAGCTATTGCCATCTCGTGCAAAAACCCTGTCTACGTCGCTACACTCCCCCGTTGGATCAACTTGCACCGGAGAGCAAGTTCCAACATTTGGCACCCACCGTTCGTGCTACGAAAAACCACCCGCGATGGCACCCAAGAAAGCTAGCTCGAAGGCTGACGAGGCTGCGAAGGCAGCACTGCTGGCCGCAAAAAAGGGCAAGGCCCTCGCCCTCACCCACACCACCCACCAAGAGGCCACTGAAGACGACGCTCTCCACACCTGCGGCCCTGAGGGACAGCCGCAACCTCCACTAGGCTTCGCTCCACCGGAGAGCGCGGACCTCGCCGAGGACGGCGAAGTCATCGGTGTCTCAGCGGAAGAACAGCTACAGCTGCGCGCCCTGCGCATCAAGAACCGCAATCTCCAGAAGCAAAAAGAGATACTTGAGGCTAAGCGCCAACGTGTGTCTGCACAAGCCAAGGTGCGGCAAATGATACGAGGTCCACTTTCTCCCGGCTTACCAAAACGGTGCTCGAGGGGCAAGTCGGCAGGAATATATTCACGTATGTGGACGACATCGTCGTCGCCAGCAGGAGCAAGGAGGCCCATCTTGCTGACCTCACCGAAACCTTTGCGAACATGCGGGACGCACGACTTCTCCTAAACCCCGAAAAGTGCGTCTTCGGCGTTCGCCAGGGGAAAATATTGGGCTATCTGGTATCACACCGCGAAATCGAGGCCAACCCAACCAAAATTCAGGCCATCATCAACATGACGCCCCCACAGTCAGCCAGAGACGTCCAGCGCCTGACAGGCAGATTGGCTGCCCTCAACAGATTCATCTCCAAATCCGCAGAGCGAAGTCTCCCCTTCCTCAAAACTCTCCGTGGCGCAAAAGACTTCGCTTGGGGACCAGAGCAGGCGGCGGCCTTCGCCTCATTGAAACAGTACCTATCGGAATTGGCAGTTCTTACAAGCCCCGACTCTTCGCTACCCCTGTTGCTTTATGTTGCGGCCTCGCCGCACGAGGTCAGCGCGGCACTGATTCAGGAGCAGACAGTAGAGGGCGTGATCAGGCAGTGCCCAGTTTATTATGTCTCCGAAGTGCTCACACCATCAAAATGTAACATGACAGAACTGGAAAAGATTGCCTATGCAGTTGTTATGTCCTCGCGCAAATTGCGCCACTATTTTGAAGCATTCAAAGTCCGAGTCACCTCAGATAGGGGACTCGGCGAATTATTCAGGAACCCGGAGGCATCGGTACGGATCGCCAAATGGGCAGCCGAACTCTTCGGCTACCACATCACTTTCGAGCCCAGGACAGCCATCAAGTCACAAGTTCTGGCAGACTTCGTCGTCGACTGGACTGGGCCAATAACACAGCCGGACCCGTCCGCAGAGAAGGTTTGGACAATCCACTGCGACGGCGCATGGTGCCATGCAGGGGCAGGCGCTGCTACAGTCATCATTTCACCTGCCGGGGTCAAGCACAGATACGCGGCACGCCTCAGCTTCGCTCTGGAATCTGACAGATGCACAAACAACATAGCAGAATACGAAGCTGTCATCCTCGGCCTCCGCAAGCTAAGGGCCCTTGGTGTCACCACCTGCATTGTCAGAACAGACTCCAAGGTAGTCACCGGCCAAGTAGAGAAAGACTACGCAGCAAAAGACCCCGCACTTATGCAATACCTCGCGGCCATCCGCAGCCTCGGGAGACAATTCAAGGGTTTCACCTTGCAGCATGTGGACCGGGCCAAGAATGAGGAGGCCGACGCATTGGCCAAGGCTGCCGCCAGAGGCGAGTCCCTGCCCTCCGACGTGTTCTACCATGTTATCGGCACGCCAGCCGTCCGCAGCCCCGAAGGGCTCCAAATAACCAATGACAGCGAGGGCCACCGCATAGTCAACCTTATTATGACCGAAGACTGGCGGGCACCAATAACCCTATTTTTACAGGGGTACTACCATCCAACCGACATCAACGAGGCCAAGCGCCTCAAACATCGAAGCCGGGACTTCGCGCTGATTGAAGGCCAGCTTTACAAGAAGGGGGTCAGTCAACTAATGCTTAAATGTGTCACCGAGACCGAAGGCGTCCAAATCCTGCGCGAAGTCCACAGCGGTACTTGCGGCTCTCACGCAGGGCCAAGGGCCCTAGCCGCAAAGGTGATCCGTCAAGGTTTCTACTGGCCCGCAATGATCTGCGCCGCAAATCGGGTCACAAGGTCCTGCGAAGCCTGCCAGAAGTTCTCCCCTCGATCAGGCAGCCCTTTGCAATTCACGAAATTAATCGCCCACACATGGCCTCTCCAGCGCTGGGGCCTGGACATTGTCGGGCCCCTACCCACGGCTCAGGGGAACCTCAAGTTCACCTTCGTCGCTGTCGAGTACTTTACCAAATGGATCGAGGCGAGGGCTGTATCCACAATAACATCAAAGACTGCGCAGAAATTCTTCTGGCAAAACATCGTCTGCCGCTTCGGAGTACCGTCCGAACTCACAGTTGATAACGACAAGCAGTTTGACAGCCAAGACTTCAAAGACTTCTGCTTCTCCATTGGCACCAAGCTTGCCTTCGCCTTAGTATACCACCCGCAGTCCAACGGAGTTGTGGAGCGCGCAAACGGAAAAATTTTCACAGCTGTTAAGAAGATGCTCCTCGACGAGAAAAAGGGCAAGTGGGCCGATTTGTTACCTGAAGCGGTCTGGGCGCTAAACACGACTGAGTGCAGGGCGACTGGGTTCACCCCCTTCCGCCTTCTATATGGATCGGAGGCCATGACCCCGCAAGAAATAAAACATGGGTCCCCACGGACAGTCTCGTCAGCTGTCCCCGACGTGGACGAACCCACTTCGAAGGATCTCATCGATGGAGACCGCGTCTTCGCCCTACAGGCTCTAAATAAATACCAAACCCAAACAAAAGCATGGCGTGACCACGCAGTCATCCCGAGGGAATTTAGCGAAGGGGACCTCGTACTCGTCCGAACAGCTCGGACAGAGTCCAGGGGCAAGCTGGAGCCCAAGTGGGAGGGCCCTTTCATTGTCAAGACGAAGGCATCCCCCAGCGCATACAGGCTCGCAACGCCAAACGACGAAGACTTGGAGCATTCCTGGAACATTGATAATCTCCGCAAATTTTTTGTTTGACTCATCAGGGTCAGCTCGCCCTTGTAATTCACAAAACAATTTTATTCTGACTCGCACTCTTTTCCTCCTGGGGGTGAGGTTTTTAACGAGGCGGAGTCATGTAATACACAAGTGAAAAATCCCCCGCAAAAATCTACGTCGAAAAAAGACCGCGCCGACGGTCTTCGACATTCAACCAATACAAAGTCACCGCGAGGTCCAGCGCTAGCTACCCTCGCGTGCGACACTCCGCGCAAAAGTCGCCCAAGGGTGCAGCCGGACTAGCACAACAAGTGCGAAAAAACGAAGTCTTCCTCGAAAAGACTATCCGTGCAAAAGTCGCCTAAGGGTGCAGTCGGACTAGCACAACAAGTGCGAAAAATCGAAGTCTTCCTCAAAAAGACTATCCGTGCAAAAGTCGCCTAAGGGTGCAGCCGGACTAGCACAACAAGTGCGAAAAATCGAAGTCTTCCTCAAAAAGACTATCAGTGCAAAAGTCGCCTAAGGGTGCAGCCGGACTAGCACAACAAGTGCGAAAAATCGAAGTCTTCCTCAAAAAGACTATCCGTGCAAAAGCTGCCTAAGGGTGCAGCCGGACTAGCACAACAAGTACGAAAATTCGAAGTCTTCCTCAAAAAGACTATCTGTGCAAAAGTCGCCTAAGGGTGCAGCCGGACCAAGCACGACAAGTGCGAAAAATCGAAGTCTTCCTAAAAAGACTACAATAAACTGTCCGCGCAAAGACAGACTACATGCGCACCGGACCGACATAATAAACACACCAGACCAAGTGCGCAACGCCTTTGTGAGCATAGCCGAATGTGCGAAGGCGCACAACCTCATCATACAAGCCATTACATAGGTACAACGAGGACATCACACCTTACATCGGTTCAACCTTCGGAATGATTCCCATCTCCCTATAGTTAAATAGCATTATCCTCAGCTCCTCACCCTCAAAAAGACTTCGCAGCTCCCCCTCACCTACACTTGCAACGGCCGGCGAGGACAACAGTTCCCGCCTGCCAGCCCTGCCCACACAAAGCCGACCACCGTCCACCTCACTCACTCTACGCTTCGCAACCGCCCTTCGCCGCCTACGCCTAGCACTCGGACCAGGCACAACTTCAGCATCCGCAGCACGCGGCGAAGCCTCCGCCGCTGCCACATCCAAGTCCGCAAAATAATCCAAGTCCTCATCCGACGACTCTTCCGTCCACTCAACCGAACTCCTAGAGTCACCAAAATCAGTAAACTTAGACGCAGACTCATCTGATTCATTCCCAGCATCCACGGTCGAAGCCGGCAAAACATTAGCAGTAGCGGTTGCGTGCGCAGGCCCAAAATCTTGAACCTGCGCAGCAACCAAGGTTCAGCAAAATATACAAAATTTCCTAACTACCCACACCCACTAAGCCACCTGCGAAGACCCAGCCGCCGTGGGATCCTCCGCTGCCAGCTCCGTCGCCGTCTTCGGGGGATCCTCAGCCCTCGGCAGAGCGGTTGGCGATGTACCACCACCGGCCGCGGTGGCCGCGGGGGCAGCGAGGGAGCCTTCGACGGTTTCTGGGGGCGGCGTCGGGGCGACCTCGGACACAGCCGCCATCGGGTTCGACTCCGCCTCAGGCTGCGCGCTGTTCAAAGCCCCGAAGTCCTCTACTTTCTCGTTATGCGCCGCCTGAGACACAGCACACAGATTCAGCAAGCCCACATATAACCCACATTCAGCAACACTAAACAAAAGTCAAACATTACCTGACCCCTCGCCGTGTCGGACCGCTCCCTGACCACCTCCCGACCGTGGGGGCCCCACATCCGGTCGAAGAGGGCTCCCGCGGATTCCTTCACCACAGGGTCCTCAACCTTGTAAATCTCGCGCTCGAACTCCTCATCAGATCGGTCGAAGACCTCATAGTGACGGCACCCTTCGCGGGACAGCGCGTTCATCGCCCCTTCGCAGGTGACCAGGGAGGCATAGGACATAAACCCCTCCAAAATGGCGGGGAGCGCCAGCAACTCCTCCTGCAGCCACTCGAGGCAGCGAAGTCCGGGCTCTTGGTCCGGCACTTCAAAGTCAGCGGTCCGCGCGCCTAGCTCGTGGTATGAGTCCATAAGCTGTTTGCACGTCCGCTCAGCCTCCGAGCGCGTCGAAGCCTCGGCCCTCTCCACACGGGTCTGCAGAGCGGTGAACCGCTCCTCCCATTCCTCGGCGCGCTGTCTGGCAAGGCTACCCTCCACCCGCGCCAAATTGGCCTCCGCCTGCGCAGACTGCGCCTTGGCGAGGGCCTCATTAGCCTCCCTTCTCTCCTCCGCCAGTTGGCACCGGAGGTTAGTCCTCTCGCCCTCCAGCGCGGCCACCTTCTCCGCCAGCTTGCGGCACTTGCTGTCGGTGGCCGACTTTTCCCGGACGGCGTCAGCATGTTGCGCCCGAAGTCTCTCGACTTCGGCAGACACAACCGCCGTAAGGGCCCCCGACGCCACGCGGTCAGCGAAGTCAGCCACCTACAAGACACACATAAGACCACAATCCCAACGAAACTGGTAAAAACCGAAGTCTAGCTCAACTTACCTGACTTAATGCCTCCTTCAGCCGGCGGGACACAGCGCCCGCCTCGTCCTAGACGGCAGTGAGCGCCGGAATCTCGCCACCGGCGCCGAGAGCGCTACCCTTCGCCCTAGGCACCACGACAGCCGCCGCGGTCGCCACCGCAGGCGGAACAACAACAAGTTGCCCCTCGCTCGACCCTGCAACGTATCAACAGATTAAAAAAAACCTCGGGCTAACGACTTACCAACGAGATAATCGTCCACGCTAATATCGGTGACGAAGTCGGCAACGCGCTTGCCCGGCGGAGGCAATTCTCGGGCCTTCGCGGCTCCGGCCGGGGCGGACTTGGTTCCGCCGGCGCCGGCCGCCTTCACGGCCTCCGGCACCCTGCTGGACCCAGGGGCGGCCGACTTCGCCGCCAGCGTCGGCTGGCTGCCGCCGGGGGCAGCAGCCTTCGCAGTCCCCCGCGATTTCTTCGGCCTAGCCTCAGGCAGCCTGACGACCGCCTGGCGCTTCTGCGCAGCTCCCTGACGATCCTTGTCCATCACTGCCGACACAACAGCAGCAATATTCCGTCCATAAGGACACACTCTCAAGTCGCTAACCATGTGAGATGTAAAAAAGTCTTCGCCGACCGCGCGGGGGATAGGAACGTTCTTAGGCCACCAACCCCCGGTAACCTTCATCATCCGCGCCGAAGACTCCCAGAGCTCGGGCGAAGACATCCTTCCCCCGGGGGCCACGCATGTCCCCATCAATTCCATAGCAAAACCTTCGGAAACCCCCAGTCCTCCCATAGCAGGTCGTCTCCAGTCTCTGCCGCCGGCTTCTTCCCGCGACGATCCACATCGTCTTGCCCGGGATAACCGCCATATGGTAGACGGTTCAACTCGAAGACCCTGTTCAAGTGATCGTTGGACCCGCGTATATCCCAACTATGTTGGCCCTCCGTCTTCGGCACGTACCGACCAACAATCCGCACCGCCCCATCCTCCGCCTCACGCACAAATGCGGCGAGATCGCGGCTATGCAAATCCAGTGCAAAGGCGGGACTTTGCACCAGCATCCCACCACGGGAAGGCATCTGGCGAGGGCATACTTCGCCCAGCGCCCAGCCATGCGCCAAGGGCCACACCCCATACGCGACAAACTCCTCAACCAGATCGCGCCCGCTACTCAGGTCGGTCGCGCACCGCAGGGCCCCTTCGTCTGCATCCTCCTCCGCCACTTCAAACTGCGGGTATGCTGAGTAATAATGCGAGCACATCTCAGCCACGGGGAGCCCCGGATGGTCTTCGACTGTGCCCTCCGCAACGTAGAACCAAAACTCATACCAGTTGCCCCATTTATTGCGGGCGCAAGGAACCAACTCAATGACCTCCATCGAAGTATTGCCGGTCTTCGGCGTAAATGTACAGGACCCAAACTGAGCAATCTTATTTCCGATCATCCTTTTCTGCCAGTGCAGACAATAATACTTCGCGAAGACTTCGACCGATGGCTGCCCGCCGTACGAAGTCGTTGCCCAGACATATTTTGACAGGGCCACCACGGCATTCGGCGTCAGCTGGTGGACCTGGACGTTGAATCTGCGCAGGACTTCTCCCACGAATCGATGCGCGGGCAGGCGAAGACCAGCGGCGAAGAATGCCTCGAAGACAACCAACTCGCCTTCTGGCTCGGGGACCTCCTCCACCCCCGGGACACGAGCCACTCCGCCGCCAAAATAACCAAGCTGCTGCATGTCTTGCACGCGAACCGAGGACATCCGCGATACGCCGAAATCCACCGTGTCGCCGACGCGCAACTCCTCCGCCGCCACAGTGCTCAGCGTCTCCTCAGACGACGCGTTGGCCGCCGGCGTAGCGGCAGCAGAAGAAGAATAGGACGACATCGTTACGTACCGTCGGCGGTGGCAGGCGGTCTGCTTCACACGGGTCAGATCTCCGACGAGCACGAGCAAGGAGGGCAGACGAGCAGCGAGCGATTTGAGAAGGCAGTTAGGGTTTTCGCGGAGCGCGGAAGGATAAAGTTCAAAACGCGCCGCCCCCGTCCCCTTTTATACACAGGGCGCGGCGCTTCGGGAAACCCACAATCCAACAGTACGGCGTCAATCAACGGTCATGTCAAAACCCCCCGCGGAACCACTTCGAGCGAGGGCAGCGTCTCCGCCATCTAGCGACGTCTTCGGCACCAGATGACTTAGTCGAACTGGTCCCTCAGAGGGCAAATGTTGGGGCGAAGGCGAAGACGCCACCCTTCGCTCGATGCCTTCGCCGCCCTCGCTGCACCAACGGAGACAAGGCAACAGGCAGACTTACCCTTCGTCCCATACGTCACCGGACGAAGACCTGTGACGAGGTCGTCTCATCTTGCGACCTCGTTCGGCATTGAGGCCCACGTGTGATCCGGCCCATTGTAACAGGCCCTGCGTGGCCGCTGCGCGTTACAGGCCTAATTTGTAAAGGCCTCCCTGTAATTACGGTCTGTAACCCCGCTTTATGGGAATATTCCAGGGATAACCTAGGTGTCTGAGGGCACATGCGTCCTTAACACAGGACGCTGGGCACTCAGATACCTATAAATACCCCCGCACGGTGCCCTTGAGAGGCTAGATTAACAGAGCTATTGCCATCTCGTGCAAAAACCCTGTCTACGTCGCTACACTCCCCCGTTGGATCAACTTGCACCGGAGAGCAAGTTCCAACATAAACCATGGATCTTCCAGGAGAGCGTGGAGAAGGATGGAGGTTGGTGCTTCGCCAATGATGGAAACCTTGCCCGGAGCCTTGATTGAAGGCCTGCGGATTTGCGTGAGCGAGGCCGATACGGTGGGGAGCGGGAATTGTGCATGGATTGAAGGTCGCGGGATGCGGGGTGCGCCAGCGGCAGAACGTCCGAGGGTGTGGACGCCTACACTATACACATAAGTAGTAGTAGAGATTCTAGGGATAATCCAGGTGCCTGAGGGCATAAACGTCCTTACATCGGGACATTGGGCGCTCGGGCACCTATAAATACCCCCGTAAAGTGCTCTTGAGAGGCTGGATTAATAGAGCAATTGTCATCTTGAGTCAAGCCTTATTTGCATTCTTTCCACTTCCCCGTTGGATCAACTTGCCCAGGAGAGCAAGTTCCGACATTTGGCGCCCACCGTTCGTGCTACGAAAAAATCACCCGCGATGGCACCCAAGAGAGCTAGCTCGAAGGCAGCCACATCCGTTGACGAAGCAGCGAAGGCAGCACTGTTAGCTGAGAAAAAGGGCAAGGCCCTTGCAGACACCACCCACTAAGAAGCCTGCGAAGACGACACACTCAGCAAGAGACAGCGCAATGATCAACCAACTCCCGAAGGCATCCTCCGCACCTGCAGCTCCGGAGGACAACCACAAGAACCACCCCCAGGCTTCGCTCCACTAGAGGGCGAGGACGCCACAGAGGACGGCGAAGTCATCGGCATCTCAGCAGAAGAGCAGCTACAGCTATGGGCCATGCACATCAAGAACCACAACCTCCAAAAGCAGAAAGAAATCCTTGAGGCCAAGCGCCAACGTGTCTCCGCGCAAGCTAAGGTGTGCCAGATGATACGAGACGAGGAGCAGAGGGCTCAGGAACTTGAGCAAAAGATTGCGCTCATGCAGCGCGAAGGCCAACACGATCTGCAGCACGGCCCGCCCCTCCAACAACGCGCGTCAGTCAGAGACTTATTCATTCCCCAGCGCGGACCCTTCATCCCACACGCCGTAGCTTTCCAGGGCATTAACTACCTTGATGAGCGAAGCCCCCTGGCGCCGCAACTGCAAGTATCACCATGGCCCGCCAACTTCAGGGCAGGCACCTACCCTAAGTACAACGGCAGCACTAACCCAGCATAATACATCATGAGCTATCAAGTCGCCGTTGCATCATCCGGAGGGGACGACGCCACGATGGTCAAGTCTTTCATCATCGCCCTCAAGGGTCCGGCCTTGACCTGGTACACCAGGTTGCCCCCATTGTCCATCGACTCTTGGAGAAGTCTCCGGAACAAGTTTCAGCTTAACTTCCAAGGGTACCGCCCAGACACTGATGCCTTGGCTGAGCTGTCACTCTGCAAGCAGCAAGAGAAGGAAACCCTGCGGGAGTACTACCGCAAGTTCCTGACTCTCAAGTCACAACTGCCCTCGTTCGACGACCAAATTGCCATACACTACGCCATCAGTGGCCTTCGGGCTGGCGTCCTATAGTCACTGCATCAGGGACCCACCCAAAAACCTCCAAGAACTCTATCAGTTGTTTGAGAAGTACGCCAGATCCGAAGAGCTCCATCAGCGCAAGGTCGAGTCTCAGAGAAAGCCCAAGGACCCTCCGCAGTCCAGCCGAACCTGGACAAGACACTCACAGTCAGACTCCGGTCGGGACAATCGCAGTCAGCAGCAGGTGCATAACATAGCCAACCAGCACCCCGCCGGCGAGGCCCCTCGCCGTCAAGATTATCCCCCCAGAGCCACGACAATGGCACGTGTGGCCGGGGCCGAGGACGGGCGCAGCAGCCGCGCAGATATTACTGCCTGTTTCACGGCGAAGACTGCGCGCATCCAACGAGGGATTGCCCGGAAACGAAGGCCATCAGGGACAGGATGTCACAGGCACAACTCGCCGACAACCAAAGACTTGTTGCGCACACATATCAACACCACCACGCACAACCATACAACCATGGCCCCGCCCAGCATCTACCCAACCACGCATATCAACACCACCAGGAAGTACAAGTCGTACCACCCCACTCCCGCCTCCGCATCAACCAAACCTACACCACCAAAATCACCCCAAGCACCAAAGCAAGAAGACTTCGCTGATCAGCCGTATCGCGGAGTCATTCACATGATCACCGGAGGGTCCAGCGTCGACTTCGACATGAAGCGACAAAAGAGGGATCACTACCGAAGCATCAACCACGTCGCCATCACCGGCCCAGTCGTGCAAACAAAGTGGTCACATGTGCCACTAACCTTCGACGCCAGAGATGTTGATCTGCGCAGCGCACCCCACATCGACGCCATGGTAATCAACTGCAGTGTGGCAGGCTGGGACCTGCACAAAGTCCTAGTTGACAACGGCAACCAGGCAGACATTATCTTCCTCCACGCCTTCGACCGCATGGGCATCAGCCACAACTTACTCAAGCCTCTAGACAATCCCCTTTATGGCTTTGGCGGCAAGGGTACCTTCCCCGTGGGCAAGATAGAGCTACCCCTGTCCTTTGGCGTAGCACCCAATGCGCGAAGCGAACAGGTCACCTTTGACATCGTTGACATGGTCTATCCCTACAATGCCATAATGGGTTGGGGCTCCATCAACAAATTTGAAGCGGCCATTCACGGATTATACCTCTGCATGAAAATTCCGGGTCCGCAAGGCGTAATAACGGTGTACGGAAACCAGTAGACTACGCGTAACATTGAGAGAGATTTCGTTCCAGGTCAACAGAACGTACACTGCCTTACGACGCAGCACGAAGTCTCCGAGGTTACCCGCCCAGCCGCCAACGAACATGAAAAGGCACAACTGCAGAGCAACGACGGAACGAAGACAATTCCCCTCGACCCGGCGACGCCCAAGCAAACAGTCATCATAAGCGAATACTTGACTTCGCAAGACGAGGAGAAACTCATCTCCTGTCTCTCCAGAAATAAGGATGTCTTCACCTGGTCTGCCCTCGACCTGGTCGGAGTCAGTCGCACCGTCATCGAGCACAGCCTGGGCATCAACCCTTCGGTGTGCCCAAAGAAGCAGCAGTTGCGCAAAATGTTCGATGAAAAAGCTGAGGCCGCCATAGCCGAAGTACACCGCCTGCTGGAGGCCAATTTCATCGAACCAGTCGCCTACCCCACGTGGCTCGCCAATGTAGTCATGGTGCAAAAGAAAAGTGGCAAGTGGCGGATGTGCATCGATTTCACCAGCCTCAAGAAGGCCTGCCCCAAAGATAATTTCCTGCTGCCACAGATCGACAAGATAGTCGATAGTGCAGCCGGATGCGAAGTCATGTCACTCCTGGACTGCTTCTCCGGCTACCACCAAATATATATGAAGGAGGAAGACAAAGTCAGTACCAGTTTCATCACACCCTTCGGCACGTACTACTTCCTTAGGATGCCGGAGGGACTCAAGAACGCTGGGTCAACCTTCTCTCGCCTCACCAAGACGGTGCTCGAGAGCCAAGTAGGCCGGAACATTTTCACGTATGTGGACGACATCGTCGTCGCCAGCAAAAATAAGGAGGATCACCTGGTCGACCTCAATATTATGTTTTAATATTTCAGTTTATATTATAAAATAAGTGAATAATGTTATTTATTCTTGGTATTCTTTAACACTGTATATTTTATATTTCTTTTCGCATTGTTTTATCTCTGAACACGAAGGTGTGACCTTCGTGATATATCATTCATAACCTTCGTCCGAAGCTCATTAAATCCTTGGGGAAATAATGCTTCAGCGGATGAAGGGCTTTAACATTTAACATTTTATGTTGCCTTGTTCTTAATTCATAGCATTTGAGAACAAGTTCCCAACATTGGCGCCCACCTCCGGTGAACTCACTTCCACTTTTTGAGTTGATGGCTTCGTTCAAGAACCAAGCTGGAACTGCTTCGGCTCCGAAGCTGATCCTCCCGATAACAGGCGGTTCATGCTCAGAGCCGGCTAACAAGAAACAGAAGAAGCAGGCACAGAGAAGAGTACAACATGTAGGGGTACAAGGACCCTTCATCAAGTCAAGATGGTCTCACATCCCAATTACCTTCTCTCAAGAGGATCTTCAGCTCAAGGATTACCCACACAATGATGCTATGGTTATCTCTTGTGTGATCAAAGGATTTCTGGTCCATAATGTTTTGGTTGATACAGGTAGTGCAGCAGATATTATATTTGCTAAGGCCTTCAGACAAATGCAAGAGCCCGAAGACAAGATTCATAATGCTACGCACCCTCTTTGTGGCTTCGGAGGAAGACAGATTGTAGCGCTTGGTAAGATTACCATGCCAGTGACCTTCGGATTCGTCAACAATACAAGGACTGAGCAAGTTGTGTTTGACATTGTCGACATGGAGTATCCTTACAATGCTATCATTGGTCGCGGAACACTCAATGCTTTCGAAGCAATTCTTCATCCAGCATATCTTTGCATGAAGATACCTTCGGATCAGGGACCTATTGCTATTCATGGGAGTCAGGAAGCTGCCAGAAAGGCCGAGGGGAATTGGACTGATTCAAAGGCAATCCACAATATAGATGAAGCCGAAGCTTGTGAGCAGTACAAGTACAGAAGGGAGAAGGCTGCTTCGGCCGATCAGCCGAAACCCATGCTTTTATGCGAAGATATCGCAGAGCAGAAGGTGCTGCTAGGATCTCAATTGTCTGAGGAACAAGAGAAAACCCTGATAAGGTTTCTGTTCAACAACAAAGATGTCTTTGCATGGTCGGCTAACGATCTCTGTGGCGTCAACAGGGATGTTATTGAACACTCGCTCAATGTTGATCCATCCTTCAGACCCTGAAAGCAGAGGCTTCGGAAGATGTCTGATGACAAGGCCGAAGGTGCTCGAAATGAAGTAAAAAGACTCCTCAGTGCCGGAGTCATCAGAGAAGTGAAGTATCCAGAATGGCTGGCTAACACTGTTATGGTAAAAAAGGCCAATGGCAAATGGAGGATGTGTATTGATTTTACTGATCTCAATAAGGCTTGTCTGAAGAATGAGTTTCCATTGCCAAGGATAGATTCCCTAGTTGATGCAGCAGCTTCATCAGAACTTATGAGTCTGCTGGATTGTTATTCAGGCTATCATCAAATTTGGATGAAGAAGGAGGATGAGCCAAAAACCAGCTTCATAACCCCTAGCGGAACATATTGTTACCTTCGGATGCCTGAGGGGCTCAAGAATGCTGGAGGAAGCTTCAGCAGAATGACAGCAAAGGTTATTCATTCTCAGATAGGCAAAAATGTGCTAACTTATGTCGATGATATCATTGTAAAAAGCACGAAGCAAGAAAATCACATTGCTGATCTGCAGGAGACTTTTGCTAATTTTAGACAGGCCGGTCTAAAACTGAATCCAGAAAAGTGTGTTTTTGGAGTAAAGAAGGGGAATTCCTTGGTTGCCTAGTTTCAACAAAAGGGATTGAGGCTAATCCAAATAAAATCGAAGCTATTCTTCGAATGGAACCACCAAGCACAAAGAAGGGGGCTCAACGATTGACAGGAAGACTGGCATCTCTCAACAGATTCATATCTAGATCAGCAGAGAGAAATTTACCATTCTTCGAAGTGCTAAAGTCAGCCGAAGTTTTTCAATGGAGACCAGTTCAGCAAAGAGCCTTCGAAGAGCTGAAGCAATATTTGATAGACCTAACGACGTTAACTCCACCAACGCCAGGGGCTCCTCTGTTGTTATATGTGGCAGCTTCGCACTCAGCGGTAAGTGCGGCACTTGTCCAAGAGAAGCTTGAAGGGCAAGTCAAAAAGCAAGCCCCAATATACTTTGTATCCGAAGTTCTTAGTTTATCAAAGAAAAATTATACAGAATTGGAGAAGGTGTTGTATGCTATTTTGATGGCTTCCAGGAAGCTTCGACACTATTTTCAACAATACAATATAATTGTCCCTTCTTCACAACCATTGAAGGATATTATGAGAAATAGAGAAGCTACTGGAAGGGTTGGAAAATGGGCTGCGGAACTCAATGAGTTTTGCATTGATTATGTGCATAGATCTTCGATTCAGTCCCAAGCGTTAGCAGACTTCATTGCTGACTGGACGCCAGGGGCTCAGGAAGAAGAAGCGAGTAAAGATGCCGAAGTTTGGACAGTATTCTGCGATGGTTCTTGGGGAACCTTCGGGGCAGGAGCAATCGCTGTGTACGACTTGCTACGCAGCAAGACTTGATTTCAGCTGCACAAAAAACATTGCTGAGTACGAAGCTTTGCTTTTGGGTCTTCGGAAGTTAAAGGCAATGGGAATTAGAAGGGCGGTTCTTAAAACTGATTCCCAGGTTATTTCTGGTCATATTGACAAGAGTTGTAAAGCAAGAGACCCGAAGCTTGAGAAATATTTAGACACGGTCCGAAGGATTGAAGCTTCTTTTGAAGGGTTTTCTGTCAAAAATATTCCTCGAGGAGAAAATGAACATGCTGATTTGCTAGCCAAGTCAGCAGCACAGGGGCTGCCCTTACCTTCGGAAGTATTTTTCGAAACAATAAAAGCACCTTTGGTTAAACTTCTTGAAAGAGCAGTCCTCAATATATCTCCTGTTTATAGTGAAGACTGGAGAACTGAGATCATCTCTTTCCTTCAGAGTAACTTTCTTTCAGATGACTAAGCTTATAACAAGAGAATAGAGGCAAGAGCTCGACCATATGTTATAATAGAGGGGGAGTTGTACAAGCATGGGGTCTGTTCTCCACTACTCAAATGTTTATCCAGAGCCGAAGGTATAGAATTGATGAAGGAAATACACGCAGGCCTGTGTGGATCTCACATTGGATCTAGACCTTTGCTGGGAAAAGTTTTTCGTCAAGGATTTTATTGGCCAAAGGCAGCTTCGGATGCAGCGGAATTAGTCCAAAAATGCGAAGGCTGTCAGAAATGTGCAAGAGATCAAAAACAACCTTCGTCCCTAACCCAGTTAATACAACCCACTTGGCATTGCAAAGGTGGGGTCTTGATTTGTTAGGTCCGCTACCACCAGCACAAGGGAACTTAAGATATGTTGTAGTGGCAGTGGAATATTTTTCTAAATGGATTGAGGCAAAGCCTTTAGCCACAATAACTTTGGTTACTATTCAAAAGTTTTTCTGGCAAAATATTGTCTGTCGCTTCGGAGTGCCGAAGACCATCACTGTGGACAATGGAACACAGTTTGATTCCGAAGCTTTCAGAGAATTTTGTGAACAAATTGGCACGAAGATCCATTTTGCATCAGTTCGGCATCCGGAGTCAAATGGACTTGTTGAAAGGGCTAATGGCATCATAATGACAGGAATAATGAAGTTAATCTTCAATCAGCCCAGGTGAAAGTGGCCAGATGAATTAATCAAAGTGGTGTGGAGCCACAACACAACAATATCAAGATCAACAGGTTTTACACCATTCAAATTGCTGTTTGGTGATGAAGCAATAACTCCGGAAGAAGCAAAAGCAGGATCAATAAGAATAGTAGCTTCGGCAGAAAACGAAGCTGAAGCTGATTACTCTGTGGAAAAAGATGCTATAGAAGGGATCAGGCTTCAAGCTGTAGAAAACATAAATAAATACCAAGCCGAAACAATAAAATGGCGTGATAGAAAGGTTCGGCTAAAGAATATTGAGCCAGGACATTTGGTGCTTCGAAGAGTAGCCAACCTAGAGACAGTAGGCAAGCTACAGTTGAAGTGGGAAGGACCTTTTCTGGTAGTATCTTCGTCAAGACCCGGTTCCTACAATTTGAAGGATATGGACGGCAACGACATTCCTAGATCATGGAATGCGGATGAGCTTCGGCGATATTATGTTTAGCTTGATGTAATTTTTTCTATTCTTTCTTGTGGCACCCTTTTCCTTTCCAAAGGGGGAGAAAGGTTTTTAATGGGGCCACAACATGTAATTTTTCTTTTTCTTATTTCAACTCTATAAGAGCAATATCCCCCAAAGATGTAAATGTAAAAGCTGAGAACGCACCATTGAGTGCAAAGGAAAAAGAAAAGAAAACAGGGAGAAGCTCAAAAGTCGTTCCTAAGGGAATGCAGAGCTTACAGCGAAAAATAAACGCTGATTACGCCGAAGTAAAAGGCGAAGAAGCTCCTAAGGGAGGCTTGCAGCAAAAAGCAATCGCTGATTCCGCTGAAGTAAAAGGCGAAGAAGCTCCTAAGGGAGGCTTATAGCGAAAAGTCAGCGCTGATACACCAAAAAATAAACGGTGAAGCCGAAAAATAAACGGCAAAAAGATTTGAGTCATTCCTAAGGGAATGAAGGCTATGATTATAGCTTCGAATATATATTCGGACATTCATTTGCACGATACATTACATCATGACATTTGCATTCATAAACATTCATTTAGACATACATAGGATCATTATCATCATATCATATACAAAAGGCAGATGCTTCGGCTATGAGGATAAAGCTTCGGAGAAAAACAGAAAGAAGAAATTTTCATGCTTCGTTGTGTACGAAAAGAAGGGAAGGTGTTTTTCGCCTTCGGCTCAAAAAGAAAATTTCGTCCACAGCAAAGCAGATCGTACACGGACAAAGGAGAAAAGATATATTACAAGGTACGCACAAATTTATATAAGTTTCTTTATAATCATATTACAAAATTTTCTCTAGAATCTTATGCAGCGAAGTCTTTCGGAACATCTGTTAAGGCTTCAGCTCGTCATTCTTCAACTTCATCATCATGTACATATTAAAACGGAATGAGAAAAGCGCAGAGTTCAAGGAGAAGGTAAAAGTAACAAGTATAAGTTTCTCACTGGCTTAAGGTGGCTACGAGCTTCGTCACCAGCCATTTTTCGCCCGTCGTTTATCCAAATCTGGGTCATAAACCTGTTTCCTATGCTTCGAGCTAGGCTGGGGATGTCAATCAAATCTGCTGGCGACAAACTGAAGTTTGGTCTATTAACAATTTTCCCGTGCGTGCAACCAGCCTTCAGGAAAGCAGTAGCTGTGCCTCGAGAAGCTAACAGGGCGCAGAAATCGACATGCCCAGCGATAACTTCGTCAAGTGCATCAACTTCGCCCTCAATGTATTCAAAGGTGCTTGGCAGGTTTTCAGCTGAAGGTGTAAACTTATCAGAGCTGGCTCCAATTGAGTAAAACACATCCTTCAGCCGCTGCACACATCGGTTGCCGAAATCTAAACATTTTTCCTGAAGCTCCTTCAATAATTTCTGCAAATTTGAATTTTTCTCAATTTCGGTCTTGAGACTTGTTTCAAGATTCTTCTTTTCTTGCTCAGATTTTTCTGATTTTATGAGTAATTCGCTGTTTAATTTGTCAATTTCGGCTTGAGCTTCAGCCAGTGAACCTTCCATAGAGTGAATGACGAAGTCCTTCTTCTCCAAGGCAGCTTCGTGATCTTTAACTTTATTTTCAAGGTCTCGAATGACGAAGTCCTTTTTCTTCAAAGCAGCTTCGTAACTTTCGACTTTATTTTCTAGATCTTTGATGGTAGCTTCGTTTTTTCGTCTTCAAGATCTTGTTGCATCCTCAACACTTTACTTAGTAATATACTCTGGCAAAACAACCTTCGTCAGAAAACATCTTAATTCAAAAAACAATAAAAAGTTGAGAGTTTTTACCTTGAAATTAGCGTAGAACAAGCTATCGGCGATATGCTGTCGCTGGTACCTACAGAGGTCCGCTTCAATCTTCGGCAGGCCAACATTCTTTGAGAAAGTCCTAACAACCTTGGCCTCGGTTCGATTCCGAAGGCATCTTAGTTTCCCTTCATTGACTCTGCCAAACAGCAGAGCCCCTGGTTTGTACCCACAGGATACAACATATTTCTTTAGCTCTTCTTTTTCAGTTTCTGATAACTCCTGTCCCAGTATATCTTGAAAATTGAAGTTTTCCTCTTCCGAAGTATCTTCAATTTGCTCTTTTCCTTTCTCAATTGTCGTGTCCACCACGGCTGCAGCAGCTTCTTCCTCACCCATTTTTAGAAGTATGTTATCAATATCACCAAGTGTGGTTTCTAGATTAGGATCTTCGGCGGTCTCGGTTTCGGCGCCGGTGGTTCGGCTCCGGTGGCTGCTCCGGTGGCTTCGGCTCCGGTGGCTTCGGCTCCGGTGTCTTCGGCTCCGGTGGCTGCGGTGTCGGCAGTGCCAGCGCTTTCAATAAATGGTATTTTTGACGCCGATGTCGGTGGCGGTGTCTGATGAATGACATCGGCCACTTGGATAATTCTCCGTTTTTTGGCTTAGCGGGACTTTCTGTTGCCGAAGGTTCTTTTTCCTTCTGAAAAAACTTCGTCAGTTCTGGCGCTAGTGGACTTAGCTTGATAGGCAAATGTTCAGTCATTACCTTTAGAATCTCTTCCACTTCGGCAGCAGAAGGTGTTGCAGGAGCTTCTTCCTCTTGGCCCGACGTCTTTGGTTTCGGGGATGCAGCTTTTCTCTTCTTTGGAGCAGCTATCTTCGGCTCAGGGCTCAGTTTTCTTTTCTCAGAAATTTCTTTGTCTTTTTTAGCCAATTTGGTACCTTCTTTGTCAAGGACGCTGGCAATCCTTTTTCTTTTCTGGCCTTCGGCATCTCCGCCCAGTTGCTCATAGTTAGGGTAATCAAAATTCAAGGCATCCAGCACCCGATTCAATCTTCGTTTCGGATGAGTGCCGAAGGCCGCAATCATTAACTGATCTTCTTTCTTAGAGTAGTTGCCGAGGATCTCGTTGCACATAACCTCAATTGTCTCCAACCACTCTTGGCAGGGTGCTTTAAAATGTTTTTTAAACTTGTAGTGATAAGGCAATCGAACAAGTTCTCCCTTCTGCTTTTCTCCCTCTAGCTTCGGCATCTCCCACTCCCTCAGCGTTGGGAACACTCTAAAAGCCAAAAATTCCTACACTAAGTCTCTAGTGCCAATATGATCTGAAATCACTCGAAATTCAGCCAAAGCAATTTGACTCGGGCTCCCCATTATCATGTTGCATCGGGGCCTCGTCTCTCCGAAGGTCAGTTCTAGCGGACTCTGGACCAATTTATCTTCATCATCATCAACTTTAACATAAAACCATTCAGACTTCCATCCGGCTGGCCATTTGCTTCGGTAGCTTATCACTGGAAACTTCGTAGTCTTGCGATAAGCAAAGTTGTAGCAGCCAAAATTTTCGTGCAGACCATCTCCTCTGGCTTTAGTCTGGTAGTGTAATTCATGAACTCGGCAGAAACCCTCACCGAACGGTTCCACTCCCTGGCTACGAAGGGCCCAAATATAAACACTTAACCTAACGATAGCATTAGGGGTCAGCTGATGAAGGTAAATCCCAAACTTCTTCAGTACAACAACAATCATCTTGTTTAGGGGGAATCTTAAACCAGCTTTAAGAAAACTTTTGAAGACTACTACCTCATCCTTTCCTGGCTTTGGGATAGTTTCTTCTCCACCAAAACGAATTAATTCCTTCTTGGCTTCACTAAAATAACCTAGCTTCATCATTTTAGGAAGATCAGCTTCAGAGATGGTGGACTTTCCAAAGTCCAGATGACTAGGTTTACTTGGCATCCCGCAGCTGTAATCATCTTCGGAACCAACTTCTTCAACATCAGCTTGTGTTGCTTCGGCAGCAGGTGTGTCCTCTGATGAAACCAGCCCAGAACGCCTCATTGCTTCGGAAATCGGAACAGTTTCAGTGGCTTCGATCTCACCTCCATCACGCTCAACCCTGGCAGTGGAGCGCACTCTGGCCATTTGATTATAAATTTCTTGAAGTTTTTTGGAAATTAATAACCTTTTTTCCGAAGCTCTTCTTGTGACGAAGCAGAATCCAAAGTGGTGCTTCGTTTGAATGAGAAAAGTCAAGCTTCGGCTATGGTTAAATTTTTGGCAGCAAAACAGTGCAATAGCAATGAATGTTGTGGTAACTTCACACCTACCCGTCTGTTTATATAGTGCTATAGGTAAGAAGGTGAATCGTCAAGTCTTTTACACCGGACAAACAGTCGCTCGCACCCACTGAACGATGGGCCATAAAACCCGAGAAGGTGAACCTGCATGGTGGGACCGCTCCGCGCTCGGAAATTGTATCGTTTCCCGGCAACGAGCTCAGGGAAGGTGTTTTTCGGACCTTCGGCTTCCCGAAGCCTAAGAGACTTTTTCACGGATCAAGCTCGTTACAAAAAACGATCTAGCGCCGCGAAGGGGCTACTGTTGGGACCATGCTTCATCGCCGAAGGTCCTGCAGAAAGAAACACCTTCGACAAATCTGTTTATACGTGGTACCGAAGCTACCGCTCATGAAGCTTCGATATTATAACGTATCCGAAGACGAAGGATCGAACCGACTTAAAGATGGAATGACTTTTTAGTCCATAAGGGTCTGAGTCATAATTGTAATCTTTTGTAAGGGGTATGATTGTAATTTCTTACAGGTTGTGTCCTGTGCCTATAAATAGTGAACAGTACTCCTTTACTGTTCACGCAATCTTGTAATTGCTAACGCATTACTCTGGAATTATTGTTTTCTGCCAAGGCAAAGGTATAAATGTACCTAAATATTATGTTTTAATATTTCAGTTTATATTATAAAATAAGTGAATAATGTTATTTATTCTTGGTATTCTTTAACACTGTATATTTTATATTTCATTTCGCATTGTTTATCTCTGAACACGAAGGTGTGACCTTCGTGATATATCATTCATAACCTTCGTCCGAAGATCATTAAATCCTTAGGGAAATAATGCTTCAGCGGACGAAGGGCTTTAACATTTAACATTTTATGTTGCCTTGTTCTTAATTCATAGCATTTGAGAATGAGTTCCCAACACTCACTAGTCCAGACCCTTCGCTGCCTCTGCTGCTCTACATCGCTGCCTCGCCATATGCAGTCAGCGCAGCCCTAGTCCAAGAGCAAGAGTGCAAGACAGGGAGGGCACGACCCGGCAGTGTCTGGTCTACTACGTCTCCGAGGTCCTCACGGCCTCCAAGTGCAACATGACCGAGTTGGAAAAAATCTCCTACGTAGTCGTCATGGCATCGCGCAAGCTGCGACACTACTTCGAAGCATTCAAAGTGCGGGTCACCTCGGACAGGGGACTGAGAGAACTGTTCCGCAACCCGGAGGCGTCTGTTTGGATCGCCAAATGGGCAGCCGAGCTCTCCGGCTACCATATCACCTTCGAACCTAGGATAGCAATCAAGTCACAGGTCCTGACAGACTTCATCGTCGACTGGACAGGGCCAATAACATAGCAGGACGAGCCTACAGAGAAAGTGTGGACCATCCACTGCGATGGCGCATGGTGCCATGCGGGGCAGGCGCAGCTGCAGTCATCACGTCACCCTCAGGAATCAAACACAGATATGCAGCATGCCTCAGCTTTGCTTTGGAGTCTGACAGACGCACCAACAATGTAGCAGAATACGAAGCTGTCATCCTGGGTCTTCGCAAGCTAAGAGCGCTTGGTGTCACTACCTGCATAATCAAGACAGATTCCAAAGTGGTCGTCGGCCAGGTCGAAAAAGAATATTCAGCAAAAGGCCCTGCACTTATGCAGTATCTCACGGCTGTTCGCAGTTTGGAGAGACAATTCAAGGGCTTCACCTTGCAGCATGTGGACCGCGCTAGGAACGAAGAGGCCGACGCATTGGCCAAAGCAGCGGCCAGAGGTGAAGCCTTGCCCTCCGACGTGTTCTACCATGTCATTGGCACACCAGCCGTCCGCAATCCAGAGGGTCTACAAATAACCAACGACACCGAGGGCCATCACATCGTCAACCTCATCATGACCGAAGATTGGCAGGCCCCAATAACCCTGTTCCTGCAAGGATATTACCACCCAAGTGACGTCAACGAGGCCAAGTGACTCAAGCACCAAAGCCGGGACTTCGCACTTATTGAGGGCCAGCTATACAAGAAGGGGGTCAGCTAACCAATGCTTAAATGCGTCACCGAAACCGAAGGCATCCAGATCCTACGCGAAGTCCACAACGGAACTTGTGGCTCTCACTGGAGACCTAGGGCCCTCGCTGCCAAGGTGATCCGTCAAGGGTTCTATTGGCTCGCTATAATCTGTGCCGCGAATCGAGTCACGAGATCTTGCGAAGCCTGCCAGAAGTTTTCTCCCCGCTCGGGAAACCCTTCACAGTTCACCAAGCTGATTGCTTACACATGGCCACTTCAATGCTGGGGCTGGATATTGTCGGGCCACTACCCACGGCTCAAGGGAACCTCAAGTTCACCTTCGTCGCCGTCGAATATTTTACCAAGTGGATCGAGGCAAGGGCAGTATCCACGATAACGTCGAAGACTGCCCAGAAGTTCTTCTGACAAAACATTGTTTGCCGATTTGGAGTCCCGTCCGAGCTCACAGTCGATAATGGCAAACAGTTTTACAGCCAGGACTTCAGGGACTTCTGCTTCTCCATCGGCACTAAGCTTGCCTTTGCCTCGGTATACCACCCGCAATCTAACGGCGTCGTCGAGCGCGCAACGGCAAGATTTTCACTGCCATCAAGAAAAGGCTTCTCGATGACAGGAAGGGTAAATGGGCTGACCAGCTACCTGAAGTAATCTAGGCACAAAACACGACCGAATGCCGAGCAACTGGATTCACTCCTTTTCGTCTGCTATACGGATCGGAGGCCATGACCCCACAGGAAATAAAACATGGGTCACCTCGAACAAGCGCATCAGCCGTCCCTGACGTAGACGAACCTACCTCCAAAGACCTCATCGACGGAGACCGCGTCTTCGCCCTGCAGGCTCTCAACAAATACCAAGCTCAAACGAAGGCCTGGCGCGACCACGCGGTCGTCCCAAGAGAATTCGACGAAGGGGACCTCGTACTCGTCCGGACCACCCGGACAGAGTCACGGGGCAAGCTGGAGCCAAAGTGGGAGGGTCCATTCATCGTCAAGTCGAAGGCGTCCCCCAGCGCGTACAGGCTAACAACGCCATCCAACGAAGACGTAGAGCATTCCTGGAATATTGACAATCTCCGCAAATTTTATGTTTAAATCCTCAGGGCCCACGCACCCTTGTAATTCACCAAACAGTATTATTCTGGCCCGCACTCTTTTCCTCCCAGGGGGTGAGGTTTTTAACGAGGCGGAGCCATGTAATATACCTGCAAAAATCCCCCGCAAAAACTAAGATGCAACATGTCAAAAAAGACCGCATCGATGGTCTTCGATATTCGACCACTCCGAAGTCACCGCGAGAGGCAGCGCAGACTACCCTCGCGTGCGACACTCCGCGCAAAAGTCGCCTAAGGGTGCAGCCGGAATAGCACAACAAGTACGTTAATTAGTCTTTTATTCAAAAGACACTCCACGCAAAAGTTGCCTAAGGGTGCAGCCGGAATAGCACATCAAGTGTGTTAATCAGTCTTTTATTCAAAAGACATTCCACACAAAAGTCGCCTAAGGGTGCAGCCTGAACAGCACAAGAGCGTTAATCGAAGTCTTTTATTTAAAAGACACTCCACGCAAGAGTCGCCTAAGAGTGCAGCCGGAATAGCACAACAAGTGCGTTAATCAGTCTTTTATTCAAAAGACACTCCACGCAAAAGTCGCCTAAGAGTGTAGCCGGAACAGCATAAGAGCGTTAATTGAAGTCTTTTATTTAAAAGACACTCCGCGCAAAAGTCACCTAAGGGTGCAGCCGGAATAGCACAACAAGAGCGTTAATCGAAGTCTTTTATTTAAAAGACACTCCGCGCAACAGTCGCCTAAGGGTGCAGCCGGAATAACGTTAATCGAAGTCTCTCATTACAAAGACACTCCGCACAGAGTCGCCCACGGGCGCAGCCGGACCAACACAAGCGTACAAATACGGCCAACATGCCACATCACCATACAAATTACAATTACATACACACGGCGAGGGCATCACATATTACATCGGCTCAACCTTCGGGATGATACCCATCTCCCTGTAATTAAACAGCATTATCCTCAATTCCTCACTCTCAAAAAGCTTCCGTAGATCCCCCTCGCCTATGCCCGCCCCAATCGGCGAGGACAACAATTCTCGTTTACCAACCTGGTCTACTCGAAGTCGGCCACGCTCCATACCCATGCGACGACGCCTGCCGCTCCGCGAAAATTCACCCACACTATGTTTTCCCACCACCCTTCGCCGCCTACACCCAGTACTCGCATCAGGAAGATCTGCAACACCCTCCGCACGCGGCGAAGTCTCCGCCGCAGCCACATCCAGTGCAACAAAATAATACAAGCCTTCATCTGAGGACCCTTCCATCCAAGGAAACAAACTCCCAGATTCACCGTCGGACTTAAAACATTCAGACATAGAACCAAGCACACTATCATCAGCAGGCATTACAATTAAAGTCTCCGCCGCAAAATCAGTATTGTCAGTAGTGGTTGCCTGCGCAGGCCCAAACGCCGGAACCTGCGCAGCAACCGAGGTTCAGTATCACACAGACAAAAGTTTACACATACAATCCCTAACCCCTATTCCGCCACCTACGAAGGCCTAGCCGCCGCCGTGGGGTCTTCGGTAGCTAGATCGACCACCGCCTTCGAGGCGTCCTCACCCGTCGGCGCAGGGGCTGGTGCGGGGTCTTTGTCGGCTCCAGTCGACGAAGGGCCCTTGCCAGCATCGGACGGCAGCGTCGACTCGACCGTCGAGGCCTCCGATAGCATACTGTCGGGCAGCGTACTGTCCAGATCGCCAAGGTCCTCCACCCCTTCGGCATGCGCCATCTGCAGCAATAGCACACATTCAGCAAAACCATGCATACTCACACATATAACCACACCAATGAGCCTTTACTTGATCCATTGCCCGGTCAGACCTCTCCCGGACCGTCTCTCGGTCGTGCGGGCCCCACATCCTGTCAAAGAGCGCCCCCGCCGACTGCTTCAGCACCGGGTCTTCAACCCGGAAAATTTCACGATCGAAGTTTTCGTCCGATTGGTCAAAGACCTCGAAATGCCTGCACCCCTCGCGGGACAAAGCATTCACGGCCCCCTCGCAGGTGACGAGGGAGGCAAAGGACATGAGGCCCGTCACGATCGTCGGCAGCACCCCCAGCTCCTCCTGTAACCACTCAAGGAAGCAGAGGCCCACCTCTTGACTGGGTGCTTCGAAGGCGGCGGTCCACGCACCCAGCTCCCGGTACGCGTCCACGAACTGCGCATGCGTCCGCTCGACCTCCGCGCGCATCGAGGCCTCAGCTTTATCCACGAGGTTGCGCAAGCCGTTGAGCCTCGCCTCCAGCTCCTCGGTGCGTTGGCGGCGAGACTAACCTCCGCCCGCACAAGCTTGGCCTCGGCTTGCGCAGCCTGTGCATCAGCAATGGCTTTGTTCGCCTCCCTCCTCTCCTCCACCAGCTGGCACCGGAGATCCCCCTTCTCGGCCTCCACAGCGGCCAACCTTTCCGTTAGCCTGCGACTTTTGTTTTCTGCAGTCGACTTCTTCTGAACAGTATCTGCATGCTACATCCGCAGTCAAGGCACCCGACACAACATGGTCAGCGAAGTCGGTCGCCTGCCACAAAAACCCGTGAGACTCGCAACCTCATAAAGACAACGAACCATCAAAGTCCAGCACAACTTACACGCTTCAGCTGCTGCGACGCTTGCCTCAGTTGTTGGGACACGGAGCCCGCCACATCCTTAGCGGCGGCGGCCGACGAAATCTCGCCGCTCGCCGAGAAGGTGGACCACGGGTCCTGCGGAGCACCCTTCGCCCCAGCCACCGCCGTCGGCAAAGTGGCCACCACCGGGGTCGGGACAGCAGCCAGCTGCCCCACATTCGACCATGCACCATGATCTTGGTTAAGACCTAATCTTAAAAAAAACTTACCAACAAGATAATCCCCCACACAGATGTTCGTGTCAAAGCTGGCAACGCGCGCCGCCGCCTTGTCAGTACGCGCCGGCGAAGGCAACCTTCGCCCCTTCGCGGCCCCACCCGAGGGTGGCTTGCTCGCGCCAGAAGCAGCAGCCTTCGCATCCGCCGAAGCCTTGCTGGGCCCGGGGGCGACCGGTTTCACAGCCGGCAGACTTCGCGCCTCCCTGCGCCTTCTTCGCCTCGCGGAAAGGATCCCCGATCCTAACGACCGCCCGTCACTTCTACGCAGCATCTTGACGATCCTTCTCCATCACTGTCGATACAACAGCAGCAATATTCCATTCGTAAGGAAAAATCTTCAAGTCACGAGCCATACGAGACGTAAATATGTCTTCGCCAGCCGCGCGGGGGATCGGAACATTCTTTGACCATCGACCCCCGGTAACCTTCAGCATTCGTGTCGAAGACTCCCGGAGCTCGGGCGAAGACATCCTTCCCCCGAGGGCCACGCACGTCCCCATCAACTCCACAGCAAAGCGATCAGAGACCCCCAGTCCCCCCACTGCAGTACCTATTTTCTCTTCTTAGTGGCTCGGGCAGCCTCCTGTGAAGGGCCTTCCTTAGTCAGGGCAACTGGTTTCTTCCTGCGGCAGTCGACGGCCACGGCAGCGTCATCCCCGGGATAGCCGTCGTATGGCAACCAATTCAACTCGAAGACCCTATTCAGGCGAACATTGGATCCACAGATATCCCAACTTCGCAATGCCTCCGTCCTCGGCACATAACGCCCCACAATTTGCATAGCCCCGTCTTCCACCTCACGCACGAATGCGGCTGGATCCCGGCCATGCAGATCCAACGCGAAGGCCGGACTTCGCACTCGCTGCTCGCCCAGGGGGGCATCTGGCGAGGGCATACTTCGCCCAACGCCCAGCCATGCGCCAAGGGCCACACTCCATAACCAATGAATTCCTCAACTAAATCGCGCCCGCTACTCATGCGGGCAGCACAACGAAGGGCCCCTTCGTCCCTATCATCCTCCGCCACCTCAAACGGCGGGAACGCCACATAACAGTGGGAACACATCACGGCCGCCGGGAGTCCTGGGAGGTCTTCGACTTCGCCTCCCACCACATAAAACCAATAATCATACCAGTTGCCCCACTTGTTGTAGGCGCAGGGAACTGGCTCCACAACTTCAGCCGAAGTCTTCCTAGTCCTCGGCGTAAAGGTGCATGATCCAAACTGTGCAATCTTGCTTCCAATTTTTCTCTTCTGCCAGTGCAGATAATAATTCTTGGCGAAGACCTCCACGGAGGGCTGCCCGCCATACGAAGTCACTGCCCAGACATACTTCGCCAGGGCCACCACGACATTAGGTGTCAATTGATGGATCTGCACGTCATACCTCTGCAACACCTCCACCACAAAACGGTGCGTGGGTAAGCGAAGGCCGGCGGTAAAAATGCCTCAAACACAACTATTTCACCCTCCAGCTCAGGAATCTCTTCCGCCCCCGAAACTCGTCCAACTCCATTCCCGAAATACCCCAACTGCTGCATGTCTTGCACGCGAACCGAGGAGATCCTCGAAACGCTGAATTCCACTGTGTGGCCCAGGTGTAGCTCCGCCGCCGCCAAATCACTGAAGGTATACTCGGACGACGATTCGCCCAACGGTGTATTCGCAACGGATGAAGAAGAAGACGACATGGCTATGTACCGTCGGTGACGGCACGCGGTCTGCTTGACGCGGGCCAAATCTCCGATGAAGAGGAACAAGGAGGGCAAGCGAGCGGGCGAACGATTTCAAAAGGCTAGGGTTTCGCGACACACAAAAAGGTAAGAGAGCCTGAGCCGCACCGCCCCCCTTTTATACACAGGGCGTGACGCTTCGGGAAGCCCACAGTCCAACAGTACCACGTCCGTCAACGGTCACATCAAAAACCCCCGCGGAACCACTGCGAGCGAGGGCAGCGTCTCCACTATCTAGCGACGTCTTCGGCACCAGATGACTCAGTCGAACTGGTCCCTTGGAGGGCAAATGTTGGGGCGAAGGCGAAGACGCTACCCTTCACTCCAGGCCTTTCGTCAACTCGCTGCACCAACAGAGGCAAGATAACCGGCGCGGCCCGCCCTTCGTCCTCTACACTGCAAGACGAAGGCCTACGACGAAGTATCTCCATTCCACGTCCTCACCTGACCTGGAGGCCTACGTGGGATTCGACCCATTGTAACAGGCCCCACACGGACAAGCGTGTTACAAGCCTGATTTGTAATAGCCTTTCTGTAATGACAGTCTGTAACCCTCCCTTATGGGAATATTCTGGGGATAATCCAGGTGCGTGAGGGCATAAACGTCCTTACATCGGGACGTTGGGCGCTCGGGCACCTATAAATACCCCCGTACAATGATCTTGAGAGGCTGGATTAACAGAGCAATTGCCATCTCGAGTCAAACCTTATTTGCATTCTTTCCACTTCCCCGTTGGATCAACTTGCCCAGGAGAGCAAGTTTCGACATCTGTCTTTAGAAGGAGTGATGGTTCATTAGCGTTTAAGGGTGTACTAGATGGCAAACTCTACTTAGTTGATTTTTTGAATGAGGAGGCCGATCTAGATGCATGCTTAATAGCTAAGACTATCATGGGCTGGTTGTGGCATCGCCGTCTAGCACATGTTGGGATGAAGAACCTTCATAAACTTCTAAAGGGAGAACATGTGTTAAGACTAACCAATGTCTGCTTCGAAAAAGATAGACCTTGTGCAGCTTGTCAGGGAGGAAAATAGGTGGGAAGCACTCATCACAACAAGAATGTGATGACAACATCAAGACCACTAGAGCTACTACACATGGACCTCTTCGGACCCGTCGCCTACCTTAGCATCGGGGGAAGTAAGTATGGTCTTGTTATTGTTGATGATTTTTCCCGCTTCACTTGGGTGTTCTTTTTGCATGATAAATCAGAAACCTAAGGGACCCTTAAGCGCTTTCTAAGGTGGGCTCAAAACGAATTTGAGCTTAAGGTGAAAAAGATAAGAAGCGACAACGGGTGCGAGTTCAAGAATCTGCAAGTGGAGGAGTACCTTGAGAAGGAAGGCATCAAGCACGAGTTCTCAACTCCCTACACACCACAGCAAAATGGTGTGGTAGAGAGGAAGAACAGGACGCTTATCGACATGGTGAGGACGATGCTTGGAGAGTTCAAGACGCCTGAGCGGTTTTGGTCGGAAGCTGTGAACACAACTTGTCACGCCATAAACCGGCTCTACCTTCATCGCCTCTTCAAGAAGACATCGTATGACCTTCTTACCGGTAACAAACCCAATGTCTCATACTTTCGTGTATTTGGTAGCAAATGTTACATTCTAGTGAAGAAAGGTAGAAATTCTAAATTTGCTACCAAAGCTGTAGATGGGTTTTTACTAGGGTATGACTCAAATACAAGGGCGTATAGAGTCTTCAACAAATCATCGGGTTTGGTTGAAGTCTCTAGCGACGTTGTATTTGATGAGACTAATGGCTCTCCAAGAGAGCAAGTTGATCTTGATGATGTAAATGAAGATGATGTTCCAACGGCCGCAATACGCACCATGGCGATTGGAGACGTGCGACCACAAGAACAACAAGAGAAAAATCAACCTTCTTCCTCAACAATGGTGCATCCCCCTAATCAAGATGATGGACAGGTTCCTCAAGAAGAGGCATGTGATCAAGGGGGGCACAAGAAGAACAAACTATGGAGGAAGAAGCACCACTGGCCCCTTCAACTCAAGTCCGAGCGATGATCCAATGGAATCACCCCGTTGACCAGATTCTGGGTGACACAAGCAAGGGAGTAACTACTCGCTCAAGATTAGCTAACTTTTGTGAGCATTACTCGTTTGTCTCTTCTATTGAGCCTTTCAGAGTAGAAGAGGCCTTGCAGGATCCGGACTGGGTGTTGGCCATGCAGGAAGAGCTCAACAACTTCAAGAGAAACGAAGTTTGGAGCCTGGTGCCACGTCCAAAGAAAAACGTTGTGGGAACCAAGTGGGTGTTCCACAATAAGCAAGACGAGCACGGGGTGGTGACAAGAAACAAGGCTCGACTTGTGGCAAAAGGTTATGCCCAAGTTGCAGGTTTGGATTTCGAGGAGACTTTTGCTCCTGTGGCTAGGCTAGAGTCTATTCACATTCTATTAGCCTATGTCGCTCACCATTCTTTCAGGTTGCTTCAAATGGATGTGAAAAGCGCTTTCCTCAATGGGCCAATCAAGGAGGAGGTGTACGTGGAACAACCCCCTGGCTTTGAGGATGACAGGTATCCCGACCACGTTTTTAAGCTCTCTAATGCGCTCTATGGACTTAAGCAAGCCCCAAGAGCATGGTATGAATGCCTTAGAGATTTCCTAATTGCTAATGCTTTCAAGGTTGGGAAAGCCGATCCCACTCTTTTCACTAAGACTTGTGACGGTGACCTTTTTGTGTGCCAAATTTATGTCGATGACATAATATTTGGTTCTACTAATCAAAAGTCTTGTGAGGAGTTTAGCAAGGTGATGACACAGAAATTTGAGATGTCGATGATGGGTGAGTTGACATACTTTCTTGGGTTCCAAGTGAGGCAACTCAAGGACGACACCTTTCTCTCCCAAACGAATTACACTCAAGATCTTCTCAAGAGGATTGGGATGAAGGACGCCAAGCCCGCGAAGACGCCAATGGGAACCGACGGACATGTCGACCTCAACAAAGGAGGTAAGTTTGTAGATCAAAAGGCATACCGGTCTATGATAGGGTCATTGCTTTATTTATGTGCTAGTAGACCGGATATTATGCTTAGCGTATGCATGTGTGCTAGATTTCAATTCGATCCAAGGGAATGTCACCTTATGGCCGTCAAGCGAATTCTTAGATATTTAGTTGCTACGCCTTGCTTCGGGATCTGGTATCTAAAGGGGTCTACCTTTGACTTGATTGGATACTCGGACTCCGATTATGTTGGATGCAAGGTTGATAGGAAGAGTACATCAGGGAGGTGCTAATTCCTAGGAAGGTTCCTGGTGTCTTGGAGTTCTAAGAAACAAACCTTCATTGCCCTATCCACCGCTGAGGCCGAGTATGTTGCCGCAGGACAGTGTTGCGCGCAACTACTTTGGATGAGGCAAACCCTCCAGGACTTTGGCTACAATCAGAGCAAAGTCCCACTCCTATGTGACAATGAGAGTGCAATCCGCATGGCGGATAATCCTGTTGAACACAGCCGCACTAAGCACATAGACATCCGACATCACTTTTTGAGAGACCACCAGCAAAAGGGAGATATCGAAGTGTTCTATATTAGCACCGAGAACCAGCTAGCCGATATCTTTACCAAGCCATTAAATGAGAAAACCTTTTGCAGGCTGCGTAGTGAGCTAAATGTCTTAGATTCACGTAACTTGGATTGATCTATAGCATACATGTGTTTTATGCATTTATGTAATTTGTTGATTCTGTATGATGCTCAAGTTGTGCAAGGGATCCCCGGACCTCATAAGTCCATGTGTGAATGATGCACATATTTAGGGGGAGAAGTGCTACAACTTGACCCCTTGAGAATAACATTTGTGTTTGAGTTTACTTAATGTAGTCTCAAAGGTGAATTGAAAGGGAAAGGTGAACATGGACCATGCAAAGACTTCCACTGCACTCCGGTATTAGTGTACTAACCTCCAAGTTCATTCTTAACCTCCTATTGCCTTTTTGCTCTTAATTGACATTTTTGGTGAGGCAATGGGGTTAAAGGGCCAATAATGATCCCGTTTTGGTGCTTAATGCCAAAGGGAGAGAAATTAAGGCCAAAGCAAATGGATCAGCTACCACTTGAGAATTTTGAAAATAGTAGAGTTAGAATTTTTGATTTGTCTAAAATACTCTTATTGCAAATTTTGGTCTCTTGTGGGGAGAATATATGATTATGGGAAAAGGGGAGTTTTTGGCACTCGATCAATTTTTCAATTGGAATATCTCTCTTTGTGCCTAAACTTGTGTGTTTGACTTAGAGATAGGAAAATGATTTTGATTTGCAAAAACAAACCAAGTGGTGGCAAAGAATGATCCAAATATGCCAAATTAGAATAAAAAACAATTTGGACTTCAATTTGAATCAATGTTGCATGTTTTGCATTGATTTTAGATGTGTTGGCATAAATCACCAAAAAGGGGGAGATTGAAAGGGAAATGTGCCCTTGGGCCATTTCTATTATATTTTGGTGATTAAGTGTCCAACACATACTAAGTGGTTGAGTATGTGCCAAATGAAAAGATAAGTGCAAATCATGTAACAAGGTACGTTTCTAGACTTAGTACATTGTTTTGAGTACTAACATTTTTTGTCTAAGTGCTAGAAACAGAGAAAAGAGAAGAAGAAAAGGACTTGGCTCTAAGCAGCCAACACTCAGCTCAGTCTGGCACACCGAACTGTCCCGTGGTGCACCGGACAGTGTCCGGTGCGCCAGGCTGGCTTCCGGCGAACTGGCCACTCTCGGGAAAGTTTGGCGGCGTACGACTATAATTTACCAGACTGTCCGGTGGTGCACCGGACTGTCCGGTGAGCCAACGGCCGCCAGCGCAACGGTCGGCCGCGCAATCCGCGGGCGACGCGTGGCCCGCGCCAATGGTCGGCAGGGGCACCATACTGTCTGGTGTGCACCGGACAGTGTCCGGTGGACCAACTGCCACGGCGCTGCAACGGTCATCTGCGCTAAATTAGGAAGGAGATCCGCACCGGACCGTCTACAGTAGCTGTCCAGTGGTGCATCGGACTGTCCGGTGCGCCACCCGATAGAAGGCAACTTTGGCCTTCCTTGTTGGCCTCCAACGGCTCCTAGCTGCCTTGGGGCTATAAAAGGGACCCCTATGCGCATGGAGGAGTCACCCAAGCACACTCTAAGCATTCCAAGACTTCTAGTCCTCACTTTCACACAATCATTCATCGTTCTTGAGATTGGAGCACTTTTCGAGTTGTAAACTCCCCACGCGTGTTTTGTGTGCTCATCTTCTAACTTGTGTGCATGCTTGTGGTGTGGATTTAATTCTAGTGTGTGTTGCTCTTTCCAACCTTACTCCGTGCTTTCATTGTGATCTTTGTTGTAAGGGCGAGAGACTCCAACTTGTGGAGATTCCTCGCAAACGGGAAAAAGAGATAAGCAAAGAAAAGTCGTGGTATTCAAGGTTATCATTGGATCACTTGAAAGGGGTTGAGTGCAACCCTCGTCCATTGGGACACCACAACGTGGAAGTAGGCAAGTGTTACTTGGCCGAACCACGGGATAAAATCGTGTGTCTCTTGTGTTGATCTCTTTGTGATTGTCTTGGCCACAAGAACTCACTTTGCAACTACTTAGTCACACTAACATTTGTATAACCAAGATTTGTGGCTATTAGTTGTTGAATTTTACAGGATCACCTATTCACCCCCCTCTAGGTGCTCTCAAAAATATTTGTTTGTAGGTGGTTCTAGGAGGTGGTCAGGATGCAATGAATGTGACTATGATAGATTGTCGTGTTAGTAAATTTGAGGCTAAATTCTTTCACAAGGTAATTTATTTTCCATTTAATAAAGTACCAATGTAATACTCCTTTTTGTGTTCCTTGCTAACTTTGTATGATTTACCTATTTGAACTATTCAAGGCGAGAGCCGTGACACCCAAGTCTGAGGTCAAGTGCCATACCACTGTGTTTTCAGGATGGTTCACCGAAGCCCGTGGTCGACATTTCGCCAGCCGCCGAGGAACGTGGTGGCATTCGCGGTCGCCATGGATGCCTGGATCCATCGTTCACGATCCCCGCCACCGATCTGTCGTCTCCTTTCTCCCCTCCCTCCTCCCCGCGCCTCCCTCTCGCCTAGCCATCGTCGCCGCCCCAGCCCGCACTCGACCACTGCCGCCGCTCCGCGCTAGGATGTTGCGACTTCACCGACAGCGAGGTTTTTGCCCTCACCGAGAGCATCGGCAAGCCGCTCGCCGAGGTGCTCAAGGAGCTCGGGAAGAGGGTTCCAGACTCCCTTGTGAAGACCTATGTCGAGGATGATGGCTTCACTATCAAGTACATTCCTAGGATTACCCGGACTAGATTTAGCTCTTGTGATTTTGCATTCTACTACATTTTTACTTGTTCTGTTGCATTGACAGCTTGAGAAGAGGGTTCTAGACTCCCTTGTGAAGACCCGCGTCGAGCATGATGGCTTCACTATCAAGTACATTCCTATAATTACCCGTACTATATTTAGCTCTTGTGATTTTGCATTCTACTACATTTTTACTTGTTGTTCTGCTGCATTGACTGAGAGTACTTATACACCTATCCAATCCTAGAATTACTAGATCATGGTCCTCCCTAGATCTAGCCCATGCCAGCTTGGCCTGATTACTCAGATATTCTTTTTGTCTTAATGGTGCTACATTGTTGCTGTGTAAGCGTTTGTGTGCACTTGGAACGTATTGATTACTGATGACTGTTGAGATAAACTAATGTCACTCAAGTTCAAGTTGTAGATGTAACTGTTTTATCTAGATCCAAGTACTTTATATGACATTCATGTGATAGGGAGTGTTTTACAAGCTCATCAGATCACTGTATTGCATTCTACTTTGTTGTCTCACTGCTCCTTCTATAGAAACAGAAATCATGGCCACCAGTTGTATGGTTTTTTAAGGATGTGTCTGGAAACTATTTGCTACCAAAACAAACCGGATGCTAGAAAATTTAACTTGGTATACTACATTGTTTGTCATGTTGCTTTTTATATACTCAAACTGTGTAATGTTGTCATTCCACATAAATGTGTCGTTTAAATATCTAAATCTATGTATCAGACCATCTCACGTAATTTTAGTTTTGTTAATATTTAGCATACATCTGGTTCTAGGAGGAAAGGAAACCACCACTGGTAATTTTCATGAACGACTATCATGTTGTAGTAAAGTGCATTTGCCTATACCACAGGACAGGGGTAGAAACTGAAGTTGAAAGGGAAATGTGCCCTTGGGCCATTTCTATAATGTTTTGGTGATTAAGTGTCCAACACATAGTGAGTGAAATATAATGTGCCAAACAATCAAGAAGTGCAAATCATGTAACAAGGTACGTTTCTAGACTTAGTACATTGTTTTGAGTACTAACATATTTTGTCTAAGTGCTAGAAACAGAGAAAAGAAGAAGAAAAGAATTGCAAGTTGTCGGTGTTTTGGGTCCGACCGCACACCCGGGGTTGCCCCTCAAGGTGTTTTTAGGAGTAGGACGGTGTCGACAACTGTAGCAAAATGGTTCGTGCCGATCGCACGAGGGACAATGGACAAGATTTACAGGTTCGGGCCGCTTAGAAGTGCGTAACACCCTACGTCCTGGTGAGTATATGAGCGTGGTTACAAGAGGATTCTCTGGATAGAGGGCGCAGAGAGTTTTTATGGATGGCTAAGTAGAACCGGGTCGATCGATCTGAAGGGGTGCCCCCTAGGCCTTATATACTCGGCCGTGGAGCAGTACATGTGATATGATAACAACAAGTAGCTAAAAGATAGTGAACCTCTTGAGTTTATCCCTACGTAACCTTCGCCGACTTATCCTCGCATGGCTCTTGTTGCATGGGGGCTTCAGCGCGGGAAAGTCGGGTCTTTGTTGTGATTCATTCGTTCGTCGTTGTGGGCCGCCTGTGTTTGCACTAATCAGTCTTACGTCTTCTTTGTTGGTTGCCTTTCCCTAGGCCCACGAAAGAATGACCTTACGAATTATTGGGCCCTTGGGCCTTTCGTGAGGCCCTTTACTTCTTTAGTGGACCCAGGGGATATCTATCCCCCACAAGCCCCCGATCTTTGGGTTGATTTAGAGGTAATCAACTCAAAGATCCAAGGTCCAAAAAATGATTCCCTGCTGTCTTCTCTGGCTCTGATCACCCGTCCGACCAAAGTTTGGCTTTGTGCTTGTGCCTTAGAGGTCGACATTTTGGATTGTAAGACTCTGGAATTCATTGGGTGCACCGGAGGTGCACCCAATGGGTGTAGCCCCCGACCTTTGAGTAGATTTCAGAAGATAATCTACTCGAAGGTCTTCTTCCAAAGGTTATCTCCATTCGCGCTCCTGCATCTCGGTTGAGGATTAGTCTTTTCAATCTTGCTCTACGCCTTAGAAGTCGGCGCTATACCGGTTTAGAATAATATTCCATGGGGTGCACCGGAGGTGCACCCAATGGGTGTAGCCCCCGACCTTCAAATGGATTTTTTAAGGATAATCCATTCGAAGGTCTTCCCTTCACTTGCGGAAACTGGCATGAGGCTATTTTGCATTATGCTTTGGAGGTCAGCATTATGTCATCAATATTTTGCTGCCCAGGTCAGCGTATATTTTGTCTTTAGCAGCCGAGTTTGCAATCCATCCATATCTTGCTAGGTAGTGCAATTTATTTGCTTCTGCGATTGATTGGACGTTTGACGGATGTTCTCTGTCTAGTCTTCACGTCGCTTCTGTCGGCCATATCTTGTACTTTGCTGGTTATATTTGGCTTTCCTCTGATCCTTACTGATATCTCATTTTTGTCTTGAGATATTCACTGCATGCCCTGCACGGATGTGACCGTTTGAAAAATATACTGATAATTCCTGGGCGTCCCCCCCCAATGGGTGTGGGCAAGGGACGGCTTGGTACGCTGAGTGTTTTAGCTGGTTGCCTCTGAGTAGTAATGCGATGGGACGGCTAGTGTAATCATATCCTTTGCGCTGTTGACTGGAGTCCCAATGGGTGTAGTGTTGCATGAAACGGCGTCCGCCGTCTGACGTGTCTTCGGGTGGGTGGAAGTGCTTATTGAATGCCTTGCGACTGTTCAGTGACCGCGGTTAGAAGTGAGCGGTTGCCTTTCCCTTCTATAAATAACCCCTTTGCTTCTCTGGTTTCTTCACATCTCTTCGCTGCTCCTTACTGCCTCTTCCCTTTCTTCTCTCCCAAAGCTTCAACCATGGGCAAGAACAACAAGCGCAAGCGTGAACCGACTCCTCCATCGGAGGAGTTTGGTGACTCGGAATACTCGGAGGAGGAGTTCTCCTCTGAGCCCGAGGGGTCTCCGGCTCCCGTCTCTCCCCCGGCGTCGTCTGATGACTCGGACGACTCCCAGGGGATAGCCGCGGAGGTCTGGACGTACATCCGAGCCGTCGAGCGCGCCGGGCTCGAAGGCTCGGATGAGTCGGAGTACTCCTCGGATGAGGAGGACTCGGACGGCGGCGACGAGGGTGAAGACGACGACGACGACGACGACGACGACGGCGACGACAGTGGCAGGGACGGTGGCGACGGCAGCAGGGACAGCACCAAGGGCGACAGCAGCAGGGGCAGCACCAAGGGCGGCGGCGGCGGCAGGGGCAGGGCCAGTGGCTAGACGCCACTGGTCTTCTTAGATATTAGTATAGTTTAGTATAGCTAGAATAATGTAGTAGTAATTAGTGTAATTTAGTAGTAGTAGTAATGTAGAGTAGTATATTGTAGTTTAGTAGTAGTAGTAATGTAGAGTAGAATTAGGGAAGTACCAACTCGTAAAGAGTTGGTTTGTAAGCTCGTTAACTTCCCCTTTAATGAAGTCTGTCGTTTATCCCCTCTTTTTGATGACTTGTCATTGCTTTTTGCTGAATGTTGAACTGATTCTTTTGATATAGTAGTAACAACGCCGAGCGATGTGAAGATTGACATCAGCGTTTTAGAAGTAACACTGAGCAATCGAACATAAGACCAGCGTTTTAGAGGCAATGCCGAACGATAGAAGGTCGGCGTCGGCATTTTGGAAGTAATGCCGAGCGATTGAGCACGTGGTCGGCGTTTTAGAGGCAACACCGAGTGATTGAAGGTCGGCGTCGGCATTTTAGAAGTAATGCCGAGCGATTGAGCACGTGGTCGGCGTTTTAGAGGCAGCGCCGAGTGATTGAAGGTCGGCGTCGGTATTTTAGAAGTAATGCCGAGCGATCGAGCACGTGGTCGGCGTTTTAGAGGCAGCGCCGAGTGATTGAAGGTCGGCGTCGGCATTTTAGAAGTAATGCCGAGCGATTGAGCACGTGGTCGGCGTTTTAGAGGCAGCGCCGAGTGATTGAAGGTCGGCGTCGGCATTTTAGAAGTAATGCCGAGCGATCGAGCACGTGGTCGGCGTTTTAGAGGCAGCGCCGAGTGATTGAAGGTCGGCGTCGGCATTTTAGAAGTAATGCCGAGCGATTGAGCACGTGGTCGGCGTTTTAGAGGCAGCGCCGAGTGATAGCCAACTTCTCAAGTTACTTTGAGGAAAATGACCGAGTGATGAGGTGGCACATTGGCTCTCTTGGAAATAACTGTTGGATATCCGCGTGGCATGCTGGGATTTCGGAGATGACCGCCGGGTGATGACTGGGCACTTTTGAAAAAGGTATCTGGCTCAAGAATATCCCTTAAGAGTCGCGCTTTTAGCCACCTTTGCTTTCTGTGCCCTAGTTCTTGCATTTCCGCATCTGAGTCTTCTCTGCCACTCGCCTCCTGCTCTGTTTCGCCAGCGAGAAGCAAGATGGCGCCCAAGAGGAAGACCGCGAACTCGTCTGCCGCAGTGATCCCCGCCATCGACCCCAACAGTCAGTTACCCTTCGCAGGTAACCATATGTCTGTGATTTCTAAAGTTGAGCTTCTCCGCCTTGTTTCCATCGGGGTTCTCCCTCCACGGGAACTCTGTTCTTGGCGTGCTTGCCACGGGACTACTGTCCCCACCGAAGATACCCACGAGTCAGTGGTTTACACTCCTTTCCTTCTTCGCGGCCTCGGCCTTCCCATATCTCCTTTTTTCCGTGGCATCCTTGATTTTTATCACATCAACCTGACTCACTTGAACCCTAACTCCATTCTCCAAATCTCTATTTTCGTTCACCTTTGCGAAGCTTATCTTGGCGTGCTGCCGCATTTTGGCTTATGGAAGTATTTGTACCACTGCCGTCCTGGGATGGCCGGGGGGCAACATCAATTGGTCGGAGGTGCCAGTTTAGAAATGCGCCGGGGGCGGAAGACCGAGTATCTCGAGATACCCCTCAAAGACAGCATTAAAGGTTGGCGTCTGGAGTGGTTTATAATAGATAATTATGGAAATTCTCTCCCTTCCCGCTCAGGAAGACAGCCGGACGTTCGTACTCCGAGTTGGACTGAGTCTCCCTCGGACCAAGAAGTGGCCGAGGCAGGCGTGTTGCTTACTGAAGTTGGACTACTGAAGGAAAGAGGTCTGACTGCCGAAGCTGTGGTCACAGATTTTGTTTTCAAAAACATTCAGCCGTTGAAAGACAGGGCCTATCCGGCATATATTTACCGAGGGCTGGCCGACTCAACCCGAGTTACTAATAGGAGAATTCCTTCTGTTGATTTGGTGAGCCGACTCGAAATGATCCTCAGGGGTAAAGTTTCAAACGTTGGAGCTCCAGTGGCATACTCGGCTTGGAACCTACCTTCTCCCAAAGCTTTCACTCTTTTTGTATCCAATCCACCCGTGACAGATAGCAATTTGGGTCTTAGAGTGCGACCCTCTGCTGAAGAGGTCCATTCCTTAGTTGCTTCGCTCGGGGAGATACCTGATGATGAACGGCAGATTTATTTTGAAGTGCCCCTGAACCCTAGTGATGCAGACATAAATGACATGCTCGATCTGCTAGCCGAGGATTCATCTGATACTACTCCTGATGGTACATTGGCAGTGGTGCCCCTTCCAGAGGTTGATGCGACCTTGGACGTCTCGAAACCTGTCAGTACTCGCCCGAGGCGCCCTGGCCGAACCAGTCAGCCCGAGCCTTCTGCAGATGAGCAGAAGAAGAAAAGAAGACGCCTCCGGCGAGTGTCCAGCTTTGACGAGGATGCCAGCACCTTAGCTCCTGCTGCCGAGGAAATGACTGCAACTGGCCTTGCTGACATTGATCCCAATGGGTGTGCTCCGCCTGCTGCTGACCCTAATGAGGATGCTGTTTGTGCTGTTGCTGTGGAGGATGAGGAGGAAGAGAATGAAACTCCATTAACTCGGAAAAACAGTCGGCAATTCGTCGCTAGCGGTGGTAGTAGTGGGGTTCCTTCTCCTGCCTTGTCTGCTCTTATTGGTCTGCAAGAACTGTCCATGGCCAATTTTGATCAAGCTCTAGAGGATATGGTCCCTGAGAACTTGTTGTTGGAACCTGCAGACGTTGATGCAACAGAAACTGGTGCAGCCGTGCCAGATGCTGGCTTGAGGTCGTCCCGTGCCTCGTCGACCTTAGAGCATGGTCTTGAGGGTCGGGATGCTGACCTGGATCGTTCTGATCCCCTGGAAGTAGCTGAAGGCCCGTCAACCTTAGAGGTGGTCACGGCAGAGAGCCTGGGTCCCAAGAATGGCGCTGATATATGCCCAGCCCCCGAGGATGTCGTCGGGAGTGACTTAGCTCGGGTGAAGAGTGTAGGCCACTGCCCAGCCCCCGAGGGTGTTGCCGGGGATGATCCGGCTCAAGTGGGCAGCGCCGACTGTGACCCAGCCCCCGAGGGTGCCCGAGCAGGGTCTCCTTCCTGCACTTCTATGGACGTTCACGTGGGTTCACCTCCACACTCTGGCGGCATGGTGGTGGCTCAAACTCCAGATCAGGGGGTCGCTTTAGAGGGCAGCATCCCCACTGATCTGGCGTTAGGCTCTGCTGAATGTACTGAGCTCGTTCCTGCTGGTCTACTGCAAACTGCTTCGGGTGGTGGTCTGACACCTGATTATCAGCTGATTTCTCCTGACTTGGGGATCCCTTCGTTCTTTTCCAACCTCCAGGTGCTGTGCTGTGCTTTAGTTTGATCTTTATGTTGCATGAATTGCTGTCATTATGCTCATCTGTTCTTCTCGTCAGGCTTTGGTGAATGGATTGGCCAGTCAACTGAAATCGCAGGGTGCTTCCATCCCGGAGGTGGCTTCATCTCTTGAGTGTTGGAATCCGATGTTGCTTCGGGGTCGTGTATCTGAGTTGGAGGCCACCAATGCTGGTCAGTGTCCTTTCTTCTTCTTCTTTGTTCTTGCCCGTAGGTTGTTTTACCTTCTGACCTCATTTTGTTTGAATACCTCTTGATAGGGATGACTCGGCAGATCACAGTTCTTGAAGAAAAACGCTTTCAAGATCAAGCTGAAATGGCTCGACGATGCGCTGACTTCGAGGAGAAGTATTCTCAAAGTCAGATCGAGTTGAGTCAGGTCTCTGCGGCTTTGGATGATGCCAACGCTCTGAGTTCTTCTCTTCATGCTCAGCTTGACTCTGAGAAGGTAGCTTACGAACCTGTGCTTCGCCTTATCATGCTCTTGGATTCTGAATGAGTTTGATTTTTGTTTGTAGGAAGAAAAACGCATCCTTGCTGCTTCTCGCGACAACTTGGACAGATTGTACCGAGATTCCAGTAACTCGCTGACCATCTTGGAGAGGAGCCACCGTTTTACGATGGAGGAGCTTGACAATCAGCGCCGTCAACTGCAAGAATCTTCGGACGAAGTGGCCCGCCTTACTCAGTTGCTATCGGCAAAGGACGCCACCATCAAGGAACTCCGAGCTTCTAAGAAATCCATTGCTCAGGAGTTAGAAACTGCTCAGCAGGCTGTTAAAGTAGCTGAAGAGGCTGCTGTCACTTTCAAAGCTCAGCGCGATAAGGCCCTGGACAAGGCCATTCGGGCGGGACGAATCTTGATGAGAAGACCCGGCGTGGTTGTCCCCGAAGATATAAGAGCCGATGTGATTGCTGCCCCTGATTCCTCGAATCGCCCTTCTTCGTCAGTCGTTCCTGGGAGAGACATTGGAAAATAAAGAAACAGTTCGCGTGCTCTGAGCGCGCAGTTAGCATGATCAAGTATTCGTTAGAGGTTATTGGCTTATCATTCGAATGACGTGATTACTCCCTTATTGTATCAGAATTTATTAGTTTGCAAGTTTGCGGTAACGCTGCATGATGATTATGAACTTTGTTTGTGGGATATGGAGATCATCCCTTGAACTGCATAAGCGCGAGTATGCTATACTGGTTTAAGCCGTCAATGACTTTTAGCCGGTAACTTCTGTTAGTAGGGTTTAGTGGTCACCCTAGGTAAAGTAAGCGTAAGCATGTTGCACCGCCTTAAGTCGTTGCCGACTTAAGTCGATTGCTCCGTTTGTAGGGCATAGTGGTCACCCCGAGTTAAGTAAGCGTGAGCATGTTGCACCGCCTTAAGTCGTTGCCGACTTAAGTCGATTGCTCCGTTTGTAGGGCATAGTGGTCACCCCGAGTTAAGTAAGCGTGAGCATGTTGCACCGCCTTAAGTCGTTGCCGACTTAAGCCGATTGCTCCGTTTGTAGGGCATAGTGGTCACCCCGAGTTAAGTAAGCGTGAGCATGTTGCACCGCCTTAAGTCGTTGCCGACTTAAGCCGATTGCTCCGTTTGTAGGGCATAGTGGTCACCCCGAGTTAAGTAAGCGTGAGCATGTTGCACCGCCTTAAGTCGTTGCCGACTTAAGTCGATTGCTCCGTTTGTAGGGCATAGTGGTCACCCCGAGTTAAGTAAGCGTGAGCATGTTGCACCGCCTTAAGTCGTTGCCGACTTGAGTCGATTGCTCCGTTTGTAGGGCATAGTGGTCACCCCGAGTTAAGTAAGCGTGAGCATGTTGCACCGCCTTAAGTCGTTGCCGACTTAAGTCGATTGCTCCGTTCGTAGGGCATAGTGGTCACCCCGAGTTAAGTAAGAATGCAAGTCAATCATAAATGAGCCAAATATCTTTGAAATCTCTCTTTATTGATGACGTATTTCCATTATACAGAATACATGGTTGCTTCGGCTGTTTTGAAATACAGCTAGGGGTAGAACTTTCGGAGGTGCTCTATGTTCCAGGAGTTCCCAACCTCCGTGCCATCCATTTGGGTGAGACGATATGATCCGGGACGAGTGACTTCTGCTACTACGAAAGGTCCTTCCCATAAAGGTGATAACTTGTGCCGTCCCTCCCCCGTTAGAATTCGGCGGAGGACGAGGTCTCCCATCGAAAAGAAACGTTGACGCACAGCTTTGTCGTGGTAGCGCCTTAGAGTCTGCTGGTATCGTGCTGATTGAATCACTGCATTCAGTCGTTCTTCCTCAAGTACGTCAATATCCTCCAGCCTAGTGGCTTCGACTTCTGCTATGCTTTCGAAGATCAATCTTGGCGCCCCAAACTTGAGATCAGCAGGTAGCACTGCCTCCGACCCATAGACCATGAAGAAAGGAGTGTTTCCATGCAGGGCCCGGCTAGGTTGGGTTCTCAAGCTCCAAACAACATAAGGCAATTCTCTTATCCATTTTCCTGCGAATTTTTCATTTTTATCAAAGACCCTTTTTCTAAGTGCCTCCAATATCATTCCGTTGGCTCGCTCAACCTGCCCGTTGGCTCTCGGATGGGCTACAGATGCGTACTTGATCTGAATGCTTTTTTGCTCGCAGAAGTCAAAGAATTCTGAACTGGTAAAGTTGGATCCCAAGTCAGTGATGATACTGTTCGGTATCCCAAATCTGAATATTATGCTTTGTATGAATTCCACGGCTTTAGCAGAGGTCAAAGAGGCAATGGGCTGGAATTCTATCCACTTAGTGAATTTGTCAATTGCCACCAATACATGGGTGTATCCTCCTTGAGCTTTCTTGAAAGGTCCAATCATATCCAATCCCCAGCATGCGAAAGGCCAAGTTACTGGTATGGTTTGTAGCTGCTGCGCTGGCATGTGCTGTTGCTTTGACAGGTATTGGCAAGCTTCGCATCTCCGAACTAACTCGGCTGCATCATTCTTCGCCGTTGGCCAATAGAATCCTGACCTGAAAACTTTTCCGACTAACGTTCTGGATGCCGCGTGTACTCCACACTGCCCTGCATGGACTTCCTCCAGAAGTTGCTTCCCGGTGGACGGGAGAACGCACTTCATGAGGACGCCTGACGCGCCCCTCCTGTATAATACCTCCCCAATGAGTGTATAGTGAGCTGATTGTCTGGCAATGCGTTCTGCCGAGTTCTTGTCATCTGGCTCTTCTTCATTCTTTATATACTTGATAATCGGTTGCCTCCAGTCATCAGAGTCTGACTCGGGTTGATCTATGATAATGCACTCTTCTATTTGATCCGTCGAGATGCTGGGCTGGAGAATTTCTTGCACGAAGACCCCGGGCGGGACTTGAGTCCGACCGGATCCAAGCTTGGACAGTATATCAGCCGCCGTGTTCCGATCTCTTTCTATATGATGAAACTCCAGACCTTCGAATTTATCTTCTAGCTTTCGGACGGCGGCGCAGTATTTTCCCATTGAATCACTTGAACAATCCCATTCCTTGTTTATCTGACTGATGACTACCAGAGAATCTCCATACACCATCAGTCTCTTGACACCCAGTGATATAGCGATGTTTAATCCGTGTATCAAAGCTTCATACTCGGCTGCATTGTTAGAGGCCGGGAATAGCAATTGGAGTGCGTACTTGAGGTGCTCGCCTCCAGGTGCAGTGAAGAGAATTCCTGCTCCTGCTCCCTGCAGCTTCAGCGAGCCATCAAAATACATTTGCCATACTTCTGCGGTTTCTAGATTATCCGGCACTTGCTGTTCTGTCCACTCTGATACGAAATCGACCAGTGCTTGAGTTTTGATGGCAGTGCGAGGCCGGAACTCGATATCATGGGATCCCAACTCGCAAGCCCACTTGGCTATTCGGCCAATGGCTTCCTTGTTGTGAAGAATGTCCCCTATTGGAAAACCAGTAACTACTATGACTTTGTGGTCGTCAAAGTAGTGGCGCAGCTTGCGGGCAGTTAGAAGTACTGCATATAATAGCTTCTGAACTTGAGGATACTTTTTCTTCGATGGGCCTAGAACTTCACTGATGAAGTAGACAGGATGTTGTACCGGGTAGGCATGCCCTTCTTCCACTCGCTCGACTACCAACGCAGTGCTTACCACGTGAGTCATGCAAGAGATATATAGCAGCAAATCTTCAGCCGGCTGAGTCGGCGTAGCTCGCCGGGGCGGTTTCAATACTGGTGGTGTTGTCAAAAATTTCTTCAGTGCATCTAAAGCTTCTTGTGCCTCTGAAGAACACTGAAATTTATCCACCTTCTTCAGCAGTTTGTAAAACGGTAGACCTTTCTCTCCCAGTCTGGATATAAATCTGCTTAGAGCTGCCATACATCCTGTGAGTCGCTGAACCTTCTTTTGTGACCGAGGAGCTTCCATCTTCATGATAGCTTTAATCTTATCTGGATTAGCCTCAATTCCCCGGTGGCTGACGATAAATCCGAGCAACTTTCCTGCTGGTACCCCGAAAACGCATTTTTCAGGATTGAGCTTCCATCTATATCTTCTCAGGCTATTGAAAACCAGCTGTAAATCTTCGATGAAGTTATCTGGATTCTTAGTTTTGATCACCACGTCATCAACATAAGCCTCCACACGCTTGCCCCAGTGATCGGCTAGGCATGTTTGAATGGCCCTCTGATAAGTCGCTCCAGCGTTTTTGAGGCCGAACGGCATGGAGGTATAACAGAAGGCACCAAACGGGGTGATGAACGCCGTCTTTTCCTCGTCTTCTTTTGCCAAACTAATCTGATGATACCCGGAATAGCAATCTAAGAAAGACAGCATCGAACATCCAGCGGTGGAATCCACCACCTGATCTATCCTTGGGAGCCCGAAGGGATCCTTCGGACAGTGTTTGTTGAGATCAGTATAGTCGACGCACATGCGCCAATCCACTTTATTCTTTTTGAGTACAAGAACAGGGTTGGCTAACCACTCGGGATGTAATACTTCTCTAATAAATCCGGCCGCGACCAAGCGAGCTAACTCGGCACGAATGGCCTCTCTCTTGTCGGGCGTGAAACAACGCAGCTTTTGCCGGATCGGCCTCGCCTGAGGATAGACTTTCAATTTGTGCTCGGCCAGTTCCCTCGGTACTCCCGGCATATCCGCAGGTTGCCATGCGAATACGTCTCGGTTATCTTGCAGGAACTGGACGAGCGCGCTTTCCTATTTGTCATTTAGACTGGAGCTGATGATGGCTGCCTTGCGCTCATCAGCAAACCCCAGGTTGATCCGCTTGGTGTCTTCAGTCGGCCGCATAGAGGTCGCGGCCTGAGCTTCGTTTGCCGGCACGGCGAGGTCTTCTTCAGGCTTAGAGTTCGCCGGTGTAGAAGGAATCGTCGACGGCTTGGTGGTGAGGGCTGCCTGAATGGCCACTCGGAAACACTCTGCGGCGCCTTGGAAGTCGGCGCGCACAGTTATGATTCCTTGTGGTCCTGGCATCTTCAGTATCATGTACGTATAGTGTGGGATGGCCATGAACTTGGCCAGCCCTGGTCTCCCGATGATGGCGTTGTACCCGCAGTCGAAGTTCGCCACCTCGAACCTCAGGAACTCGGTTCTGTAGTTATCCGGAGTCCCGAAGGTGACCGGCATGTAGATGTGGCCCAGCGGGTATTCCCCTTCCGTCGGCACGATGCCGAAGAAAGGAGTGTCTGACTCGTGGAGCTCTTTGAGGTGAACTCCCAAGCCTTGGAGCGTACGGGGGAAGGTGACGTTGATGCTGCTCCCCCCGTCCACTAGCACCTTCTTCACCCGGCTCTCTCGGATCACCGGATCGACGAGGAGCGGATATTTGCCCGGGTGGTCGAAGTTGAGCCATTGATCCTCCCGAGTGAACGTGATTGGGTGCTCCGACCACCGGTACGGGGCGGGAGGGCCGGTGGTCGCCACCAGTATCTGGCGATCGTTGAGCTTTTGTTGTCTCTTGTTCTCCTGCGACCCATGTCCACCGAAGATGACGTTGACCTCCCTGTCAACGCGCGGGAATGCTCCTCCTCCCCCCTCCTCCGGCTGATGGGGCTGTCGTGGTTCATCTGGTCCTCCCCTCGGCGGAGGAGGTGGTAGAGGTTGGAAGGGTCGGCCATGCCCGACGGAGTGCTTGAAATCCCGGCAGTTGCGGAGAGTGTGGCGCATATCCTTGTGGTACGGGCACTGGGCGTCGAGGATGTCGTCCAGCGTGTGTTCGCCTCCACGAGGTCCTCCTCGGGCGCGAGAGGCGGGTGGTCCGGCGGCGTGTACTTCTTCGCGAGGCCTCTTCTCCCAGCGCTTGTCGGGCGGCTGGTTCGCGTCGCGTCGTGGTGCTGCTGGTGCGGGCTTTGCTCCTCCGATGAGGTCCTGGGCCCGCTCGTCAGCGGTGATGTAGAGGTCGGCTTCCCGGAACAGCTCCTTGGAGGTGGTCGGCGCCTTTTGCAGTATGGCTCGGACGAAAACCGAGTCATTAGATCCTCTGTAGAAGTCCTCGATCACGGCCGCCTCCGTGACCTCGGGGATGCGGTTTCTCATGGTCTGGAACCTTTTAAGGTATGACCGGAGAGTCTCATCCCCCCGGCGCTTGATGGATTTGAGGTCCCATGGTTGCGCTGGCTTGTCGGAGAGAGATTGGAAGTTGGCGGTGAAACGTCGACTGAAGTCTCCCCAGTCGTCGATGCAGTGTCGGGGTAGATGTCGTAGCCACTGCAGCGCGTCTTGCCCGAGGACGATGGGCAGATACGCAGTCATGACGTCTTCGGATGCCCCGGCAGCCCGAGCAGCGGTGGTGTAGACGGCTAACCAGCCCCCTGGATCCTGCTTAGGTTCATATTTGTCGACATTGGATACCTTGAAGTTGGGAGGCCATTGGATGGCCCTAAGGCGCGGAGTAAGGGCGGATACTCCGCACGTGTCCTCCTGTCGTCGAGGATGTCGTCTGTCCCGGGGAGGGGAGTGGCGGTGGTGGTTCCTCGACCGTCCCCGGGTGGTTCCACCAGTTGAAGCTGTTGCCGACTCAGTTCGGGTGGCCTGGCTTTGAGTCGGGAAGCCATGATCTCGATCATACTCCTCCCGGCGGCGAATTTCGTTCTCGTGCCGCCGTTCGCGCGAAGCATTGATAGAGCTTCGCGCGTCTCGGCGACTGTTGATGGCGTGTCGCAGATCGTTCGGCGGATGAGCGAGCGGTAGAAGATGGTTGGCTGCCTGAGTGAACAGGCGCCGGTATCCCTCGGCGTCGGGGGTCCGAGGAAGTCCGTCAGCTATCCGGGCTAGAACGCCTCCGACTTCGCTCGGCGTATTCATAGCTCGAGCGAAGTCGGGGTTCAGGTTGCGCCCGAAGAGCGGATTCTCGCGCCGTTGCCTTGCATCTTGCTCGGCTTGCTCCTGAGTCCGACGGCGATCTCGTCGTCGGGAGTTCCTTCGTTCCCTGAAGACGCGTTCTTCCGGAGTTTCTCCTATCTCTGAGACCTCGTCTCGCGAGATAGGCTGCTCCGGATCCCGTTCTCCAGCTGCGTGATGTCGTCGAACGTTCCTGCGTCGATTCCTTCGTCGGCGGGATTCTCGCTGAGGCGGTTCTTCTCCAGGCGCGGTCGGTTCATCGTCGGAGACGGCGGGCGACTCTGCTCTCCCGATGAAGAGGACGTCGGGGTAGAACGGTATTGCTGCCGCGGCGACTTTCTTTCCGTTCTCCTTTGAGGTCGGAGGAACGGGGAGAACGACTGGCCTCTCCCTGGTCTCCTTCTTTCTCACGACCCGTGTCCATTCTTTCGTCGGAGAAGTAGACGGCGGAGTCTTCCGGGTCAGCGAGCTTCTCGCTCCAGCCTCCCCGGAGACGATCTTTTTCCGAAGAGCCGGAGGTAGCATCTTTCCAGCATTTTTGGAGTTTGTTGGAGGAGACTTCTGTTCCGGCAGATCCGCAAGGCGGTGTAGAATTCCTTCTTCGTCCGCCACGGATGAGATTGTCCCGAAGCAAAATGTGGATCCGGGACGCATGGTGATCTTGCTGTGGAAGGTGACGGCCATTGAGCTAGCTTGGATCGTCGACACACCCCCTACCTGGCGCGCCAGCTGTCGGTGTTTTGGGTCCGACCGCACACCCGGGGTTGCCCCTCAAGGTGTTTTTAGGAGTAGGACGGTGTCGACAACTGTAGCAAAATGGTTCGTGCCGATCGCACGAGGGACAATGGACAAGATTTACAGGTTCGGGCTGCTTAGAAGTGCGTAACACCCTACGTCCTGGTGAGTATATGAGCGTGGTTACAAGAGGATTCTCTGGATAGAGGGCGCAGAGAGTTTTTATGGATGGCTAAGTAGAACCGGGTCGATCGATCTGAAGGGGTGCCCCCTAGGCCTTATATACTCGGCCGTGGAGCAGTACATGTGATATGATAACAACAAGTAGCTAAAAGATAGTGAACCTCTTGAGTTTATCCCTACGTAACCTTCGCCGACTTATCCTCGCATGGCTCTTGTTGCATGGGGGCTTCAGCGCGGGAAAGTCGGGTCTTTGTTGTGATTCATTCGTTCGTCGTTGTGGGCCGCCTGTGTTTGCACTAATCAGTCTTACGTCTTCTTTGTTGGTTGCCTTTCCCTAGGCCCACGAAAGAATGACCTTACGAATTATTGGGCCCTTGGGCCTTTCGTGAGGCCCTTTACTTCTTTAGTGGACCCAGGGGATATCTATCCCCCACACAAGTGACTTGGCTGTGTACAACCGAAGTCCAGCTCAGTCTGGCACACCGGACTGTCCGGTGGTGCACCGGACAGTGTCCGGTGCGCCAGGTTGGCTTCCGGTGAACAAGCCACTCTCGGGAAAAATCGGCGGCGTACGGCTATAATTCACCGGACTGTCCGGTGAGCCAACGATCACCAGCGCAACGGTCGGCCGCGCAATCCACGGGCGACGCGTGGCCCGCGCCAATGGTCGGCAGGGGGCATCGAACTGTCAGGTGTGCACCAGACAGTGTCCGGTGCACCAACTGCCACGAATCTGCAACGGTCGTCTGCGCCAGAATAGGAAGGGGACTCGCACCGGACCGTCTACAGTGACTATGTCCGGTGCGCCAACCGACAGAAGGCAAGGATAGCCTTCCTTGTTGGCCTCCAACGGTTCCTAGCTGCCTTGGGGCTATAAAAGGGACCCCTAGGCGCATGGAGGAGACACCCAAGCATTCACTAAGCATTCTAAGTCTCCCACACTCTGTCTCGCGCACTTGATCGATTGTGTTAGTGATTTTATCTCCGTTCTAGTTGTGAACTCTTTGTGCTTCATTTTGAGCTCCAGTCTTGGCTTGTGTGCGTGTGTGTGCTGCGGATTTGTGTGTGTTGCTCCCCAACCTTACTCTTGTGCTTTCATTGTGATCTTTGTTGCAAGGGCGAGACACTCCAACTTGTGGAGATTCCTCGCAAACGGGAGAAAGAGATAAGGAAGAAAAGTTGTGGTATTCAAGTTGATCATTGGATCACTTGAAAGGGATTGAGTGCAACCCTCGTCATTGGGACGCCACAACGTGGAAGTAGGCAAGTGTTATTTGGCCGAACCACGGGATAAAATCGCGTGTCTCTTGTGATTGTTCCTTCTTTGATTGTCTGTGTTCGCAAGAGCTCGTCTTATTGACTTGATTAACCCACACTAATATTTTTATAATCAAGGTTGTTGGAATTTAGTGTTGAATTCTACAGGATCACCTATTCACCCCCCCTCTAGGTGCTCTCAATTGGTATCAGAGCCGTTCACTTCACATAAGGGACTAATCGCCCGAAGAGATGGATCCTAAGGGAAAGGGGATGGTGGTCAACGACAAGGAGAAGGAGTCCTTCCTCAATGAGCCTAGAGACGACAAGCCAACCGACTCAGGCTCGAGTCATAAGAAAAAAGATGGAAAGAAGAAGAGGCACATCAAGAAGATCATCTACTACGACAGTGATGCCTCGTCTTCTTCACCACACGACGACGACGACTCCTCTTCAAAGAAGAAAACAGTTAATCAAAATTATTCATTTGATTATTCCCGTATCCCTTTCAATTCCAATGCTCATTTGCTTTCAATTCCTCTTGGTAAACCTCTACACTTTGATGGAGAGGACTACTCTTTTTGGAGTCACAAAATGCGTAGTCACTTATTTTCTATCCATCCTAGCATTTGGGAGATAGTTGAAAATGGAATGCATTTCGATAGTACGGATAACCCTGTGTTTATTAATGAGCAAATTCATAAGAATGCACAAGCTACTACTGTTTTGCTAGCATCCTTGTGCAGGGATGAATACAACAAGGTGAGCGGCTTGGACAACGCCAAGCAAATTTGGGATACCCTCAAGATATCACATGAGGGAAACGATGCCACCATGATCACCAAAATGGAGTTGGTGGAAGGCGAGCTGGGAAGATTCGCGATGATCAGGGGAGAGGAGCCAACACAAACATACAACAGGCTCAAGACCTTGGTCAACAAGATTAGGAGCTATGGAAGCACAAGATGGATGGACCACGACGTCGTCCGACTAATGCTAAGGTCATTTACGGTAATTGACCCCATCTTGTCAACCTTAATCGTGAGAATCCCAGGTACACCAAGATGACTCCTGAGGAGATTCTTGGGAAGTTTGTGAGCGGGCGCATGATGGTGAAAGAGGCTCAATATGTGGACGATGCTCTAAACGGACCACTACCCATCCACGAGCCTCAAACCATTGCCCTTAAAGCAACCATCAATAGGGAGACGCTACCAAGCAAGGTGGCACAAGTGGAGGCTACAGGCCTCAACAAAGATGAGATGGCGCTTATCATCAAGCGTTTCAAGACCGCACTAAAAGGACGTAAGGAGTACCCCAACAAGAATAATACAAGGGGAAAGCGCTCCTTCTTCAAATGCGGTAAGACCGATCATTTTATTGCTCAATGTCTCGATAATGAAAATGACCAGGGGAAGAAAGACATGGGAAGAAGGAGAATAAGAAAAGCTATAGGAAGGCGAAAGGCGAGGCTCATCTTGGCAAAGAATGGGATTCGGATTGCTCTTCATCCGACTCTGACGATGAAGGACTGGCAGCCTCGGCCTTCAACAAGTCTTCGCTCTTCCCAACGAACGCCACACTTGCCTCATGGCCAAGGAGAAGCAGGTAAGTGGTCGAGATTCCCCTAAGTACTCTACTTCTAGTAATGAGGATTCTAGTGATGATGAAGTAGATTACTCTAGCTTGTTTCAAGGTTTAGATAGAGCTAAGGTAGAAAAGATCAATGAATTAATTGACGCTCTAAATGAAAAGGATAGATTGTTAGAAAAATAAGAGGATATTTTATATGAGGAGCATGATAAGTTTGTTAGTGTGCAAAAATCTCTTGCTCTAGAAATTAAGAGAAATGAAATGCTATCTTCTGAGTTATCTGCTTGCCATGAAACTGTGTCTAGTTTAAAGAGTGTAAATGATGATTTAATTTCTAAGCTAGAGGAAGCAAATAAATCTAGTTCATGTGTAGAGCATGTTAGTATTTGTAATAGATGTAAAGATTTTGATGTTGATGCTTGTGATGAACACCTTATGTCTATTCCTAAATTAAATGATGAGGTGGCAAGTCTTAATGCTCAACTTAAGACTTGCAAGGTTGATTTTGATAAGTTAAAATTTGCTAGGGATGCCTACACCGTTGGTAGACACCCCTCTATTAAGGATGGACTTGGTTTTTGAAAGGAAACCAAGAACTTAACAAGCCAAAAGGCTCCCGTTCTCAACAAGGAGAAAGGGAAGGCTCCAATGGCTAATAGTTCTAAAAAATGTCATGCTTACATTTATGATAGAAAATTTGCTAGAAATGCTCATTATAATAGGAGTTATGATGTGTTTAATTCACATGCTATGTTTGCTTCTAGCTCTACTTTTGTGTATGGTAGAAGTAAGCCTAGGAGAAATCATGTTGTGCATCATGTGCCTAGGAGAGTATGTAATGAACCTTCTACTATTTACCATGCTTGCAATACTTCTTTTGCAATTTTTTGTAAGAATGAAAAAGTAGTTGCTAGGAAGTTGGGATCCAAATGCAAGGGAGATAAGACTTGTATTTTGTAATACTCAAAATTCTAAATAAAGAATATAGAGAGATCTTCTCATTTTATGTGCCTCATTTGCATCATAAAAAGAGCATACACAAAAATTTAGAGTTTAATTCAAACAAATGACAAAAAAATGCATCATGTTGGAGTTTATATGTTTGTGCATTAAATAAAATAATAATGTTAATGGTAATAAGATAATAATTGCTAGAAGTTGAATTAAGCCCTAAATTAAACCTAGGGTTTTTGAAAAGGAGAAGAAGAGAAATGATATATATATAAAAAATATAAATAATATAATTATATCTCTAAAAACTTGTATTTTAACTTCACCATATGATTTGGGAATAAATTTGGCCTAAGGTTGATTCGAAATTTGAATTCAAATTGGAGTTGAAAATAGAGAGGAAAGGAATAGAAAATAAAAAGAATAAAACAAAACCAGCCTCATGGGCCGCCATACCTCCATTTCGGCCCGCTCCAACTTCCCATCCGCGCAGCCCAACTTGCCACAGCACCGTGCGCCGACACCTGGGTCCCGGCTGTCAGTCGCTGGCTTCCGCGCGTTCGATGCCCACTGCCGCGCGGGGCCCACTGGTCAGCTACTCCTCTCGCGCCCACCGATTTTTCTGCCGCTGGCGCGCGGGTCCCTTTGGTCTGCTGCGTGCCCACCTCCCCTTCTTTCGCTGCTTGACTCGGACGAGCTCTGCCATGGCGCAAATGGTGGAGTTCGTTGGTGTGGGCCGCGAACGGACTTCGGGCGACCATAAGAAGACCAGAGCCGGATCCTTATCCTCCTCTTTGCTTCATCCACGCGTGAACAACTCTAACCAAACCGAGCTCCGCCTTAGCCGTAGGGACCGAGCGAACGAAATCCGCCGCCGACGAACGCGTGAATCGCGGGAGCTCAGGCATCCGAGAGGTATTCCAGAGCTGCGCCGGGGTTCCTGGGTGCTTCGTCAGCCCGCAATTCCACTGTCGGTGCCTCAGGGCGCGTGCAATTGCTCGCTGGTGTTGGTGGGCAGTGGCGGAGCGCCGTGCGTCGTGGACATCCAGGCTATCTCCGCGTTATCAGGTACGGAACCGACTTTCGCATTCACCTAGGTGCGTAGATCATATTTGTGGGCGCAATCGGCCGGTGGTGACCGGAGACCGTGTGAATCCCTCGCCGGAGTTGGCAATCCGCGCCGCGCCGTGGTTAGCCTCTGCGGCCCCTCCATTCTTGATAAGTGACCCACGAGTACTTTCACTTTTCACTGGGCATCGCGTAGGGCTAGAATCGTCTGGTTTAGACCGGTAGGATGCATGATCGTCGTGGCCGGCCATGGCGCCGTCGTGTTGCCTGGCAGCACCGCCGGTCGGAGTCTGGTGAAGGGGAGCGGTATCGCGGTGGCTGTTGATCAAGGGATGAATGGCACAGATTAGATCTCGTATACCCTTTCGGCTAGGAAAGAGCTGGGCCGTAGATCTGTTGATGAGTGCTCGGGATCGTGTGTCGACGTGGCTGCTTCTGGGAGCGTCGGATCAGGATCCGACGATTGCGGGGGTGATATCAAGTCATAAAACCACGGATCTAATCCTGGCGGCTGAATTCCGATCGGGGGGCTTCGATTGGAAGATACCCCTTCGCGGGTCAACTTTACTAAAGAGACCCTATAGTTTTAAGTATTCAACCCGCCGTCCTCTCCACTGTTTCCTGAGTCTGGGGATTTTTACCCCGGAGCCCCTGAGCTTTCTGAAATTCATGCGCCCAGTCTAGAGATCATGAAAATCAAATAAATAAATTCAGAAATAGATTTTTAATATAAAAACAATTCCTAGAACTTATTTAATCCATAGAAAATTCATTTTTAGTCCAAATCACTCCATTCCAGTTTCTAAAATTTGGTAATAATGTTCTCTATCATATAGTGGCTCTGTTTTGGCATGAAAACAATAAGAAAAATTATTTATCATTTAATCCTATTTTAATCACATTAAACCTTAGGAAATTCATAACTTGAAATCTATAACTCCAAATTTAGTGATTCCAGTTCCTATGATTTCATTTTAATGTGTAGATTTTTACTGTATATTTTATTCATCTGTTTGGTGTGATGTTGATTTTGGCTATACTATGTATGTATTGTGTTGATGCGAGTAGACGAGCAAGCCACTGTGGAAACTGAGGTTCAACAAGTAGAAGTAGCTGAGCAGGAGCTCATTGAAGGCAAGTTGTGCCCTTGATCACTTACTTTTCCCAGCCATGTTCTTATTAATTTTAATGATCTGCATAGGTTAATTTTGATGGGAGCCTTTATGTTACCCCAGTTTTGATTACCTCTATACCTTGTTCACCCCTGAAATATTTTTGGGTAGTACTTGCTATTGATTTATGTGGATTGGGTATGGAGATACACTAATCATGATTATTCTGTTATTATCTTGTTATTATTACTGTTCATGTTAAGATCATTAAATTAATGGGAACATGGAGCGACCACCCGGGAAAACAGTGCTACCACAAGGGTTTAATGGGACGCCCTTGGCTGATTAACTAGGAAAGCTAGTGGAGGGCTACCTTACCCGAAACGGGCAAAGGCAGTAGGGGAGTGGTCAGTGTAGGGAGGTCCTTGTTTGATTTTGCTGCGATGGCGGTCAGGCAAGAACCCTGCACTGGAGCTTCCTATAAACTGTAGCGGGTAGTCTGAAGCTAGTGGAACTTTGTAAAGGCCTCGTAGTGTTACCCTGCCTCGCTTCCTTGGTAGAGGTGTATGGGATTCATGACCCCTTGGCAGATGGGTAACACGGCTTGTGGGTAAAGATGCGCAACCTCTGCAGAGTGTAAAACTAGTATACTAGCCGTGCTCACGGTCATGAGCGGCTCAGACCCTCACATGATTAACTATGGAACTTAAATTTAATTTGACATTTGCATCGCATTTGGGATTACTTTACTATTACTGTTCTTTATTATTATTAAGGTTTGGTATTTACTTACACTTAGTAATTGCTAATAAAATTTTGACCAACTTATAAAAGCAATGCTCAGCCTCAGCCTTTACTTCATTGATTAGCCTTACACTACATGAACTCCCACCTTTGGTGAGTTCATGCCACATTATTCCCCACGACTTGTTGAGCTATGAACGTATGTGAGCTCACTCTTGCTGTCTCACACCCCCCCCCCACAGGAGAAGAACAGGTGGTTCAGGAGGAACCACAAAGCGAGGAGTTCGATTTGATCTAGGTGGCGTTTCTCAGTCGACATTGGCGCCGACGATCCTTAGTTCGTTTTATATTTATCTTTTATTTTGTAATAAGTCTTCCGCTATGTAATAAATACTCTGATGATTTATGACATTTATCTCTATACACTCTGTTATTATATATGTTGTCTTCTTGGCGCATGTATGAGATGCACCCGGCTTTGTTCCTTAAATCCGGGTGTTACAGAAGTGGTATCAGAGGAAATGTTGACTGTAGGACGAAACCTAGATAGAACTGGACAACCCTTATCTACTTACCTTACTCTAATTCTTTCCATACTTTCCTTGATCTTGTCTCACCTTCTACTGTTCTACTCTGATTAACCTTACCTTTGCTACACTGATTCTTTTGTAAACTTATCTTGATCTTTTCCCATCCATTTCTGCTTTACTCTGATTATTCTTATCATTTCCTTCTAAAGTCAAATGGGGATTTCACACTTTGAAATCATGTGCCTAAAGTGACCTTTAGGAATAGGAGACCTACTCTTAGGAACAAAAAAAAACTATTTTTATAGGTATCTATACGCTTGAGTGTTTGTTCTTATGATACTTGTTTGATTTGGATCTTTGATTGAGTGTGATTAGTTGTGGAGTAATGTCCACAATTACATCTGCATATACGTATAGGCATAAATAGAATTCATAAGATAACTAAACAAATCCTCAACTAAAAGGTATCTATTTCATAGAAGTCCCTCTTATCTTAAAAGACACTCTCTTATCTTAATAGATCCATCTTATCTTACAAGATTCTCTCTTATCTTAATAGATTCATCTTATCTTAAAAGATACTCTCTTGCCTTAATAAATTCATCTTATCTTGAAAAGATTTTGTCGTCCTAATAGATCTAATTTACCTCAAAAGATTCTACCTTATCCATATGGATTCATCTTGCCCGAATTAGTATATTTATTCCACTCTAGAATAACAACTATGAGCTGATCCAAAATTTATTTAGATCTTATCTAGTTTAAGATAGTCATATCAATATATACTAGATCTTATCTAGATTAATCTGGTCATACCTAGACCCCCCTTTCGACCTAATCTAATCCAAAATTAATTAGGTCTTATTTCGTCAAATCTAGTTATGCTAAACTAATCTAGTTTCCATCTAATCTGAACTAACCCAATGTGACCCACTCAAACAGATTAGTTAATACTTGTAACATGGATTAGACCCTATCCACCTGTTCTAACGTGATTCACTCAGCACTAAATTAAGAGTAATCGACCAACTCGGCCTTATGCAACTACCTTAACCATCCGATGGTTGCATAACTCCTCTGTTTTAATTTAAACAGAAAATTCTGATCTACCTCAAGTATTAACTAAACCATATTTCTATGAATAAGTTTTAAACCTAATTTGGTGTCTTAAACCAACTCGTTCGTGAAACCACGACCTCGTCTATGTTATAAGTTGCCCAACCCATTTATCTTACAAAAAAAAACTTGGTTCAATCTACCTACCCCATGTACCCACACCTATCTCAACTATGTCCCTAGTATGGTAACACCAATACCTATTATCCTTGATGATAACACCAAACTTGACCGATATAACAGGTTACATAACTTATCCAACCAATCTATAGAAGCCAAACAACAAGACATACTCTACTTAAACCTATTTAACTCATAACCACCTATTAACCTATTTTGTATACCTAAGAATCTACCTTCACTACATGTCCCAAATTCGGATAACAACTTCAAGGACGAAGATTGAAGATGATCGACCTCATCAAATCAAGGAAGGATAAGATTCAAGCCAGATCTTCAAAGGAATCAAGATCCACGATCTTGGATGGACTATTTCCTTACCCTATCTTTTCTTGCCCAAACCTATCTATGCTTTAAAGGCATCTTCTATCCTACATAATAAAGTGGACATACATATATACACCCATGCTTTCCTAACCACCAGCTCCACCAAGCTACACAAACATATATATATCCGTTACTACTATTTGTAAGATCTAGATGTTACTTTAGTTAGTAAATGGCACGATACTATTTTAGGAGGAATATTAAGGTCTAGTTGACCATATGTGTTGTTAACAAGTTATGCATCATGCTGAGATTTTTGTTCATGCACATGTGTTGAGACAATATGAGTATACACCCTTTCCTTACAAATCTCGAGGACGAGATTATTTTTAAGGGGGGTAGGATTTGTAATACTCAAAATTCTAAATAAAGAATATAGAGAGATCTTCTCATTTTATGTGCCTCATTTGCATCATAAAAAGAGCATACACAAAAATTTAGAGTTTAATTCAAACAAATGACAAAAAAATGCATCATGTTGGAGTTTATATGTTTGTGCATTAAATAAAATAATAATGTTAATGGTAATAAGATAATAATTGCCAGAAGTTGAATTAAGCCCTAAATTAAACCTAGGGTTTTTGAAAAGGAGAAGAAGAGAAATGATATATATATATAAAATATAAATAATATAATTATATCTCTAAAAACTTGTATTTTAACTTCACCATATGATTTGGGAATAAATTTGTCCTAAGGTTGATTCGAAATTTGAATTCAAATTGGAGTTGAAAATAGAGAGGAAAAGGAATAGAAAATAAAAAGAATAAAACAAAACCAGCCTCATGGGCCGCCATACCTCCATTTCGGCCCGCTCCAACTTCCCATCCGCGCAGCCCAACTTGCCACAGCACCGTGCGCCGACACCTGGGTCCCGGCTGTCAGTCGCTGGCTTCCGCGCGTTCGATGCCCACTGCCGCGCGGGGCCCACTGGTCAGCTACTCCTCTCGCGCCCACCGATTTTTCTGCCGCTGGCGCGTGGGTCCCTTTGGTCTGCTGCGTGCCCACCTCCCCTTCTTTCGCCGCTTGACTCGGACGAGCTCTGCCATGGCGCAAATGGTGGAGTTCGTTGGTGTGGGCCGCGAACGGACTTCGGGCGGGCCATAAGAAGACCAGAGCCGGATTCTTATCCTCCTCTTTGCTTCATCCACGCGTGAACAACTCTAACCAAACCGAGCTCAGCCTTAGCCGTAGGGACCGAGCGAACGAAATCCGCTGCCGACGAACGCGTGAATCGCAGGAGCTCAGGCATCCGAGAGGTATTCCAGAGCTGCGTCGGGGTTCCTGGGTGCTTCGTCAGCCCGCAATTCCACTGTCGGTGCCTCAGGGCGCGTGCAATTGCTCGCCGGTGTTGGTGGGCAGTGGCGGAGCACCGGGCGTCGTGGACATCCAGGCTATCTCCGCGTTATCAGGTACGGAACCGACTTTCGCATTCACCTAGGCGCGTAGATCATATTCGTGGGCGCAATCGGCCGGTGGTGACCGGAGACCGTGTGAATCCCTCGCCGGAGTTGGCAATCCGCGCCGCGCCGTGGTTAGCCTCTGCGGCCCCTCCATTCTTGATAAGTGACCCACGAGTACTTTCACTTTTCACTGGGCATCGCGTAGGGCTAGAATCGTCTGGTTTAGACCGGTAGGATGCATGATCGTCGTGGCCGGCCATGGCGCCGTCGTGTTGCCTGGCAGCGCCGTCGGTCGGAGTCTGGTGAAGGGGAGCGGTATCGCGGTGGCCGTTGATCAAGGGATGAATGGCACAGATTAGATCTCGTATACCCTTTCGGCTAGGAAAGAGCTGGGCCGTAGATCTGTTGATGAGTGCTCGGGATCGTGTGTCGACGTGGCTGCTTCTGGGAGCGTCGGATCAGGATCCGACGATTGCGGGGGTGATATCAAGTCATAAAACCACGGATCTAATCCTGGCGGCTGAATTCCGATCGGGGGGCTTCGATTGGAAGATACCCCTTCGCGGGTCAACTTTACTAAAGAGACCCTATAGTTTTAAGTATTCAACCCGTCGTCCTCTCCACTGTTTCCTGAGTCTGGGGATTTTTACCCCGGAGCCCCTGAGCTTTCTGAAATTCGTGCGCCCAGTCCAGAGATCATGAAAATCAAATAAATAAATTCAGAAATAGATTTTTAATATAAAAACAATTCCTAGAACTTATTTAATCCATAGAAAATTCATTTTTAGTCCAAATCACTCCATTCCAGTTTCTAAAATTTGGTAATAATGTTCTCTATCATATAATGGCTCTGTTTTGGCATGAAAACAGTAAGAAAAATTATTTATCATTTAATCCTATTTTAATCACATTAAACCTTAGGAAATTCATAACTTGAAATCTATAACTCCAAATTTAGTGATTCCAGTTCCTATGATTTCATTTTAATGTGTAGATTTTTACTGTATATTTTATTCATCTGTTTGGTGTGATGTTGATTTTGGCTATACTATGTATGTATTGTGTTGATGCGAGTAGACGAGCAAGCCACTGTGGAAACTGAGGTTCAACAAGTAGAAGTAGCTTAGCAGGAGCTCATTGAAGGCAAGTTGTGCCCTTGATCACTTACTTTTCCCAGCCATGTTCTTATTAATTTTAATGATCTGCATAGGTTAATTTTGATGGGAGCCTTTATGTTACCCCAGTTTTGATTACCTCTATACCTTGTTCACCCCTAAAATATTTTTGGGTAGTACTTGCTATTGCTTTATGTGGATTGGGTATGGAGATACACTAATCATGATTATTCTGTTATTATCTTGTTATTATTACTGTTCATGTTAAGATCATTAAATTAATGGGAACATGGAGCGACCACCCGGGAAAACAGTGCTACCACAAGGGTTTAATGGGACGCCCTTGGCTGATTAACTAGGAAAGCTAGTGGAGGGCTACCTTACCCGAAAGGGGAAAGGGCAGTAGGGGAGTGGTCAGTGTAGGGAGGTCCTTGTTTGATTTTGCTGCGATGGCGGTCAGGCAAGAACCCTGCACTGGAGCTTCCTATAAACTGTAGCGGGTAGTCTGAAGCTAGTGGAACTTTGTAAAGGCCTCGTAGTGTTACCCTGCCTCGCTTCCTTGGTAGAGGTGTATGGGATTCATGACCCCTTGGCAGATGGGTAACACGGCTTGTGGGTAAAGATGCGCAACCTCTGCAGAGTGTAAAACTAGTATACTAGCCGTGCTCACGGTCATGAGCGGCTCAGACCCTCACATGATTAACTATGGAACTTAAATTTAATTTGACATTTGCATCGCATTTGGGATTACTTTACTATTACTGTTCTTTATTATTATTAAGGTTTGGTATTTACTTACACTTAGTAATTGCTAATAAAATTTTGACCAACTTATAAAAGCAATGCTCAGCCTCAGCCTTTACTTCATTGATTAGCCTTACACTACATGAACTCCCACCTTTGGTGAGTTCATGCCACATTATTCCCCACGACTTGTTGAGCTATGAACGTATGTGAGCTCACTCTTGCTGTCTCACACCCCCCCCCCCCCACAGGAGAAGAACAGGTGGTTCAGGAGGAACCACAAAGCGAGGAGTTCGAATTGATCTAGGTGGCGTTTCTCAGTCGACATTGGCGCCGACGATCCTTAGTTCGTTTTATATTTATCTTTTATTTTGTAATAAGTCTTCCGCTATGTAATAAATACTCTGATGATTTATGACATTTATCTCTATACACTCTGTTATTATATATGTTGTCTTCTTGGCGCATGTATGAGATGCACCCGGCTTTGTTCCTTAAATCCGGGTGTTACATATTTGGATTCCAAAGGCCATTGTAACTAACCTTGTAGGACCCAACAAGAGTTGGGTACCTAAAACCCAAGCGTAAATTTTCTTGCAGGTTTATGCATCCGGGGGCTCAAGCTGGATTATCGACAGCGGATGCACAAACCACATGACGGGGGAGAAGAAGATGTTCACCTCCTACGTCAAGAACAAGGATTCCCAGGATACGATCATCTTTAGAGATGGGAACCAAGGCAAGGTCAAAGGCTTGGGCAAGATAGCCATCACCAATGAGCACTCCATTTCAAACGTATTTCTAGTAGAGTCGCTTGGTTACAGCCTCCTGTCTGTAAGTCAATTGTGCCACATGGGCTACAATTGTTTGTTTACAAATGTTGATGTTTCTGTCTTTAGAAGGAGTGATGGTTCATTAGCATTTAAGGGTGTATTAGATGGCAAACTCTACTTAGTTGATTTTTCAAAAGAGGAGGCCGATCTAGATGCATGCTTAATAGCTAAGACTAGTATGGGCTGGCTATGGCATCATCGTCTAGCACATGTTGGGATGAAGAACCTTTATAAACTTCTAAAGGGAGAACATGTGTTAGGACTAACCAATGTATGCTTCGAAAAAGATAGACCTTGTGCAGCTTGTCAGGCAGGGAAACAGGTGGGAAGCACTCATCACAGCAAGAATGTGATGACAACGTCAAGACCACTGGAGCTTCTTCACATGGACCTCTTCGGACCCGTCGCCTACCTTGGCATCAAGGGAAGTAAGTATGGTCTTATAATTGTAGATGACTTTTCCCGCTTCACTTGGGTGTTCTTTTTGCAGGATAAATCAGAAACCCAAGGGACCCTAAAGCGCTTTCTAAGGAGGGATCAAAACAAATTTGAGCTCAAGGTGAAAAAGATAAGGAGCGACAACGGGTCCGAGTTCAAGAACTTACAAGTTGAGGAGTATCTTGAGGAGGAAGGTGTCAAGCATGAGTTCTCCGCTCCCTACACACCACAACAAAATGGTGTGGTAGAGAGGAAGAACATGACGCTTATCGACATGGCGAGGACGATGCTTGGAGAGTTCAAGACGCCCGAGCGGTTTTGGTTGGAAGCTGTGAACACAGCTTGCCACACCATAAACCGGCTCTATCTGCATCGTCTTCTCAAGAAGACCTCCTACGAACTCCTTACCGGTAACAAACCCAATGTCTCTTACTTTCGTGTATTTGGGAGCAAATGCTACATTTTGGTGAAGAAAGGTAGACATTCCAAATTTGCTCCCAAAGCTGTAGAAGGGTTTTTACTAGGGTATGACTCAAATACAAAGGCGTATAGAGTCTTCAACAAATCATCGGGTTTGGTTGAAGTCTCTAGCGACGTTGTATTTGATGAGACTAATGGTTCTCCAAGAGAGCAAGTTGATCTTGCTGACATAGATGAAGATGATGTTCCAACAGCCGCAATACGCACCATGGCGATTGGAGATGTGCGACCACAGGAATAACAAAAGCAAGATCAACCTTCTTCCTCAACAATGGTGCATCCCCCTACTCAAGATGATGGATAGGCTCCTCAAGAAGAGGCGTGTGATCAAGGGGGAGCACAAGGAGAACAAGCTTTGGAGGAAGAAGCATCACTGGTCCCTCCAACTCAAGTCCGAGCGATGATTCAAAGAAATCACCCCATCGATCAAATTCTGGGTGATATAAGCAAGGGAGTAACAACTCGCTCACGTTTAGCTAACTTTTGTGAGCATTACTCGTTTGTCTCTTCTATTGAGCCTTTCAGGGTAGAAGAGGCCTTGCAAGATCCGGACTGGGTGTTGGCCATGCAGGAAGGCTCAACAACTTCAAGAGGAACGAAGTTTGGAGCCTGGTGCCACGTCCAAAGCAAAATGTTTTGGGAACCAAGTGGGTGTTCCGCAACAAGCAAGACGAGCACGGGGTGGTGACAAGAAACAAGGCTCGACTTGTGGCAAAAGGTTATGCCCAAGTCGCAGGTTTGGATTTCGAGGAGACTTTTGCTCCTGTGGCTAGGCTAGAATCTATTAGAATATTATTAGCCTATGCCGCTCACCACTCTTTCAGGTTATTTCAAATGGATGTGAAGAGCGCTTTCCTCAATGGGCCAATAAAGGAGGAGGTGTACGTGGAACAACCCCTGGCTTTGAGGATGACAGGTACCCCGACCATGTGTTTAAGCTCTCTAAGGCGCTCTATGGACTTAAGCAAGCCCCAAGAGCATGGTATGAATGCCTTAGAGATTTCTTAATTGCTAATGCTTTCAAGGTTGGGAAAGTCGATCCCACTCTTTTCACTAAGACTTGTGATGGTGATCTTTTTGTGTGCCAAATTTATATCGATGACATAATATTTGGTTCTACTAACCAAAAGTCTTGTGAGGAGTTTAGCAGGGTGATGACTCAAAAGTTTGAGATGTCAATGATGGGCCAGTTGAACTACTTCCTTGGGTTCCAAGTGAAGCAACTCAAGGACGACACCTTCATCTCCCAAACAAAGTACACTCAAGATCTTTTCAAGCGGTTTGGGATGAAGGACGCCAAGCCCGCAAAGACACCTATGGGAACCGACGGACATGTCGACCTCAACAAAGGAGGTAAGTCCATTGATCAAAAGGCATACCGGTCTATGATAGGGTCATTACTGTATTTATGTGCTAGTAGACCGGATAGTATGCTTAGCGTATGCATGTGTGCTAGATATCAATCCGACCCAAGGGAATGTCACCTTGTGGCCGTTAAGTGGATTCTTAGATATTTAGTTTCTACGCCTTGCTTCAGGATCTGGTATCCAAAGGGGTCAACCTTTGACTTATTAATTGGATATTCAGACTCTGATTATGTTGGATGCAAGGTTAATAGGAAGAGTACATCAGGGACGTGCTAATTCCTAGGAAGGTCCCTGGTGTCTTGGAGTTCAAAGAAACAAACTTCTGTTGCCCTATCCACCGCTGAGGCTGAGTATGTTGCCGCAAGACAGTGTTGCGCGCAACTACTTTGGATGAGGCAAACCCTCCGGGACTTTGGCTACAATCTGAGCAAAGTGCCACTCCTACGTGACAATGAGACAATGAGAGTGCAATCCGCATGACGGATAATCCTGTTGAACACAGCCGCACTAAGCACATAGACATCCGGCATCACTTTCTGAGAGACCACCAGCAAAAGGGAGATATCGAGGTTTTCCATATTAGCACCGAGAACCAGCTAGCCGATATCTTACCAAGCCTTTAGATGAGAAAACCTTTTGCAGGTTGCGTAGTGAGCTAAATGTCTTAGATTCGCGTAACTTGGATTGATCTATAGCATACATGTGTTTTATGCCTTTGATCAAGTTACTTTATGCATTTATGAAATTTGTTGATGGCGCTCAAGTTGTGCAAGGGATCCCCGGACCTCACAAGTGCATGTGTGAATAATGCACATATTTAAGGGGGAGAAGTGCTACAACTTGATCCTTTGAGACTAACCTTTGTGTTAAAGTGTACTTGATGTAGTCTCAAAGGTGCATTGAAAGGGAAAGGTGAACTTGGACCATGCAAAGACTTCCACTGCACTCCGGTATTAGTGTACTCACCTCCAAGTTCATTCTTATGCTCTTATTGCCTTTTTGCTCTTAATTGACAATTTTGGTGAGGCAATGGGGTTAAAGGGCCAAAAATGATCCCGTTTTGGTGCTTGATGCCAAAGGGGGAGAAATTAAGGCCAAAGCAAATGAATCAGCTACCACTTGAGAATTTTGTAAATAGTAGAGTTAGGATTTTCGATTCGACCAAAATACTCTTATTGCAAAATTTGCCTCTTGTGGGGGAGAATTTTCGATTATGACAAAGGGGGAGTTTTTGGTACTTGATCAATTTTTCGATTGGAATATCTCTCTTTATGCCTAAACAAGTGTGTTTGAATTAGAGATAGGAAAATGAATTTGATTTGCAAAAACAAACCAAGTGGTGGCAAAGAATGATCCAAATATGCAAAATTAGAGTCAAAAACAATTTGGTCTTCAATTTGAATCGATGTTGCATGTTTTGCATTGCTTTTTTATGTGTTGGCATAAATCACCAAAAAGGGGGAGATTGAAAGGGAAATGTGCCCTTGGGCCATTTCTATAATGTTTTGGTGATTAAGTGTCCAACACATAGTGAGTGAAATATAATGTGCCAAACAAGCAAGAAGTGCAAATCATGTAACAAGGTACGTTTCTAGACTTAGTACATTGTTTTGAGTACTAACATATTTTGTCTAAGTGCTAGAAACAGAGAAAAGAAAAGAAGAAAAGAATTGCAAGTGACTTGGCTGTGTACAGCCGAAGTCCAGCTCAGTCTGGCACACCGGACTGTCCGGTGGTGCACCGCACAGTGTCTGGTGCGCCAGGCTGGCTTCCGGTGAACAGGCCACTCTCGGAAAAAATCGGCGGCGTACGACTATAATTCACCGGACTGTCCAGTGGTGCACCGGACTGTTCGGAGAGCCAACGGTCGCCAGCGCAATGGTCGGACGCGCAATCCGCGGGCGACGCGTGGCTCGCGCCAACGGTCGGCAGGGGGCACCGGACTGTCCGGTGCGCCAACTGCCACGAATCTGCAACGGTCGTCTACACCAAAATAGGAAGGGGATCCACACCGGATCGTCTACAGTGACTGTCGGTGGCACACCGGACTGTCCGGTGCGCCAACCGACAGAAGGCAAGGATAGCCTTCCTTGTTGGCCTCCAATGGCTCCTAGCTGCCTTGGGGCTATAAAAGCGACCCCTAGGTGCATGGAGGAGACACCCAAGCATTCACTAAGCATTCTAAGTCTCCCACACTCCGTCTCCGCGCACTTGATCGATTGTGTTAGTGATTTGAGCTCCGTTCTAGTTGTGAACTCTTTGTGCTTCATTTTGAGCTCAAGTCTTGGCTTGTGTGCGTGTGTGTGCTGCGGATTTGTGTGTGTTGCTCCCCAACCTTACTCTTGTGATTTCATTGTGATCTTTGTTGCAAGGGCGAGAGACTCCAACTTGTGGAGATTACTCGCAAATGGGAGAAAGAGATAAGGAAGAAAAGTCGTGGTATTCAAGTTGATCATTGGATCACTTGAAAGGGGTTGAGTGCAACCCTCGTCCATTGGGACGCCACAATGTGGAAGTAGGCAAGTGTTACTTGGCCGAACCACGGGATAAAATTGTGTGTCTCTTGTGATTGTTCCTTCTTTGATTGTCTGTGTTCGCAAGAGCTCATCTTATTGACTTGATTAACCCGCACTAATATTTTTATAATCAAGGTTGTTGGAATTTAGTGTTGAATTCTACAGGATCACCTATTCACCCCCCCTCTAGGTGCTCTCAGAAGTAACCCTAAACGGAACAAGCAAGGGAAGCTTAGATCTATCCTGGACTTGACTTGTTTCTTAGGTTGTTGTTTCCTTTCCGAAAACTGTGAGCTAAAAAAGAACAACAATCAACGGGCCGAGTAAGTGAATATTCATCTTTAATTGATTAAGGATTACCCTTTCTCTTTAATGTTTGTAAGATTTTTTATATACCATTTCAAATGATTGAATTTAAACATATTAGAAGTTGTTAAAATAACTAGGTTAAATCAAATGAATATCGAAAGGTATATGGTAACTGAAACTATGTTGTAAAAGAAAAAGAACATGTACTTACAATCACAATGAATTCATATATGTCAAATTGGAAATTGACACTTTTGACTCACTGTTATGACCATGTTACTATATACAATGAAGACAAATTATCGCTTATGTATGGACCAAGTATGAAGAAAATATGAATGTGGTTAATATATTTCTAAATCAAATATGGCATCGTCTAATCTACTCAGAACAATTGGTTAGCACAATATCCTTGTCTCGTCGTCTTGTTCGTTCACTATTTCTCTTTGATTAGGACTATACTTGGTTGATTTGGATCTTCAGTTGCAAATATACTGGAAAGCCAAATGAAGTTTCAAAGTGGAGGCATGCCTTCAACTGACCATCTGTTGATCTGCATGTGGCGAAGTGCATTGGAAAACATATTTCCAATCTCACAACATGAAAATTGAAATCAAAATGAGTGCAGTCTAATTGCCTTCTAAAGTGTGGCAAATATATTGAGTGTTTCCACTTATTTCATTGATGTATTCAACTAGCAAGGCAAAGGTAATTTGGCGAGAGGTTCTTTGGTCAAGGTAATTTCTGTTCATTTATTTTCAATATACTTGTAAATTCAAGATTTAGTTAACTGGAATGTTGGCTTGTCTTTCAGCCTTATTAAAAAAACAAAATCCTTCAGTCTTATTACTTGCCAAGTTTACAATGGGATCTGGAGGAGAATGTATGTTCCTTTTTTGGTGTTATATACTTACGAGAAAGACCTGTTAAGGATATGGTCTAATTGAAAGAGTCTATTTCTTGTTATAGGAGTGTTGAAACAGGAGTGCGCTTATGCCATATCTTTGCCTGCAAAACTACTACATTTTTTCTCTGGTTGTGAATGCAATGAAATTTGAACTTTGCATCAACTTCATGAGATAATGATCCAGTGGACGTGCCAATGACAAGGTCATAGAAGAAGCTATGTTGAGGAAGCTGAGTGATTGAAGGATTTCATTTTCCGTACTATCATGTTTCAACTTTCACTGGCCAGTCATCAAAGAAGTCTGATGTGTTTGGATTTAGGGTTCTGTTAGTCAAGTTGGTCACTGGTCAGAAGGCGTTGTATTTTGGAAGAGTAGCAAATCAGAAAGGTAGAGTGCTCGACTGGGTAAGCATGCATCTTGTGTTTACTTATCCAATTTCAGATTTTCTTTAAAACTTATAGATGAACATCGCCTATGTTTCCTTTATTATATTTTATACCTTGTTTTGCTTTGCCCTTCAATTCAGTCTCTTGATAGTTCTTTGAGAATTGCAAGCTTCTGTCATTGCCATGACCATGTTTCCAGGTTAAGAAACTTCATCAAGAAAAGCAACTAGGCATGATGGTGGACAAAGGCCTGGGTAGCAACTAGGACAGGGTTGAGTCAGTACCACCTATCTCACTAGCCTAGAATGTTCGAGGTGATCAGGATGCTGGAAGGAGACAAACTCATAGAGAGATGGGAGGTGTCATAGAACGTGGACACGCCAGAGTTCGTCTCATCAGAGCTCCTACTTCAAAAGTACATGGATTTTGCAGCAGACGAATGCTCACTTGGTGTAGAAGCCATGGAGCTCTCTGGACCAAGGGACCATCTGATCGACCGGATCGACCATCGCACAGGTCACATAGGTGTCTTGCCATATCAAGCCTATATTATTGTTGTATTACATTGGACGCATAGGGAAGGGAAAAATCCGGTGGATTGTAGGGTGTAATCCGTCTGTGTATAGTTGTGGTGGCATTCATTTGTGTAAATATTTTGTGATATATTGATGTCGAGAATATATATTTATTTTTATGTAATCATTGCACACTACAATTTTATCAAACAACTTTTGTATTGTTGCAAGGGGCAAAAAAATTCTGGTGGATTGTAGTGTGTGATTTGTATATCTAGAGTTGTGGTGGTATTCATTTGTGCAAATGATTTGTGGTATATTGATACCTCGGATATATATGTTTGTTTTTATGTAATTGTGCGTACGTGGCAACGCATGGGCACATACCTAGTACTTTGTGAATAGGCAAAAAGTCAAAGTTAAAGATGAGATCTCAAATCCAAATACAAAGCCAAGTTTGGTCCTTCTAAAGACAAATGATTTCATTATGGCGACCTTGTGCATTGGTCTAGGAACTCCAAGAAGTACTTAAAAACAAAAGCAAGACCTCTATTTCGGTATATATGTTATTAAAATTAATCTTGTTGTTTCTTCTAGTAAATCGTGGATTTGGATCGATGATTCATACTTGCAAATCGTTGTAGGGACTAAAAGTAACTAGAAAATTTGCAAGAGGCGAGTTGAATGTGCACGTTGTCAATGGAGCAAAGGTTATTGGGACCCCGCTAGACACTTGTGTGTCGCCTCCTCTGGTACTTCTTGCCAACGATGGCTTGCTACATAGTAAAAGTAATGTAGTTATAAATGACAAAATATCTTATAATTTGAAAGGAGCAAAGTATGAACACACTCCCCTAGTCCCATCATTCTTCTCAAGAAGTCGAACATCTTCAACTTTAACCATATATATACAAGAGAATAATAATATTTATGGCACATAATAAATATCTTTAGATTTGGAGATGCAAATGTTGCCAATATTTTTATGAACCTATAAAGTTTGACCAGCACAAAACCCTACGTAACTCAACTCGTTTTTGAGCCCAAACGAAGTAAAATACATGTGATTCGGCCAAAGTGTGTAAAGAGTTGCCCAAAATTTGTGTGTTTTATCACTTTATCATGTGAGCCCTTGTACATAATCAGCCTGTTTGCTTGGCTTTAATTCATATCGGCTTCTACTACTTCTACAGTGTTTTTATCTCTATGAATTGCAGCTGCAGCAGTCCAAACAACCAGCTTTAATCCGAAACGAACAGATTAAAGCTGATTGTTTGGACTGCTGCAGATGCAATCCATAGAGACAAAAACAATGTAAAAACAGTAGAAGCCGGTACGGATTAATCATGTCCCCTAGTATTTCCTTACACTAATCATGTCCTCCGTATACCAACTATATTTAACTGTTAACCTGAACACTGGTTACTGTTGGGGATGAAATGAAAGATACAGTTTCGTTTCGTGACTAAAAGCTATTGATGTGTAAGATGAGTGACACTTGTACTTCTCAATCGTGCACCCTGCACATGCTAGGAAAGAACAAACCATTTATTTCTGGTGTGGCAATCATGTTCCCTTGAGTATTGTTTACTTTATACCAATCTGGAGACTGATAGCAACATAAACTTTTGAACGGGAATGGAGGCTCGCTATTGCTTCATAGACTATTGGGTTGCTTTGCAAACAGAAAATACTAATGTTCGTGTATCAAGTGAAAACCGGCTCGGTCCATTACGAGATGAACAAACTACTAATGCTTGTGGGGCTGACAAAGGTGGCTATTTTTCCAACTCGAGTGATCTTTGGGCCGGCAGGCGCAGGCAGAGCAAAATAAGCTGGTGGGGGTTCTAGGAAGCCCTTTGTTTTCTATGTCGTTGCTGTTTTGGCTTCTAAGGACAAGGATCATCCAGCACACGCATTTAGAAGTGGAGGCTATCAGTTTGAAAGTTCTTGGCGCCGCGTGTTGATGCTTGGTCATGGGACATGTAAGGCCGAAAAAGTGCCTATTATTGGTGCTTCTCTGCCTAGTGTCCATGATGGCGATGATTAGGTGCACTTGCAACAGGCAGGCTCACCACCTCTGCCTCTATGGCTTCTCCACCATTCCACCAGTCTGAAGGAGGAAAAGGGTGTTAAAAGAATTCCAATGGAGGGGTCCATGCAGTGGGCTGTGGGCCTCAGCCATTAAATCACACTTTTGTAGAATGCCATTCTTCTTAAATCACACTTTCTTAGAATTTTTCTCTCCTTTATTGTGGTGCGGTTTGCACCAAAAATGCATGGCATATTCCCTCTTAAAGTCTTAACTCTGAAATAATTATCTGTTGCAGTTGCAGATGCAGACTCAAGAACAGTATATTGCACGTATTTTTCTCATTTTGCTGCTTTTCATGGTCCTGTGAAATTTTAGGAAGAACTAACTCGGCTGGATTGATGGAAGAGATTTTTTTTCCACTCGCACTGAAGAGTTGAGAGATGCAGAGGTATCAGGTCGATAAGCACGAAGTAGTGGCAAAACAGGAGGCCACACTCCTCAATCTCCCTGTTCTAAAAAGTGCGCCTCAAAAGAGGAGATTGCCCTCTTCAGCCTTTTGCAAAAGGCGCCTTTATTTCTCTGCGCGGTGGATCTGTAGGTTTGGCCTCTTCGGTGAGATCTGAGTAAGCCTCAGTTTGTTGGTAAAGATTGGTTAGTTGGGTGGGGTTAAGCCTCAGGTTGATCGTTGGAAGCTTAACTGCTAAGCAACTGGGTAGCAAGAGAGGACATTTGGCTTTCCAAAATTTTGGCAGCGAGCATGCAAATGGTCAAAAGCTGACACCGGATTATTACTTATAGAAAGGTTAATGAGATTAGTACAGATGTTGTCATAGCTTTTATCAGCATGAACGCCTTGGGTCGCTGGATGTCGTACATTTACCTCCAGTGTATATATAAATTACTCTTGGGCAGCGCCCAAGCAAGCAAGGATAGGAATGGGAGAATTGTCAGCACAAGGAATAGCTGCAGAATTGATGTTTGGTGAGACAAGAATGGCATGGACAGTGATTTCCAGACATCGCCACGCGCTCCATACAGTAACCTTTCTCTGTTTTTTTCTTTCTTTCTGTCATTAAAGCGCACCACCGGCAGCGTCTTTAAAATGCCACCGTGCAAGTTGTTCTTGGCTCTCACAAGAGCCTTTCGCTGCATCAACACCTGCCGACTGCTGCAGGCAAGTAAAGGTACTCCTCTCCTCCCCTCTGCTGCAGTCCTCTGCCCGCTGCAGATCATGGAGGAGGAAGCATGGCAGGAGTCACTCGTTGCAGAATCTCATGTGCCTCCACATTCAAATATTAATAGTGCATCTGTCATGCCGTGCAATCCAGATTTATTCACCTCTTCGCTGTCATGTAGCATCCCAGATCCCTCAAGCATTAATATAGATGATTTTGTTGCATCTATCTCTAAAGCTCCTGATGCTCCGCTAATTCGATCGCCTCCCAGCTCTAGCTTAGCTTCAAACAGTTTGGTTGTGGGGTGTTCATTTCAGCCTGCTGTGGCTGCGGGTGTAAGTCCATCTCCTATTGGCAAGAGATCTAGTGCTAGATTGGCTGCAAAGAAAAAACTCAAATTTGGAAGAAATCGAAATGCCATAGTTAAAGCTCAAGAAATTCTAGCTGCTAAGTTAAATAACGCTGCTGCAACTCAATTTCAAAGCTCTAATGCTCTATCTGTTAATGGTCAGGTGGATTTGATGGAACAGCTTGCAAGGCATTTCATAAGGCCCCTTACTAAGGATCAAATGGAGGCAATTATGGAGTTGGCAATTCAGGGAAAGGAGAAGGAAGGGACCAAGAAGAAGGGCAGAAAGGTGGCACCTCTCAAGGCTCCTTTCATAGAGGCTGCTGAGAGGATCTGAGTGATGTTTTTAGATCTTGTGTGGGTCGGTCTAGTGCAGAATGTTATCTCGCATGTGTAATAGTCTGTGGGTCACCCAACTACTTTTGATGACTGCTTTGGGTAGCAGGTTGTGGGATTGTCAGCAGTGTTTTTTCTTTTGGCTTGCTCTGTCGGTGTTTCTATCTGTCATTATTTCAGGCGTGGGATGCTTGCTTTTCCCAACTAGCAATGTGCTGTTGTCGCTGGTTGTCTGGTCAGGTCCTGTCTTGTGTGGCTCTACTTGGGCATGTAGGGGAACTACTTTTGATTAATGAATGCCAACTGTTGTATTTTGTCATGGAATGTGAGGGGGCTAAATGACCCAGCTAAAAGGGCAAGTGTGAAGCATTTGATTCTCTCTTCTGGGGCAACTATTGTCTGTCTTCAAGAAACAAAGATAATGAGCTGGAATAATAATCTTCTAAACGAAACACTGGGTTACAAGCTAGCTGCTCAGACGGTTCATTTACCATCTCTTGGAGCGTCAGGTGGGATCCTAATTGCATGTGATGAGGATCTGTTTGACATAACTGCTATTCCTTATCCATCAGTATACTCGATATCTGTCAGAATCTGCTCCCGTATGAGTGATGTGGTGTGGGACCTCACAGGGGTTTATGGTCCTCAACCTGAAAATGAAAAAATGAATTTTCTGGCAGAGCTGCGCCATATTCGTAATCTGATGAAGCCGGAATGGCTGATTTTAGGTGATTTTAACATGATAAGGAGAGCAAGGGAGAAAAACAAAGGAATAATTAATAGAAGACTGATGAGGCAGTTCAACCACACAATTGATTACCTTCAGCTGTTAGAGCTTGACCTCAACGGTAAATTATACACATGGTCAAATGAACAGGACACCCCTACGATGTCTAGGATTGACAGGTTTTTAGCGTCTACGGAATGGCATGATTTCTTCCCTCAGGCTGATCTGCAGGCCATTGGGTCCATGACCTCGGATCATTGCCCCTTAGTTATGCAAGGTAATGCTGCCTTTAGTTTCTATAAGGGATTTAGATTTGAAGCTTTTTGGACAAAAATTGATGGATTCAATGAGGTAATTCAGCAAGCTTGGACATCCAGTGTTCGTTCTTCCGATGCCATTCTTCGGCTGCACGTGAAGATGACCCGCACGGCTAAAGCGCTATTGATCTGGAGACGAAAGACAGTAGGCAATTTTAATGTGCAACTAGAAATCATTCAGACCGTTCTTGCCCTCCTTGAGAAAGCGCAGGAATCCAGGCAACTCTCCGGGGATGAGCTAGAGTTCAGGAGAAGTCTAAAAATGAAAATCTTAGGGCTAGTGGCAATCCAAAAGGCAAGAGCTAGACAGCATTCAAGACTTACCTGGCTGCGTCTGGGAGATGCAAACACAAAATTTTTTCACCTCATGGCAAATCATAGAAGAAGGAAAAATTTCATCAGATCACTGGTTCGCGGTGATAGGCTGCTCACCAGTCAGGATGAGAAACTGCAGGAGGCCCATCATCATTTCTCTCAAGTTATTGGCAGAAGGGGTACTAGACAAAGAGCTGTTCGGTGGGATAACATAGGCTATAGTCCATTTGAATTATCAGATCTTGATCTTATGTTCAATGAAGATGAGATTAAAAATGTGGTTATGGGGCTGCACTCAGAAAAGGCACCAGGTCCAGATGGTTTCATAGGGATTTTTTATAAGAGTTGTTTTGATCTGATTAAAGATGATTTATCCAGTGCAATTCATGATTTCTATCACCATAGATGCAAATACCTGAATCTCGTTAATGAGGCAAATATCACGCTTTTACAAAAAAGGGAGGGTGCTGACAGGATTGACATGTTTAGACCGATCAGCCTCATCAATAGTTTCATGAAAATATTAACCAAGATTTTAGCAAACAGGCTTGCGCCAAGAATGAATGAGATCGTCTCCACTGCTCAAAATGCGTTCATTCAAAAACGTTCAATTCACGATAACTTTCTCTATGTCCAAAAAGTTATTCAGAAACTTCATAAGAATAATCAGCCAGCTCTTTTCGTCAAGCTTGACATATCAAAAGCTTTTGATTCCATCAATTGGGCTTATCTGTTAGAGGTTCTGAGAGCTCTAGGTTTTTCCCAGAAATGGAGAAATTGGATTGCAACAATATTAGGATCTTCCTCCTCAAAAATCATCATCAACGGTCAACAAACAAATGCAATTAAGCACATGCGTGGCGTCCGTCAGGGTGATCCGCTATCGCCGTTCTTGTTTATTCTCGCAATGGACCCTCTGCAGAGGATGATTGAGATGGCGGCAGATGCAGGGCTCCTGGGGCGGGTTCTGCCAAGTAAGGCTAAACAGCGATGTTCTCTTTATGCAGATGATGCAGGGGTGTTTGTTAGAGCAGATAAAGAGGATCTGAAGGTTTTGAAAAAGATTCTGGAAGTTTTTGAAGGGTGTTCAGGGATGAAGATTAATTTTGATAAAACTGAAATTTTCCCGATTCGATATTCCCAAACTCTTTGGCCAGATCTGATGGATGTGTTCCCGGGCAAATACTCAAAATTTCCGGGGAGGTATCTTGGTCTACCTCTGCATGTCAGAAACGTTAGGAGAATAGATGTCCAACCGCTAATTGACAAAATTAATAAAAGGCTAGCAGGATGGAAAGGCAGACTACTCTCAAAGGCAGGTAGGGAAACCTTGGTTAAAGCGGTGATTTCTGCTCAGCCTTTATACCATCTGACGGTTTTTCCTGCGCAGAAATGGCTTCTTAAAAGAATTGACAAGCTAAGAAGAAGCTTCCTTTGGAAAGGTAATAGTCCAGAATTTTGTAATGGGGGTCACTGTTTGATTAACTGGTCCACAACTTGCCTTCCAAAGAATAGGGGGGGCCTGGGAGTTCTAGATCTGGAGCGTTTTGCAAGAGCGCTTAGGCTAAGATGGCTGTGGTTAAGGTGGAAAGTTAAAGATAAAGCATGGGTTGGCATGCAGCTACCGTGTGACAAGGCGGATATAGATCTTTTTAACGCATCAACAGTTGTGACTATTGGCAATGGGAAAATGGCGGACTTCTGGGGATCTAGTTGGATTGAAGGGCAGGCTCCAAAGAATATGGCACCTAAGCTATATAAGAAAGCAAGAAGAAAGAATATCTCGGTTTTCAAGGCTCTTAGGAACAATTTCTGGATGCAGTTTTGTGCGCCTTTCTCTCGGGAGGAGGAAGTGAGAGAATTCGTATTACTTTGGCAAGCGATCAGCAACGTGCAAGGTCTCAATGAACTCGATGACACCATTTCTTGGAGATGGTCGGCAGATGGGGAATACAGTTCAAGTAGCGCCTACAAAATTCAGTTCACAACGAACTTCTGTAAAACCAACATCAATCCCATTTGGAAAGCCAAAACTGAACCAAAATGTCGTTTCTTTGCTTGGACTTTGTTGCATAACAAAATATTAACTTCAGACAATCTGCAGAAACGGGGTTGGCCTTGCAACCAAAATTGTTCGCTTTGTAATGGGTCTCCGGAGACAGCTGCTCACCTTTGTAAGGATTGCCCCTTCGCCGAGGAAGCATGGAGCATGATCCTGACTTGGGCTGATTTGCGGTTCCTGGACGGTATTTCCAAAACCGGATCTCTTCACGAGTGGTGGTTCAGACTGAGGAAGCTCTGTAGTAAGCAATCAAGAAAACATTTTGATGGCCTCATAATATATTTCTGGTGGAGTTTATGGCTGGAAAGAAACAACAGAATTTTTAAGGGTCAGCAGAGAACGACAGAGCAAATGGTGCAGGTGGTGAAAGAGCTCATTGGTGGAGGTGTAGCCTGTCTGTAGCGGCTGGAGTCCTGGTCAGGGGGGGTTTTTTGGGTCGTTTTCTTTTTGCGTCAGTGTTCTATCTAGGTCCTTATTGTTAAGTTTTATCGGGCTGTGTCTGTTTGTAAAGTTTATTTTTACCTCTTCTAATATATTGGAATGGCAAATCTTTTGCCTTTCTCTTTCAAAAAAGAAGCATGGCAGGAGTGTCTGCATGGGTCCTGAGAGTCGCGTGAGCAGCGAAGCAGTTCACGGATGGTTGGATGGAGGGCAATGACCAGCTGCTGAGCTGCTGCTGCTCCTCCTGGTCGACCATCAGTTTGTATTTGTCCATGCCTCGTGTAGCCGGCCGTCTTCTTGCCCTGGCTTGTCCAGTTCCGGAAGGCGGGCAGGCCCGGTGAGGCGTGGACAGAGACCGGCAAGTCAGAGATCGGCAATAGTGAGCTCCAGCAGGAGCCTACTTGTACTCCTTATTTACCCGTTTTAAGGTTCCCTTCTTCGTGCTGTTCCTCGTCTTCCTTCGTTTCTTCTTGTCTGTTCCCTCCTGCCCCAGAGCTGTACCGGTGAGAGCAGAAGATTTCAGTAGAAAGTCCTGCTTTCTGGAGACAGTTTCAGTGTTTGGTTTTGGAATACGCTACTGTGATTTGCTCGTGGTTATCTCCCCTCGTACAGATAACAGATAGCTTGTGGCTTTTTATTTGTGCTGTCGGATCTGCAATCATGTTTGATCTACTTTTGAAAGGACGCGATGACTGTTGTCCTATTTTAAGCGAAAACTCCACGAGCTGAAAACAGAAGTACCGAACGGGCTGCGTGGTGGCGTCGCGGATATATGTGTCCTGATCCTGATCAGGCCCCCCCTGAAATTTAGGCAGACATGTCCAGGTGTCATGAATCCTAATAACACCTAATCAGGTCGTCAGAAATTTATGGTTTCGTTCTCAAGCCTGGAATGCTGCTGCGGTATGCTGGTACTGCATACACCGAGTGCACTACGCGTGAAATGAATTTGTTTTTTTTTCAAGACTAAAGGACATGAACTTGCTTTTTTCTACTATTTTAAAACACTAGTTTCACATATCGTGTACTGCTTCTCTCTCGCATCATACCTAACAATGGACACAATAAAATGTTACACCACATATAGGTCATGAAAAAACATTCAAACTCAACAGTACATGAACCACTTATAGCGCAACGCTCTTATATAGTATCAGCTCGCTAGCTAGAGAGACGAGCGACCGATCGAACTATAAAAAAATAGTCGGATTTATTTTTAACTTGTACATTTATCAACATTTTAGCAGTTTAATATCTAGTTTGATATTAAATTTATTTTTTCGGATATCTTATATAACCGTGTGCCGTCGGGCATTATAAAAGCATGAGTTATTGGTGATACCATTTTACAATTCATTACACCAAGAAAACCTCCACTAAAACGAGCAAGGGAAAAAATGTATGTCTTAAAGCAGCCTGCATAAACAAAGAAACAAAGGAAACACAGGCGGCGGGCGACAAGGCATTCTCATTAAGCGCCTCGAGATGTGATCACCGTTGCGCCAGGCCTCCTCGCAGCTTCTTCACCTCCGGCTTCATCATCTTCTCCCACTGTAGCATAAACCCCACGGCCTAATGATTTTGGTTTTCCCTTGCAAGTTTCAGGAGTATATAACAATATATATACTGCCTGATGGTAGCACCTTCTCCTGGAATATGTTTTTTTCTCGAATGTTTTATCATTGATATTAAGATCGAAACTTTTATTGGAACATTCATATTTTCAGAAGAAAAAAAAGGTATAGCCATACCTCTCTCAACTCATGGTGAATTATTCTATCCCCGTGAGACGTGACTCCGCATTATTCCGAGTGAAAAAATCAGACATAGAGAGACAGATAAATAAACTGAAACGACAGCTCTGGGTGAGTGGGTGGTAATGGTATCACAGGTATACTATAGCAAGTCCAGGTCGCCAGCAACTCTGAGCTCCGACAAAGCTTGCGCCGTGCCATGTGGGATTTAATAGTAAAACTTGTGTGCCTCCTAATAAATCAGTCTGTCTGAGGGCCCTTTGAAACATATGAATCGTGCAGGATTTATTACACGGGATTTTTTTTTACATTCCGGAGGGGGCATAGATAAGTTAGCAAACAAATTTGCAGAGGTATTTTTGGTTTATCCATGAAGTTTGTTTCCGAATTCAGTCTAAATAAGTTAACCAATAAAATTGTGGGTGCATTTTCAGTTTATCGTGAACTTTCTTCAGTTTGGGGAGGACCGGAGGAGTACGCAGAAAGAATGCGGACGAAAAGAGGACATCTCTTCATGCATCAGATTAAAAAAATGTCACTTCGGTCTTTAGGAATAAAATCAAGTGTAGATAACGTGTGCTGAGATGAATATGTATTAGATATAGTATATTAAATAAGTGAACATATAAATATTATGCAATTAACTGTTGATAAAATCTAGATGACGACTGTTGGACGTCCCCTCTCTAGTCTCTTCTCGATATTGGTCGTCTTAGACTGCATAGAGTGAGCATCGTTTCTCTTTGCTCTTCCAATATATATGCCTGAGTTGTACTACAATATACTTGTAAGGTTGATCTAGTGTGTGCTGTTACTCTAGAGCTCAAACTAGCCTATAGAAACATCTGGGGGCCATCTCCTGAGCCATACTTGATATGAGAAATCCCTCCCTGGATCCATCCTGTATCAACTATCACTCCATTAGACTCCTCTAATTTGCAAGCTAACTTTATGACCCATGTAAATCTAGTTGTACTGTTTTCCTAAATGGTCACTGTATAAACCGATCTTTAAGGGAGACTCGGGCATGTCGATCGAACACTAGCCATTCCAAACTAAAATACCATAAACACCACCAACCACAAAACATGACATATTTAAATCACGGAAAATGTCTATATAATTCTAAAGTTTGATAAAAATCATAGAGATATATAGGACACACAAATATAAAAAATATAAAGACCATCATAATATCTCTAGAAGCTTCCAATAGATTCATCTTTATAAAATGAGAAACATTTTTATATTCTTTTTAAGTATATCAAAACATTCTAATAGTTATCTAAACCCGTTTTGAAAACGTTTCACCATAAAATGTAAGACACAACTAGCACAAATACATGCAACATCAATGTGCATCCATGCCAGCTGTATCTCATACTTTTACCATGCAAAGTTGTTAAAAACATATATAAATGACATCGATTATAATGCCTTGAAGGATTTTCAAGATGTTTTGGACATTTTTTATTTTAGTCATAAATATCTTTTTCAAAACTTCTAGAGATATTTTGATGATGTCTAAGTATCTTATTTAGGGTTACCATGCCCAACTAATCTCTATGTTTTGTTGGACTTTCTAGAAGCTGGGCATTTAGTGTTTTAAAAAAAACTATACTATATCTACTGGATTTTTATATTAAATACAAAATGTGGTGGAATTGCCTTCAGAACCGCTTCAGTCTAGGCTACAGAGCTATTGTAATGATTTTTGATAGTTCAGAAATATGATTCATGGTTTTGAAGTTTTGAAAGGGAAATTATGTTAGCGAGGTAGAATGATGTCCGGTCAGCTGCAACCCAGCCCATCCCGTATACAGTATACCCCAAGTGGCCCAACTAGCCCACGTATATCCTCCAAACCTAACCCTAGCAACACATTTCGCTCCCCACAGCGGCGGCGGCCACAGCCACACGTTCTCGCGCGGGATCTAATTCCAAACAGCACTGCCCTTGCTTCTACCGTTCCCCAAGTGCGCTCCCTCTCTCGCCATCCATCTCGTGCACGACTGGGCAACCGTTGCCGCTGTCGAGGTGCCCAGGTCTTCATCGGTCCCTCGTCAGTTCTTCTCCGGCCCTTCGCCGCCGACAAGCTCCCCCAGGTACGCCCACCATTCTCTTCCGTCCATGCTTTGCGATGGTGAGCACCCACTACCCAAACCCTAACTGGATCTGTCAAGTGTTTACATGTATTTTGCCTACTAACTTCGTTTTTTTTAATTATCGGTGTACGTCTATGCCGTTTACTGCATTCAACTCTGCTCGTTTGTTTGATTCAGTTGAGCAGTGACATCGTGAGCTTATATGCTAGTGTAGCTTATTGGTGTTTCAAGCAATGTATGTCAAATATCTAGATTAGCAATTTATAAACCACGTAAAACCGTGACAGTATCATAATGGCATAAGAGGTTCTTTTATTTTGTTTGAACATTCTAGTCAGAGTAAGTTATGTATCTGTTTTCTACATGCTGAAGGTTATACTCAAACCACTTGTGAAATGGCTCTCACCCTATATCTTTCTTTAGTGAATCAATGTTGGTATTTTAGTAGTAGACTTCAGTCGTCAGCCATACTTAGCTTTTTTCTGCTAGTACTGTACTAATGTTTTGTTCCTCCAAGAGACCGGGAAGTAAAATTTAATTGGTTCATATCTTTGGTTTATCATTGTGTTTTTTTGGCTATTGCAGTACTTATGTTACCAAAGCAAGGCTAGTAAATCATACCGGAAAGAATGGTGATGGCGTCTTGGTCTTGGGTCTGCTAGATGCATGCCTACTGCCTTATCGCAAAGCTAGCTTACCTGGTCATACGAATTTGTAGTCGGTTCTGATCTAATTGCAAGTGCATCTAGTAACTTGGATTTTTTCGCAAAAAAATATCGGGTGTTCACGCCTGGCCCCTGCGCTTGCAGCTACTAAAGAGACAGGAGCAAAGAGTTAACAGGAGATGAATGCCCCTGACCGTTATGAGCGTTTCGTCGTGCCAGAGGGCACCAAGAAGTGAGCCATTCACCATACTTGCCCTACTGTCTACCTGCATGCAATCGTTGACTCAATTGATTTTCGTTGTTCATGACTCTGGGAAGTGAGACGTATGTTTCAAGCAACGCCTACAATTCTCTTGTTGATATTAAAAACAGTTCTGCGAGTTATGTTAAGTGAATCTTTTGGCATTGAGCTATGGAACTGTGACACTTCTCTTGTTTCTGATCATTTCACGCTTGTGCAATCCTTTTAATTTTATGGACCCACCTGAGGCCTTCTATCGCACTTGCTCATTTTGTGATTAGTTGTAGGTTATGGTTGTGCTCCTGATGAACTGATGATAATTATCAATGCAGAGTGTCCTATGAGAGGGATACAAAGATTGTGAATGCTGCATCATTCACTGTCGAACGCGAGGATCACACTGTAGGCAATATCCTCCGCATGTAAGTACAATTTAATTTCTTTTCTTTAACGCTTCCCATCTTATGGTTTGTTTGGTTGACATGATACAGGCAGTTGCACAGAGACCCAAATGTTCTCTTTGCCGGGTATAAGCTCCCTCACCCACTCCAGTACAAGATCATTGTTAGGGTATGATTCAAGTTCCATTTGTGTTTTCCCTTTTTTATACTGATTCATTGAGCTAGTTTCCCAGTTAATTAGTTATTTATTTGCGTACGACAGATCCACACAACGAGCCAGTCCTCCCCGACGCAGGCCTACACCCAGGCTATCAATGATCTAGACAAAGAGCTTGAGTACCTTAAGCAAGCTTTTGAGGTTAGAGGTCTTTCTGATATTTACTCTAATTGCTAGTTACAATTTTCAGCAAATGCACCTTTATGCCATGGACCAGTGAGAACAAAATGAGGAGGAATAGTTTAACTTGTTTTTCTTCCATTTTTATTTAACTGCGACTGTAATGTTGGCCATGCAATTGAATTTTACATGTGTTGATTGCATCAATCAAGAATTAGATTTTATACATAATCACATACCTCAAATTTGTGCTAATTGTATTAAATTAAGGAGTTGGCTCTATACATGACTTCATACGTTGAATTTGTGACTATATTCCTACCTCATTTTGTCCATTTGACAATGCTGCTACAGACACCAACAGACCATCATTGAACCTTTTCTACTTTATGATACAAAGATGTGAACTATGGACTACTTGATGAACTACTAGATGTTCAACACAGGAATGCCTTTGGCAAAATTTGCATATTCACTCTCCCGTCAAACTGATACCCTTAAGTTCATTTGAATCTCTTTTTATTTCCTAGAAGTATCTCGCTACTTTAGTCCTACTAGGAAAAGTTCTTTGGGATCTCTCTTTGTAAATGTTAGTTTCGACTCTTGTTTTTTTCCAGGTTGCATGGCATTTCTTTGTGCAATTTTGTATCGCTAAACAACGAAAAGTTTTAGTTAGCATTAACCAGTGGTACATAGCAAGGCAGACTGTGTGGTTCTATGGGTGTAATGTATTTAAGAATGTTTTGTATAAAGTATTGTTTCTGTAGGAAAAAGTGCTTGATTTGACATGAATGTGGCAGTAATTTTGATAGATTTGTTGGGAGGGGAAGTGTCTGCTTTTTTCTTGTTAATACAAAGAAAACAGCTCTTCTGCGTTTTCAAGAAAAAAAGTATCGGTTTTGTTTGCTAGTACAGACGTGTTCAAAGGATAGTTCTTTTATTCTTGCTTAAAAAAAGATGTTTGAACTCTGAAGTAGCAAGCACCAAAGGCCTGGGCATGTTAATTTTTTCTGTTCATGATGCATTTGCCACAGAATCAGTGTTGTTAAGTGCCAATCTTACCTTCTTTTTTGAATGCAACCAACCTTAGATTCTAAAACAAAGCACTTAAGCAACGTCTCGCAAAAATCTAAATGGTAAATTGATGTTTTCCACTTTCCGGTACGTCCACGTGTTCCTATGCTATTTGCATGCTAGTTGTCAAGTTATTCTTTGGTACACTAGAAAAAAATCTTCTTAAATTTCATTCAGGAAATTTTGGTATTACTCCCTCCGTCCCCTTTTGATAATCATACCAGGGGAAAAGGGGAAAAAATCTGTACCAAGTGATCATCATTTTGTCATGGACGGAGCCTTATCAGCGTAAATGTGGCATTGGCCACTTGGGTTCCAGCTCCAATGCAAGTTCCCTTACTGATTTACGTTAGTGTTCTTCTATTGTTCCAGTGGTTCTCCATGCAAGAGGGCTGTGCTGTACAGGGGAAAGAAATGATTTCTGGCGTGAAATTAATATTTTGCATCGTCGCTAGCTGCAGATAAACATGAGTGATTAGCTAGCCTTGGTTTCTCTCAGTCTCAGTGTCCCTCTCCTATGTGCTGATCATAAAGGCAAGGAGGGAATAGTTTATTCTTCCTGGTTGCATGGCATGACATTCTGCCATAGTATAGTGCTACGTGAGGTAAATTTAGTTTGCACTGATTCATGATGGAGAACAAGTCGGTGTGAGTTTGTGCATTGTGCTTGAGGGGGTGCTTTATTTTAAAAAAAACTCGTGTGTTGAGAGTAATTAATTTGGACGTCGAATAATTCATGGTATTTGGCTGTAGCTTGACATGAAATATTTGGGAAAATTACAGAGTATTGTTATTTATTTTCGGTGAACCTTACCCTACCCCCACCCCCAGTATAGATAGATGCTTGAAATGTCTCCAGTATCCTAGGCGTGCACATTTGCCTATTGGTGTTGTACCATCTGACAGTAACATGATTACATTTGAAACACTACAGAGAGTAGACCATAGAGTGGTGTCTCGATTTATTAGTTCTAATTTTCTGCATCTTCAGCTAAGTGACAACAGCCTTTGTACCTTGGAACATAATATAAAAATCTGAATGACGTTCAAATTGAATATGCATTAACAGAGTGGTGATTGTCCTGTTAGTTAGGTCATTTGCTAGTTGTTACTAGGGGATAACTAGACTAGATCTCTGTACCATATCTTGCTGATTACCTGGCATCGCCGGAGTTTTGCCTTTTAATTGTTTGCCTTTAGTTGTTTACTTTGGGTCAGGTGTTCTTCTCCCTAGAAATTACTGTATTGGACCATCCTCCAATTCATATTCATTTTCGACCCTGAACGTCCATCTCTTGATGACATGTACGACATGCATGGTACTTATGAGTGACATTCTGAGCGTTTTGTTTTCAGGATGAGAAGAACAGGTACGAGGACAGGATGAAGCAGGGGTTCTAGATGAATGGAATGGTGTGGGAGATAAACTTCCCGTGTTAGTTTTATCCTAGGCGAGTCAACAATGAAACGAACGCCCAAGGATTGTGAATGTCTGATCCCTGAACTAAGGTTGCTTGCTGTCGTTTTACTGTCATGCTTGTGTCAATATTCGTATTATTGCAAACACACCAATGGAGTTTTACATTAACATCCTCAGATTGTTCGCAACTAGATAATTACATGCATGCCTGTCTTCAACATAAAATATATAACGGTCCATTTCGACCCTTTTGTCTGGGCTGAAATAGGTTCTACTCCGTGAACTTAGCAATTTAGCTATGGGTCGTATGGATCTATTTATTTTGAAGGAATTAAAATTTACTTAATAAAGTATTCTATTTGGCTTGGAATTTGATATTCCGTCACTTTTCAAAGTTTAAATATAAGTCTATCTCAAATTTATGGGATAGATGATAGTAAATGATTTTGTATAGCAGCAGAATATGTTTCTACCCAGCAACTTATTAGACGCTCTTCGTGTCATTTCTCTGTAGTAAAAATGTAGCATATAAATATTTCTTATATATTGCTAATAATAATATATAAATATATTTCGCATAAAATTATATTAGCTTAGTTGATTTTTGCCTAAATTACTATTATTATTATGATAACTAGACGGGGCGATAGAATTTGATAAGTATTACATGAGGTCATGCTTAATAGATTAAAAAAAATCACGCCCCTAAGGATACGACTAGAAGATCTATAAATTTTTTGTCTTGCACTGTACCTTACACTGTTCACAGGGTGGATGTAGACGAGTAAGCTGCTGTGCTCAAGATACATTGTCTTGCACTGTAGCTTACGTTGTTGTTGTTGTTGTCTTGCGTTAGATGGATGTTGTTGCTCATCGCCGTACGCATTACCACATGGGTATTAGGTTGTGTCCAACAGTATGCATATCGACTCTCGCATAACGATGCACTATTCACGCTTTCAGTAGGTCACAGATGTCGTCGCTGAAAATGTGCGGTCGACCATGCGGATGCACATCTCTGCGAGAGGATGCACATCTGAATGCGCATGTTGCTGGAAACCATTGCTTCGTAGTCTTTGTATTCGCCATGCAAGGGCCTGTGCGTCCTACCTCCTGTGACGGATACAAAGACTACGAAAGATGGGAAGCGTTAAAGAAAAGAAATTAAATTGTACTTACATGCGGAGGATATTGCCTACAGTGTGATCCTCGCGTTCGACAGTGAATGATGCAACATTCACAATCTTTGTATCCCTCTCATAGGACACTCTGCATTGATAATTATCATCAGTTCATCAGGAGCACAACCATAACCTACAACTAATCACAAAATAAGCAAGTGCGATAGAAGGCCTCAGGTGGGTCCATAAAATTAAAAGGATTGCACAAGCGTGAAATGATCAGAAACAAGAGAAGTGTCACAGTTCCATAGCTTAATGCCAAAAGATTCACTTAACATAACTCGCAGAATTGTTTTTAATATCAACAAGAGAATTGTAGGCGTTGCTTGAAACATACGTCTCACTTCCCAGAGTCATGAACAACGAAAATCAATTGAGTCAACGATTGCATGCAGGTAGACAGTAGGGCAAGTATGGTGAATGGCTCACTTCTTGGTGCCCTCTGGCACGACGAAACGCTCATAACGGTTAGGGGCATTCATCTCCTGTTAACTCTTTGCTCCTGTCTCTTCAGTAGCTGCAAGCGCAGGGGCCGGGCGTGAACACCCGATATTTTTTTGCGAAAAAATCCAAGTTACTAGATGCACTTGCAATTAGATCAGAACCGACTACAAATAACCTAATAGCTTAGGTTAGGCTTTGGGTGCTCGGTTTTGCACAGCAGAAAGGGAATAGAACGGCCGGGCGTACCTGATGGGTGCTCGTTGCCGGAGAAGGGTCCCACGAAGACCTGAGAGCTGGTGTAGGGCGGCGGCGGCGGTAGCCGGTAGCCCAGTCGACGCTGGAGAGAGGCGGAGACCGGAGGGGGTGAAGAGCGAGAGAGAGAGAGAGAGGAGGCGGGTTGAGGCTTGAGGTGGAGCGCAACTGCACGGGGCTTCTTGTTACATGGGCCGTTCCTTTTTCAAGCAATTGTTTTCTCTCTCCCTCTTTTTAGTTTTTATTACTTATTCTTCTAGAGTATTCGTGAAAAAAAACATAAAGATTTCTCACAAAAAGCATAAAGATTTCTCACACGACAATCACTGTGTAGTTGATGACATCGTCGGACTGCTAGCTTGCTTCAAGTTAGGCTGGTTCTGATGCCCGATATAACATAGTTTTACGCTTCCGTTATTTTAGTTTTACGTTAAAACAGACTAAACGTGGGCAAGGACCAACAATTTGTAGTCGGTTCTGATCTAATTGCAAGTGCATCTAGTAACTTGGATTTTTTCGCAAAAAAATATCGGGTGTTCACGCCTGGCCCCTGCGCTTGCAGCTACTGAAGAGACAGGAGCGAAGAGTTAACAGGAGATGAATGCCCCTGACCGTTATGAGCGTTTCGTCGTGCCAGAGGGCACCAAGAAGTGAGCCATTCACCATACTTGCCCTACTGTCTACCTGCATGCAATCGTTGACTCAATTGATTTTCGTTGTTCATGACTCTGGGAAGTGAGACGTATGTTTCAAGCAACGCCTACAATTCTCTTGTTGATATTAAAAACAGTTCTGCGAGTTATGTTAAGTGAATCTTTTGGCATTGAGCTATGGAACTGTGACACTTCTCTTGTTTCTGATCATTTCACGCTTGTGCAATCCTTTTAATTTTATGGACCCACCTGAGGCCTTCTATCGCACTTGCTCATTTTGTGATTAGTTGTAGGTTATGGTTGTGCTCCTGATGAACTGATGATAATTATCAATGCAGAGTGTCCTATGAGAGGGATACAAAGATTGTGAATGCTGCATCATTCACTGTCGAACGCGAGGATCACACTGTAGGCAATATCCTCCGCATGTAAGTACAATTTAATTTCTTTTCTTTAACGCTTCCCATCTTTCGTAGTCTTTGTATCCGTCACAGGAGGAAGGACGCACATGCCCTTGCATGGCGAATACAAAGACTACGAAGCAATGGTTTCCAGCAGCATGCACATTCAGATGTGCATCCTCTCGCAGAGGAGATGTGCATCCGCATGGTCGACCGCACATTTTGAGCGACGACATCCGTGACCTACTGAAAGCGTGAATAGTGCATCGTTATGCGAGAGTCGATATGCATATTGTTGGACACAACCTAATACCCATGTGGTAATGCGTACGGCGATGAGCAACAACATCCATCTAACGCAAGACAACAACAACAACAACGTAAGCTACAGTGCAAGACAATGTATCTTGAGCACAGCAGCTTACTCGTCTCCATCCACCCTGTAAACAGTGTAAGCTACAGTGCAAGACAAAAAATTTATAGATCTTCTAGTCGTAGCCTTAGGGGCGTGATTTTTTTAATCTATTAAGCATGAACGCATGTAATACTTATCAAATTCTATCACCCCGTCTAGTTATTATTATAATAATAGTAATTTAGGCAAAAATCAACTAAGGTAATATAATTTTATGCGAAATATATTTATATATTATTGTTAGCAATATATGAGAAATATTTATATGCTACATTTTTACTACAGAGAAATGACACGAAGAGCGTCTAATAAGTTGCTGAGTAGAAACATATTCTGCTGCTATACAAAATCATTTACTATCATCTATCCCATAAATTTGAGATAGACTTATATTTAAACTTTGAAAAGTGACGGAATATCAAATTCCAAGCCAAATAGAATACTTTATTAAGTAAATTTTAATTCCTTCAAAATAAATAGATCCATACGACCCATAGCTAAATTGCTAAGTTCATGGAGTAGAACCTATTTCAGCCCAGACAAAAGGGTCGAAATGGACCGTTATATATTTTATGTTGAAGACAGGCATGCATGTAATTATCTAGTTGCGGACAATCTGAGGATGTCAATGTAAAACTCCATTGGTGTGTTTGCAATAATACGATATTGACACAAGCATGACGGTAAACCGACAGTAAGCAACCTCAGTTCAGGGATCAGACATTCACAATCCTTGGGCGTTCGTTTCATTGTTGACTCGCCTAGGATAAAACTAACACGGGAAGTTTATCTCCCACACCATTCCATTCATCTAGAACCCCTGCTTCATCCTGTCCTCGTACCTGTTCTTCTCATCCTGAAAACAAAATGCTCAGAATGTCACTCATAAGTACCATGCATGCCGTACATGTCATCAAGAGATGGATGTTCAGGGTCGAAAATGAATATGAATTGGAGGATGGTCCAATACAGTAATTTCTAGGGAGAAGAACACCTGACCCAAAGTAAACAACTAAAGGCAAACAATTAAAAGGCAAAACTCCGGCGATGCCAGGTAATCAGCAAGATATGGTACAGAGATCTAGTCTAGTTATCCCCTAGTAACAACTAGCAAATTACCTAACTAACAGGACAATCACCACTCTGTTAATGCATATTCAATTTGAACGTCATTCAGATTTTTATATTATGTTCCAAGGTACAAAGGCTGTTGTCACTTAGCTGAAGATGCAGAAAATTAGAACTAATAAATCGAGACACCACTCTATGGTCTACTCTCCGTAGTGTTTCAAATGTAATCATGTTACTGTCAGATGGTACAACACCAATAGGCAAATGTGCACGCCTAGGATACTGGAGACATTTCAAGCATCTATCTATACTGGGGGTGGGGGTAGGGTAAGGTTCATCGAAAATAAATAACAATACTCTATAATTTTCCCAAATATCTCATGTCAAGCTACAGCCAAATACCATGAATTATTCGACATCCAAATTAATTACTCTCAACACACGAGTTTTTTTAAAATAAAGCACCCCCCTCAAGCACAATACACAAACTCACACCGACTTGTTCTCCATCATGAATCAGTGCAAACTAAATTTACCTCACGTAGCACTATACTATGGCAGAATGTCATGCCATGCAACCAGGAAGAATAAACTATTCCCTCCTTGCCTTTATGATCAGCACATAGGAGAGGGACACTGAGACTGAGAGAGACCAAGGCTGGCTAATCACTCATGTTTATCTGCAGCTAGCGACGATGCAAAACATTAATTTCACGCCAGAAATCATTTCTTTCCCCTGTACAGCACAACACTCTTGCATGGAGAACCACTGGAACAATAGAAGAACACTAACGTAAATCAGTAAGGGAACTTGCATTGGAGCTGGAACCCAAGTGGCCAATGCCACATTTACGCTGATAAGGCTCCGTCCATGACAAAATGATGATCACTTGGTATAGATTTTTTCCCCTGGTATGATTATCAAAAGGGGACGGAGGGAGTAATGCCAAAATTTCCTGAATGAAATTTAAGAAGTTTTTTTTCTAGTGTACCAAAGAATAACTTGACAACTAGCATGCAAATAGCATAGGAACACGTGGACGTACCGGAAAGTGGAAAACATCAATTTACCATTTAGATTTTTGCGAGACGTTGCTTAAGTGCTTTGTTTTAGAATCTAAGGTTGGTTGCATTCAAAAAAGAAGGTAAGATTGGCACTTAACAACACTGATTCTGTGGCAAATGCATCATGAACAGAAAAAATTAACATGCCCAGGCCTTTGGTGCTTGCTACTTCAGAGTTCAAACATCTTTTTAAAGCAAGAATAAAAGAACTATCCTTTGAACATGTCTGTACTAGCAAACAATGCCGTTACTTTTTTTTTCTTGAAAACGCAGAAGAGCTGTTTTCTTTGTATTAACAAGAAAAAAGCAGACACTTCCCCTCCCAACAAATCTGTCAAAATTACTGCCACATTCATGTCAAATCAAGCACTTTTTCCTACAGAAACAATACTTTATACAAAACATTCTTAAATACATTACACCCATAGAACCACACAGTCTGCCTTGCTATGTACCACTGGTTAATGCTAACTAAAACTTTTCGTTGTTTAGCGATACAAAATTGCACAAAGAAATGCCATGCAACCTAAAAAAAGACAAGAGTCGAAACTAACATTTACAAAGAGAGATCCCAAAGAACTTTTCCTAGTAGGACTAAAGTAGCGAGATACTTCTTGGAAATAAAAAGAGATTCAAATGAACTTAAGGGTATCAGTTTGACGGGAGAGTGAATATGCAAATTTTGCCAAAGGCATTCCTGTGTTGAACATCTAGTAGTTCATCAAGTAGTCCATAGTTCACATCTTTGTATCATAAAGTAGAAAAGGTTCAATGATGGTCTGTTGGTGTCTGTAGCAGCATTGTCAAATGGACAAAATGAGGTAGGAATATAGTCACAAATTCAAGGTATGAAGTCATGTATAGAGCCAACTCCTTAATTTGATACAATTAGCACAAATTTGAGGTATGTGATTATGTATAAAATCTAATTCTTGATTGATGCAATCAACACATGTAAAATTCAATTGCATGGCCAACATTACAGTCGTAGTTAAATAAAAATGGAAGAAAAACAAGTTAAACTATTCCTCCTCATTTTGTTCTCACTGGTCCATGGCATAAAGGTGCATTTGCTGAAAATTGTAACTAGCAATTAGAGTAAATATCAGAAAGACCTCTAACCTCAAAAGCTTGCTTAAGGTACTCAAGCTCTTTGTCTAGATCATTGATAGCCTGGGTGTAGGCCTGCGTCGGGGAGGACTGGCTCGTTGTGTGGATTTGTCGTACACAAATAAATAACTAATTAACTGGGGAACTAGCTCAATGAATCAGTTGTAGGAAACGGGTGACGCCTAAGAGGGGGGGGGGTGAATTAGGACTTCTAAAACTTTCGCTAAACTAGGCCACAATTAAATCCCTAGAGCAAAACCTATGCAAATAGTCAAACTAGAATGTGCAAACTAGGTTTTGTCTAAGTGTTGCTATCTCTACCGCAAAGGCTAAGTTTCAATCTATACCAAGTAAGAATGAATACAAGATTGAAACTTAAATGCTTAATGTAAATGCGGAATGTAACAGCTAAGTAGAGAAGCAAACTCTCGTGGATGACGCCGGTATTTTTACCGAGGTATCCGGAACCGCGCAAGGTTCCGACTAATCCTCGTTGGTGCCCCTACGCAAAGGGAAGCCCACGCGAGGGCCAAGCACCTCGGTCGGGTAACTCCGTAGAGAGCCGCGGGCCTTCTCCACGCGCAAGTGGTGCTCCGCTTCCGGCTCCTCTCGGACGCTCTCCGCCGTCTCCACTATCGAGCTTCCGGCCGAAACGCCGCGGGCCTCATTCCCTCCGGTACACGGTGGCGGCCGTGACACAAACGCGGTTGTCACGGTCTCGCAAGACTCTCGCCCCACTCGGTACAATTACAACGGCTCGCGCAAGAGCCGAGGGGTTGTGAGGTTTATCTAACTCACTCAACAATCTAGGGATCACCTAGAGCAAGCGCTAAAGCGGTCTAACTAACCTAAGCACTTCGCAAAGCACCTACGCTAATCACCGAGTGATTCTATTAAGCACTTGGGTGTTGGAGCTCTTGGAAATGTGCACTATGTGCCTTGGTATGTTGCTTGGGATCTCACACTTGAGAATGGTCGGTTGGGGTGGTATTTATAGAGTCCAAACCCCAAACTAGCCGTTGGACAGAAAGCAGCAGCTTTCTGTCGTCGGGTGCACCGGACAGTCCGGTGCACCACCGGACATGTACTGTGCACTGTCCGGTGCACGCCACGTCAGCCGACCGTTGGCGGCTGTAGCAGTCGACCGTTGGATCCGACCGTTGCGGTCTGTCCGGTGCACACCGGACAGTCCGGTGCTACAGCCCGAGAGCGCCTGTCTTCGGCCTCTCTGCGCACTCTGTCCGGTGTCACACCGGACAGCAGTGTCCGGTGTGCCACAGAGCGCTGGCTGACAGCCCTTTTCTTGGACTTCTTTGTTGATTCCTTCGGGCTTCTTTTGCTCTTGAGTCTTGGACTTCTCTGCATCTTTTTATGTCTTCTTTTGAGGTGTTGCATCCTCATTGCCTAGGTCCAATCCTCATCGCATCCTGTGAACTACAAACACAAACACTAGAGAGCTTATTAGTTCACAGATTGCGTTGTTCATCAAACACCAAAACTCAATTAGCCAAATGGCCCGGGGTCCATTTTCCTTACAATCTCCCCCTTTTTGGTGATTGATGACAACACAACCAAAGCAAGCAAATAATACAAGTATTTGAATGAAAATGTGCAATCTACTTGCTAGGATGCATGTTTGTCCCTACAATGTGATATTATGGACTTAAGCCTCCCCCTAACTCCATAATTCACTTACTTCCTGATTTAGGACCAAATAACCAAAACCACTTGAAAAATCATTTGTAGATATAAAATTTTAAATTGGTGGTGTTTGGTGTTTGTGAAAGGGAATTAGGCTTACACCTAGTCCCAAATTAATTTTGGTGGTTGAATTGCCCAACACAAATCTTTGGACTAACTAGTTTGTTCTAGCGTATAAGTTATACAGGTGTCAAAGGTTCACAACAAGCCAATTAAAAAGACCAAAGTTGGATTCAAAATGAAGAGCTAAAGGCTGCCTGGGAGCCTCCCTGGTCTGGCGCACCGGACTGTCCGGTGGCGCACCGGACAGTGTCCGGTGCACCAGGGGGCTCGCGCTGAACTCGCCAGCCTCGGGATTTTCCAGGAGCCGCCACGCTAAAAATCACCGGACTGTCCGGTGTACACCGGACAGTGTCCGGTGCGCCAAAGGAGGCGCGGCTCTGGAACTCGCCAGCCTCGGGTTTTTACGAAGGCTGCTCCGCTATAATTCACCGGACATGTCCGGTGTGCACCGGACTGTCCGGTGCATCCACGGAGCAACGGCTAGTCGGCGCCAACGGCTCTCTGCCGCGCATTTAATGCGCGCTCTGCGCGCACAGATGGCAGGCGTGCCCATACTGGCACACCGGACAGCAAACAGTAGACCGGACATCCAGGCGGACCCACATGTCAGAAGTTCCAACGGTCAGAATCCAACGGCAGTGATGACGTGGCAGGGGCACCGGACTGTCCGGTGTGCACCGGACTATCCGGTGCGCCATCGAGCAGACAACCTCCCCAACGGCCACATTTGGTGGTTGGGGCTATAAATACCCCAACCACCCCACCATTCATTGCATCCAAGTTTTCCACTTCCCAACTACTACAAGAGCTCTAGCATTCAATTCTAGACACACCAAATAGATCAAATCCTCTCCAAATTCCACACAACGCCATAGTGATTAGAGAGAGTGATTTGCTTGTGTTCTTTCGAGCTCTTGCGCTTGGATTGCTTTCTTTCTTCTTGATTCTTCCATTATGATCAAGCACACTTGTAATTGAAGCAAGAGACACCAATTGTGTGGTGGTCCTTGCGGGGAGGTTTTGCTCCCGGTTGATTTGAGAAGAGAAAGCTCACTCGATCCGAGGGATCGTTTGAGAGAGGGAAGGGTTGAAAGAGACCCGGCCTTTGTGGCCTCCTCAACGGGGAGTAGGTTTGCAAGAACCGAACCTCGGTAAAACAAATCCACGTGTCTCACTCTTCATTTGTTTGCGATTTGTTTCCCACCCTCTCTCGCGGACTCGATTTTATATTTCTAACGCTAACCCGGCTTGTAGTTGTGTTTATATTTGTAAATTTCAGTTTCGCCCTATTCACCCCCCCTCTAGGCGACTATCAATTGGTATCAGAGCCCGGTGCTTCATTAGAGCCTAACCGCTCGAAGTGATGTCGGGAGATCACGCCAAGAAGGAGATGGAGACCGGCGAAAAGCCCACTACAAGCCACGGGAGCACTTCATCGGAAGAGTCCCGCATCAAGAGGAAGGAGAAGAAGAAGATCTCCTCCAACAAAGGGAAGGAGAAGAAATCTTCTTCTCACAAGCCGCACCGGAGTGGGGACAAGAAGAAAAGGATGAGGAAGGTGGTCTACTACGAGACCGATTCTTCATCACCATCCACCTCCGGCTCCGACGCGGCATCCGTCACTTCTAAGCGCCAAGAGCGCAAGAAGTATAGTAAGATCCCCCTACGCTACCCTCGCATTTCCAAACATACACCTTTACTTTCCGTCCCATTAGGCAAACCACCAACTTTTGATGGTGAAGATTACGCTAGGTGGAGCGATTTAATGCGATTTCATCTAACCTCGCTCCACAAAGGTATATGGGATGTTGTTGAGTTTGGTGCACAGGTACCGTCCGTAGGGGATGAAGACTACGATGAGGATGAGGTGGCCCAAATCGAGCACTTCAACTCTCAAGCTACAACGATACTCCTCGCCTCACTAAGTAGAGAGGAGTATAACAAAGTACAAGGGTTGAAGAGTGCCAAGGAGGTTTGGGATGTGCTCAAAACCGCGCACGAGGGAGACGAGCTCACCAAGATCACCAAGCGGGAAACGATCGAGGGGGAGCTCGGTCGGTTCCGGCTTCGCAAAGGGGAGGAGCCACAACACATGTACAACCGGCTCAAGACCTTGGTAAATCAAGTGCGCAACCTCGGGAGCGTAAAATGGGATGACCACGAGGTGGTTAAGGTTATTCTAAGATCTCTTATTTTCCTTAAGCCCACTCAAGTTCAATTAATTCGTGGTAATCCTAGATATACTAAAATGACCCCCGAGGAAGTTATCGGGCATTTTGTTAGTTTTGAGTGCATGATTGAAGGCTCAAGGAAGATCAACGAGCTTGATGATTCCACCACATCCGAAGCTCATCCCGGCGCATTCAAGGCAACGGAAGAAAAGAAGGAGGAGTCTACACCAAGTAGACAACCAATCGACGCCTCCAAGCTTGACAATGAGGAGATGGCGCTCGTCATCAAGAGCTTCCGCCAAATCCTCAAACAACGGAGGGGGAAAGATTACAAGTCCCGCTCCAAGAAGGTTTGCTACAAATGTGGTAAGCCCGGTCATTTTATTGCTAAATGTCCTATATCAAGTGACAGTGACCGAGGCGACGACAAGAAGGGGAGAAGAAAGGAGAAGAAGAGGTACTACAAGAAGAAGGGCGGCGATGCCCATGTTTGTCGAGAGTGGGACTCCGACGAAAGCTCTAGCGACTCCTCCGACGACGAGGACGCCGCCAACATCACCGTCACCAAGGGACTCCTCTTCCCCAACGTCGGCCACAAGTGCCTCATGGCCAAGGACGGCAAAAAGAAGGTAAAATCAAAATCATCCACTAAATATGAGTCTTCTAGTGATGATAATGCTAGTGATGAGGAGGATAACTTGCGCTCTCTTTTTGCCAACCTCAACATGCAACAAAAAGAAAAACTTAATGAATTGATTAGTGCCATCCATGAAAAGGATGATCTCTTGGACACCCAAGAGGACTTCCTAATCAAGGAAAATAAAAAGCATGTTAAGGTTAAAAATGCTTATGCTCTAGAAGTAGAAAAATGTGAGAAACTTTCTAGTGAGCTAAGCTCTTGCCATGAGATAATAGACAACCTTAGAAGTGAAAATGCTAATTTGATAGCTAAGGTTGATTCTCATATTAGTATTGCTTCAACTTCCAATCCTAGAGATGATAATGTTGATTTGCTTGCTAGGATTGAAGAATTGAACATCTCTCTTGCTAGCCTTAGAGTAGAAAATGAAAATTTAATTGCTAAGGCTAAAGATTTTGATGTTTGCAAAGTTACAATTTCCGATCTTAGAGATAAAAATGATATTCTTCATGCTAAGATTGTTGAACTTAATTCTTGCAAACCATCTACATCTTCCATTGAGCATGTCACTATTTGTACTAGATGTAGAGATATTGATGTTAATGCTATTCATGATCATATGGCTTTAATTAAACAACAAAATGATCATATAGCAAAACTAGATGCTAAAATTGCCGAGCATAACTTAAAAAATGAGAAATTTAAATTTGCTCGTAGCATGCTCTATAATGGGAGACGCCCTGGCATTAAGGATGGCATTGGCTTCCAAAGGGGAGACAATGTCAAAATTAGTGCCCCTCCTAAAAGGTTGTCCAATTTTGTTAAGGGCAAGGCTCCCATGCCTCAGGATAACGAGGGGTACATTTTATACCCTGCCGGTTATCCTGAGAGCAAAATTAGAAAAATTCATTCTAGGAAGTCTCACTCTGGCCCTAATCATGCTTTCATGTATAAGGGTGAGACATCTAGCTCTAGGCAACCAACCCGTGCTAAGTTGCCTAGAAAGAAAACTCAAATTGCATCAAATGAGCATGACATTTCATTTAAAACTTTTGATGCATCTTATGTTTTAACTAACAAATCCGGCAAGGTAGTTGCCAAATATGTTGGGGGCAAGCACAAGGGGTCAAAGACTTGTGTTTGGGTACCCAAAGTTCTTGTGTCTAATGCCAAAGGACCCAAAACCATTTGGGTACCTAAAGTCAAGAACTAAAATTGTTTTGTAGGTTTATGCATCCGGGGGCTCAAGTTGGATACTCGACAGCGGGTGCACAAACCACATGACAGGGGAGAAAAAGATGTTCTCCTCATATGAGAAAAACCAAGATCCCCAACGAGCTATCACATTCGGGGATGGAAATCAAGGTTTGGTCAAAGGTCTGGGTAAAATTGCTATATCTCCTGACCATTCCATTTCAAATGTTTTTCTTGTTGATTCTTTAGATTACAACTTGCTTTCTGTTTCTCAATTATGTCAAATGGGCTACAACTGTCTATTCACTGATGTAGGTGTCACTGTCTTTAGAAGAAGTGATGATTCAATAGCATTTAAGGGAGTGTTAGAGGGTCAGCTATACTTAGTAGATTTTGATAGAGCTGAACTCGACACTTGCTTAATTGCTAAGACTAACATGGGTTGGCTATGGCACCGCCGACTAGCCCATGTTGGGATGAAGAATCTTCATAAGCTTCTAAAGGGAGAACACATTTTAGGTTTAACAAATGTTCATTTTGAGAAAGACAGGATTTGTAGCGCATGTCAGGCAGGGAAGCAAGTTGGAGCTCATCATCCACACAAGAACATCATGACGACCGACAGACCACTGGAGCTCCTGCACATGGATCTATTCGGCCCGATTGCTTACATAAGCATCGGCGGGAGTAAGTACTGTCTAGTTATTGTGGATGATTATTCTCGCTTCACTTGGGTATTCTTTTTACAGGAAAAATCACAAACCCAAGAGACCTTAAAGGGATTCTTAAGACGGGCTCAAAATGAGTTTGGCTTAAGGATCAAGAAAATAAAAAGCGACAACGGGACGGAGTTCAAGAACTCTCAAATTGAAGGTTTCCTTGAGGAGGAGGGCATCAAGCATGAGTTTTCTTCTCCATACACCCCTCAACAAAATGGTGTAGTGGAGAGGAAGAATCGAACTCTATTGGATATGGCAAGAACCATGCTTGATGAGTACAAGACATCGGATCGTTTTTGGGCCGAGGCGGTTAACACCGCTTGCTACGCCATCAACCGGTTGTATCTACACCGAATCCTCAAGAAGACATCATATGAACTCCTAACCGGTAAAAAGCCCAACATTTCATATTTTAGAGTTTTTGGTAGCAAATGCTTTATTCTTGTTAAAAGAGGTAGAAAATCTAAATTTGCTCCTAAAACCGTAGAAGGCTTTTTACTTGGTTATGACTCAAACACAAGGGCATATAGGGTCTTTAACAAGTCCACTGGACTAGTTGAAGTCTCATGTGACGTTGTGTTTGATGAAACTAACGGCTCTCAAGTAGAGCAAGTTGATCTTGATGAGATAGGTGATGAAGAGGCTCCGTGCATAGCGCTAAGGAACATGTCCATTGGGGATGTGTGTCCTAAGGAATCCGAAGAGCCTCCAAATGCACAAGATCAACCCTCCTCCTCCTTGCAAGCATCTCCACCGAATGAAGCTCAAATTGATGAAGTTGAAGATCAAGCAAATGAGCCACCTCAAGATGATGGCAATGATCAAGGGGGAGATGCAAATGAGGAAGACAAGGAGGATGAAGAGCGAAGACCGCCACACCCAAGAATCCACCAAGCAATCCAACGAGATCACCCCGTCGACACCATCCTCGGCGACATTCATAAGGGGGTAACTACTAGATCTCGTGTTGCACATTTTTGTGAACATTACTTGTTTGTTTCCTCTATTGAGCCACACAGGATAGAGGAAGCACTCCAAGATCCGGATTGGGTGGTGGCGATGCAAGAGGAGCTCAACAACTTCACTAGAAATGAGGTATGGCATTTAGTTCCACGTCCTAACCAAAATGTTGTAGGAACCAAATGGGTCTTCCGCAACAAGCAAGATGAGCATGGTGTGGTGACAAGGAACAAAGCACGACTTGTGGCCAAGGGATACTCCCAAGTCGAAGGTTTGGACTTCGGTGAAACCTATGCACCCGTAGCTAGGCTTGAGTCAATTCGTATATTATTGGCCTATGCTACTTACCATGGCTTCAAGCTGTATCAAATGGACGTGAAGAGTGCTTTCCTCAATGGACCAATCAAGGAAGAGGTCTATGTTGAGCAACCTCCCGGCTTTGAAGACAGTGAGTATCTGTTGGGGGCCTTCGGCTTCCGAAGGTCCTCAAAAACATGATTTAACAGTGTTTCTAGAGTGTAATGTGTGAACAGGTACCTTCGGACTTATATCAAAGAGGGAGAACCTCAAAAGATACGAAGGTTGGCACAGTGCCGAAGCTGTGAAGCAGGAAAGCTTCGGCATGTTCGCAGAAAAGGGAACCGACTTAAAGATGAAAAGGCCATTTAGACCTCGATAGATTGCTATGGAATTATCATCAAATGTAAAGGGCATGTATGTAATTTTGTATGGGTTGTATCCCGTGCCTATAAATAGGTGAACAGTACCCCCGTACTGTTCACGCTGACTTGGCATTCGCTTTTTGCGTCACACTTGTATTTTCATCTCCTTCCAAGCCGAAGGTACACTTATAATACAATATTGTTTCTATTTCTCTATGATAATATAACAAAGTTAAATGAATAATATCATATGAATATTCATGTTATCTTTTATGTTTCATATGCTTCGTCTTTTGTATACTGTGATGATGAAGGTTCGTCCTTCATGACCTTCGTCCGGAGATCATTATATCCCAAGGGAAATAATGCTTCAAAGGACGAAGGACTTTATCGTTTAACATTTTCTGTGTTGCCTTGTTCTTAACTCATAGCATTTGAGAACAAGTCCCCAACATTGGCGCCCACCTCCGGTGAACTCACTTCCATTTCTTGAGCTTTTCGACACCTTCGGCAAGCATCAGCTTCGTCATGCCGCCGAAGAAGGCTTCAGCACCAGGGGCTGGCACGCTGCAGCCGCTGGACCCCAATCAAGACGTCCTTTCTCTTAGAGAAGCACGAAGCCAGAAGAGGAAGGCTACCAGTCCAACACCTCCGGAGGATGATCTAGATCAGGAGATTCAAAATCTGGAAATCCTTCAGCAGCAGGTTCAACGCAGGAGGGAGAAGATGGCCAGGCTAGCTGAACTACAGAGGCAGATAGATGAAGCCTCTGAAGAAGTTCGTCATCTTGTTCAGGATGAGCAACACCGAAGGCCTCAGCATCAAGACCTTCATCAGGAGGGCTTTCACAACGAAGATGACTGGTATGACAATTTCCATCATGGGAATTTTGTTTTTGATGATGCTTCTCCCCTGTCCGCTGAGTTGCAGGCTACACCTTGGCCTCCGTCCTACAAGCCGCCTCAGCTCCCCGTATTTGATGGCCATTCTGATCCGAAGCAGTTTTTGATGAGCTACGAAGCAACAGTGTCTTCGTACGGTGGCAATGCTTCAGTCATGGCCAAATCTTTCGTTATGGCTGTCAGAAGTGTTGCTCAAACCTGGTATTCCTCCCTTCGACCAGGAACGATCACTTCATGGCAGAAGCTGAAGGACTTGTTGTTAACCAGCTTTCAAGGATTTCAGACGAAGCCGGTCACTGCTCAGGCTCTGTTCCAGTGCACTCAGGACCACGAAGAATACCTTCAGGCATATGTCCGAAGGTTCTTGCGTTTGAGGGCACAGGCACCAACGGTGCCCAATGAAATTGTCATTGAGGCCATGATCAAGGGGCTTCGGCCAGGTCCGTCAGCTCAGTACTTCGCCAGGAAGCCTCCTCAAACTTTGGAGAAGCTTCTCCAGAAAATGGATGAATACATTCGGGCCGACAATGACTTTCGCCAAAGAAGGGAGGAGGCTTTCAGGTTTTCTGAAATGACCAGGGGCTTCGGAGGGAGGTTTTACCCGAGGCATGTGAGATCAATTCACAATTCTACACAAAATGATGACAGAGGAAGCCAACAGCAAAGGCCACAATGCTCCTCACAGGCCTCTGGACAACAGCAAAGCTCTCTTCGGCCACCAGCTCCAAGAGGCAGAGGCGCCAGGGGCTTCGGAGGAAGATTTGGCGATCAACCGAGAAGAATCTTTTGCTTATTCTGCGGTGAGAACAAAGGCCATACTACCAGGATGTGCCATGTTACTATACAAAAGCAAAAGGAAATAGCTGAAGCAGCAGCACAACAAGCCCAGCCGAAGCAGGTCATGCATACAGCTTCGTATCATTCGCCCTACATCCCAGAATATGTGGGCAACCATCCTGCAGTCTCTGCTGCTTCGGCAAGTCAGCCTTCAGCTTCCTGGCAACAGCCTCCGCCTCCACCTCCGTTGCAACAAGGCCAGCAGCCAGAAGGGAGCCAATATGCTCCACATCAAAGGGACTTCAGAGAACAGTCCGAAGCTTGCACGGTCAACAGCACCGTGCCAGAGTCAAAGCACATCTATTGACAAATATCCTACCTTAATAGCAATCTTTTTCATTCAGTTTTATTCTCTGTAATAAAGGACATTGTTTAGGTTTCATGTAATTAGTTTCGTTGATTTCTACAAGAAAAATATGTTTTCTTCACAGGTTTGTGACAATAAAAAGGACCTTCGGACTATCGAAAATCCTTCGAAGCAACAAAAAGTCGTTCTAAGGAACGCAGAGTAAGTCTGACGAAGTCACAAAAAGTCGTTCCGAAGGGAGCGCAGTGTAAGTTTTCTGCTCCAAAGTCGTTCCAAAAGGAATGCAGAGCATACAGCGAAAAGTCAACGCTGATACCGCCTAAGTAAAAGGCGAAGAAGCTCCAAAGACGTTCCTAAGGGAATGCAGAGCTTATACCGCCTAAGTAAAAGGCGAAGAAGCTCCAAAGACGCTCCTAAGGGAATGCAGAGCTTATACCGCCTAAGTAAAAGGCGAAGAAGCTCCAAAGACGTTCCTAAGGGAATGCAGAGCTTATACCGCCTAAGTAAAAGGCGAAGAAGCTCCAAAGACGTTCCTAAGGGAATGCAGAGCTTACAGCGAAGAATCAGTGCTGATACAAAAATATTGTGTGGGGATATGTGTGTATCTTTCGGAACAAATGTCATCTACGTAACATAACATCATCACATCATTTTGCATAGCATAAGCATCATACATCATGTTGCATATGGCACAAGAAGGGGACACAATATTGAACTTCGGAAGTATGATTTGAAAGAGTGAAAATCGTGGTCACAAGAAGGGGAAACAATATTGATCTTCGGAAGTATGATTTGAAAGAGTGAAAATCGTGGTCACAAGGAGACACAATCTTCATCTTCGAAGTATAGCTTCGGAGAATTTTTTCACGAAGCTTGGATATTCTTCACGAAGCATGAAAAGAAGGGAAGGTGTTTTTTCGTCAAAGACTCAAAAAAGGTACGTATGTAAGGTTTCATGCATCGTAAAGAATTGAACCATAAAGAAAAATAAAACAAATATATTACATACAGGATTACAGGATATTACACATGTTACATTTCAAATGTTTTTACAAATAGCATCTAGTCTTCCCTAAGTACCACTTCTGCAGCTTCGTTCAACAGTCGATCGACAACTTCATCCATAATATCTTTGGCCATCTTTTTAATTTCGTCGTCCCCCTTCGGCTGTGGGCCCGAAGGCGCTTTAGTTGGATCTGAAGAACAGGACACGGCTATGCTGCTATTACAAGCGGAAAATGAGGCTTAAAACTAAAAATTACAACACAATACAAACTATCAGTTAATACCTAGTTGACCTTCGGGCTCTGTGCTCTTTTCAGCAGCCTTAGCCACCTCTCTAGCATCATGGATGCCCTTTTCACTTCTCTGAATAATTTCTCTTGCCATTTCTCGGCCACCGTTATCCCAGATATCAGTAAAAAACTTTCCACCAATTATGCTAGCTTCGGCCGAAGGATCTTTTGTATCTTCAAGGGACAAAGCAGCTTCGGACTGTGCTAAAATTTTTACATGCTCACAGCCCTTCTTCTCTAAAATGGTGGCAATCCCTCTGGCGCCAGAGAAGGCACATATATCTCCTCGGCTATTTAAAATTTCTTCGAAGGCTTCAGCTTCGTGGTCAATCCATTCAATGACACTTTCGGGATTGCCCCTCGAAAAATTTTCTTCACTTGAGAATGCGCCGACCTTGGCGAAGCTAGTTTTTAATTTTTTAACACAATCTACAGATTTATTGTAGCATTTCTTTTTGGACGAACGAAGCTCTTCAACAGTCACTTCTAGATGATCTGCCCATTGATCGCTGAGTTCACGCTTTGTTTCTTCAAGTATACGTTCTTCTTTGGCTCTGGCCAGTTGTTTCCGAAGGTCTTCAATTTCGCGTTTCTGAGCTTCAGCTTGACTTTTGAAAGCAGCTTCGTCCTCCTTTATTTTATCTATCAATGAGTATAATATTTTGTCTTTTTCGAGACCTTCGTTCCTCAGTTCAATTACTTCGGAACGAAGGTTGCTCAGGGCTATAGTACATCCTTCGTCCTCAGCATCTTTCTGTGCTCTGAGGGCATTGCTGAGTATCAGGCCCTGCAGACAGGAATATGTCTGTGTCAATAGTTTTAAACAAACGAAAAATTTTGAATTCAACAAAAATATAAGAATTCCATTTGTCGCACCTTTAAACTGTTGTAAGCTAGGCTGTCAGCCAGATCGTTCTTTGACAGCACCGAAAGTCCGTCTTCTAAAGTTGGAAATCCGAAGCTTCTGCTCATCTCCCGACAGACAGAAATTTCCTTGCTGTCGGGGAGGCAATACAAGAAATCTTCTTCTCCACTGCCATTAAATATCAACGCCCCCTTTGGATATTTCAACTTTTGGGCATAGTGTTGGGCCTCTTGTTCTTCTTTTTCTGATAATTTTTTCCCCGAAGCATGACGAAAAATATAATCACGAATTTTGGATGCTTCGGGGGTAACAACACCAGTTCCTTCAGCAAAAGTTGGCTTTATTATTTTTTCTGCCTCACTTTCCAAGGTTTTTGCCTTTGAGGGCTCTGAGGGCCCAGCTTCGGCTTCAGTATCTTGCTCTGGAGCTTTAGAACCCGAAGCTTCGACTGTTGTTTCAGGAGTGACGGCAGCCTTCTTCGGAGGGGTGCTTGAAGATTTGATCGTTTCCAGCACATCTAGCACATTAGCCATTCTCCTTCTTTTCGGAGTCATTGCTGGCACTTTTTGATTTCTTACTGTTTCAATGTTTGCCACAGGACTCAAAACTTCTGATGTTTTGGAGTCCTCGGTTGCTTCCTTTACCTCTTCCATTTTTTCTGAGAATGGCGCTTCGGCCTTCTCTTTCGTTTCTGGTAACAAAATTTTTGATTGCTCCAATTTTGCCTTCGTTGGTATTTCGGCTGTTTCTGTGACTTCTGGCAGCAAAGTTGGCTCGGCTGGTTTTTCAGCTTCGGTGGCCGAAGAAGTCTCTCCGGTAAACTCAGGCACCGAAGCTGGTTCAATATAACGCGGTCGATGCGTAAGAACCTTTATCTTCTTCCTTTTCGGTTCTGGCTCGCTAGGAGCAGCTGCAGTTTCTTCTTTTGCAGAGGTTGTATTTTTTCTCTTCTGCCTTCGAATGGGGTAGCAATAGTCAGGGTAGACAAACCCGATGGCATCAAATACCCGATTCAGCCTTTTCTTTTTTCGGCCTCCGAAGGCTGCTGACATTGCAGTATCTTCGGCCTTCGAGTATGTCCCAAGCAGCTCATCACTTAAATTGTCAATGCTTTTCAACCACTCATCATCTGGCTCAATAAATTTATCTCCAAATTTAAAAGTGTACTTAAATCTGACAAGTCCACCTTCGTCGGCCTCTTTAATGGTTTCTTGTGGCATTTCCCATTTCTCCGCAAGCGGCCACACCCTGAAGGCAATATGCTCTTGTACTAAGTCCCTTGTTCCTATAAAAGAGCAGACAACGCCGAAGGCTCTTTGGCACTCTTCGGCGGCTTCGTTCATTTCAACCTTCGGCCTCCGAAGGCCGAAGCTTTGCCAAATAGGACGCATAATTATACCTTTGATGTCTTCTCGTGCTGATAAGTCATTCTTCACATAAAACCATTCTGTCATCCAATCCCCGGGCCATCTCTTCCGAAAGGTTGGTACGGGACAGCTTGCCCCGGACCGAGAGACGAAGCTGTAGCAGCCAAAGTTGTTATGGTACTGTTCTTTGCCCCAAGGCTTTGTTTCATATAATAATTCATGAACATTACAGAAGCTTCTTGCGTCAGGCTTCAGACCTTGGCTTCTCGCGGCCCACACGAAGATATTTAGCCTTATAATTGCCTCGGGAGTAAGTTGATGAAGATAGACTTCGAAGATTTTCAACACCTCCACGACGAAGCTGCTCAAGGGGAATCGCAATCCAGCTTTCAAAAAACTTCGATACACCACAACTTCATTTTCTTCAGGGTGTGGACAAGTTTTTTCCCCCTCGTCCGCCCTCACAATGGACAGATCCCGGAAATACCTTCCTCTCATATTAACAAGATGATTCTCTTTGATAGTTGATTTACCATAAACTGAATGGCTTGGTCGCCAGGGGCGATCTTCAGAGTCTTCGCCACCGCTGTCCACATCATAACTTTCACTATCACCAGTATCTTCAGACAGCCCTTCCAGAATTTCCCTGGTGATCTTTTCTGTGTTGGTCTTCGACATTGCTATAAGAAACCCTAAGTTCTTCTCTTCATCAAGACTCAGCTTCATCTCAGCAGCAGCCTTCTTAGCAGCTTCAGACATCTTCGGAAACACTAAAAAACTGTTTTTAAAAGCCGAAGCTTCAAAGCTAAAAACTTAGCAGATCACAGTGCACAAGAGCTAAAAAATGAGTGAGCAGGAGTGGTTGGCCAGAAAGCGTGCAAAATAAGTTTGCGGTATGGCCGTATTTATACGCTTGATGTGTTGAAAGTTGAAAGACCCCACTTGTCATTGAATGTTGCTATTCTAGCAAAGGGAAGGTGTTTTTTCGGACCTTCGGCATAAAGCCTTCGTTCATATCGCAATCTGAATTTATTGTTTCAAACAAATTAATATTGCGAGGGGCTACTGTTGGGGGCCTTCGGCTTCCGAAGGTCCTCAAAAACATGATTTAACAGTGTTTCTAGAGTGTAATGTGTGAACAGGTACCTTCGGACTTATATCAAAGAGGGAGAACCTCAAAAGATACGAAGGTTGGCACAGTGCCGAAGCTGTGAAGCAGGAAAGCTTCGGCATGTTCGCAGAAAAGGGAACCGACTTAAAGATGAAAAGGCCATTTAGACCTCGATAGATTGCTATGGAATTATCATCAAATGTAAAGGGCATGTATGTAATTTTGTATGGGTTGTATCCCGTGCCTATAAATAGGTGAACAGTACCCCCGTACTGTTCACGCTGACTTGGCATTCGCTTTTTGCGTCACACTTGTATTTTCATCTCCTTCCAAGCCGAAGGTACACTTATAATACAATATTGTTTCTATTTCTCTATGATAATATAACAAAGTTAAATGAATAATATCATATGAATATTCATGTTATCTTTTATGTTTCATATGCTTCGTCTTTTGTATACTGTGATGATGAAGGTTCGTCCTTCATGACCTTCGTCCGGAGATCATTATATCCCAAGGGAAATAATGCTTCAAAGGACGAAGGACTTTATCGTTTAACATTTTCTGTGTTGCCTTGTTCTTAACTCATAGCATTTGAGAACAAGTCCCCAACAGTATCCTAACCATGTCTATAAGCTCTCTAAGGCGCTTTATGGGCTCAAGCAAGCCCCAAGAGCGTGGTATGAATGCCTTAGAGATTTCCTTATTGCAAATGGCTTCAAAGTCGGAAAAGCCGATCCTACTCTATTCACTAAAACTCTTGACAATGATTTGTTTGTATGCCAAATTTATGTTGATGATATCATATTTGGGTCTACTAACGAATCTACTTGTGAGGAATTTAGTAGGATCATGACACAAAAATTCGAGATGTCTATGATGGGGGAGTTGAAGTATTTCTTAGGATTCCAAGTTAAACAACTCCAAGAGGGCACCTTCATCAGCCAAACAAAGTATACTCAAGACATTCTAACCAAGTTTGGGATGAAGGATGCCAAACCCATCAAGACACCCATGGGAACTAATGGACATCTCAACCTCGACACGGGAGGTAAGTCCGTGGATCAAAAGGTATACCGGTCAATGATAGGCTCATTACTCTATTTATGTGCATCTCGACCGGACATTATGCTTTCTGTTTGCATGTGTGCAAGATTCCAATCCGACCCTAAGGAATCTCACCTTACGGCCGTAAAACGAATCTTGAGATATTTGGCTTATACTCCTAAGTTTGGGCTTTGGTACCCTCGGGGATCCACATTTGATTTGATTGGTTATTCAGATACCGATTGGGCGGGGTGTAAAATTAATAGAAAGAGCACATCGGGGACTTGCCAGTTCTTGGGAAGATCCTTGGTGTCATGGGCTTCAAAGAAGCAAAATTCGGTCGCTCTTTCTACCGCCGAAGCCGAGTACATTGCCGCAGGTCACTGTTGCGCGCAATTACTTTGGATGAGGCAAACCCTGCGGGACTACGGTTACAAATTAACCAAAGTCCCTTTGCTATGTGATAATGAGAGTGCAATCAAAATGGCCGACAATCCCGTCGAGCATAGCCGCACTAAGCACATAGCCATTCGGTATCATTTTCTTAGGGATCACCAACAAAAGGGGGATATCGAAATTTCTTACATCAACACTAAAGATCAATTAGCCGATATCTTTACCAAGCCACTTCATGAACAAACTTTTACCAAACTTAGGCATGAGCTCAATATTCTTGATTCACGCAATTTCTTTTGCTAGATTGCACACATAGCTGATTTATATACCTTTGATCACGCCTCTTTCATATGCTATGACTAATGTGTTTTCAAGTCTATTTCGAACCAAGTCATAGGTGTATTGAAAGGGAATTGGAGTCTTCGGCGAAGACAAAGGCTTCCACTCCGTAACTCATCCTTCGCCGTCACTCCGTGGCACTCTCCATCTTTGGGGGAGAGAGTAAAAGCACTTCGTCTTTGGTATAACCTTAACTCTTCTATTTATGACCAAAGAGCAGATAGCACTTCAAGGGCTCTAATGATTCCGTTTTTGGCGATTCATGCCAAAGGGGGAGAGAGTAAGAGCCCAAAGCAAAAGGACCGCACCACCACCCATTTTTCTAAAAATTCTGTGTTTTCAAGAAAATTATCAATTGCTATCCTATTGTGTTCAAAAGGGGGAGAAAATAGTATTTCAAAATGACATATCAAAACCCTCTTGAACACTAAGAGGAGGATTTCATTTAGGGGGAGTTTTGTTTAGTCAAAGGAAAAGCATTTGAAACAGGGGGAGAAAATTTCAAAACTCGAAAAATGCTTTGCAAACTCTTATTCATTTACCTTTGACTATTTGCAAAAGAGCTTTGAAAAAGACTTTCAAAAGATTTTGCAAAAACAAAACATGTGGTGCAAGCGTGGTCCAAAATGTTAAAGAAGAAACAATCCATGCAAGTACTTATATTGGCTCAATTCCAAGCAACCTTTGCACTTACATTATGCAAACTAGTTTCATTATGCACTTCCATATTTGCTTTGGTTTGTGTTGGCATCAATCACCAAAAAGGGGGAGATTGAAAGGGAATTAGGCTTACACCTAGTCCCAAATTAATTTTGGTGGTTGAATTGCCCAACACAAATCTTTGGACTAACTAGTTTGTTCTAGCGTATAAGTTATACAGGTGTCAAAGGTTCACAACAAGCCAATTAAAAAGACCAAAGTTGGATTCAAAATGAAGAGCTAAAGGCTGCCTGGGAGCCTCCCTGGTCTGGCGCACCGGACTGTTCGGTGGCGCACCGGACAGTGTCCGGTGCACCAGGGGGCTCGCGCTGAACTCGCCAGCCTCGGGATTTTCCAGGAGCCGCCACGCTAAAAATCACCGGACTGTCCGGTGTACACCGGACAGTGTCCGGTGCGCCAAAGGAGGCGCGGCTCTGGAACTCGCCAGCCTCGGGTTTTTACGAAGGCTGCTCCGCTATAATTCACCGGACATGTCTGGTGTGCACCGGACATGTCCGGTGTGCACCGGACTGTCCGGTGCATCCACGGAGCAACGGCTAGTCGGCGCCAACGGCTCTCTGCCGCGCATTTAATGCGCGCTCTGCGCGCACAGATGGCAGGCGTGCCCATACTGGCACACCGGACAGCAAACAGTAGATGTCCGGTGTGCACCAGACATCCAGGCGGACCCACATGTCAGAAGTTCCAACGGTCAGAATCCAACGGCAGTGATGACGTGGCAGGGGGCACCGGACTGTCCGGTGTGCACCGGACTGTCCGGTGCGCCATCGAGCAGACAGCCTCCCCAACGGCCACATTTGGTGGTTGGGGCTATAAATACCCCAACCACCCCACCATTCATTGCATCCAAGTTTTCCACTTCCCAACTACTACAAGAGCTCTAGCATTCAATTCTAGACACACCAAATAGATCAAATCCTCTCCAAATTCCACACAACGCCATAGTGATTAGAGAGAGTGATTTGCTTGTGTTCTTTCGAGCTCTTGCGCTTGGATTGCTTTCTTTCTTCTTGATTCTTCCATTGTGATCAAGCACACTTGTAATTGAAGCAAGAGATACCAATTGTGTGGTGGTCCTTGCGGGGAGGTTTTGCTCCCGGTTGATTTGAGAAGAGAAAGCTCACTCGATCCGAGGGATCGTTTGAGAGAGGGAAGGGTTGAAAGAGACTCGGCCTTTGTGGCCTCCTCAACGGGGAGTAGGTTTGCAAGAACCGAACCTCGGTAAAACAAATCCACGTGTCTCACTCTTCATTTGTTTGCGATTTGTTTCCCACCCTCTCTCGCGGACTCGATTTTATATTTCTAACGCTAACCCGACTTGTAGTTGTGTTTATATTTGTAAATTTCAGTTTCGCCCTATTCACCCCCCCTCTAGGCGACTATCAGTTTGATATAGTTTTCATTGCTTTGGTCCCTAAACTTCTCCCCCTTTGGCATCAACCACCGAAAAGGAAGACATTAAAAGCATGTAGGAAGTAAATAAAGCTTGCCCTCATCAAGATTTTTATCAAATGATACCACTAGAAGGATATTAAATTAAACCACATGAATGATACCATTTGTAAAATACTAATTGACACCATTTGAAGGATACCACATGTAGAGTACTACTTGTAGGATACTATCAAAAGGATTACTCCCCCTAAATGAGTGTTCTCTTTAGAAAGAAGTTTCTCCCCCTTTTTAGAGATGAAGAAATACTCCCCCTGACAGAGATCCTCTACTTAGGAAAAAGCATGTGAAAATTAGAGGTGCAAGACATAATCTGAAAAGACTAACTTCCCTTATGCATAGGTAACAGAATATGAGATAAGTACTTATGCATTTTTAGCAACAAGGAAGTATATGATATGAAATATAGTCTAATCAAATATTGGAGAAGACATGTAAATGATACTAAAAGTAGTCTCAAAAGATACCAATTGAAGGTCAATGGCGAGCTTGATAGACACGAGAGTTCTTGGAGCTTTTGCAGTGGAAGATTGTTGTCTTTCTCCGGGGACTTCATTTTCCTTACAATGAGACTATCACATGAAATAGACTAGAAAAGGTGTTAGTCTCAAAGTATTAGATTATAGAGTAACCTCCCCCTGAAGGTGTGCATACAAGTTTTGAATACTTGTAGGAGACTTGCACTTTGATTTGATATCAAGAGGGGCAAATTATCTATAATCCAAACTATGGCACATATAAGTCAAATGATACCAAATGTAAGATACCCCTTGTAGGATATAATCTTTTGATGTATTTGTACCATTTACTTAGGAATGTTAAATAAGCTATGTGCCGTGCTTGATTAAACAACTTAAACCATGTAGGTTTGCTTAAGTATATAAATTGAAAGCAAGCAATCCTACCATATGATTTACCTAGTATGCATGTGCTTTAACAAAAGTAAATACCAAAAGTAATACTAGGCAAGAAAGGTAAACTAGATACAAAGTAAATAGATACGTATATCTAAAAAGAAATACAATAAATCTAGTTACCTTAGTCATGGGTGGGAAATTTGGGTCCAAAATTTTCTCTAACCCACTTGGCAATAAACTTGATCCAATATGATGTATCCCATGATATACATCCCAACTTTGCCAAGTCTCCAAATTTCCCGAAGACCTTCGGTCCACTTACTTCCCTTTCGGGATCCAAACCTTCTTGGTGCTTTTCATGGTTGCAATTATCTCCTTTGGCACCCAGATGCGTTTGGCTCCCTTTCCTTTGTTGGCTTGCTTGTTGGCCTTGATTGCTATCACCTTTCCATTCTTTTTCTTCTTGATCAAGTATGGTGTAGCAGTCTTTTTATCCACCTTTTTGATGTAGGTGTTGGAGATTTTGCTTGTTGGCTTTTGCTTGAGCTTTTGCCTTTGATTATCCCCGGTCATCGCCTTACATTGGAAAGACTTGTGGCCTTCCTTGTGACATAGCCTACAAATCACAGTTTCTCCCTCCATAGGCTTGTTCACTCCCGCAGTGGTGTTATCCTGTGGAGGTCGGATTTGTTTGGCTTTGCCTTTCTTGTCATACAAAGCCTTTCCAAGGCGAGCCACTTCTTGCTTCAATTGTTCATTTTCCTTTGCAACCTTATCCGAACATGTTTCTACAACAATATTCTCAAGAACTTGGTTGCAGGGGTTAGAATCATCAATTAAATCAAAGCAGGAAGTAGAAGCATCTTTCTTAATTATTTCAGGTATTTCAAATAAAGATGCTGCTGGGGTGCTACCAATGTTTTCCAGCTTAGTAGTTAGCTCATTATTGTGTATGCTAAGAATTTCCATTTTCTCTAGCAAATTTTCAATAGTTTCTTGCGAGCTAGCTAACTTAGCCTTAAGTTTTTCATTCTTTTTAATAAGGCCATCATCGGTAGCAGTGGATGGAGCACTAGATTCTAATAGCTCAATTTTAGTTGACAGCTCACTATTTAAGTTTGCAAAAGTTTCAAATTTTTCTATCAAACCTTTATAATCATTTTGGGAGCTAATCAACTTTTTTTTCAAAGTTTTAAGTTGAGCCTTTTGCTTAGTGCAAACATCCCTAAAAAATTCTACGGCTTCCGCAAGCTCATCTACAGAGGGCTTTCCCTCACTTTCATCATCACTACTGCTATCATCACTAGAGGATGGAATGCTTTTGTTACCTCTTGCCATAAGGCATTTGTGTGATGACCGTGATGAGCGTGATGAGGACCGGTGGCTGCGCGTCCTTGGAGGTTCATCTTCACTTGAAGAGTCATCCCAAGTTCTAACACTTGTTAGCGCCTGGCCTTTGCTCCTCTCCTTTTTGGGTTTGGCCATATTTGGACAGTTGTCCCTGAAGTGGCCCTTCTCCCCACATGCGAAGCATCCTCTCTTCCTTTGCTTTTTCCTGTCAATGTTAAAGAGAAGATCATCGACCTGCAGGGGCACACCCATTAGATTAATCTTGCGGATCATCCTCATTACCTTTCCGACGCGTCGGACTGTTTCTTCGTCCTCCGAGGATGATGTGGATGGTTGATTATCTTCTTCATCATCACTTTCTTCTTCTTCCTCTTCTTCGCTTGAGGAACTTGGAGTGGGAGCCTTCTTTTTGCCCTTCCTTTCATCACATGCAAAAGCATATGGCCTTGAGGAAGTTGGCTCTTCTCCACGACCCATTTTTCGCGACATCTCAAAAGCCGCGATTTTCCCAATCACAATGGTCGGGGTTATGTTGCTCAAGTCCTCCATGTTGTGAAGGATGGTGATGATGCTCCCATATCTTTGTTGTGGTAGCAGGGAGATAATCTTCCTCACAATGTCCGCATCACCTAGCTTATTAATGCCAATAGAGTTGAGCTCATTGATAATTAGATTCAAACGAGAATACATGTCTCTAACAAGCTCATCATCTTTCATAGCAAAAGAATTATACTCATTTAAGACTAGGCAATATTTTTGCTCACGGACATTGGATGTGCCGTCATGGAGCTCATGCAATTTTAGCCAAATCTCATTAGCAGTTTTCAAAGTAAATACTTGATTAAAAATATCCATGCTAAGAGATTCATACAAGCAATTTTTGGCTCTAGCATTTAAATGAATTTCTTTTTCCTCACTCGCGGTGGGTTTCTCGGGATTCTTGGGGGGTTTCATCCCGTCACGAGTGACTCTCCAAACACCTAGATCAACGGCCTCTAGGTAACAAGCCATTCTAGCACTATAATAGGGAAAGTTAGTGCCGTCGAAGTGTGGTGGCCTATGGGTATCCATCCCTTCCTCTAAAAAGCGTCGGCTCTTTTAGCGGTGAAGCTAAAGCGTTTCAAATGAGCCAAACCGGGCTTTGATACCACTTGTAGGAAACGGGTGACGCCTAAGAGGGGGGGGGGGTGAATTAGGACTTCTAAAACTTTCCCTAAACTAGGCCACAATTAAATCCCTAGAGCAAAACCTATGCAAATAGTCAAACTAGAATGTGCAAACTAGGTTTTGTCTAAGTGTTGCTATCTCTACCGCAAAGGCTAAGTTTCAATCTATACCAAGTAATAATGAATACAAGATTGAAACTTAAATGCTTAATGTAAATGCGGAATGTAAGAGCTAAGTAGAGAAGCAAACTCTCATGGATGACGCCGGTATTTTTACCGAGGTATCCGGAACCGCGCAAGGTTCCGACTAATCCTCGTTGGTGCCCCTACGCAAAGGGAAGCCCACGCGAGGGCCAAGCACCTCGGTCGGGTAACTCCGTAGAGAGCCGCGGGCCTTCTCCACGCGCAAGTGGTGCTCCGCTTCCGGCTCCTCTCGGACGCTCTCCGCCGTCTCCACTATCGAGCTTCCGGCTGAAACGCCGCGAGCCTCGTTCCCTCCGGTACACGGTGGCGGCCGTGACACAAACGCGGTTGTCACGGTCTCGCAAGACTCTCGCCCCACTCGGTACAATTACAACGGCTCGCGCAAGAGCCGAGGGGTTGTGAGGTTTATCTAACTCACTCAACAATCTAGGGATCACCTAGAGCAAGCGCTAAAGCGGTCTAACTAACCTAAGCACTTCGCAAAGCACCTACGCTAATCACCGAGTGATTCTATTAAGCACTTGGGTGTTGGAGCTCTTGGAAATGTGCACTATGTGCCTTGGTATGTTGCTTGGGCTCTCACACTTGAGAATGGCCGGTTGGGGTGGTATTTATAGAGTCCAAACCCCAAACTAGCCGTTGGACAGAAAGCAGCAGCTTTCTGTCGTCGGGTGCACCGGACAGTCCGGTGCACCACCGGACATGTACGGTGCACTGTCCGGTGCACGCCACGTCAGCCGACCGTTAGCGGCTGTAGCAGTCGACCGTTGGATCCGACCATTGCGGTATGTCCGGTGCACACCGGACAGTCCGGTGCCGGCTGTCCGGTGCCCCACCGGACAGTCCGGTGCTACAGCCCGAGAGTGCCTGTCTTCGGCCTCTCTGCGCACTCTGTCCGGTGTCACACCGGACAGTCCGGTGCACACCGGACAACAGTGTCCGGTGCGCCACAGAGCGCTGGCTGACAGCCCTTTTCTTGGACTACTTCGTTGATTCCTTCGGGCTTCTTTTGCTCTTGAGTCTTGGACTTCTCTGCATCTTTTTATGTCTTCTTTTGAGGTGTTGCATCCTCATTGCCTAGGTCCAATCCTCATCGCATCCTGTGAACTACAAACACAAACACTAGAGAGCTTATTAGTTCACAGATTGCGTTGTTCATCAAACACCAAAACTCAATTAGCCAAATGGCCCGGGGTCCATTTTCCTTACATCAGTATAAAAAAGGGAAAACACAAATGGAACTTGAATCATACCCTAACAATGATCTTGTACTGGAGTGGGTGAGGGAGCTTATACCCAGCAAAGAGAACATTTGGGTCTCTGTGCAACTGCCTGTATCATGTCAACCAAACAAACCATAAGATGGGAAGCGTTAAAGAAAAGAAATTAAATTGTACTTACATGCGGAGGATATTGCCTACAGTGTGATCCACGCGTTCAACAGTGAATGATGCAGCATTCACAATCTTTGTATCCCTCTCATAGGACACTCTGCATTGATAATTATCATCAGTTCATCAGGAGCACAACCATAACCTACAACTAATCACAAAATGAGCAAGTGTGATAGAAGGCCTCAGGTGGGTCCATAAAATTAAAAGGATTGCATAAGCGTGAAATGATCAGAAACAAGAGAAGTGTCACAGTTCCATAGCTTAATGCCAAAAGATTCACTTAACATAACTCGCAGAACTGTTTTTAATATCAACAAGAGAATCGTAGGCGTTGCTTGAAACATACGTCTCACTTCCCAGAGTCATGAACAACGAAAATCAATTGAGTCAACGATTGCATGCAGGTAGACAGTAGGGCAAGTATGGTGAATGGCTCACTTCTTGGTGCCCTCTGGCACGACGAAACGCTCATAACGGTCAGGGGCATTCATCTCCTGTTAACTCTTTGCTCCTGTCTCTTCAGTAGCTGCAAGCGCAGGGGCCGGGCGTGAACACCCGATATTTTTTTTGCGAAAAAATCCAAGTTACTAGATGCACTTGCAATTAGATCAGAACCGACTACAAATAACCTAATAGCTTAGGTTAGGCTTTGGGTGCTCGGTTTTGCACAGCAGAAAGGGAATAGAACGGCCGGGCGTACCTAATGGGTGCTCGTTGCCGGAGAAGGGTCCCACGAAGACCTGAGAACTGGTGTAGGGCGGCGGCGGCGGTAGCCGGTAGCCTAGTCGACGCTGGAGAGAGGCGGAGACCAGAGGGGGTGAAGAGCGAGAGAGAGAGAGAGCAGGCGGGTTGAGGCTTGAAGCTCAGAAAGTTGTTTTATCTTAAAAGGGAGGGACAACAGGACAAATTCGTGGCTTTAATTAAACTTTAATAAACACCTCCTTAGGGCTAGTTTGGCAGCCCAAAAACCCATAGGTTTCCTGGCCTTTTTCCTAGGAAGAAAGTTCACACGAACACTTTTCTTGGGTTTATTCATCTGTTTGTTTGGAAGCCCATCATCCGACGGGCTTTCGTCCAGGGAGCCTTTTTTCTGGTTGGAAACAACCCTGGCCTCCGGAGGCCAGACGATTCTCTCCGACGATCCCGCGACGCCGCCAACCCTAGCCTCGGCAGCATCTTCCCCAACAGCTGAGGCCCCTGCTCTCCGCGACGCCAACGTCCAGCCTCGGGAGCACCTCCCCGACGCCATCCCCAGCCTCGCCTCCCCGGACGCCATCCCCGCGAGCAACTATGTTGTCGCTCCATCATCTTCTCCGAAGGCATCCCCTTCCTATCGACAAGGTCAACTCTGTAGATCTTGATTTTTTTCATGTTGTGTGCTCTCTCTCTCGGCGACTTCACAAGCGTGAGTCTGTCTATCTGATTTTTTTTCTCAGAACTAGACTCAACGACGAGGGAGTCGACTGAGCAGGCAGGGGAGATAGGATCCAGAGGCAGACGGGGAAAGAAAGGTTGTCGTTGTGGACTCTTTCGCAGTTGGGGAGCTATCGAGCTGGTCAGGTAGAGACGTGGAAAGAATGGTGATGGCGTCTTGGTCTTGGGTCTGCTAGATGCATGCCTACCGCCTTATCACAAAGCTAGCTTACCTGGTCATACGAATTTGTAGTCGGTTCTGATCTAATTGCAAGTGCATCTAGTAACTTGGATTTTTTCGCAAAAAAATATTAGGTGTTCACGCCCGGCCCCTGCGCTTGCAGCTACTAAAGAGACAGGAGCAAAGAGTTAACAGGAGATGAATGCCCCTGACCATTATGAGCATTTCGTCGTGCCAGAGGGCACCAAGAAGTGAGCCATTCACCATACTTGCCCTACTGTCTACCTGCATGCAATCATTGACTCAATTGATTTTCGTTGTTCATGACTCTAGGAAGTGAGACGTATGTTTCAAGCAACGCCTACAATTCTCTTGTTGATATTAAAAACAGTTCTGCGAGTTATGTTAAGTGAATCTTTTGGCATTAAGCTATGGAACTGTGACACTTCTCTTGTTTCTGATCATTTCACGCTTGTGCAATCCTTTTAATTTTATGGACCCACCTGAGGCCTTCTATCGCACTTGCTCATTTTGTGATTAGTTGTAGGTTATGGTTGTGCTCCTGATGAACTGATGATAATTATCAATGCAGAGTGTCCTATGAGAGGGATACAAAGATTGTGAATGCTGCATCATTCACTGACGAACGCGAGGATCACACTGTAGGCAATATCCTCCGCATGTAAGTACAATTTAATTTCTTTTCTTTAACGCTTCCCATCTTATGGTTTGTTTGGTTGACATGATACAGGCAGTTGCACAGAGACCCAAATGTTCTCTTTGCCGGGTATAAGCTCCCTCACCCACTCCAGTACAAGATCATTGTTAGGGTATGATTCAAGTTCCATTTGTGTTTTCCCTTTTTTATACTGATTCATTGAGCTAGTTCCCCAGTTAATTAGTTATTTATTTGTGTACGACAGATCCACACAATGAGCCAGTCCTCCCTGACGCAGGCCTACACCCAGGCTATCAATGATCTAGACAAAGAGCTTGAGTACCTTAAGCAAGCTTTTGAGGTTAGAGGTCTTTCTGATATTTACTCTAATTGCTAGTTACAATTTTCAGCAAATGCACCTTTATGCCATGGACCAGTGAGAACAAAATGAGGAGTAATAGTTTAACTTGTTTTTCTTCCATTTTTATTTAACTGCGACTGTAATGTTGGCCATGCAATTGAATTTTACATGTGTTGATTGCATCAATCAAGAATTAGATTTTATACATAATCACATACCTCAAATTTGTGCTAATTGTATCAAATTAAGGAATTGACTCTATACATGACTTCATACCTTGAATTTGTGACTATATTCCTACCTCATTTTGTCCATTTGACAATGCTGCTACAGACACCAACAGACCATCATTGAACCTTTTCTACTTTATGATACAAATATGTGAACTATGGACTACTTAATGAACTACTAGATGTTCAACACAGGAATGCCTTTGGCAAAATTTGCATATTCACTCTCCCGTCAAACTGATACCCTTAAGTTCATTTGAATCTCTTTTTATTTCCAAGAAGTATTTCGCTACTTTAGTCCTACTAGGAAAAGTTCTTTGGGATCTCTCTTTGTAAATGTTAGTTTCGACTCTTGTGTTTTTTAGGTTGCATGGCATTTCTTTGTGCAATTTTGTATCGCTAAACAATGAAAAGTTTTAGTTAGCATTAACCAGTGGTACATAGCAAGGCAGACTGTGTGGTTCTGTGGGTGTAATGTATTTAAGAATGTTTCGTATAAAGTATTGTTTCTGTAGGAAAAAGTGCTTGATTTGACATGAATGTGGCAGTAATTTTGACAGATTTGTTGGGAGGGGAAGTGTCTGCTTTTTTCTTGTTAATACAAAGAAAACAACTCTTCTGCGTTTTCAAGAAAAAAAGTATCGGCTTTGTTTGCTAGTACAGACATGTTCAAAGGATAGTTCTTTCTTGCTTAAAAAAAGATGTTTGAACTCTGAAGTAGCAAGCACCAAAGGACTGGGCATGTTAATTTTTTCTGTTCATGATGCATTTGCCACAGAATCAGTGTTGTTAAGTGCCAATCTTACCTTCTTTTTTGAATGCAACCAACCTTAGATTCTAAAACAAAGCACTTAAGCAACGTCTCACAAAAATCTAAATGGTAAATTGATGTTTTCCACTTTCCGGTACGTCCACGTGTTCCTATGCTATTTGCACGCTAGTTGTCAAGTTATTCTTTGGTACACTAGAAAAAAATCTTCTTAAATTTCATTCAGGAAATTTTGGTATTACTCCCTCCGTCCCCTTTTGATAATCATACCAGGGGAAAAAAATCTGTACCAAGTGATCATCATTTTGTCATGGACGGAGCCTTATCAGCGTAAATGTGGCATTGGCCACTTGGGTTCCAGCTCCAATGCAAGTTCCCTTACTGATTTACGTTAGTGTTCTTCTATTGTTCCAGTGGTTCTCCATGCAAGAGGGCTGTGCTGTAAAGGGGAAAGAAATGATTTCCGGCGTGAAATTAATGTTTTGCACCGTCGCTAGCTGCAGATAAACATGAGTGATTAGCCAGCCTTGGTCTCTCTCAGTCTCAGTGTCCCTCTCCTATGTGCTGATCATAAAGGCAAGGAGGGAATAGTTTATTCTTCCTGGTTGCATGGAATGACATTCTGCCATAGTATAGTGCTACGTGAGGTAAATTTAGTTTGCACTGATTCATGATGGAGAACAAGTCGGTGTGAGTTTGTGCATTGTGCTTGAGGGGGGTGCTTTATTTTAAAAAAACTCGTGTGTTGAGAGTAATTAATTTGGACGTCGAATAATTCATGGTATTTGGCTGTAGCTTGACATGAAATATTTGGGAAAATTACAGAGTATTGTTATTTATTTTCAGTGAACCTTACCCTACCCCCACCCCCAGTACAGATAGATGCTTGAAATGTCTCCAGTATGCTAGGCGTGCACATTTGCCTATTGGTGTTGTACCATCTGACAGTAACATGATTACATTTGAAACACTACGGAGAGTAGACCATAGAGTGGTGTCTCGATTTATTAGTTCTATTTTTTTGCATCTTCAGCTAAGTGACAACAGCCTTTGTACCTTGGAACATAATATAAAAATCTGAATGACGTTCAAATTGAATATGCATTAACAGAGTGGTGATTGTCCTGTTAGTTAGGTCATTTGCTAGTTGTTACTAGGGGATAACTAGACTAGATCTCTGTACCATATCTTGCTGATTACCTGGCATCGCCGGAGTTTTGCCTTTTAATTGTTTGCCTTTAGTTGTTTACTTTGGGTCAGGTGTTCTTCTCCCTAGAAATTACTGTATTGGACCATCCTCCAATTCATATTCATTTTCGACCCTGAACGTCCATCTCTTGATGACATGTACGACATGCATGGTACTTATGAGTGACATTCTGAGCGTTTTGTTTTCAGGATGAGAAGAACAGGTACAAGGACAGGATGAAGCAGGGGTTCTAGATGAATGGAATGGTGTGGGAGATAAACTTCCCGTGTTAGTTTTATCCTAGGCGAGTCAACAATGAAACGAACGCCCAAGGATTGTGGATGTCTGATCCCTGAACTGAGGTTGCTTGCTGTCGTTTTACCGTCATGCTTGTGTCAATATCGTATTATTGCAAACACACCAATGGAGTTTTACATTGACATCCTCAGATTGTCCGCAACTAGATAATTACATGCATGCCTGTCTTCAACATAAAATATATAACGGTCCATTTCGACCCTTTTGTCTGGACTGAAATAGGTTCTACTCCATGAACTTAGCAATTTAGCTATGGGTCGTATGGATCTATTTATTTTGAAGGAATTAAAATTTACTTAATAAAGTATTCTATTTGACTTGGAATTTGATATTCCGTCACTTTTCAAAGTTTAAATATAAGTCTATCTCAAATTTATGGGATAGATGATAGTAAATGATTTTGTATAGCAGCAGAATATGTTTCTACTCAGCAACTTATTAGACGCTCTTCGTGTCATTTCTCTGTAGTAAAAATGTAGCATATAAATATTTCTCATATATTGCTAATAATAATATATAAATATATTTCGCATAAAATTATATTACCTTAGTTGATTTTTGCCTAAATTACTATTATTATTATAATAACTAGACAGGGTGATAGAATTTGATAAGTATTACATGCGTTCATGCTTAATAGATTAAAAAAATCACGCCCCTAAGGCTACGACTAGAAGATCTATAAATTTTTTGTCTTGCACTGTAGCTTACACTGTTTACAGGGTGGATGGAGACGAGTATGCTGTTGTGCTCAAGATACATTGTCTTGCACTGTAGCTTACGTTGTTGTTGTTGTCTTGCGTTAGATGGATGTTGTTGCTCATCGCCGTACGCATTACCACATGGGTATTAGGTTGTGTCCAACAATATGCATATCGACTCTCGCATAACGATGCACTATTCACGCTTTCAGTAGGTCACGGATGTCGTCGCTCAAAATGTGCGGTCGACCATGCGGATGCACATCTCCTCTGCGAGAGGATGCACATCTGAATGCGCATGCTGCTGGAAACCATTGCTTCGTAGTCTTTGTATTCGCCATGCAAGGGCCTGTGCGTCCTTCCTCCTGTGACGGATACAAAGACTACGAAAGATGGGAAGCGTTAAAGAAAAGAAATTAAATTATACTTACATGCGGAGGATATTGCCTACAGTGTGATCCTCGCGTTCGACAGTGAATGATGTAGCATTCACAATCTTTGTATCCCTCTCATAGGACACTCTGCATTGATAATTATCATCAGTTCATCAGGAGCACAACCATAACCTACAACTAATCACAAAATGAGCAAGTGCAATAGAAGGCCTCAGGTGGGTCCATAAAATTAAAAGGACTGCACAAGCGTGAAATGATCAGAAACAAGAGAAGTGTCACAGTTCCATAGCTTAATGCCAAAAGATTCACTTAACATAACTCGCAGATCTGTTTTTAATATCAATAAGAGAATTGTAGGCGTTGCTTGAAACATACATCTCACTTCCCAGAGTCATGAACAACGAATATCAATTGAGTCAACGATTGCATGCAGGTAGACAGTAGGGCAAGTATGGTGAATGGCTCACTTCTTGGTGCCCTCTGGCACGACGAAACGCTCATAACGGTCAGGGGCATTCATCTCCTGTTAACTCTTTGCTCCTGTCTCTTCAGTAGCTGCAAGCGCAGGGGCCGGACGTGAACACCCGATATTTTTTTGCGAAAAAATCCAAGTTACTAGATGCACTTGCAATTAGATCAGAACCGACTACAAATAACATAATAGCTTATGTTAGGCTTTGGGTGCTCAGTTTTGCACAACAGAAAGGGAATAGAATGGCCGGGCGTACCTGATGGGTGCTCGTTGCCGGAGAAGGGTCCCACGAAGACCTGAGAACTGGTGTAGGGCGGCGGTGGCGGTAGCCGGTAGCCCAGTCGACGCTGGAGAGAGGCAGAGACCGGAGGGGGTGAAGAGCGAGAGAGAGAGAGAGAGAGAGCAGGCGGGTTGAGGCTTGAGGTGGAGCGCAACTGCACGGGCCTTCTTGTTACATGGGCTGTTCCTTTTTCAAGCAATTGTTTTCTCTCTCCCTCTTTTTAGTTTTTATTACTTATTCTTCTAGAGTATTCGTGAAAAAACATAAAGATTTCTCACAAAAAGCATAAAGATTTCTCACACGACAATCACTGTGTAGTTGATGACATCGTCGGACTGCTAGCTTGCTTCTAGTTAGGCTGGTTCTGATGCCCGATATAACATAGTTTTACGCTTCTGTTATTTTAGTTTTACGTTAAAACAAACTAAACGTGGTTGGTACCTGCTCGCGGACCGTATCCCTGGACCGGTATTCTAACTCGCCTGATCAGGGTCGAAATTTAGGGTGTGTTTGGTTTGACTTTTAGCATTGGCTTTTGCCCCCTAAAAGCCAAAAGTTAACCAAAGGGCTGGATCTAGGAAGCAGCTTTTTCTAAAAGCTGACTTTCTCACAGTGTAAATCTAAAAGCACCCCTGAACCTGCTTTTAGTGGCTTTTCGGATGAAACTGTGAAAACATATATCGAAGAACTTTTAATGACTTTTAGTGGTTTCCACCAAACGGTTTTTAGCTTTTTAACGGCTCACAGCCTACAACAGCTTTTTCTACAGCTCACAGCCCACAACAACTTTTTTCACAGCCACAGCCCAACCAAACAGACCCTTATTGTAACTAATTGTTGGTCCTTGCTCTCGGATGCTATACATCAAAAACAAAGCAACATAATTGTTAACGATTAGGGACATTCGTCTTTCAAAGCATTATCTTCCTTGAAATATAATAATCTTCAGACGAAGGTTATGAATGGTATACCTTCATCATTTCAGTAAGCAAGGATGTAAACAGAGACATATGAAACACAAAGAGAATATGAACAATCATTTCAAATTATTGGACTATTTATATTCTTATTTTATAAACATGGATAAACATCAATAACATTTATATTACATTTGTACATTCGGCTTGATAGAAGGTGAAAAAGCGGGAGTGACGCGAGAGTGATTACAAGTCAGCGTGAAAAGTACGGTGTTATTGTTCATCTATTTATAGGCACAGGACACATCCTGGACAAAATTACATTCATGCCCCTGACATTTACTGTTGATTGTAAGACAAGTTATCGAGGACTAAGCAGTCTTTTCTCGTTTAGGTCGGTTTCTCCTTTCACCATCGTCGTCGTGCCAAGCCGAAGCTCCTTCAGCCACAGCTTTGAAGCTAGCTTGTCCTTCCTTCAGACCACACCTTCATAGTATGCACACCTTCATCTCAAAGTCGAAGCCTCCTGTAACGGTCTGATACTAAAAAACATGTTAGTTGAGTTTTTGAGGACCTTCGGAAGAGGAAGACCCACAACAGTAGCCCCTCGCAGTATTAATTTGTTTTTGCATTTAACAAATTCAGACTGCGATGTGAGCGAATAACTTTAGACGAAGGTCCGAAAAAACACTTTCTCTTCGCTAGAATAGCGAAAGTCAATGACACGTAGGGCCCGCCAAGTTGCAGTGCACTGGGCGTATAAATAGGAACCCGCAACGACAGCATTTGCTGCGCCATCTCAATCGCTTGTGCTAGTTTTTTCAAGCTTGAATTTTCTTGCTCAGTCAGATTTCGCTTGATTTGTGAGCTTCGGCATTTGCGCAAGTGCTCGTTAGATGTCTGAAGAGAAGAAGATTGTGGACCCTGCTCTAGCTGGGTTTTACGAGGCTATGGATAAGACAAACACAGAGAAGATTACAAATGAAATGTTAGTTGGGTTAACTGAGGATTCTGATGATAGCGAGAACTTTGATGTGGAAAGTGGGAACGAAGATGCTGAAGATCGGCCCTGGCGGCCGAGTCATACCATCTTCGGAAAGTCATCCATCAAACAGAGTCAGATTGATGCTATGAAGGGAAAATATTTTCGTGATATGTCTATTGTGAGAGCTGGGGGACAGCGCCGCCCTTGCACCCGAGGAGGATGAAGTTGTTGTTTACAGGAGCTTCATGAAGGCAGGGCTTCGATTTCCATTGAGCAAATTTCTGTTGGAAGTGTTAAAGACCTTTGAAATTTTTCTTCATCTGATTACTCCCGAAGCTATAATCATGATGGGTATTTTTGTTTGGGCCGTGAGGAGCCAAGGGCTAGAGCCAAGCGCAAAATGATTCTGTAACATGCACGAGCTGCTGTATGAGACGAAGGCCACTGGCAAGGAGCAGTATCACAATAATTTTGGTTGTTATGGCTTCGTGCCTCGTTCTGATGTGAGTTATCCAGTTCCAACGTTTCGGAAAAGGTGGCCAGGGGCCTGGATGGAGGAATGGTTTTATGTAAAGAATAATCTGATTGAAAGGGAAGACATAAAGGGGATTATCCAGTGCCCTATCTGGTCTCGCTTCGGCATCAGAAGGCCAACTACTGCGCTTGGGAACGATATCGAAGCTTGCCACAAGGCTTTCAACAATGTTTGTGTCTTTATCGGTACAAGAGACCTAGTCCAGGAGCACATAGCCTACAGAGTGTGGCCTCTTGTGAATGACTGGGAGATGCCGAAGGAGACTGCTGCCGGGTCCAGTCAAGGCGGTTTGGTTTATTTGAAATACACCTTCAGATACAGAGTTCAGTTTGACGAGCCGAATGATGACTGACTGATCTGTGTTGAGGCGACTAGCGATGAGTTGCTTGGGGCATACACGAGAGCCGAAGATGATGCCATGACCTTAGCCTTCGAAGGAAGAGGCAAGAAAAGGTTAAACAGAGTTTTTGATGTTATTGGCTTCGTGTACCTAGACTATACTTATCCCTCACGAAAGAAAGGAAAGAAAAGGAAAACTGCTACTTCAGCCATTTCTGCTGCACCAAAGGGCAAAAAGATCAAGGTTTTAACGCATTGGCCTAGATATATTGAAATGACCACGGTGCCGAAGCTTGGTGAAGGGACAACTTCCACTGTTTAGCAAGGGCGGCCTACTCCTGCTGGCTCCAAGGAAGAATTGGCTGAAGTGCCAAAGGTTCCTGCAACCGAGTCGGCCGAAGCGCCAAAACATGCTCCCGAAGCCAAAGGAAAGGCAACCGAAGAGCCAGAGCGAGAGGAAACGGTAGGGCTACCAAAAATCTTGAGTCCGCCACCGAAGCCAGAATTGCCGAAGGTCTCGAAAGCCCCTGCAATAACTCCCAAGAGGAGGAGGATGGCAAGCGTGCTGGACGCTGTCATGGAGTCGACAAGGGCATCAACTCCTTCTCCTGCAAAGGAGACTGCCGAAGCTGCTACAGCTCGTGCTGAACCCGAAGCTGGACCCTCAGTCCCCATTGAAACAGAACCTGTTGGGACTGGGCGGAGTGTTGAACAAGGACCCTCAGACATCGGTCTTATTCCGGAGAAAGAGGACACGCCCAAGAAGATTGAATCTCCTACTCCCGAGGCACCTTCTGAAGGACTTGCTTTATTATTCGACATGCTTCGGGTAAAAGGTTGTCTGAAGAGGAGATTGCGGAAGCCAAACACTACGCCTGGGAACTAAAGTACCCGAAGGGGGCCTTAGTGTACAATGGCATCGACGAAGATGACTTTCTATACTGCCTCCCGGACAACAAGGAAAAAACTGTTTGCCGGGAGATGGCAAAAAACATAGGATTTCTGAAGCTTGAAGTTGGCCTTTCTGCTATGTCGAAGGATGACCTCGCAGACAGCCTTGCGTACAATAGTCTGAAGGTACAGAAGCTATAGTCTTGGAAGCAGATTACTTTCTGTGTCTCTTATTTTTGTACTGATCCTTTGTCTCCCCCTTTTTTTAGGGCTTAATTCTGAGCAACGCTTTGAGAGCATAGAAAAATGTTGAGGATGAAAGCTACCAGATAGCACTTGGTAACCTTCGGTCAGAGGTTATCAAACTAAGGACTGAAGCTGCAGAGAAAGATAAAATTTTGCTTTCCTTAGTAAACAAAGTCAGGGCTAGTGAAGCCAATCTTGTCGCGTAGTTCGAAACTCATAGAGTCGAAATTGAAAATTTAAAGAAAAAACTTGCCAAGAAGAATGAAGATTTCGAAGTGGCTAAGGCGAAGCAAGAAATAAGCGAGTGGACTAGCGCAAGGTTGCAAAAGAATGTAGATGAGCTTTGGGAATCAAAGGAAAGATATTATGAAAAATCCTTGGATTGTGCCAAGAAGCTAAAAGACAGTTTTGCCAAGGTGGGTGCTTACTCATCCGAGCAAAAATTTATTAGAGGCAATCCCGAAGGAATCATCGAATGGATCAGTGAAGAAGCCGAAGCTTTTGAAGAGATCCTTAGTGATCGTGGTGATTTCTATGCCTTTGCCGGTGCTAGAGGGGTTGCAGCAATTTTGGAAAAATCTGGCTGTGAACACATTAAAGCTGCAACCTAGACGGAGGCTGTCTTTACCGTGGAGGACACGAAGGATCCTTCGGCTGAAGCGACTCTGATGGGAGGAAAATTTTACTCCAACATTTGGATGAAAGGCGACTGAGAACTAGCCAACGAGGCAATAAAGAAGAATGAGAAAGAAACTCATGAGGCTCGAGAAGAAGCCAGGCGAGCCGAAGAGGCTGCCGAGCGCACAAGGCGCATAGGTATTTTAAATGTTTCAAAGTTTTAGTATTTTTTCTGGCTTCAAATTAACAACTTATTACTTTTACCCTAGCTGAAATTTCTCTGCCACATGAGCCCTATGATCCCAAAGCTGATCCAGCAATGAAGGCGGCACTGGAAACTATAAGAATTGCTGAAGAAGCTATTGACGAATCTGTCAACAAACTTCTGAACCAAGCTGCTGAGAAAATTTTGAAGGAAGACTAGACTTTTGTGTAGCTAGAAAATTCAACATTTGTGTGATGTAATATGCATACAAGTTAAACATTGTATATCTATGTGTACATTAATGTAATATATTTCTTTGCGATGCATGAAATTTGCGTACATACCATTTTTGAGCCTTCGGCGAAAAAACACCTTCCCTTCTTTTCATGCTTCGTAAAGAAAAAACCCTTATATAGAAAAGATGTTGTATGATATTGTTGTTGACAAAAAAAATTCCTGGTAAGATTGTAATTGCCGAAGGTTTGCTTCGTGCTCTGGCACACTTTCATTCATCATGTAACTGCCGAAGGTTTGCTTCGTGCTCAATTCTTGCTATTGATGCGACATGATGTATGATGTAATGCTATGTGGAATGATGCGATGATATAATGCAGCATGATGTTTATGCCAAAGACACATATCCGTACAGAAAACACTCTCAGACTCTGCATCCCCGTAGGGACGTCTTTTGAGTCTCTTCACCTTATATTTCGGTGGTATTTAAGCTCTGCATCCCCTTAGGAACGACTTTGGAGCTTCTTCACCTTCTATTTCGGTGGCATTTAAGCTCTGCATCCCCTTAGGGACGACTTTGGAGCTTCTTCACCTTCTATTTCGGTGGTATTTTGGCTCTGCATTCTCTTAGGAACGACTTTTGAGCTTCAGAACTTACTCTGCGCTCCCTTAGGAACGACTTTTGTAGCTTTGGAACTTACTCTGCGCTCCCTTAGGAACGACTTTTATAGCTTCGGAACTTACTCTGCGCTCCCTTAGGAATGACTTTTATAGCTTCGGAACCTACTCTGCGCTCCCTTAGGAATGCCTTTTATAGCTTTGAAATCTTACTCTGCGCTCCCTTAGGAACGACTTTTATAGCTTCTGTCAGTACCCTAAAACTAGGGTACCCCTTACTACTGTATGAAGACATAGTACCAGCGTGGAGATCTTTAGTCCCGTGGTAAAGGAGCTGTGCGCTAGGCCAGGCCGTGACTCGCCCCAGCTTCGGGTGACTACTCTGGGCTGGTAACAGCTCCCGACCCCACCACGTGGATGGCTCCAGGGCCACCACGCGGCCAGAAGAGGTAATGTACTCCAAGGCATCATCAGTGAGTCCGGACCCCCATGGGAGGGTGTCGGACCCCTATATATACAGACCGGACCTCTGGGAAAGGTCCAGGACCTCCACGGGCGCAAACCGGACCCCTAGGATGGGTTCCGGACCCCTCTGAGTGGGGTCCGGGCCACTCACAGCAGGGTCCCGAGATTCTGGGACAAAGAATACCCAGGCCTTAATCAAGGCCAGGCGGGGGTCCGAAGCCGACACGTGTCCGGACCATACCGTGTACGCTTCTTCTCCCCGCTCAGGCGGAGCCCCGATGCTGCCACGTGGCACGGTGCACGTGACATAAGCCAACGGGCAGAGCCTGACGTAAGGCCTCTGGGCTGCACGACCTCTGCATTTATTGCGGACAAGGTGCGCTGCCTGTCCATTCCACTGGCAGGCGATGTGTCGCCTCAGCATTTATTGAGCCCTGTCCATTCCATTGGCAGGCGATGTGCCGCCTCCACATTTAATGAGACCTATCCATTCCGCGGGCAGGCGGCGACCAGTCCATTCTGTAGGCGGCGTGCCTATCCATTCCACTGGTAGGCAGTACGCCCATGCTGCCGCGTGCACTATGCTCATCATCACTCGCGCGTTACCAAGGAGACAGCTGCAGGATATCAATACTGCAGGGACTACGGACATCATGGCGCCAGGAGATTGCTCAGGCGTACTCACATTAGTTACTTCTATAATATATTCCCTCCGTTTTGCTCCTAGGCCCACATGTCGGGGCTCAGCATCCTTGTACGTGCCCCCCTTGAGCTATAAAAGAGAGGGCACATGACGTTACAAGGCAGACACTCACTCAGACCCAACTCAGATTCACACAAACTCTCATACACTCAAGCTCTCAAGCTCACAGATTCAATACAACACACAGTTGAGTAGGGTATTACGCTCCGGTGGCCTGAACCACTCTAAATCCTCGTGTTCACTCGTGTTCATCGATCATCTAGCCGATAGGCAAAACGCTTAGGCCCCTCCACATCTAAGGATTTAGGGTGGGTGCGTTCCGCCACCCGGCCGGAGAATTTCCTCTCCGACATTTGGCGCGCCAGGTAGGGGCCTTGGCATTAGGTTTTTGCTTGTTTTCCTGCTCGACACCATTGTCCAGATCATCGAGCACCATGACTTCGATCCCGAAGACTTCGATGGAGGAAGAAGCCGCGTCTTCCATGTCGCGGGCCTCCAGCCGCCCTACACCTGGTGCTGCTGCTGTGCGCTCTGTGCGGTAGCACACTCCTGTGCAAGCGTCCAGGGCGTCAAGGGCTGTGCCTAGGGCCTTGTCTAGCCAGGGAGTTGCTACGCCACCCTCCTAGCTCCACGACCTCGCCGGGGGCCATGAAGTAGTGGCGTGACGATGTCGACCGACTGCTCGGCATGGCACATTCTGGCTTAGCCAGGCCCAGGCCTAGGTCATCCCGGCGTCAACATGAGGTGTCGGCGTCGGTGCGCTCACCCTCGGTGAGGGCCACACTGACTGAGGACCTATGGGCGGAGCTCATACGCAGATGTGTGGGAGAGGACGCTCCAATATCTCTGGAGAGGCCTGATGACCTACGGGCAGAACTCAACCGCAGGCATGCGGGCGAGGATGTCTGCATCTCTCTAGAGAGGGCGCGTGAGCACCGGCTAAACTTCGAGGGTCGCAACCTCGACCACGACTCCGCTACGGTTGCATCGCAAACTCCAACGGGCGCCCGGATCCAGGCGGGTGTCCCATTGGCCGGCGTGGGCTGCGCCGCACCGGCGGATCATCTCCACGCGGTGGCCTGGCCATCCAAGTTCCGGTCACACCTGCCGGAGAAGTACGACGGTACGTCAAATCCGTTGGAATTCTTGCAGGTATACGTCACCGCCATCACGACAGCAGGTGGAGACACTGCTGTAATGGCAACATACTTCCATGTAGCCTTGTCTGGGCCGGCCCGGACTTGGCTCATGAACCTCACCCCAGGATTGATCTACTCCTGGGAAGAGCTCTACGCGTGGTTCACGGCGAACTTCGCCAACGCTTATCAACAGCATGGCGTGGAGGCTCGCCTCCATGCAGTGAGGTAGGAATCCGGGGAAACTCTCCGGGCTTTCATCTCCCGCTTCACCAAGGTACGAGGGACTATACCCCATATATCTAATGCTTCCATCATCACCGCTTTCCGCCAGGGGGTGCGTGATGAAAAGATGCTGGAGAAGTTGGCCATGCACGATGTGGAAACTGTCACCATGCTCTTCGCTCTAGCTGACAAGTGCGCCAGAGCTGCCGAGGGCCGTGCATGGCACTCGGCACCACAGACCGGAGTTGCCCAGATAGGTGGCTCGGGTGCCGTCACCCAAGACGGCAAAAAGAAGAAGAAGAAGAACCGCGGCCACGAGAGGCCGCCGTCTGCTACTCTGGTCGTTGCAGCCGCGACTGGGGGCTGGAACGAGCGCAACAAGCACCCGTGACCATAGGGAGGCAACAACGGCTCATGCCCTGTGCACCCCAACAGTCGCCACAGCGCCGTGGAGTGCCGTGAGATCATCAAGCTCACGAAGCACGTTAGTGAGCGGCGTGAGTAGACGTCCAAGGATGGCTCCCCACCTCGTCGCCGGCCTGGCAAGGAGAGGGTCGACGACGGTGATGTGGCCGCGGGAGAACGGGACCTCGGGTATCAGTCCCCCGAGCAGGTCCTCAAAGACATCCTCACTGGAGACTCCGACTCCGGTGATGATACCGACCGTCACAAGAAGTTGTACGTGATGTACGGTGGAAGCTGGGAGCTCACCTCCCGCAGGAACGTGAAGTCCCTGCACCGCGAGGTCCTATCGGCGACCCCAGGGGTCCTGAAAGCGGCCCCACACCAGCGGTGGTGGAGCACAACTATCTCCTTTGGGGCATCCGACTGCCCCAAGAACATGGCAGGGGCCAGCATACTGCCGCTCATCACCGCCCTGTCATCGCCAACATCAAGCTGCATCACGTCCTGATCGACGGTGGGGCTGGGCACAACGTCATCAGCCACGCTGCGTTCAGGTAGTTGCAGATCCCAGGGTCCCGACTGGGACCCTCTCGTCCATTCTCCGGAGTGGGCGCGCAACCGGTGTATCCCCTTGGGAGCATCACGCTCCCGGTTACATTCGGGACAGAGGAAAACTTCCGCACGGAGAACATCCAGTTTGACGTTGCGGAGGTTAACCTCCCATTCAATGCCATCATTGGCAGGCCGGCCCTGTACCGGTTCATGGCCATTGCCCATTACGGGTATTTGGTCCTCAAGATGTCGTCTCCAGCTGGGGTCCTCACCGTGCGGGGCGACCGCGCCGCTGCGCTTGCGACTGTGGAGAAGCTGCACGCCCTGGTGGCGGAAACTGCTCGCCCGGACGATGGAGGGAGGAACCCCACGACCTCCGGTACCAAGGCACCTACGAAGGTGTCGAAGGTGCGGCCATCCGGAGCGGATGACATCCCCGTCAAGGCCATCCAGCTCTACGCGGATTCCCCCTAGACCACTCGCATTGCGGGTGATCTGGAGGAAAAATAGGAACTCACGCTCGTCGCCTTCCTCCAGGCAAATGCCGACGTCTTCGCATGGGAGCCGTCGCAGATGCCTGGGATCCCCAGGGAGGTGATCGAGCACCATCTGAAGATCAACCCTGATGCCAAACCGGTGAGTCAGAAGCCTCGGAGACAGTCCGTTGAGCGGTAGGACTTCATCCGAAAGGAGGTCCGGAAGCTGCTAGACGCCGACTTCATCGAAGAGGTTCATCACCCAATGTGGCTGGCCAACCCAATCGTCGTCCCCAAGGCAAATGGGAAGCTTCGGATGTGCATCGACTACACTAGCCTTAATAAGGCTTGTCCCAAGGACCCGTATCCACTTCCACGTATAGATCAAATCATGGACTCTACCTCCGGGTGCGACCTCTTGTCCTTCTTAGATGCTTACTCTGGTTTCCATCAAATCCAGATGTCTAGGGAAGATAGGAAGCATACCGCTTTTGTAATAGTGGATGGGCTTTACTGTTATGTCGTAATGCCTTACGGTCTGAAAAACGCCTTGCCAACATTTGTGCAGGCAATGAGTAAGACTTTCGGGGACCTGATTAGGGACAAGGTGGAAGTATACGTTGATGACATCGTGGTCAAGACTAAGAGAGGGTCGACCCTAGTGGAAGACTTAACCCTGGTCTTCGACAAGCTGCGGGCAACACGCACAAAGCTGAACCCGGACAAGTGCGTCTTTGGTGTCTCCGTAGGGAAGTTGCTGGGGTTCCTGGTTTCGCACCGAGGCATTGAAGCAAACCTAGAGAAGATCAAGGCGATTGATGCGATGAGGCCTCCGACCCGTATCAAGGATGTCTAGAAGCTTACGGGGTCATTAGCCGCCCTTAGCCGCTTCATTTCAAGGCTGGCTGAGAGGGTGTTGCCCTTCTTCAAGCTGTTGCGGAAGTCCGGCCCATTCTCTTGGACCGAAGAGGCGGAACAAGCCTTTCAAGAGTTGAAGCAGCACCTGGTATCCCTACCAATACTGGTAGCCCCAGAACCTGGGGAGCTGTTGTATTTATTCATCGCGGCGACTAGTGAGCATGGTGCTGGTCGTCGAAAGAACGGCACAAGAAGACCAGGTGGCACTAGAAGGCTAGGAACCTGAGGGCTCGGCTGGGGTCCGGACCGTTCAAAAGCCAGTCTACTACGTCAGCGAGGTCCTCCATGAAGCAGAAGCTAGGTACCTTGATACGCACAAACTCCTTTATGCTGTGCTTGTTGCGTCCAGGAAGCTGCGCCACTATTTCCATGCACATAGGGTCATGGTGGTGACCTCCTTTCCGTTAAGGGCCATCCTCCACAACTCTAACGCCACAGGCAATATCGCCAAGTGGGCCATGGAGCTCGCTGAGTTCCAGATGGACTTCCAACCTCGCCACACCATCAAGAGCCAGGTTCTGGCAGACTTCATCGTGGAGTGGACACCTCCCCCGAGCGCCCCTAGGGGTCCGGATCCCGATTCGGACCCCACACCTGTGGAGCCGAGAGGTCTGGTCTTCACCGGGCCCCACTGGACGCTCTTCTTCGACGGATATGCCCGTCAACAAGTTGGCGGGGCTGGGGTGGTCCTCATCGACCCCAACGGAGATCAAGTGAAGTACATGGTGCACCTTGAGTTCAAGGCCACCAACAATATGGCAGAGTATGAAGCATTGATCTTTGGCTTGTCGGCCGCCCTATCCCTAGGGATCCAACAGCTCCTCGTGAAGGGGGACTCCCAGCTGATCATAAAGCAAGTCTCCGGGGAGTGTAGCTGCAACGAGCCCAGGCTCGCAGCTTACCTCCTCCACGTAAAGAAGCTGGAAAAAGACTTCACGGCCCTGGAACTGCAACATGTTCCTCGGGCTGACAACTCGGTGGCAGATGAACTCTCCGTGAGGGCATCAACTTGGGCACCCATGCCCGACGGCGTCTTCGAAAGACGGTTGCTGAGACCCACTATGGTAGAACCTCCCAAGTTATTGGGCCCACATGCACCTGTCCTTGTCTCAAAGACCTCAGACGGCTATGCATGTGCACCAGATAACTTAACAGGATCCGTCCGATTGCCCCAAGGACATCGGATAAACCACTTACAACCAGGACCGCAAGATTAAGTAACAGAAATCACACACACACCAATATTTTTGCAGCGGAAATCTTATTACCAAATTTTACAAGTTACAAAAATTTTACATTATTTTATCGGAGTGATTGCAAAAGTATAAGTTTGAAATATATGCTAGCTCAAGGGATCATCCTCAATAAGAAGTATAGAAGGGTTACTTAGACTTATAAGAAGGTCGAGCCCGCCGACACTTAACACCATCATCAGCAGCACAAAACTATAACCTGAAAAACAACAGGGAATAAAACCCTGAGTATGGAATTACTCAGCAAGACTTACCTGACTAAAGAAAAGACTCTCAAGGGTATGTTGGCTAGAGGGATTCAAGGTATGGCTTATCAAGAATCAAAGACTCTGTTTTGCAGAAAGCTTACAATGAGTGGATCCTTAAAAATCCATTTTTACTTGTCAGGTTAAGTAAAATTACCTGCATCTAGAGTTCTTTCTACCCTAGTTCAATCACTTGACCTGCACTAGCCATCTTTTATCATCCCATCAGTTCACTGGATTTCTACGTGTAAGTCAGTGACCAAGTCTTCATGTCCGCGAAGTTACGGCGATCCGAATCGATTAATACCCAGCTGGGGATCTCCGATCACACGACATATGTAGCACTTAACCCTTGCATATGTCAACTCACCACTGGGGTTCTTAAGACTAGATCAGGTTCACGCCAACCGAGAGCACAGATACACCACCGTCCAGCCTCTTACCACAGAGGGTACACGCTACTCTCGCCATCTCTCCACGCCCATTGCGTGTTATCTTATTCTGGTATTAGTCTGCCCGAGGCAAAGCTTACCCATGATGAGGCATGTGACCAGTTAAAGGGTCCTCGATCATTAAGCCTACATCGACACGGTCCTTAATCGACACAGACGGAGACACTACACCGAGACTCCTTTCTCGTGCAAGTCAACCGCCCGGTCTCAGCTTTATCATTTAAAACCCAAAGTTTGGTACCTGGTAGAGGTACATCTTTTCCGATGTTGAACCCATCAAGGCCCTAATGGATTCACCATCACATTTTTTTGAAAACATTCCCACCCACTAAAGCATCACTTTTGTTTTAAAAACAAAACATTTTGTTTTTCTAGAGCAAGGCTAAGCATCAAAAATCCTTTTCAAAAAGGGTATCAAGGAAGGGTAATCATTTTTTCAAGGAAGGAAATGCATCAACGATTTAGCACACAACTCCTATCACCTAATGCATCAAACAAGGTGATAAAGATTTTAAAACACAAGGAGGTGGCAAATGCACCGGGGCTTGCCTGAATAACACTAGGTTAGTGTTGTTAGGTGATGTCCACTTGGCAATCATCCTTGTCCTAGCACTTGATTAGATCATCCTATCTTCAGGTTCGTCCATCAACATCGCCATGCAGATTAGCCCGTGCTTGGGGTCGACTTGGATTGTCTTCCGCATCACGTGATTAATTAACGTACCTGAATGATATGCATAATGCACATGTATGCATATAAGGAGGAATATCGCAAACCTAAATAATACTTATATGATAGCGAATTAAACACCCAACCTAGAATAAGCTAACTAATTAAGCAGGGCATCGACTTCATCCATTAACCAAACTGACATAATAACACTAGAAAATCTATTTTTATTCCTAGCTTTTTATTAGCTCTTTAAACTGTGTATCTTAATTACTTGATTTACCGATTTATCTAAATCGATCATCACAATATACGCATGCTAAATTAATAACATTTATTGTGACCAACAATTCTATTTAACCTATTTTATAGACCTAGTTGACTGGAATACGAATCAACTTACCTGTTGGGGGCCTTCGTCCTTCGAAGGTCCTCAAAAACATGATTTGACAATGTTTTCCAAGTGAAATATATGAACAGGTACCTTCGGACTCGGATCACAAGCATATGCGATACAGAGAGCATGGTCGGGACGAAGCCTGATCGAGACGAAGGGTGATTGCGACGAAGGACGAGTTGATCCCGAAGCTGTGCGCAGGAGAGCTTCGGCATGACAACAGAAAAGGATACCAACTTAAAGATGAAAAGGCTATTTTAACCTCGATGGATTATTATAGAGTTATTAGCAGATGTAAAGGGCATGGGTGTAACTTTACATGGGCTGCATCCCGTGCCTATAAATAGATGAACAATGATCTCATACTGTTCACGCTGATTTGTACTCGCTCATGCGTCACGCTTGTACTTTTGCCTTCTCTCAAGCCGAAGGTACAAATGTGAATCAATGTTGTTTTTATTCATTCATGATAATATAATAAAGATATATATAGATAATGTCATATGATTATTCATGTCATTTCTTATGTTTCATATGCTTCGTCTTTCATCATTATATACTGTGATGACGAAGGTATGTCCTTCATGACCTTCGTCCAAAGATCGTTATATCCTAAGGGAAATAATGCTTCGAAGGACGAAGGGCATTAAACAATAACCCATTTTTGTGTTGCCTTGTTCTTAATTCATAGCATTTAAGAGCAAGTCCCCAACATTGGCGCCCACCTCCGGTGAACCCTTTTCGACCACCTTCGGCAAGCACTGACCTTCGTCATGTCGCCGAAGAAAGCTTCAGCAACAGAGGCCACAACATTCCTTGCAAACTTTGGGGCAGCAGCAAAGCTCTTTTCGGCTGTCAGCTCCAAGAGGTAGAGGCGCTAGGGGCTTCGGAGGAAGTTTTGGAGATCAGCCTAGAAGAATTTACTGTTTATTCTGTGGTGAGGACAAGGGTCATACTACAAGAATGTGCCATGTCACCATTCAGAAACAAAAGGAAATAGCAGAAGCTGTAGCTCAGCAGAACCAGCCGAAGCAAGTCATACATACTGCTTCGTATCACTCACCCTACATACCGGAGTATGTAGGCAACCATCCTGCAGCTTCTGTTGCTTCAGCAAGCCAATCTCAGGCATCTTGGCAACAGCTTCCACCTCCACCACCAATACAACGAGGTCAGCAGCCAGAAGGGAGCCAGCACACTCATCAGCAACGAGACTTCAGAGAGGAGTCCGAAGCTCGCACAGTCAATAGTACTATGCCAGAGTCGAAGCAAATCTACTGAGAGATATCCTACTCCTAAAAACAATTTTCATATCCATTATCAATTTTTCTTTCAGTAAGGAACAATTATTGAAAACCTAGCTTTTTTCCTGTTTTCATTTTCTTGTGATAACTTCGTCATTGCCATAGTGGAATAAACCTTCTTCACAGATTCACGAAGCTTCAAAAATGGCCGAAGCTACAAAAAGTCGTTCTTAAGGGAGTGTAGCGTAAGCTTGTCGAAGCTGTATTGCCGAAGCTATATTGTCGAAGCTATATTGCCGAAGCTACAAAAAGTCGTCAAGACCCGGTTCCTACAGATTAAAGGATATGGACGACAACGACATTCCTAGATCTTGGAATGCGGATGAGCTTCGGCGATTTTATGTATAGCTTGATGTAATCTTTTTTACTTTATTTTATTTTTCCATGGCCCCCTTTTCCTTTCTAAAGGGGAGAAAGGTTTTTAATGGGACCATAACTTGTAATTTTCCTCTTTTATTCAGCTCTAAGAGAGCAAAATCCCCCAAAAATATGTAAATGTAAAGACTGAGCATGCACCTTCGGGTGCAGAGAGAGAAAAAGAAAGAAAAACAGGGAGAAGCTCGAAAGTCGTCTCTAAGGGGACGCAGAGTACGACGAAGCTACAAAAAGGCATTCCTAAGGGAGTGCAGAGTAAGTTTTCTGCTCAAAAGTCGTTCCCAAGGGAATGAGAGCATACAGCGAAAAGTCAACGCTGATACCGCCGAAAGTAAAAGGCGAAGAAGCTCCTAAGGGAGGCTTACAACAAAAAGTCAACGCTAATACCGCCGAAAGTAAAAGGCAAAGAAGTTCAAAAGACGTTCCTAAGGGGATGCAGAACTTACAACGAAAAGTCAACGCTGATTCCGCCGAAGTAAAAGGCGAAGAAGCTCCCAAGGGAGGCTTACAGCGAAAAGTCAACGCTGATACATCGTATATCTTCGGCACAAATATCATTTTGCATAGCATAACATCATCACATCATTTGCATGGCATAACATCATACATCATATTGCATCAATGGCACAAGAAGGGGATACAATGTTGATCTTCGGTGATTATTTCGAAGAAGGAGTGCCAAGGCACAAAATAAGTTTTGAAGAAGTACAGTTTTGTCAATTCTAATATGAAAAGATCTATTGCTTACGAAGCATAATGTTTTTATGGAGGCTGGATGTTTTTTACGAAATATGGATATTCTTCACGAAGCATGAAAAGAAGGGAAGGTGTTTTTTCGCCGAAGGCTCAAAAAACGGTATGTATGTAAAGTTTCATGCATCGTAAAGAATTGAGTTGCAAGCAGCTTATATATTACATTCAAAATTATAGAAATACTACACACTTTGTTCGACAAATATTACATTCCAAATGTTTTTACAATAACAGTTATTCTTCTTTTAAAACTGCTTTTGCAGCTTCGTTTAGTAGTTGAGTCACAGCTTCGTCCATAATAGCTTCGGCCATCTTTGTAATTTCATCTTCCTTTTTTGCTTCGGGGTCGGCCAATGACTCGAAAGGCTCCGGGGGAGGAGATAGTTCAGCTGCGATACAAAACATAAATAAGTTCGAAGTCACAGAAATAAAACATAAGTCAAAAGCAATTAGGTAATACCTATCCGCCTTTCAAGTTCTGCAGTTTTTTCAGCTGCCTTTGCTGCTTCTCTAGCATCGTGAGTATCTCCTTCACTTTTCTTTATAATTTCGTGAGCCATCCCTCGGCCACCATTTTCCCAGATGTCGGTGAAAAACTTTCCGCCAACTAAGCTCGCCTCGACTGAGGGGTCTTTTGTATCTTCAATAGAGAACGCAGCTTTGGCTTGGGCCAGAACCTTCACGTGTTCGCATCCTGCCTTCTCCAAGATAGCCGCAATTCCCCTGGCACCTGAGAAGGCGCAGACATCTCCACGGCCACTCAAAACTTCCTCAAAGGCTTCGGTTTCGCCGTTGATCCATTCGATTGGACCTTCGGGATCGCCTAGTACGAAGTTGTCCTCATTTGAATACGCACCGATTTTAGCGAAACTGGTTTTTATCTTTTGTACACATGCCACAGATTTTTCATAGCATATTTCTTTTGAAGAACGAAGCTCCACAACGGTTTTTTCCCAGTAATTTTTCCAGTAGTCACTGGCGTCTCGGTCAGCTTCGGCAATTGCACATTTTAACTTCGCTTTAGCCAGCTGTTTCTAAAGATCTTTAATTTCGCACTTCTGAGCTTCAGTTTGGGCTCTGAAGGAAGCTTCGTCTTCTTTTATTTTGTTTACCAATGAGTTTAATATTTTATCTTTTTCAAGACCTTCGTTCCTTAGTTCAATTACTTCGGAACGAAGGTTGTTCAAAGCTATAGTACATCCTTCGTCTTCAGCACTTTTTTGCGCCCTGAGGGCATTGCTAAGAATAAGGCCCTGAAAAAGGAATACGGTATTAAGTATAAGAAAATGGAAAAAATTTGCTTTTTAGTAAAATTCATTTTCTCACCTTTAAGATATTGTATGCTAAGCTGTCGGCCAATTCATCTTTTGATAATACTGAGAGCCCATCTTCTAGCGTCGGGAAACCGAAGCTTCTTCCTATCTCCCGGCAGACAGAGATCTCTTTGCTGTCTGGGAGACAATACAAGAAGTCTTCCTCTCCACTGCCGTTAAATATCAATGCCCCTTTTGGATATTTTAATTTCGGGGCATAATGATGAGCTTCTCGCTTTTCCTCTTCAGATAGCCTTTTGCCCGAAGCATGTCGCATAATGTAATCAGATTCCCTGGAAGATGCTTCGGGAGCTGAAGAGAGAGTTTTTTTCCAGGCAGAATTTGCTTTATAGGCTCTTTTTTCGTTTCTTCTCCGGTTTCCAAGGATTTCTCCTAGGCGGGCTCTGAAGGCCCAACCTTGGCTTCGGTCTGGCTCTTTGCAGCTTCGTCTTCGGATGGTTTTGCCTCAATTTGCGTTTTCAGAGCTTCGACAGGTTTCTTCGGAGTGGCACATGAAGACTTTATTGTCTCCGGTACATCTAGAACATTAACCATCCTTTTTCTTTTGGGGGTCACTGCTAGACCTTTCTGGGTTTTTGGCACTTCAACTCCTGCAGAAGGACTTAAAACTTCTGATGCTCTTGTCCCTTCGGCTCTCAGCTCTTCAATTCTTTCAACCTTCGGCCATGCTCTCAGCTCTTCAGTTTTCTGTGCAAGCACAATTTCTTTGGCTTCAGTAGCCGAAGAGGTCTCACCGACAAACTCGGGCACTATGGCCGGTTCAATAAAGCACGATCGGTGAGTAAGGACTTTCACCTTTTTCCTCTTCGGCGCAGGCTCGCTTGGAGCAGCTGAAGCATCATCTTTCCCGGAGGTTGCACCTTTTCTTTTTTGCCCCCGTAACGGGTAGCGGTAGTCAGGGTACATGAACCCAATAGCGTCGATAACTCTGTTGAGTCTCTTCTTTTTTCGGCTTCCGAAGGCTGCTGATAATGCATTATCTTCTGTTTTGGAGTACGGCCCAAGCAGTTCATCACTTGTAGCTTCGACACTCTTCAGCCAATCATCGTCTGGCTCGTCAAATTGGTCTCCAAATCTGAAGGCATATTTTAGTCGAATCAAACCACCTTCGTGGGGGTTGTTGATAGTTTCATTTGGCATATCCCAGTTGGCTACCAATGGCCATATTCTATAGGCCACATGCTCTTGAACTAGGTCTCTTGTCCCGATGAAGGAACAGACTATGCCAAAGGCCTTTCGGCATTCTTCGGCTGCTTCATCAATTTCCACCTTCGGCTTCCAGAGGCCGAAGCGTTGCCAGATAGGGCGCATGATAATATCTTTAATGTCTTCTCGTGCCTTTCAATCATTTTTTACATAAAACCATTCCTTCATCCAGTCCCTAGGCCATCTTTTCTGGAAGGTTGGCACGGGGCAGCTCGAGCCAGAGCGAGCGACGAAGCTATAGCAGCCAAAATTGTTATGATATTGTTCTTTGCCCCAGGGTTTCGTCTCATATAACAATTCATGCATACTGCAGAAACTTTTTGCATTTGGCTCCAAGCCCTGGCTCCTCATGGCCCAGACGAAGATTCCCATTCTTATTATTGCTTCGAGAGTAATTTGATGAAGGTAGACCTGGTAGGTCTTTAAAACCTCAACCACAAATTTGCTTAAGGGGAACCGAAGCCTAGCTTTAAAAAAGCTTCGGAAGATCACAACTTCATTCTCTTCGGGAGTAGGCACAGTCCTCTCTCCGTCATCTGCCCTCACAATAGACATGTCTCGAAAATATCTCCCCCTCATGTTATCGAGATGACTCTGTTTAATACTCGATTTTCCAAAAACTGCATGGCTTGGTCGCCAGGGTCGATCTTCGGAGTCTTCCTCGCCGCTTTCCACATCATAGCTGTCACTATCACCAGTGTCTTCAGATAAACCTTAAAAAATCTCCCTAGTAATTTTCTCCGTATTTGTCTTTGCTATTGACTCAAGAAACCCAAGATTCTTCTCCTCAGAAAGGCTTAGTTTTGTTTCGGCGACAACTTTGTTATCTTGAGGCATCTTCGGAAATGTTGAAAACGTGCTCTTAGAGCCGAAGCTAAAAAATCTAAAAAGCCAGCTAAGCGATGGTAGGCAAGATCTAAAAATTGGGAAAGCAAGAGCAGATGGCAAGAAACGTGCCAAACGTGCTCGCGGCGTGCTCTTATTTATACGCCTAGTGCGTCGAAAATTGGAGAACCCCACTTGTCAGTGACTGTTGCTATTCTAGCAAAGAGAAGATGTTTTTTCGGACCTTCGGCTTAAGGCCTTCGTCCATTGAAAGTCGCCTAGAGGGGGGGGGGGGTGGATAGGCGAAACCTGAAAATTAAAACTTTATCCCCCAACTAGATCCTTTGATTAGTGGTTAGAACAAGATGAACAACTTATCGGAGTATAAAAACTAAGTTCTTGCTAGAAAAGAGTATAGCTTTCAAATAATGCGGAAGTGATAAATCAATACAACTAATAATTCTATGATAACGAAGCAAGAAAGCTTAGATGAAAAAGAGCACTAACTCAAGTTCTTTTCTTGCGGAGTGTTGCTTCACTTAAATGAGATTTTAACTTGAAGCAACACCAAATGATATGAGCAAAGAATAGAGCAAGAGAACTTAGAGTAAGGGAAAGCAAACAAATCACAAGCAAAAGCACAATGAACACGGGTGATTTGTTTTACCGAGGTTCGGCCCTCGAAGGCCTAGTCCCCGTTGAGGAGTCCACTTAAGGACGGGTCTTTTTCAACCCTTTCCCTCTCTCCCGATCACACAAGGATCGGCGAGCTCTTCTTCTTCTCAAGGATCACTCTCGATCCCACAAGGACCACCACAATCTTTGGTGTCTCTTGCTAGCTTTTACAAGCCTCCAACACTTTGGAGGAAGTTCGAATGGGAGTCAAAAACTCCACGCGCAAATGAACACAAAGATGTAGCACACACTATCTCTCAATGAATCTCACAAGGCGCTAGGTCTAAACTCAATTGAGTAGCTCTCAATTGCTTGCTCTCTCTTTTGTGGCACTTGTGTTGGTTGTAGTGGACTAAATCTTGTGTATAGGATGGATCAATGAATATATGTGGTTGGGAGGGCTTGAGTATGTCAACTAGATGACTTGGAACGTTGCTTGGGCTCCCTCACCTTGAAGTGGCCGGTTGGGGTGGTATTTATAGCCACCATCCAATTTTGTAGCCGTTGGAGAAGCTGCTGGCGATGGGCGCACCGGACAGTCCGGTGCACACCGGACATGTCCGGTGCGCCAGCGACGTCATCCTATCCGTTGGGGTTGGAGCTGGTCGACCGTTGGAGGCTTTGTCCTCATGTGGCACCGGACAGTCCGGTGCAGCACCGGACAGTCCGGTGCCCCTCTGACTTCTGCTCTGCCACTCTGAATTCAACTGTACACTTTGCAGAGTCGACCGTTGCGCGCGGATGACCGTTGCTCCGCTGTCACACCGGACAGTCCGGTGTACACCGGACAGTCCGGTGAATTTTAGCGGAGCGACCTCCACTTTCCCGAAGCTGGCCAGTTCAGAGCCGCTTCACTCTGGAGCACCGGACACTGTCCGGTGGTGCACCGGACAGTCCGGTGAATTATAGTGGGCTGCGCCTGAGAAACCCGAAGGTGAAGAGTTTGAAGGCAATCCTCCCTGGTGCACCGGACACTGTCCGGTGGCACACCGGACAGTCCGGTGCGCCATACCAGGGAGCACTTCGGTTTCTCTTTGCTCCTTTCTTTTGAACCTTGTCTTGTTCTTTTTATTGGTTTTGAGTTGAATCTTTGGCACCTGTAGAACATGTAATCTAGAGCAAACCAATTAGTCCAATTGTTTGTGTTGGACATTCAACCACCAAAATCATTTAGGAAAAGGTTTAAAGCCTATTTCCCTTTCAATCTCCCCCTTTTTGGTGATTGATGCCAACACAAACCAAAGCAAATATATAAGAGAATAATTGAACTAGTTTGCATAGGATAGGTGCAAAGATTGCTTGGAATTAAACCAATATTCATTTCATAAAATATGCATGGATGCTTTTCTTTGTTTTTGACATTTTGGACCATGCTTGCACCTCAAGTTTTGTTTTTGCAAATGTTTTGGAAATTCTTTTTCAAAGTGTTTTGCAAAACAGTCAAAGGATAAATGAATAAGATTTTGAGAAGCATTTTCAAGATTTGAAATTTTCTCCCCCTGTTTCAAATGCTTTTCCTTTGACTAAACAAAACTCCCCCTTAATGAAATTCTCCTCTTAGTGTTCAAGAGGGTTTTAAGATATTGATTTTGAAAATACTACTTTCACCCCCTTTAGAACACAATAAGATACCAATTTGAAATTTACCAATTGAAAATTATTAGTTTTCTAAAACTAGGTGGTGGGCGGTGCGGTCCTTTTGCTTTGGGCTAATACTTTCTCCCCCTTTGGCATGAATCGCCAAAAACGGATACTTTGAGCCCTTAAATAACTACTTTCTCTCCTTTGGCAAATAAAACATGAGTGAAGATTATACCAAAGACGGAGAGACGGCGGGATACCGGCAAAGAGTGGATAATACCAATGGAGTTGAGTGGAAGCGATGTCTTTGCCGAATACTCCATTTCCCTTTCAATCTAAGACTTAATACATGAGATGCTCATGAAAACATATTAGTCTTAGCCTTGGCACACAATGAAGATAAGAAATATGCAAATGTACCAAAGGAAAGAGACATGATTAAAAAAAAGGATATGTCAATTAAGCTTAAACAATTCTATACAATATAGATTGCTCCCCCTAAATATGTGCATAGGGAGGAAAACAAATATTTGGTCTAAAATGCCAAGTGCATATAATTAGGTTAATGAGACCATGTCTATATCATAAAGAGTGTAAAGTGCATTGTGTCATAGTATAAGTGTGATGCTCATGACATTTTATGCACTTATGAAAGCATGTTATAAATATCTCAAGCATTTACCCTTAAGGATTTCAAGGAGACTTAAGGACCATCCACCTTTTGGAACAAAAGGCAGCTTATCCTCGTTACAAGGTTAAGCTTTAAGCTCCTTGACAATAAAATTACTTCACCCAGTTTAAACAAAGATGTAAAAATGAATGTTTGAGAAGCTAAACTAGGTATGAAGCAGGGTTAATGCATGAACATGCTTTCTCTTCCTTTTATACAAGATATGCAAGGAATGTAGGAAGATTTAGGTACATGTATGAATAAGATTGAATAGTTTTACCCTTTTGTACCTTCACATAGAGATGCTCTCTTCATTGTGCTTTGTCCTTAGTCTTAGTCACTTAAGACCTATACTCAAGACAATGTATGAGAATATTTTGCACAAGAGAGAGTTCTACAACTTGTGATTCTTTTCTAAGTTATGTTATTATATATCAAGAAGATCACAAATTGCATAAATATATCATGAATTCTCCTTTTAACTTAGTGCATATCAAGATAGATGTCGATTGAAATTACCAATTGAAATCAAATTGAAATTGCATGAAGCACTAAGAAGCATAAGTGATAATTGAAGTTATTCAATGATCAAACAACAGATGCGATCAAAAGAACAACATAGACATTAATTTTTTTTTTAAAACAAGCTCAAATATAGGAGAATCCAATAGACATGCTACTTTAATATTGAAAGCTACAATCCTTGATAAAGGAGACATTATTTTACCAAGATGGATTGAAATGTAGTAACATGCCTTATGAGAAACTTGTTCTCATACAAGAGACTATATGAGTTTACTAAGGTAGCGTGCTGGTCTCAATATAACAAAGATATAGAAATAGGCTCCCCCTAAAGATATGCATCAAGAATGAAGGGCAATTGAAAGAATTTGGTGGATGCACTCATTGTTAAAGGCAAATAGGGAGAAGCACTATTTATCTTTGATCAAGGCTTATAGGATCTGCAATAAACAACTTAAGCCTTGTATTCTCACAATGAAAAAGATTTAGAATACTCACAACCACACCATTGATGCTTTTGACAAACTTATTGTCCAAGTAGGTGTTGTTTCACTTAATGTCTTTCTCTTTCATGTGAGTGTCCTCCCTTTGTAGTTGTTCCTTTTTCCTTCCAAACTTATTGAAAATACTCAAGAAAGATGTTAATAGCACAAGGGAGTAAATGATGAATGATGGTTTCTTTAGATAGAAGATAAGAACAATTCATCATCCATAAGTCACATAGACATGAAGTAAATTTCTTAACATTAGTGCATATCAAAAGAAATATGCACTCTCTAAACATTTTGATCAATCACAGGAAATTTACTTCTTCATATTGAATTTATTAATCATCACTTGGAGGCAAGTCAATATGAGAACATATATAGCAAAGGTATGAAATAGATTCTAATGGATAAGTGCATTTATGAGAATGTGATTGAATGCACATCAAGACAAATTTAGTACTCCAAAGAATCTATTCTTCAAGAATGATAATTTAGAGAGAATAACCATTGAAGGGAACTATATTAAAGAGATGAGTTCCCATACCTTTGCTTTTACCTTTCTTCCTTTTTGGTGAAGAGTACCCTTTGAGGCTTGTGGCTTTAACCTTGCACTTACTCTCTTGTAGATTTTCATAAGTAGACCCAAGAGAAATGTTAAAAGCAGCACAAGCACTAGTTTCCCTTTTTGTAATCATTTTGATAAGGAATGAAAAACTAGATTACTAAAAGCATGGAAACTTCATAGCATGAACTAGATTATCAATAGAAGATGTTATGCCAATTTTAACTCATAAAACAAGCATAACCAATCCTTTAAGATCATGGGAATAAATCTAATTCATGATATGGAAAGCGATAAATGAAGAAGAATCATATCCAATTTAAGCAATAAAACATACAACATAAATTATTGGATTGATTTTTCTTGACATGATAAATTACGCATCCTCAAAGAGAAATTTATTCCTATAAGTGAGACTACTTAAATTACTTAGATAAAAACATTAGTCTCACTTTTCTAGCTATAGAGAGAATTTTCCTTTTATAAGTGTCCCAAGCATTTGAATTCCTTACATGACGCTTTATTCTTTTAAGAATATGAAATATCTCTCTATATCTAGAACAAGGCAATAATAGAATAATTAGTGTAAACCTTGCCATGGGAAATAGCAACAATTTTAAAGCATGTAGATTGTCATAATATAGAAATGAAGAATATGCAATCTACCATATGGGAGGAATTTCTTCAAAGAATGGTGACATAAATTTAAAAACATCTTAAGTGCTTCCTTTTTCTATGTGACTACACAAGACACATAAGAAATGATAATTTAAGATACTTGCACTTAAAAGCATAAGTGTTACCATCCTTTGACAGTCCTCCATGTTGTAGGCCTTGATTTTCCACACATGATGATTCTTCAATTCCTACAACATCAATATCTTCCCCGAGATGATATGGGATTTGGATACAATAAATTGAAGTAACCTTGGGTCAATCTTGAATATGTAGATCATTTGAAGATTGATAGCTTGAGTTGATAAGAATTGAATTAACTCCCTCAAGCGCCCCAAGGCTTCATACCATCTCCTTCTCCTACAAAGCTTGTTAAGCATATTTTGGTACCCATCGCTTGATGGGTCTGTTAAGGTTAGTAAACAAAGATCTAGGAACCCAAATGTCCTTTGTGCTAGCGCTTGGTAAACTCGTTACCTTTCTAGCACAAGTTACAATCTTGGGTTGCCTAGTTATATATGAATCAAATGACAAGTTAGGAGTGAGATTTTTACCAATGGGGCAATCTTTGCATTGATGTCCCTTCTTTCGGCATGTGTAGCATAGGCGTTTTCCAAGTTTCGAAGATTTCTTCTTTCCTTGTTTGTTGCTTGCTACATGGTTAGTAAAAATTTTCTTTTCTAACCCTATGCCTCTTTGTTTTAAATGGGGACAAGATCTAAGTGAGTGTCCCTTTTTGGAGCATTTAAAACAAAGTCTATCATCCTTGTTAATAATCAAGCCATTTTTAATGTGGGGACATGACCTAAACAGGTGTCCCTCTTCAAAGCATTCACTGCACTTCTTATTTATCTTAGTGTGAAGTGTGGCTTGATCATTACCTTGGATGTTACCTTTTGTGGAGGCGAGGTTGAGGCTTTTGGAGGAGGTATTGAATTTCATCTTTTGTTTCTTCCTCTTGGCAATCCTTAAGTCCTTGACATTTTCTTCAAGGGATGTAGTGCATGCCACGGTTGTTCCCGTCTCAAGCTTCTTCACCATGTGATCACGGTTATCTTGAGAAGGTCGAGCAATGCACTTCCCTTTAAGTTGTGTCAAGCTCATCTTTAGCCTCTCATTTTCTTCTTTGAGCTTTTGATAGGTATCATCATTTGTTCCTACAAATTCTAGCTCAAAGGAAGATTTGCTTGTCGACGAACAACAAGCATTAGCACATGGTAATATAGTTTCTATTTGAATACATGTGCATGAGTGAGGTTGTTGAGATTTTAAGTTTTCTATTACAACCTCATGAGCAATGTTTAATATGATATGATCATCTCTAAGATTTTCATGAGAACGTAGAAGCATATCATATTTATGTTGAAAAGCTAGATTTTCAACTTTTAGCTTTTCTACTTGGTTCTTAAGCAAGGTATTCCTATTTACTAATTGAGCGATACAATGTAAAGCGTTATCTTGCTCAATTGAAATAGTTTCATACCTTTGAACCAAATCAACATGAGAGCGCTTTAGCTCCTCATGTTCTTTAGTCAACTCGTCAAAGTGTAGCATTTTCATGGAGAGAATATCTTCTAGCCTTTGACGAGCTTCGCTTTGCTCTCTCGCTCTTTCTAGAAGTTTGAGCATGACCGCCTTATCTTCTTGGCTTAGGCGAGCGTAGAGTTGCACAAAGCTCCTTTCTTCCTCCTCATCCTCATTTGTGCTTCCGCTATCATTTTCATTAGCCACACAACACATGTGGGAATCAAAATGGAAAGACAAACCTTTTGGAGAGGTGGATTCATCGTTTGGTCTCCATCGTTCATTTTCCTCTTCCTCCTTGCAAGGGTTAGTATCACAAGTACCAAAGGAAGTAGAAGCACAAAATGGACTATCATAATAGGACTCATTAAATTTGCTTCTAATTCTAGTCCAAATATCATGCGCATCATGGATTGATTCGTCATAATTTGATATGAAGGCACGATAATCTTCTTTACTAAGAGAATTAGTCAAGATGTCAAAAGCTAGATAATTTAATTGATAACATCTTTGATCCTCCTCGGAAACAATTTCTTTATTATAACTAGAAGTGAAGATACTCTTGTCTATAATTTGTTCTAATCGTGGATCTATGGTTCTAAAAGCTTTTAGCACACTAGTAGACCATGAATCATAGTTAGAACAATCATCAAGTAAAATCTCAAAAGTTACCTCCTTCCGAGTTGTGTTCTCCTGGGTCTTCTTGTTCTTTTGGGATCTTCTCCGAGCCATCACTTCGAGTTGTTAGACTCAAGATGAAGTGCCTAGCTCTGATACCAATTGAAAGTCGCCTAGAGGGGGGGTGGATAGGCGAAACCTGAAAATTAAAACTTTATCCCCCAACTAGATCCTTTGATTAGTGGTTAGAACAAGATGAACAACTTATCGGAGTATAAAAACTAAGTTCTTGCTAGAAAAGAGTATAGCTTTCAAATAATGCGGAAGTGATAAATCAATACAACTAATAATTCTATGATAACGAAGCAAGAAAGCTTAGATGAAAAAGAGCACTAACTCAAGTTCTTTTCTTGCGGAGTGTTGCTTCACTTAAATGAGATTTTAACTTGAAGCAACACCAAATGATATGAGCAAAGAATAGAGCAAGAGAACTTAGAGTAAGGGAAAGCAAACAGATCACAAGCAAAAGCACAATGAACACGGGTGATTTGTTTTACCGAGGTTCGGCCCTCGAAGGCCTAGTCCCCGTTGAGGAGTCCACTTAAGGACGGGTCTTTTTCAACCCTTTCCCTCTCTCCCAATCACACAAGGATCGGCGAGCTCTTCTTCTTCTCAAGGATCACTCTCGATCCCACAAGGACCACCACAATCTTTGGTGTCTCTTGCTAGCTTTTACAAGCCTCCAACACTTTGGAGGAAGTTCGAATGGGAGTCAAAAACTCCACGCGCAAATGAACACAAAGATGTAGCACACACTATCTCTCAATGAATCTCACAAGGCGCTAGGTCTAAACTCAATTGAGTAGCTCTCAATTGCTTGCTCTCTCTTTTGTGGCACTTGTGTTGGTTGTAGTGGACTAAATCTTGTGTATAGGATGGATCAATGAATATATGTGGTTGGGAGGGCTTGAGTATGTCAACTAGATGACTTGGAACGTTGCTTGGGCTCCCTCACCTTGAAGTGGCCGGTTGGGGTGGTATTTATAGCCACCATCCAATTTTGTAGCCGTTGGAGAAGCTGCTGGCGATGGGCGCACCGGACAGTCCGGTGCACACCGGACATGTCCGGTGCGCCAGCGACGTCATCCTATCCGTTGGGGTTGGAGCTGGTCGACCGTTGGAGGCTTTGTCCTCATGTGGCACCGGACAGTCCGGTGCAGCACCGGACAGTCCGGTGCCCCTCTGACTTCTGCTCTGCCACTCTGAATTCAACTGTACACTTTGCAGAGTCGACCGTTGCGCGCGGATGACCGTTGCTCCGCTGTCACACCGGACAGTCCGGTGTACACCGGACAGTCCGGTGAATTTTAGCGGAGCGACCTCCACTTTCCCGAAGCTGGCCAGTTCAGAGCCGCTTCACTCTGGAGCACCGGACACTGTCCGGTGGTGCACCGGACAGTCCGGTGAATTATAGTGGGCTGCGCCTGAGAAACCCGAAGGTGAAGAGTTTGAAGGCAATCCTCCCTGGTGCACCGGACACTGTCCGGTGGCACACCGGACAGTCCGGTGCGCCATACCAGGGAGCACTTCGGTTTCTCTTTGCTCCTTTCTTTTGAACCTTGTCTTGTTCTTTTTATTGGTTTTGAGTTGAATCTTTGGCACCTGTAGAACATGTAATCTAGAGCAAACCAATTAGTCCAATTGTTTGTGTTGGACATTCAACCACCAAAATCATTTAGGAAAAGGTTTAAAGCCTATTTCCCTTTCATCCATATCGCAATCTGAATTTATTACAAATCAATATTGCGAGGGGCTACTGTTGGGGGCCATCGTCCTCCGAAGGTCCTCAAAAACATGATTTGACAATGTTTTCCAAGTGAAATATATGAACAGGTACCTTCGGACTCGGATCACAAGCATATGCGATACAGAGAGCATGGTCGGGACGAAGCCTGATCGAGACGAAGGGTGATTGGGACGAAGGACGAGTTGATCCCGAAGCTGTGCGCAGGAGAGCTTCGGCATGACAGCAGAAAAGGATACCGACTTAAAGATGAAAAGGCTATTTTGACCTCGATGGATTATTATAGAGTTATTAGCAAATGTAAAGGGCATGGGTGTAACTTTACATGGGCTGCGTCCCGTGCCTATAAATAGATGAACAGAGATCTCACACTGTTCACGCTAATTTGTACTCGCTCATGCGTCACGCTTGTACTTTTGCCTTCTCTCAAGCCGAAGGTACAAATGTGAATCAATGTTGTTTTTATTCATTCATGATAATATAATAAAGATATATATATAGATAATGTCATATGATTATTCATGTCATTTCTTATGTTCCATATGCTTCGTCTTTCATCATTATATACTGTAATGATGAAAGTATGTCCTTCATGACCTTTATCCAAAGATCGTTATATCCTAAGGGAAATAATGCTTCGAAGGACGAAGGGCATTAAACAATAACCCCTTTTTGTGTTGCCTTGTTCTTAATTTATAGCATTTAAAAGCAAGTCCCCAACATTACCCTTATGACATCCAATTTGAAACCACGAAATTAACGACTTGTTCGAGCTTTTTGTCGCTCACTTGGTGAATACCACGCTGCTGGCTTCGTCTTCACCCGATGCTTGGGATTTCTTGATGACGCGTGGAATGACGACAACCTTGAATTGAAGTCTGGAGCGAGCTGGTAAGGTGGGGGTCGAGCAGGGGATGATGGGTTCGATGACTCGACGGTAAACGCGAACACGCCGAAACCCGATGGATGAGGAGAGAGCGCACGGATGGGTCGGGCTGGGACCAGAGGACCACGACGAACTTCACCGGCGAAGTCCGGCAAGCGCCATGGCGGGTTAGAGACAGGATCTAACAGCGGTGTTGTACCATGGCGAATAAGAAATCGACGACCGGCCAAGATGTGATCGGCGAGTTGAAAGACTCTGACGATTTAGCGGCGGACGCGACAGATCAATGCTGAGGCGCAATAATTCCAAATCAAATTAGAATGAGACCGACAAGCAGACTACGCTGGTTCTTTAGAAATCGGCGACGAAGCGAGCCAAAGTGTCAGGGACCAGTAGGGCGCAGGGACGCGTGACAAAATCCCTGGCGCGACGCAGGGGACCGACCACGGCGAGCATAGGGACACGGCTGCGCGTGACGTGTGCGCAGAGAGCTCGACCGGACGTGGCGAGCTGGGGACTGAGCGCGGTCCGAGCTAGGAAGAGCCGGGATACCACGGCGCGCAGGGAGACGTCAAGGCGGAGCGCGCGTCAGGGAAAAACGCCGGCAGCAGGCGCGGCACAGGGGGAAACGTCGGGGAAGCTGGGAGCTTGGGGCACGCACAGAGAACACCACGGCGCGCAATTAGCAGGAAAATAGAGGAGGAACGGTCGAGCTGGAGAAAAGGGAGGGGCGCGACGCGACCACGCGATGCAGGAAGCCGAGGGCAGGGGAACGCGCGGCGGCTACAGCCGAGCAGGCAAGCTGCGCGCTGTACCAGGGAGCAGGGGTGCCGCGGCCATGGGGAGAGAGAAGCTGGGGGAGGGAGCTTGGAGAGGGAGAGCCGTGGTGAAGGAAAACCGAGCTAGAGTACGAGCGCGTAGGGGAGCTCGTGGGCCCGACGAAATCCGAGCAAAGAGGAGACTCCGGCCCTGGATGGAGCTCGGCGTGGCCAGGCGAGCAGGAGATCAGGGAACCGCGACCTCCATGGCCGAGCAGAGAACCAGGGCGCGACGGCTGAAGAGAAATGAAGGGAGGAGAGAGGAAACCGCGCGCGCGTAGCAGAGAAGCCAGGGGCCAAGCTCAAGGAGCCGGCCATGGAGCAACGGCGCACGGCGAGGAGACTCCAGGCGCGTGCAGGCACCCAGACGCGCGGCGCGGAGAGAGATGAGCGCGCGCACGGAGCACGACGCGCGATGCAGGGAGGACGCGCGTCAGGGAAGAGATGGAGCGAGGGCGAGCCTGGGCGCGGATGGCTGCTTCCGCAGCACCAGAACCGGTGCTCCGTGTGGGCACTGGAGCCACGAACAAGACGAAGGCGGCCAGGGAGAAGATAAAGAAGAAGCAGCGACGCAGCGTGAAAAATCTGAACAGGGGGGCGGCGGGATAAGGCCCGGCGGGATATTTTTCCTTTTTTGATTTTCTTTATCTTTTTTGTTTTTAGAAATTCGCAGATATTTCTAACTCCAGATTTTAGCGAAAAATGGATCGAATAAATAGGATTGATAACAACCATTTGACAGGATGTGATTTGGTAAATTTTTCGGAATCAGTTGAGTTTTCTCCCGCGATTTATATCTGGAGATTCAGATCGAGACGAGAACACACGGACCAAACTACACGGATTTCGGCTTTGGTATTTTAATTTACGATTGCTTTCATTGAAGTTAAACCGATTAGAAATTATTCGAGTTCGGCTCTAATTACCTTTATCTGTTTTAATCGATTTATTACTAAATACTTCTGATTATTAATCTCGCGCATGATTTTTCTCAGATGGTGTGCGATTCGGATTATTTTGCCTTGAACATTTTAGTCGTCGAGTTCTAATAAATCTTGTTTCGGACAAAATCACAGAGTGAGTCGAGCTTCCAAACTCGTATACGCGCGAGCGATGAATTTTAAATAATCACCAGACGCACCGATTTTCGGAACAACTAGGTTCCGAACATTACGAAAATTTAGGACGGGCCTGGATAGATGAAAATAAAAACGATGTCGCACTCGCGACAGACGAAACTGATGCGATATTAAAATCGCGATAGGCAAAGATGATTAAAATTTAGCGTCCGTTTACCCACTGATATTACGTGCTTAAATCCATACTCGTTGTCGAGCGAAATATAAAAAACCTAGGGTGTTACAACCCACCCCCTTAAAAGAATCTCGTCCCGAGATTCGGAGCGAAAGACTTTTAAGAGTAGAGAAGCATGTAACCATGTCCATATCAGCGATAATCATGAGACAATTCCAAATAAAGATAAGTGTCTCAGGATGTCGTTTCTCTAGTGGGCATAACATGCATCGCTTTAAGCTAATTTAGAAATGTCCACCAATAGAGACGATGTCTACCAGAGGAACACATAAGGTTTCATGTGTGCAGTTTGCTTTTTCTGATGACACTGTATTATCTGAGTCTGTTGAGCAAGCGACAGATACGCGATTTTACCCAAACAGAACCAGATGCAACCTCTTGGGTAAAACACACAGAAGGAGGTTTACCAACAAGTGGTCACGGTAAGTTTATAGCACACGAGACGGGTGTGAATGTCAAACAACATCACAGTTAACTCGTGTTAGCCAGAGAATCCAAGTCCACGAAAGGTGATATAGATTCGAGAAAACCACCAGCGGAGAGATATGTAGATGCTGTTTTCGCAACCAATCCATTTTATCGAGCACTAATCATGGATCGACTTAATCACACATGCTGGAAAAACACACATGAGGTGATCGGGGCATGACTAGAGCGATAACTAGGTAGTCATTGGCCGACTTAATCTCGGTTCTTATAAACACTTCCTTAAGAGGGGTTGTACAAAAGTGAGTTTAGACAACTCGGCAAAACGATCTCTAAACTCAACCTTTGTTCACAATGCAGTTACAAGTTAGTCAAAACCAACTTGTTGAACTACTTTTGACATTGGGTAAGTCCTCTCGGTACCATCGATAAGCCAAGGGTTACGAGTTCACATTTGTTAACAAGAGATCATACACTTGGGTAGGAATCCATTTGGTCACGTTGTTCATTCGTTTCTTCATGCGAGATAAACTGACTTGGTTCGGGCATGCATGGATTAAATAAGAGAGCGAATGAACAAACTCCTGCATCTCAGCAGCAGGGGAAACAGATCTCCATTTTGAGAGCTAACCAGCTGTTTTTCAACACTAAAAAGCTCCAAGGCTTCACCTTTACACAAAAGATGCAAAGGGAACTTGTATGTGTGAAGTCACTACCAAGATCAACCACAAATGAAAGTGGTATGCCCTTTTGATCCAACAGAGATGATAGATGTTGCTTGGTCACCTCGACAAACAACATAGAAATTGTTTCAAGGAGGAGGTTGACGGAAGATAACATATTGATATAATATCAAAATGGATTATGACTACTAATTGTGATACTAGCGTGTGCCGAGTAGCGCAACCATGTGCGCACACACAGAAGGCCCTCGGTTTCGTCACGGCACCACTGGTTTTAGTCATAACACCATTATCAGACATAACCAATAAGAAATCTCACGCGACACAAATGAATTGGGCAAGGGTGACAATGTACAAAGAGATACTCCACTTGTAAGGATGGTTACAAGTAGAGAGCCAAACAGATCATGGCCCGATGAAATGAACAAGGCATGGCCATAACCTAAATTTGTTAATGAAGGGAGTACAATGGGAGACTGTTAATTCAGCCCCAAGCATATTTCTATGCCCATCATAGAGATTACAAGGTCAAGGATTAGTATCTAATTAGATACGGAGGGAAAACAAACATAAGATTAAGTTGGTATGCCTTCGATAGATACGAGAAAATTAAAGGCACCAAATTCAAGAAAATGATCGGACATGCTTTCCTAAACTAGGTTGGTAAAACAACACGGCGATCTTCAAGAACAGGCAAACTGGAATAGAGGCATCAGCTTGCACAAATCAAACAAGGGAATGGTTTTAGAAGGAAACATGACTCGAGATTCTTGTTTTAAGCTCGAGTACACTTTTATGTTCAACAAAGAAATTATCTAGGCATTTATTTGTATGTGTTTGGTCATGGAGGGATAACGGAAAATTCAAACTTAAGTCATGGTTCACTAAATAAGAACATGGCCTAATTTTGGGTTTAGGCAATCAAGTCACCAACTCTCTATTGGCACATCAAGTTCAAGAGCAAACACATATAACACCCTAACAGGTTACCTAAGGAAACAGAGAATAACTATTTCACTGACGTTCATAATACTGCAATTCACCACATTAACTACAATCAATGGTTGCTGGAATAAAGATGAGAGAAGCATTTTGGATGTATAGGTGACAAACATGATGCAACAATCAGGATGCATGCTCGTCCTACACGTCCTCACTGATTTTGCCAACATAATGTGGCAATAACGTTCTATATCGGTGGCATACGTTCTCTCTCGGTATTTTTCTAGGCGTCAGCTACACATACGTTTTCGAGGTTAGTGTACCTACAGAAAATTCCATCACAGCCCAATTTCCCAATGATGCAATTCACACATGACAGTTTATCACAGTTTATACTCCATATATTGCTATATGGAGGCCAGCCCATCATTAAGCGCCGAGCCACACATAGGCACCGTTGCCACACTTTAACCATACGACAACTCATTATGGTAACTCACCTTCTTACCTGAGCGTAGGTGCGTCGTTACAAGTACATTACACTTCTCAGTATTCCCATGTCTGTATACCCATACACATCCATGGGGTACTGAATTCCCAGAAAAATAATTACTCCACATCGCAGCTTTCGTATATACATATGTAGAACATGTATATAGTCAAGCACCACAATTAAGCACTCCCCTAGACCGACGGTTGTTCGGTCATGCTCTCACATCTCACCTTACCTGAGCGTCGATCCATACAAAACTGAATGGCCTAAAAAATAAAAGTACGCATTTATGCAATACCCCTGGTTGTGGGTTAGTGGTTTTAAACTAAGCCACCTGATAGTCCTTAACTTAGGGCTTAATAGAGGATGTCGCTAGCATTATAGTTTTTCAAATCTGTTTTTCAAAGCCAAACAATGTGTTTAGTTGAAAATAGGTTTTTCGAAACAAAAACTTTTGTTTTGAAAATACGTATGTGACCGTATATACTTAATCCTGCTCCAATACCAGCTGTGGTAGAACCTCCCAAGTTATTGGGCCCACATGCACCTGTCCTTGTCTCAAAGACCTCAGACGGCTATGCATGTGCACCAGATAACATAACAGGATCCGTCCGATTGCCCAAGGACATCAGATAAACCACTTACAACCAGGACCGCAAGATTAAGTAACACAAATCACACACACCAATATTTTTGCAGCGGAAATCTTATTACCAAATTTTACAAGTTACAAAAATTTTACATTATTTTATCGGAGTGATTGCAAAAGTATAAGTTTGAAATATATGCTAGCTCAAGGGATCATCCTCAATAAGAAGTATAGAAGGGAAATGAATTCCAGATAGTTTCCTAATTACTGTAGTCAGATTTCTTAACTATTGAATACTGGTGATGACTTCCCTACCCGTCCCCTCCCTGCCCAGCTCCAGTCCCTCCCCCTCCCCCACCGCCCCCACCCCACCACCAGCCCCTCGCCGGTATCTACTCCAGGCCCGGCGACCACCTCTTCAGCCTCCTCCAGTGTGCCTCCTGGATGCACCCCCCTCGGGCTCCAGGCCTTCCCAGGCGGACGTTCTAAGTATCAATGTTGGTGTGACGCACGCGGGGAGTCCTCGTCCGAAGGGTCGTCTCAGGTGCCTTGCTCCTTTAAAGATGCTCTTCTTTCCTGTCCAAGACCTACTGTGGCACCCTCTCGTCCCTCTGCTCCCCCGGGGTTCGCTGTTCCTTCAACGACTGTGAAGACAAGTTTCTGTCGGATTCCTGAAGCTCTCAGCCAACCTGGGGTGGGGAGGCAGAGTGGGGGTGGCTGGCAGGTGGTTGAGCGCCGGAAGCAGAATCGTGTTTTGCCTTGCTCTCGTCGAGGGTCCCCAGTGGATCTCCGAGGCAAGTGTTTTAACTGTTTCTCTGCCTCCCACTTCGCTGGTGTGTGTCATCGCCCCACTCGTTGTTTTCGGTGTCTCAAGTTTGGTCACCAGGCTGCGTGCTGTCCTTCTGTTGACCTGAAGAAGAAGAAGGTGGTGCGAGGCTCAGTTTGGCAACGCCTTGCTGGGATGGAGGAATCGGGCCCTTCTCATGCCTCTTCCCCATCCTCCCTGCCCAGGAGGGCGGTGTGGAGACGCATCAACCCTGCACAGGATTCGGGTTTGTCCCCTGATGATGACACCTCGGTTCGCGCTCCTTCACGCCTCCGATGTCAAAGAAATAGAAAGCGCTCCAGGCGGGGAAAAGGTTCGTCTGAACCCGGTTTGGTCTCCCAGCTGCCTTCCCTGGGTTCTGGGGAGGCCTTGTTATCTTCACCTCAGTTTTTGCCGGGCACACCCCCTCCCTCACTTCAATCCTGTGTCCTGGATTTCTCTGATGTTTTGGCGAGGGAGGAGTATGCTCTTCGTCGTGCCCTGTTTGTTTCAGTGACTGGTACAAGACCTGATGTGACCGAGGTGGATGTGCTTGAGGAAGTGGCGCGGAATTTTGATGTGAACCTTGGTGACATGTCAATCCAATGCACTAGGCCAGAGGATTTTCTGCTGTTTTTGCCTGATGAAGATACTGCAACCAGAGTCCTTAATGGGGGTAGGCTGTTCAGAGGCCCTCGGTTCTCTCTTCTGTTCAAAAGATGGTCGCGGTTTGTGCACGCTTCGTCAGCTTCGTTGTCCAAGCTGGTGGATATTGAGATTAAAGGCATTCCTGAACATGCTTGGACTTTCTCTACGGCGGAGCACATCTTAAGTGGCTCTTGCTGGATTTCTGATATCCACCAGGATTCGGCACACAAGAAAAACCTTTCATCTTTCCTGGTGAGAGCATGGTGTTTTGATCCTAGATTTCTGCCCTCAGAAATGGATCTTCATATTATTGAACCAGGCCCTGCCGTTCTTGAGAAGAGATGTCTATCTTATAAAATCTCGATCAGAGTTTGCCCGGTGGATCTTCAGTCTGTGAGCCTGGATACACCGTCTTCTTCTCCACCGTCGTCTGGGAATAATCACGATTTAGGAGGTGATCGTGGCGGTCAAGTTCGTCCTGCTCGTCGTCATGGATCTTCTGCGGTTCCTCGGCGACCTGTCCAACTTCGCTTGGGCCCGCGGACCTCATCGGGCTTCGGTCATGTCGGGCATGGATCAGGAAGTGTGAAAACGTCGCAGCCTCTTGGCTCTGGATTCAAGGGGTCGCACTGGTTTCAGCGGCCGCCACAGTTATGTTTGATTGGAGCTGATGAGGCTGTGAATGCAGGAGTTATGGTGGAAACATTACAGCCGCGTGTCTCTGGAATCGAGGAAACTTCTCGGACTCTGCAGACTGGGCATTCAAGCCTTATGGATACAGTTATGATTGGGGCGGCTGGGGTTAATGTGTCGCGCGGTTCCAAGGAGTGGGACCATTCTTTGGCGGCCGCTGTGCATGGGACCGAGTTTTTGGAATTGGCCGAGGAGACTGTGAATGCAGGAGTTACTGTGGAGATGTTACAACCGCGTGTCTCGGAAATCGAGGAGTCTTCTCGGATTTTGCAAACACCGCATTTAAGCCTTTTGGATTCCGTTCAGTGTGTGGCTGCTGGAGTTATTGGATCGCGCGGATCCAAGTGTGGGGACCTTCATTTGGCGGCAGCTGTGCATGGGACCGGGATTTTGCCAAGGACGCAACCCCGTTTCTCTGGTTTCAAGGGGACATCTTGGGTTCTGCAACCACTGATGTTACGCTTGAAGGACGCCAATCTGTCTGTGGATGTGGGCGATATTCAGCTGCACGTTTCCAGGGATTGGGACCACCTGCTGGCAACTCATTTGTCTGATCCTATGCAGCATTTCGATGGGTTGATGGGCTTATCTGTAACACTTTCGCCCCAGTCATCGGGTGGTGATGGGCCGCTGGAAGTGATGAGCTCGCCTCTTCAATTAATTATCCAACATTTTTCTGAGGAGCTGCTGGGCCTAAACAAAACACTTTCGCCCCAGCTAAACTTATACACTGGGACGCTGGATGTGTTGAGGTTGGAATCGCCTCATCATAGTGAACCATTTCTAAGAATAGGGTTGCTGAACTCACCCTTGCCGCCTTCACCCCAACAGTCCCTTAATGCTGGGATGTTGATTTTGGCAGGATTGAGCCCACCCCTCCAAGACACACCTGGGATGGATGAGTCGTGGGGCTTGAACAGGGATACTTCGCCCCAGCAACCTGGGACGCTGGAGTTGTCTTGTCCAAGCTCGCCCCTCCAGCCTTACCTGGGAAATAGCTTTACCCCACAGTTGCTGAAGGTTTATCACAGAAGGCAATTGAAAAGACAGTGCCAACAAGGCCTTTCTCAGCCACAGATGGATGATCGCTGCGGTGATATTACGGAGATCGATGCTGAAAGGATGCTGGATCATGCTCCACTGATGAATGCCCCGAACCCCACCGTCCAGATCTCCCCTCCGGAATTAGGCTCAGACCGGGAATCTAAAATGGATGCCTTCTTTAACAGCATCTGTAGGAAGCCTTCTGGTATCTTGCCAGCCCCAAAACTCATAAGGAAATCTCGTTTGTCTTCCCCCACACCACCAGTTGTATCTGCACCTAGAAGAAGTCGTCGGGTGGCAGGCATCGGGGTCGAGTTCAACATGCAAGAGCTGGGAGGCAGGTCCATCAAGAAGGTTATGAAATCCTTGAAGATCATCTCTAATTCTGACAATTTTAGCAATGAGGCTTTTGAAGATTATGTCAATCTGTTCAAGCACCCCCTTCCTCAGTGCCATGTGGAGGCCCTCTCAGCCTTGTTTGGCTGGAGCCCCCCGCCTGAGGTTAGGACAAATTAGTGCCTTGCCTCACTCCTTGGTTGTATTCCTTTCGTTTTGGTTATGGATCCTTCAAAAATCTTGATATGGAATGTAAGGGGCCTGAACTCGCTGATGCGCCAAGATTCTGTGCGTGAAATGGTGGACTCCTCTAGGGTGGATGTGGTCTGTTTTCAGGAAACTAAAATGCAGTCGTTCTCAATTCACACCATTCTTTCCCTGCTCGGATCAGACTTCAGTTCGTACATTTGTCTACCTTCTGCTGGGGCTAGTGGAGGTATCCTTGTGGCTTGGAGAAGAAATGTTGGGGTTTCAGGCCAGAAAAGACAGGACACTCACAGTGTTTTAGTTCAGTTCTGCAGTGAAGATAGAAGTGCGTGGTGGCTTACTTGTGTGTATGGCCCTCCAAGAAATAGTGAAAAAGATAGTTTTTTACAAGAGCTCAGAGATATTAGAATTGCTTGCCCTGGACCTTGGATGATAGCTGGAGACTTCAACCTAATTTATAAGGACTCTGATAAGAATAATGCAAATCTGAATAGAGTCATGATGAGAAGGTTTGGAGGGCTGATCGAGGATCTTGCTCTTAAAGAAATTCCTTTGCATGGGAGGAAATTTACTTGGTCCAACCATCAAGAGACACCTGTTCTAGTCAAGCTTGACCGAGTTCTTTGTTCAGTTGACTGGGAACTGCTCTTCCCCAATGTTTTACTTCAAAGTGCTGCTTCCCAGGATTCTGACCATTGCCCCTTGCTTCTGGGGCTTAGGGATAATAAATCTGGAAAACGAAGGTTTCACTTCGAATCCTTTTGGACCAAGTTGGATGGCTTTCAGGAAGTTGTTCATTCTGGATGGAATGCTGTGATACCGGTCCCTTGCCCGTTTAAAACTGTAGATCTGAAGCTCAAAGAAACCGCCAAAAGGTTGCAGGCTTGGAGCGAAAAGAAGGTTGGTCACGTGCATTCTCAGCTTGCTTTGACCAAAGAAGTTCTCCACAGACTTGAAATGGCTCAGGACATTAGAGTGCTCAGTCAGGCTGAGCTTTGGCTCAAAAACCGGCTGAAGAAGCAAGCTCTTCTGCTTTCCTCTCTCAAGCGCACCATGGCTAGGCTCAGATCTAGAATCTCCTGGTTAAAGGAGGGAGATGCTAATACAAAACTGTTTCACTTTCATGCTCGTCATCGCAAGAGGAAGAATTTTGTGGCTAGGCTGGTGGATGGGGATCATACCCTAACAAGTCATGCTGAAAAGGCTGCTTGTGTGGATCGTTTCTATACCAACCTTATTGGAAAATGTGTTGATCGTGATAGGGTGATTGATCTTGAAGCCCTGGGATTGCCTTCTTTTCAGCTAGCTGAGCTTGATGCCCCCTTTTCTGAGCAAGAAGTGGAGGATATCATTAAAAGGATCCCTGCTGACAAGGCCCCTGGGCCTGATGGTTTTACTGGTCGCTTTTACAAGGTTTGCTGGCCCATTATAAAAGTGGATATGATGGCTGCAATCTCCGTTGTTTGGGGTAGGAAGTTTGATAATTTTGGGCGCCTTAATTCTGCATATATAACCATGATCCCAAAGAATGATGGAGCTGAAATGGTGAAGGATTTCAGGCCTATCAGCCTTGTGCATAGCTTCGCTAAGCTGATCACAAAGATCCTAGCCAATAGGTTGGCTAAAAGGCTTAATGAGATGGTGTCACCTAACCAGAGTGCGTTCATTAAAGGTAGATTCATCCAGGACAACTTTATGTTGGTTCAACAAACCTCAAGACTGCTTCACCAACAGCATAAGGCTTCTTTGCTCTACAAGTTGGATATTACTAAGGCTTTCGACTCGATTTCTTGGCCTTTCCTGGTTGAGGTATTGAAGCAGCTTGATTTTGGTCAGATTTGGAGGGATATTATTTGTGGTTTGTTAACCTCTTCCTCTACTCAAGTGATGCTGAATGGGTTTCCAGGACAGCACATCAACCACCGGAGAGGTCTTCGGCAAGGGGACCCCCTATCTCCTTTATTGTTTATTCTTGCCATGGACGTCCTGGTATATATGTTTTCCAAGGCAGAAGAGGAGGGTTTACTCCAGCAGTTATCCAACAGGAAAAGGCTCCATCGGATCTCCTTATATGCTGATGATGTTGCCCTTTTTGTTCACCCTTCAGCAACAGATTTATCTATCACTCTTGGCATTCTTCAGCTTTTTGGGGATGCCTCTGGGCTGCACAATAATGCCCAGAAATCTAATGTCATTCCTATCAGATGCTCAATGGAAGATATGGTGGAAACCCAAGGTCTGCTGCCTTGTGGAATATCTTCGTTCCCCTGCCGTTATTTGGGTCTTCCTTTATCCTTGCACAAGCTGTCTAGGCAGCACCTCTAGCCATTTATTGATAAAATCGCTGACCAGCTATCAAATTGGAAGGCAGACTTATTAACGAAGGCAGGGAGAAGAACCCTAGTTCAGCATGTTCTTACCAGTATGACGGTTTATATGGCAATGGCAGTGGATATCCCACAATGGGGTTTAGATGCCATTGACAGATTAAGGAAAGGTTTCCTCTGGCGAGGTCGAAAAAAGGTAAATGGGGGGCACTGCCTGGTGGCGTGGAGAAAGGTTTGCCGCCCCCTTCAGCTTGGTGGGCTGGGTATCTCCAGTTTAAAAGAACTCTGCTGGGCCCTTCGAATGAGATGGCTATGGCTGTCTAGAACAGACCCCTCTAGGCCCTGGATTGGTCTCCCAATGAAAATCCCAAAAAAGGCTACTTCCTTCTTTAATGAGGTAGTGCTCACTGTAGTTGGTGACGGGGCCAACACCAAATTCTGGAAAGACAAGTGGTTACATGGAAAGAAAATTGCAGACCTGGCACCTAGACTCCTAGCTACAATTCCTAGGCGGATTGTGAACAGCAGAACTGTGATTGAAGCTTTGACTAACAGAAAATGGATTGCTGATATTAAAGGGGCTCTCTCAGTGGGTGTGTTGATTGATTACCTTCAGCTATGGGAGATGCTCTCAGCTATTGTGCTGCAGCCTGGAGTTGAAGACAGACATATTTTCAGTATTGCCCCAGATGGAATGTATTCTGCAAAATCTGCTTATACTGGACTGTTTATGGGTTCAGTTTCCTTTGGACACTTCACAAGGGTTTGGAAAACCTGGGCCCCGCCAAAGTGTCGTTTTTTCATTTGGCTTGCTGCCCATAATAAATGTTGGACAGCAGATCGTTTAGCTAAGAAAGGCCTAAACCACCATGAGAAATGTCTGCTTTGTGACCAAGCTGAAGAAACCCTTGATCATCTTCTGGTGGCTTGCTCCTTCTCGAGAGTCTTTTGGTACCAGCTTTTCCGGAAATTTGGCCTTCACTCCCTTGCTCCCCAGCCGGCGGTCACCTCCTTCTTGAATTGGTGGGAGGAGGTTTCAGAGGTGGTCTCAGGTGTCACCAGAAAAGGCCTTAACTCCCTCATTATTCTGGGTGCTTGGACTATTTGGATTCATCGAAACAAATGTGTCTTTGATGGAATGTCTCCTTGCCTCACCTATATCCTAGCTTGGGCAGACGAGGGGAGAAGTCGATGGGAGGCAGCTGGGGCGAAGGCCCTATGTTCTCTGGCTGCTTCTGCAGCTGCTCCCTAGAGTGGTGTGTTGTTAGATGAGTTCTTTTTTGAATGTTTTTTTCTGGCCCCCGTGAGGAGGCCTGCTGTTGTTTGGTCTATTTTAGACCTTTTTCCTATCTTCTTAATATATAAAGGGGCGCAGCTCTCCTGCGCGTTTTCGAGAAAAAAAGAAGTATAGAAGGGTTACTTAGACTTATAAGAAGGCCGAGCCCACCGGCACTTAACACCATCATCAGCAGCACAAAACTATAACATGAAAAACAACAGGGAATAAAACCCTAAGTATGGAATTACTCAGCAAGACTTACCCGACAAAAGAAAAGACTCTCAAGGATATGCTGGCTAGAGGGATTCAAGGTATGGCTTATCAAGAATCAAAGACTCTGTTTTGCAGAATGCTTACTATGAGTGGATCCTTAAAAATCCATTTTACTTGTCAGGTTAAGTAAAATTACCTGCATCTAGAGTTCTTTCTACCCTAGTTCAATCACTTGACCTGCACTAGCCGTCTTTTATCATCCCATCAGTTCACTGGATTTCTACGTGTAAGTCAGTGACCAAGTCTTCATGTCCGCGAAGTTACGACGATCCGAATCGATTAATACCCAGCTGGGGATATCCGATCACACGACATATGTAGCACTTAACCCTTGCATATGTCAACTCGCCATCGGGGTTCTTAAGACCAGATCAGGTTCACGCTAACCGAGAGCACAGATACACCACCGTCCAACCTCTTGCCATGGAGGGTACACACTACTCTCGCCATCTCTCCACGACCATTGCGTGTTATCTTATTCTGGTATTAGTCTGCCCGAGGCAAAGCTTACCCATGATGAGGCATGTGACCAGTTAAAGGGTCCTCGATCATCAAGCCTACATCGACACGGTCCTTAATCGACTCAGACGGAGACACTACACCGAGACTCCTTTCTCGTGCAAGTCAACCTCCCGGTCTCAGCTTTATCATTTAAAACCCAAAGTTTGGTACCTAGCAGAGGTACATCTTTTCCGATGTTGAACCCATCAAGGCCCTGATGGATTCACCATCACAAATTTTTTTGAAAACATTCCCACCCACTAAAGTATCACTTTTGTTTTAAAAACAAAACATTTTGTTTTTCTAGAGCAAGGCTAAGCATCAAAAATTCTTTTCAAAAAGGGTATCAAGGAAGGGTAATCAATTTTTCAAGGAAGGAAATGCATCAATGGTTTAGCACACAACTCCTATCACCTAATGCATCAAACAAGGTGATAAAGATTTTAAAACACAAGGAGGTGGCAAATGCACCGGGGCTTGTCTGAATAACACTAGGTTAGTGTTGTTAGGTGACGTCCACTTGGCGATCATCCTTGTCCTAGCACTTGATTAGATCATCCTATCTTCAGGTTCATCCATCAACATCACCATGCGGATTAGCCCACGCTTGGGGTCGACTTGGGTCGTCTTCCGCATCACGTGATTAATTAACGTACCTGAATGATATGCATAATGCACATGTATGCATATAAGGAGGAATATCGCAAACCTAAATAATACTTATACGACAGCGAATTAAACACCCAACCTAGAATAAGCTAACTAATTAAGTAGGGTATCGACTTCATCCATTAACCAAACTGACATAATAACACTAGAAAATCTATTTTTATTCCTAGCTTTTTATTAGCTCTTTAAACTGTGTATCTTAATTACTTGATTTACCGATTTATCTAAATCTATCATCACAATATACACATGCTAAATTAATAACATTTATTGTGACCAACAATTCTATTTAATCTATTTTGTAGACCTATTAGATTGGAATACGAATAAACTTACCCTTATGACATCCGATTTGAAACCACGAAATCGACGACTTGTTCGAGCTTTTTGTCGCGCACTTGGTGAACACCACGCTGCTGGCTTTGTCTTCACCCGACGCTTGGGATTTCTTGATGACGCGCGGAACGACGACGACCTTCGATTAAAGTCTGGAGCGAGCTGATAAGGTGAGGGTCGAGCAGGAGATGATGGGTTCGATGACTCGACGATAAACACGAACACGCCGAAACCCGATGGATGAGGAGCGAGCGCACGGATGGATCGGGCTGGGACCAGAGGACCACGCCGAACTTCACCGGCGAAGTCCGGCAAGCGCCATGGCGGGTTGGAGACAGGATCTAACAGCGGTGTGTTGTACCATGGCGAATAGGAAATCAACGACCGACCAAGATGTGATCGGCGAGTTGAACGACTCTGACGATTTGGCGGCGACCGTGACAGATCAAGGTTGAGGCGCAATAATTCCAAATCAAATTAGAATGAGACCGGCAAGCAGACGACGCTGGTTCTTTAGAAATCGTTGATGAAGTGAGCCAGCACGAGTGTCAGGGACCAGTAGGGCGAGGGATGCGCGACAAAATCCCGGGCGCGACGCAGGGGACCGGCCACGGCGAGCATAGGGACACGGCTGCGCGCGACGTGTGCGCAGAGAGCTCGACCGGACGCGGCGAGCTGGGGACTGAGCGCGGTCCGAGCTAGGAAGAGCCGGGATACCACGGCGTGCAGGGAGATGGCAAGCCGGAGCGCGCGTCAGGGAAAAACGCCGGCAGCAGGCGCGACACAGGGGGAAACGTCGGGGAAGCTGGGAGCTTGGGGCGCGCACAGAGAACACCATGGCGCGCGATTAGCAGGAAAAGAGAGGAGGAACGGTCGAGCTGGAGAAGCAAGGGAGGGGTGCGACCACGCGATGCAGGAAGCCGAGGGCAGGGGAATGCGCGGTGGCTACAGCCGAGCAGGCAAGCTGCGCGCTGTACCAGGGAGCAGGGGTGCCGTGGCCATGGGGAGAGAGAAGCTAGGTCAGGGAGAGCCGCGGTGAAGGAAAACCGAGCTGGAGTACGAGCGCGTAGGGGAGCTCGCGGGCCCGACGAAATCCGAGCAAAGAGGAGACTCCGGCCCTGGATGGAGCTCGGCGTGGCCAGGCGAGCAGGAGATCAGGGAACCGCGACCTCCATGGCCGAGCAGAGAACTAGGGCGCGACGGCTGAAGAGAAATGAAGGGAGGAGAGAGGAAACCGCGCGCGCGTAGCATAGAAGCCAGGGGCCGAGCTCAGTGAGCCAGCCATGGAGCAGCGACGCACGGCGAGGAGACTCCAGGGGCGCGCGGCGTGGAGGGAGATGAGCACGCGCACGGAGCACGAGGCGCGACGCAGAGAGGACGCGCGTCAGGGAAGGGATGGAGCGAGGGCGAGCCTCGGCGCGGATGGCAGATTGAGTCCAGCTTCCGAACTCGTATACGCGCGAGCGATAAATTTTAAATAATCACCGGACGCATCGATTTTCAGAACAACTAGGTTCCGAACATCACGAAAATTTAGGACGAGCCCGGATAGATGAAAATAAAAACGATGTCGCACTCGCGACAGACGAAACCGACGCGATATTAAAATCGCGATAGGCAAAGATGATTAAAATGTAGCGTCCGTTTACCCACTGATATTACGTGCTTAAATCCATACTCGTTGTCGAGCGGAATATAAACACCTGGGGTGTTACATCCACCGCCCAGCCTGCCGAATTGGACGAAGGGGGCGAGACTAGCACCTCGAAGCTAGCGGTCCCGGTGGCAGACCATATACAGAACCCACCAAAGATTGTGTGTGCTTCAGGAGGTCCTGCCAGCCCCTTAGCGCCACAGCCAATATCTCAGAGTGGTCCCGATGCATGGATCTCCGAGATTTGGGACTACCTGAAGGAAAATATCCTTCCTGAAGATCATGTGTCCGCAGAGCGCATAGTGCGGTTGGCTAAACGCTAAGCGGTGGTGGAAGAGGATCTCTACCGCCGTGGCGCCAACGACATTCTCATGCGGTGCATCACCTAGGAGGAGGGCCGTGAGTTACTCACGGAGATCCATGGAGGAGAGTGCGGAAGTCATTCAGCATCCCGCACACTTGTTGGTAAGGCCTTCCGGCATGGTTTTTACTGGCCAACAGCTCTCCAGGATGCAACTGAGATGGTAAAGTCCTGCAAGGCGTGTCAATTCCATGCAAAGCAGATACACACACCAGCTTAGGCTCTGCAGATGATTCCACCCTCCTAGCCATTCACCGTATGGGGGGATGGATATCCTAGGACCATTCCCTAGGGCCGTCGGTGGGTACTGATTCCTTTTCGTCGCCATCGACAAGTTCACGAAGTGGCCTGAGGCCACCCCTGTGGTTAGCATCACCCAAGGTGCTGCTGTTGCCTTCCTCAAGTCGATCGTCTGTAGATTCGGGGTCCCAAGCCGTATCATTACGGACAACGGGACCCAGTTTACAAGTCAACTCTTCCAGGAGTATTGCGAGGGCATCGGCACCCAACTCTGCTTTGCGTCTGTGGCTCATCCCAGGAGCAACGGCCAAGTTGAGAGGGAAAATGCAGAGATCCTCAGGGGACTCAAGACACACACCTATGACTGCTTGAAAAAGCATGGTGCAAATTGGGCCAATGAACTACCGTCCGTGCTATGGGGGAATCGGACCACACCCAACCGAGCTACCGGGGAGACCCCGTTCTTCCTGGTCTACGGGGCCGAAGCCTGCCTTCCCCTGGAAATCCTTATGGGCTCCCCACGGGTCCAGTCGTTTGATGAGTCTATGCAGGAACAGCTACGACGTGAGGACGTGGACTTCATCGACGAGCGCAGATGGCAAGCGGCGATCCAAAATGCACGGTACAACCAAGCGCTCAGGCGCTACCATCAACGGTTCGTGCATAGTAGGGATCTCGGGGTCGGGGACCTAGTCCTAAGGCGAGTACTGAACCGAGAAGGGCTCCACAAACTCTCCCCCAGTTGGGAAGGACCCTTCAAGGTGATGGAAAGTATGCCGACCCGGGTGTGTCCGCCTTGCCACAACTGAAGGAGTGCCTCTTCCCAATCCCTAGAACATAGAGCATCTCCGTAAGTTCTATCCATAGGAGCAAGTCTGAGGGGTTGAGGTTTCTTCTTTTTGTAACTGGGTTGTGCATATGTGTACGTCAGCCCGGTGAGGTCCGCCCTCATAAGCCCAGCCTGTTGATCTGCACCTATGTATATCAAGTTATAAAGAAAGGATTTACCCCCCAGATGTGCTTCTGTGATGGTTTTATTCTGCTACAGTTTTGAGCTATTTTATCTAACCCACCCATACAGTTCCCACCCTTGCTGGTATGATGACATCCGAATTGAGTAAGCCAAGCTTGCAGTTCGGGACCCCTATCCTGATAGAGGGGGTCCAGCAACCTGCGGGTCCGGTTCTAGAGAATGAGCGCTTGTTTCCTGGGATGGTCCAGAGCTGTGTAGACGCTTAGCCTGGTCCCGTACCCTAAGCCTGCACCTCCACCACCCTACAACGGGTGCCCTAGTATTTGGAGTTGTGATCTTGTAGGTCCGGACATGAGGCTTGGCTCCCCAGACTCAATCCTGCAGGTCCTGTTGCATGAATCAAAGGATGGCTGATACCAGACGATGGTTCCTATGGGTGTGCTACTAACACTTCCTAGCCGAAGCTGTGTACAAGTCTAGGTCCCAGTCGAGGCTACCTCCTGGGGGCCGGGTCACCAACTCTTTCTTAGGTATACTGGTATCCAGCCTCGACACGTCGAGCCTACATCCCAGGGGGGCAAGTACCAGGGAGGAGTTGGTAACGACACACACATCAAGGACAAATAACATACAGATAAGTGCTAACACTGCTCGATAAATAGTACTCAAAAGTATCTTACAAAGACCAAAAAATATTACAAAGCCGCTCCCCAGCGGGACCCTTGCCTTCTCTCTGCAGATCTAGCTACTCATCATCAGTAGGATCCCACTGGAAACATTCGGCCACCAGTTCCATGACATCTTGTACGCCCTCCCGGGCGGTGTCTTCAGTGTCGGCCACCGGACCAGCGATCACCGGCTCCAAGGGGATGGCTGGGTCATGGCTCCGGAAGCACGTCAGGATGTACTCGATCACCGCCAGGCAGAGCCTGCCGCCCTCGGCCTCAAGGCGGGCGCCAAGAATCTGATCCAGGCATCGGAGGCGGTCAACGGTGGAGTCCAGCACCGGGAGCGCGTTGGAGATGGACGTCGGTAGCTGCGACACCGGGATGGGACTCACCCCTAGCGGCACCAGAGCCGTGCTCGCCTCGCTGGCCCATGCGGTGATGCGTTGGACCCCGGTGCGATGCTCCGCCTGAAGGTCTTCAAGTGCTTTCTTCGTCGCCTCCACCACATGGGGCCCCGGTGCCGCCTGCGCCGCCTAGAACTAGCGGACCCACTCCTCCAGCGTCCGCTCCTTCTCTTCCACCTCGAGCTCATGCTCGGCCAGCAACTTCTCCCGCCTCTCAAGCATTTACTCCTTGAAGGCGAGATCCTTCTCCCGCCTGGCGAGGTCTGTCTCCCGCCTGGCGAGGTTCGCCTCCCGCCTGTCTAAGGACTCTCCTTTCGCCTTAAGCTTCTCCTCAGCGAGGGCGGCGTCGCGGGCTTTGCCCTCGAGCTCTCGCTGCAGCTTTTGCAGCCTCTCCACAGCCGCGGTCTGCTGGACCCGCTGCTCCTCTAGGATTTCGTTGAAGGCACTCAGCTTGGCTTGGAGCTCTATGATGACCTCCTCCCTCTAGTTCAAGGCCTCCTCCTTCTTGGCCAACCTCTTCTCCTTCCGGCTCACCTCCAGCTCCCGGGCGTACACCTTCTTGAGGTCCTTTTTGTAGTCCTTGCGGTCCCGCTCAAGCTCGGACCGCTCGGAGGCGAACTGGCGGGACGCTGCTTTGGTGCGCTCCTCCAGCTAGGTACGCCAGTCGCTGAGGCACTGGTGTTCGGCCTCAAGCGCCTCCCACTCCCGCAGGATCGCCGCCTCAGTCTCATGAAGAGCCTGATGGGCACGAGACAGCACCCGGGGAAGGGGAACCGGTGCCGCTTCTGGCTTGGCGCTGTACCGGAGTCGCCGCCCAAAAACCACCTCCGTCTCCTCCAGAGTGGGCGGCGGGATGGAGTTGGATGCGCCCCCCGCGTCAACCTCGATGGCGGGGGCGGGCGCAGTTGGGGCCTCCTCTACCACTGCTGATGGTGTACTCGACGGCATCGCCGTCTTTGAGGCTGTGGTAGCCGTCGGAGCAGTTGGGACCCCCTCCGCCGCTGCGACGCTGCTTGACATTGGCGCCGCTGCTGCCTGACCCCCAGCTGGAGCATGGGAGCCCGGTGGCGCTGTCTCGGCGGCAGCAGCCGGGGGCGGAGGAGGCGTGACCTTGGGAGCAGAGGGGGAGGAAGCCCTGACAAGCAAAGGATGGGTTAAGACCCGTCAACATAATAGATAGACTAATGGAAAAAGGGGCTACACTTACTTGGGGCCCTGGACCTTCCAGCGACCCTGGAAGCGGGGCGACCGCTGCTTTTGATGCTGCTGCTGTTGCTGCTGCTGTTGTTGTTGCTACTGCTGTTGTTGCTGCTGCTGCTGGTGCCCTGGGGGAGATCACCCCCAGGTGGTGGTGGCAGCGGCGGGACCGATGGTGGTGGTGGTTGTGGTGGCAGCGGACCCGGTGGTGGTGGTGGCGGAGGACTGACGCGCCTCTGCGTGCCCTGAGCCTGGGAGCCGGCCTCCTTGGCCCCACTAGCAGTCCTCTGACGCTTCTGGGGGGGTCCAAGGGGCTAGGGGTCGTGGCGGGACCAGCACTAGGAGCCCCACTGGCAGGCTAGGGACCCCCAGCTGGTACTCCAGGGATCTAGATCCCGCGGAGGGGGTCCCGACCGCCGGTATGATGAACCACCACGCCGCTCTCATCGAGGGTCGGCAGCGAGGCCAGCACCGCCGTTCGCATCCCTGGATCATCACAGAGCGCCAGGATGTCCTAGGGGAGTATCAAGGATTCAGGGATAAAGGACTCACCGGTAATCCCCTTCACCAGGAGTTCCAGCTCCTCCCAGGATAGATCGGTACCTAGCCTGCGCTGGATCCTACCGATATCATTCGGGCCGGTGAACCAGCAGCACAGGCGCGACCTCCTCTGCAGCGGCATGACCTGGCGCTTCAAGAAATCATCGACCACATGCATGGAGGTCAGGCCACCGGTTGCCAAGGTCTCGATCCGATCCAGCACGGGCAAGAGCTCTGGCGATAGCAACAGCTGGGTCCTCAAGAGCTTGCGATCGAGGTTTGGCCCGTTGCTCGGCAGGACGAGGCGGTCATTTGCTTCGACGCTGGCGATCACCCAGTCGGCGCCAGTTCTCCCACCTTGCACCGCCGAGGGTGGAGATGTAGGACACGACCGAATCCAGCCTCGTCTAAAAATAGTAGGCACCAAGATGGTCCCTAGCCTTCCCAGATTTGACCAGCACGAAGAAATGGCAGAAGAGGGAAGTGCAGGGGGCCACCCCACGAACATCTCATAGAGGTGGATGAAGATGGCCGCCTGAAGGATGGAGTGGGGGGTGAGGTGCTGAAGCTGGAGCCCGAACTCCTCCAACAGCAGCAGGAAAAACGGTGAGATTGGCAGCGCCAACCCGCAGGAGATGTAGGAGACGAACAAAACAAAATCCCTGGCGGTGAGGTCACCAAGGGGGACGACACCAGCATGGATTCTTCCGGCGAGCACTGGCGCGCGCCACCCGAGCAGGCCGCGCACCAGGTTGAGTGCCGCCTCAGACTGGAAGCGGTCGGGTTGCCCAAGCGAAGTCATGGTGATGGTGGCGGCGCGGGTGTAGAGCAGGAGAGCGCGAATGCATAAGGGCGCAAAGGGCTCGAAGGCGAAAGGGCGCAGCGATTGGGGGAGAATGCTAAGGCGTAACTGCTGCACGCGGGATGAATCCATTTTCAAGGCAGACTCTCCCACCCATGCCCCGAGACATTACAGGAAATCCCGTCCGACGCGCGACCGATGCCCAGGCAGCCTAGTCTCTGGCACGGGGGCCCGGGTCCACAAGTCATGCAGCTGGTGTGCTGGTCTCTGGGTGTGGAAAAAGCGAACCGCCACGCACGATCACGCGCCGCTTCGGGGCCGCTGCGGAGAGATATTTTTTTAACTAAGGCGGCGACAACGAAGCGCCCCGCACGTGGCCCAATGGAACTGCCAGATGTGGGGCCGTGGGGCTGTCAGTCGCGGGGACAGATATGGCAGTTGGCGTGACCGAGGGCGGATTAAAGGTGAGTACATCAGCAAACGCACTGAAACGATGCGCCAATCACCAAGCAAGACATGTTGAGGTGAAGTTCAAGCTTTGGCCCCACATGCAGGCTCGCATCCTCCCCTGAGGTGGGCCCGGGGGCCACTGTCAGTACCCTAAAACTAGGGTACCCCTTACTACTGTATGAAGACACAATACCAGCGCAAAGATCTTTAGTCGCGTGGTAAAGGAGCTGTGCGCTAGGCCAGGCGGGGGTCCCAGGATTCTGGGACAAAGAATACCCAGGCCTTAATCAAGGCCAGGCGGGGGTCCGGAGCCGACACGTGTTCGGACCATACCGTGTACGCTTCTGCTGCCCGCTCAGGCGGAGCCCCGATGCTACCACGTGGCACGGTGCACGTGACGTAAGCCAACGGGTGGAGCCTGACGTAAGGCCTCTGGGCTGCGCGACCTCTGCATTTATTGCGGACAAGGCGCGCCGCCTGTCCATTCCACTGGCAGGCGATGTACCGCCTCCGCATTTATTGAGCCCTGTCCATTCCACTGGCAGGCGATGTGCCGCCTCCGCATTTAATGAGACCTATCCATTCCGTGGGCAGGCGGCGACCAGTCCATTCCATAGGCGGCGTGCCTATCCATTCCACTAGCAGGCAGTACGCCCATGCTGCCGCATGCACTATGCTCATCATCACTCGCACGTTACCAAGGAGGCAGCCGCAACATATCAATACTACAGGGACTACGAACATCATGGCACCAGGAGATTGCTCAGGCGTACTCACATTAGTTACTTCTATAATGTATTCCCTCCGTTTTGCTCCTAGGCCCACATGTCGGGGCTCAACATCCTTGTACGTGCCCCCTTGAGCTATAAAAGGGAGGGCACACAACGTTACAAGGCAGACACTCACTCAGACCCAACTCAGATTCACACAGACTCTCATACACTCAAGCTCTCAAGCTCACAGATTCAATACAACACATAGTGGAGTAGGGTATTACGCTCCGGTGGCCTGAACCACTCTAAATCCTCGTGTTCACTCGTGTTCATCGATCATCTAGCCAACAAGCAAAACGCTTAAGCCCCTTCTCATCTAAGGATTTAGGGCGGGTGCGTTCCGCCACCCGGCCGGAGAATTTCCTCTCCGACAGCTTCGGAACTTACTCTGCGCTCCCTTAGGAACGACTTTTATAGCTTCGAAATCTTACTCTACGCTCCCTTAGGAATGACTTTTATAGCTTCGAAATCTCGTAAAGAAGAAGCATTCCACTCGATGATATGAGTACAATATTATTACATGAAATCAGAATTCAATCCTTCATGAATTGTTTTTCATACAAGAAAAATAAAACGATAGAAAAGATAAAGGTGCACCAGAGGTAGGATATTCTTCAGTAGATGTGCTTGGATTCAGGCACAGTGCTATTAACTGTACGAGCTTCGGACTCCTCCCGAAAATCGCGCTGCTGTTGAGCGTGTTGGTGCCCTTCTAGCTGCTGGCTTCGGGCCAGAGTAGGTGCTAGCGGTGGTGGTGGTGGGAGCTGGGCCCAGGAAGCTTGAGAGTGGCTCGCCGAAGCAACAGAGGTCGTAGGCTCTTGATTACTGTCGGAGAGGAAATTCTCCGGCCGGGTGGCAGAATGCACCCGCCCTGAATCCTAAGATGAGGAGGGGCCTAAGCGTTTTGCTTGTTAGTTGGGAAATGGAGTGAACACAAGAACACACAAGGATTTAGAGTGGTTCGGGCCACCGAAGCGTAACACCCAACTCCACTGTGTGATGTATTGAGCTGGTATGAACTTGTGAGCGTCTAAGTGTGCTTGGGTCTGAGTGACCCTCTTGTGGGTGTTAATCAGCCTGTGTTGTAACATTGCATGCCTCCCCTTTTATAGCTAAGGGGGCATGTACAAGGGTACTGAGCCCCGATATGTGGGCCCAGGAACATAACGGATGTAATACTTGGAGCAACTAATGTTCGTTGCTAGAGCAATCTTCTTACACCCTGACATCCGAGATCTGCATAGTATCGACGTGCAGGGGAAGCTTGCTGTATAAGTGATGATGGATACAGTGCACCTTGCAGCACGAGCTTACTGTTTAACAATGAACTGGACAGGCACCCGTCTGCAGGATGGCCTGGGCGCCGCCTGCCAGCGGAGTGGACACGACGCATTAAAATGCTGAGGGGGCACATCGTCTATCAGCAGGATAGACAGGCGGCGCGTCTTCTCCACAATAAATGCAGAGGCAGCGCGGCCCAGAGACCTTACGTCAGGCTCCGCCCGCTGGCTTACGTCACGGGCGATAGGCCACGTGGCAACATTGGGCCTCTTCCTGAGCAGGGAGCGGAAGCGCACAGGTCGAAGCCTGGACATGTGTTAGTACCAGACCCTTGCCTATCCTTGACATGGGCCAGGGTATCCTCTATCCCGGGACCTTGCTGTAGGTGGTCCAGACCTTACTCAGAGGGGTTTGGTCCCCACCCAAGGGGTCCAGCTTGCTTACTTGGGAGTCTCGGACCGTACTTGGAGGTCCAGGTTGAGTGTACAGGGGTCCAGTGCTCTCTCGTAGAGGTCTAGACCCACTGATGATATCCTGGAGTATATCACTTCTTCTGGTCACGTGGCGTCCTTGGGTCGCCCATGTTAGTGGAGTCGGGTGCCGTTCACCACACGACCAGAGATAGTTGCACCGGTACCATGTCTTCATACTGTAGTAAGGGGTACCCCTGATTTAGGGTACCGACAGTGGCCCCTGGGCCCACCTCAGGGGAGGATACAAGCCTACAGGTGGGGCCAAAGTTTGATTAGCGATTGGCTCGCTGCTTCTGTGTGCTTGCTGTTGTAATTACTGCCTGTTCACCCTCGGGCACACTAACTGTCACGCCTGTCCCCGCGGCTGACTGACCCATGACCTTCACACTTGATGCTTTTGCTGGGCCACGCGCGGGGTGCCTCGATACCGCTGTATTGACTTTGAAAATTTAACTTCTCCATCTTCTGCGGCGGCCCCGAGGAGGCGCGGTACTGGTGCGAGCGGCGGTTCAACTTCTCTGCACCTAGGAACCGACGCCCAAGGAGGGTGACTCATGGGCCCAAGCCCCCGTGTAAGTACCTGGGCTGTTGGTTTCGATGGAGGCGAAGAGGCGCACTACCGCAAGCGGTGGTGTACTCCTCACGCGGTAGACTGATCCGCTGCTTTCGGCGGAGGTGAAGAGACGCACCACCGTAGGCGGTGGCGTGCTCCCTACGCGGCGGTTTGCCTTCGCCGCACATGGAGGCCAACGCCCAAGGAGTATGACTCATGGGCCCGGGCCCCCATGCTAGAGACTGGTCACCATGGGGCGCGTCGGGCGTGGTCTTCTGTGGCACTTCGGGGCACCAGTGGGAGAATCCTTCTTTAAAAAGGGACTCCCCCAAGCGTAGTAGCCATTCTCATCAGCACCCTTTCGCCCTCAAGCTCTCCGCACTCTTATGTCGTCGTAGCCGCCATGGCCTTGCTAGACCCTCGCGAGCGCCTCCAGCTCGAGGTGGCACTCAACTTGGTGCGCAACCCGCTCGGATGGGGCGTGCTGGTGTTTGCCGGAAGGACCCATGTCGGTGTCTCTCCTCACGGTGAACCCGCCACCGGAGAGTTTGTGTTCTTTGTTTCCAAACTCCCTAGTGGGTTGGCGCTGCTGATCCCGTCTTTCTTCGTGCAGCTGCTGGAGGGGCTTGGCCTCCAGCCTCTACACGTTGCGCCCTGCTTCATCCTTTAGGCGACCATCATCGCCTACCTCCGCGGGATGTTCGTGGAGGCGACGCTCCTTTCCGCTTCTTCCTCCAGCATTCGGGGGAAGGATGATCACCAGCCTCGTGAAGGTGGACAGCGGGCTAAGCCACGGCTCCATCCCTCGCGCCTCCAACTCTTTGGGGTGGGAAGCGAGCCATGCTGCGGCTCCATTTCTTTGGCTTTGATGGCTTCGGTACCGCCTCCTGCCGCCAAGCGGAGCATGGCTGCCCGTCCACCGTATGGGCAATGGTCACGCCGTGTGCAGGTCCGCCGCACCCGCAGCACGCCCTGCGCCGCCGGCCACCGCAGGCCATGCTGCTCTGATGTCGCCCGGGGAGTCGTACAAGATGTCGTACGCCGTGGAGGTGGCGGCCGCATTCTTGGATGGTCTTGTCCTCACCCCCGTACGAGGACGGGGGCGAGGGCCTCCTCGCCATGGTGCACACGCTGAGGTGGTCGCCACCGCTGGCAAGTTGCTGGTGCAGAGGTGGTTGCCGCCGCTGGTGTAGAGGTGGTCGCCACCGCTAGCAAGCCGCTCGGAGCTTGCTTTCAACGCGACCCTGCTGGCGCAGAGTAGTCCATACCTGTAGAGTAGAGATGGAGCTAGGACTCCACTTGAAGGTGGATGTAATAACTTTTGCTTTTTGTAAGGTACTTTTGATTACTATTTATCAAGCAGTATTAGCACTTATCTGTGTACCGTTTGTCCCTGTTGTGTGTGGTGTTACCGACTCCTCCTTGGTACCTGGCCCCCATGGGATGTAGGCTCGACGTGTTGAGACTGGATGCCAGCATACCTAAAAGAGTTGGGAACGGCCCCCAGGAGGTAGCCTCGACTGGGACCTGGACCTGAACACAGCTTCGGCTAGGGAGCGTTAGTAGTACACCCATAGGACCCATCGTCTGACATTAGCCATCTTTTGATACATGCTCGGGACCTGCAGGTTTTAGTCTGGGAAGCCAAGTTGTGTGTCCGGACCCCCTGGATGGTGCCTTCAGATACTAGGACACCCGTCGCAGAGTGGTGGAGCGTGCAGGCTCACGGTACGGGACCAGGCTAAGCGGCTACACGACTCCGGACCACCCCAGGAGACAAGTGTCCATTCTCTAAAGTCGGACCTCAGGTTGTCGGACCCACAGGACTATAGCTCCAAATACTAGGGTGCCCATCACAGAGTGGTGGAGTGTGCAGGCTTTTGGGTACGGAACCAGGCTAAGCGGCCACACTGCTCCGGACCACCCCATGGAACAGGCTCCTGTTCTTTAGAACCAATCCCCAGGCTACCGGACCCCCTGCTTTCGTAGAGGGGTCCTAAACTGCAGGCCTGGCTACTCAATTCGGATGTCTTCATGTCAGGACAGATAGGAACTGTATGGGTGGGTTAGGTAAAAAATAATATCCGGAGACTGCAGGGTAAAACCACGGAGGCAGGAGGATAAAACTATCATAGGAGCACATCTGAGGGGGTAAATCTTCTCTTTATAACTCAACATGCATGGGTGCAGGCCAACAGGCCGGGTTTATGAGGGTGGACCTCACCGGGCCGACGTACACATATGCGCAACCTAGTTACAAAAGGGAGAAAAACTCAACCCCTCAGGCTTGCTCCTATGGACAGAACTTACAGAGATGCTCCAGAGGTTAGGAAGAGGTGCTCCAGCTGTAGCAAGGTGGTTACCCCCGAGTCGGCACATTTTCGTCACCTTGAAGGGTTCCTCCCAGCTGGGGGAGCGTTTACGGAACCCTCCTTGGTTCAGTACTCGCCATAGGGCTAGGTCCTGACCCAGGGTTCCCATCTGCATTTGCTGATAGAGTCCACGTCCTTACGCTGTAGCCGTTTCTGCACAGAGACTGGACCTGTGGGGAGTCCAGAAGGGTTTCTGGGGGAAGGCAGGCTTTGGCCCCGTAGACCGGGGAGTACGGGGTCCCCCCGGTGGCCTGTCTAGCTGTCGCCACCGGAGTTAGAGTCTCCAGTGATGACATCCTTTAGGACCCCCTCGGGTGACTGATACTCGAGGTCCCATTCAGCCGTGGCCACCTCGCCGTCATCGACCCTTTCCTTGCCAGGTCGGCGACAAGGTGGGGAGCCGTCCTTGGAAGACTGCTCGCGCCGCTCGCTGACGCGTTTTGCGAGGTCGATGATCTCGCGACACTCTGTGGTGCTATGGCGACTGTTGGGGTGTACAGGGCATGAGCCACTGTTACCCCTCTGCGGCCGTGGGCGCTTGTTGTGGTCGCCTCGGCCCCTAGTCACAGCCGCGACGACTAGAGCGGTTGACCACGGCTTCTCGTGGCCGCGACCCTTCTTTTTCTTTTTACTGTCCCGGGGGACAGCAGCCGAGCCACCCGCCTGGGCGACCCCAGTTCGTGGGACCGAGTGCCATGCCCGGCCCTCGGTGGCTCTGGCGCATTTGTCGGCCAGAGCAAAGAGTGTGGGGACAGTTTCCATGTCATGCGTGGCCAACTTCTCCAACATTTTTTCATCACGTACTCCCTGATGGAAGGCCGTGATGATGGAAGCGTCGGAAATGCGAGGTATAGTACCTCGCACCTTGGTGAAGCGGGAGATAAACGTCCGGAGAGTCTCCCCGGGTTCTTGCCTCAATGCATGGAGGTGGGCTTCCACGCCGTGCTGTTAGTAAGCACTTGCGAAGTTCACTGTGAACCGCGCGCAGAGCTCTTCCCAGGAATAGATTGACCCTGGGGAAAGATTCATGAGCCAAGTCCGGGTAGGCCCAGACAAGGCGACATGAAAATATGTCGCCATCACAGCGGTGTTTTCACCTACTGCTGTGACACCGGTGACGTACACCTGCAGAAATTCCGACGGATTTGATGTTCCATCGTACTTTTCCAGCAGGTGCGGCCGGAACTTGGATGGCTAGGATGCCGCGCGGAGGTGATCCGCGAGAGCGACGCAGCCCACGCCAGCTAAGCGGACACCTGCCTAGAACCGGGCGCCTGCTAGGGTCTGCGGTGCTACCGCAACAAAGTCTTGATCGAGGTTGCGACCCTCGATGTTTTGCCAGCGCTCACGCGCCCTTTCCAGAGAGACCCGAGCGTCATCACGACCCTCAAAGTTTTGTCGGCGCTCCCGCGCCCTCTCCAGAGAGATCTGGGCATCCTCCCCCGCGCGCCTACGGTTGAGCTCTGCCCGGAGGTCGTTGGTCTGTGCACCCCTCACTGAGGGTGAGTGCACTGACACCGATGCCTCATGTTGGCGCCAGGATGACCGTGGTCTCGACCTAGTCGAGGTAGAATGTGCCATGCCGAGCAGTCGGTTGACGTTGTCCCGCCACTGCTTCATGGCCCCCGATGAGGCCGTGGAGCTCGAGGGGTGATGCAGCAACTCCTGGGTCGCCGACAGTGCCCCGGAGCTGCCTGCGACGGAGTCCGGGATGTCTGTGCGGTTGTATGCTACCGTGCAACGTGCACAGCGGCAGTGTCCAGCACTGGGCGGTTGGGAACCTGCGGCGTGGAAGAAGCAGCTTCTTCCTCCACCATGAATTCCACGAAAGTCTCGGCGTGGTGCTCAACGATTTGCACCATCATGCTGAGCGAGAGAACAAGCAAAAACCTAGTGCCTAGGCCCCCTACCTGGCGTGCCAAATGTCAGAGAGGAAATTCTCCGGCCGGGTGGCGGAATGCACCCGCTCTGAATCCTAAGATGAGGAGGGGCCTAAGCGTTTTGCTTGTTAGTTGGGAAATGGAGTGAACACAAGAACACACAAGGATTTAGAGTGGTTCAGGCCACCGGAGTGTAACACCCTACTCCGCTGTGTGATGTATTGAGCTAGTATGAACTTGTGAGCGTCTAAGTGTGCTTGGGTCTGAGTGACCCCCTTGTGGGTGTTAATCAGCCTGTGTTGTAACGTTGCATGCCTCCCCTTTTATAGCTAAGGGGGGCATGTACAAGGGTACTGAGCCCTGACATGTGGGCCTAGGAACATAATGGATGTAATACTTGGAGCAACTAATGTTCGTTGCTGGAGCAAACTTCTTGCGCCCTGACATCCGAGATCTGCGTAGTATCGGCGTGCAGGGGAAGCTTCCCGTATAAGTGATGATGGATACAGTGCACCTTGCAGCACGGGCGTACTGTTTGACAATGGACTGGACAGGCACGCCGTCTGTAGGATGGCCTGGGCGCCACCTGCCAGCGAAGTGGACAGGATGCATTAAATGCTGAGGGGGCACATCGTCTGTCAACTGGATAGACAGGCGGCGCGTCTTCTCCGCAATAAATGCAGAGGCAGCGCGGCCCAGAGACCTTACATCAGGCCCCGCCCACTGGCTTACATCACGGGCGATAGGCCACGTGGCAACATCGGGCCTCTTCCTGAGCAGGGAGCGTAAGCGCACAGGTCGAAGCCTAGACACGTGTCAGTACTGGACCCTTGCCCGTCCTTGACATGGGCTAGGGTATCCCCTGTCCTGGGACCTTGCTATAGGTGGTCTGGACCTTACTCAGAGGGGTTCGGTCCCCACAAGGGGTCTGGCTTGCTTACTTGGGAGTCCCGGACCGTACTCGGAGGTCCGGGTTGAGTGTACAGGGGCCCAGTGCTCTCTCGTAAAGGTCCGGACCCACTGATGACATCCTGGAGTATATCGCTTCTTCTGGTCATGTGGCATCCTTGGGCCGCCCATGTTGGGGCGAAGGCAAAGACGCCACCCTTCGCTCGAGGCCGTCGCTGCTGTCGTTGGTGCAACGGAGTTAAAACGGGTAGGAACACCCTTCGCCCCGTACGACATCAGACGAAGGCCTGCGACGAGGTCATCCCACCGCGCGGACTCGTCCAGCTCGGAGGCCCACGGGCGATCCGGCCCATTGTAACTGGCCCTGCGTGGCCACTGCGCGTTACGGGCCTAATTTGTAAAGGCATCCCTGTGATTACAGTCTGTAACCCTGCTTCATGGGAATATTCTGGGGATAACCTAGGTGTCTGAGGGCACATGCGTCCTTAACACGAGACGCTGGGCGCTCAGATACCTATAAATACCCCCGCACAGTTCCCGTGAGAGGCCAGGTTAACAGAGCTATTGCCATCTCGCACGTGAGCCCTGTTTACGTCACTACTCCCCCCGTTGGATCCCCTTGCTGCAGAGAGCAAGTTCCAACATTTGGCGCCCACCGTTCGTGCTACGAAAAAACCACCCGCGATGGCACCCAAGAAAGCTAACCCGAAGGCTGACGAGGCTACGAAGGCAGCGCTACTTGCCGCAAGAAAGGGCAAGGCCCTCGCCCTCACCCAATCCACCCACCAAGAGGCCACTGAAGACGACGTCCCCCACACCTGCGAAGACGACACTCTCCCCACTGAAGGACAATCGCAGCCACCCCCAGACTTCGCCCCACTAGAGGGCGCGGACCTCACTGAGGACGGTGAAGTCCTCGGCGTCTCAGCGGAAGAACAGCTACAGCTGCGCGCCCTGCGCCTCAAGAACCGCAATCTCCAGAGGCAGAAAGAGATACTGGAGGCCAAGCGCCAGCGTGTGTCCGCACTAGCCAAAGTGCGGCAAATGATACGCGATGAAGAGCAGAAAGCCCAGGACCTCGAGCGGGAGATCGCGCTGATGCAGCGCGAAGGCCACCTTGGCCTGCAGCACGGGCTACCCCCACAGCAGCAACTGGAAGACACGCGCGAAGGCCACCTCGGCCTGCAGCATGGGCCACCCTGCAACAGCGCGCACAACCGCAAGACCCGCGTTTCCCCCAGCGCGACCACACTTTCCCGCATGCCGCGCCATTCCAAGGGGTCAACTACCTGGACGAGCGAAGTCCCCTGGCGCCACACCTGCAAGTGACGCCTTGGCCCGCTAACTTCCGGGCAGGGACCTATCCCAAGTACAACGGCAGCACCGACCTAGCACAATACATAATGAGTTATCAGGTCGCCGTTGCATCTTCCGGAGGGGACGACGCCACAATGGCAAAGTCTTTCATCATCGCCCTCGAAGGCCCAGCTCTCACCTGGTTCACCAGGTTGCCTCTGCTGTCCATTGATTCCTGGAGGAGCCTCCGGGACAAGTTCCTGCTCAATTTCCAAGGGTACCGCCCAGACATTGACGCCTTGGCCGAACTCTCGCTCTGCAAGCAGCTGGAAAAGGAGATTCTGCGAGAGTATTACCGCAAATTTTTAACACTCAAGTCACAGCTGCCTTCAGTTGATGACCAGATCGCTATCCACTACGCTATCAGTGGCCTTCGCGCCGGCGTCCTCTATAGCCACTGCATCAGAGATCCACCCAAGAACCTCCAGGAATTATATCAGCTGTTCGAAAAATACGCCAAATCCGAAGAACTCCACCAGCGCAAGGTTGAGTCCCAAAGGAAGCCTAAAGATGCTCCACAGTCCAGCCGCACGTGGACAAGGACTCCGCAGCAAGACTCCGGTCGAGACGGCCGCAATCAACAGCAAGTGCATAACATCGCCAACCAGCACCCCGCTGCTGAGGCCCCTCGTCGCCAGGAATATCCCCCCCAGGGCCGTGGAAATGGAACTCGCGGCAGGGGTCGGGGGCGTGCGCAGCCGCCACGCCGATTCTACTGCCTCTTCCATGGCGAAGACTGCGCCCACCAAACCAAAGACTGCCCAGAAACGAAGGCCACCAAAGACAGAATGGCACGGGCGCAGCCAGCCGACAACCCCAGAGTTGTCGCACACACTTACCAGCAACCCCCTCCACCATATATCCACGCCCCCGCCCCGCATCCACCGCACCACGCTTACCACCACCATCAGGAAGTACAAATCGTACCTCCCCCACCCCCACCCCCACACCACCAACAACAAAACATCCCCCACGCCCCAAAGCAGGAAGACTTCGCCGATCAGCCATATCGCGGAGTCATTCACATGATAACTGGGGGGTCCAGCACCGACTTCGACACAAAGCGGCAGAAGCGGGACCACTACCGCAGCATCAACCACGTCGCCATCACTGGTCCAGTCGTGCAGAAAAAGTGGTCCCATATACTGCTAACCTTCGACGCACGAGACGTCGACCTGCGCAGCGCCCCCCACAGCGACGCCATGGTTATCAATTGCAGCGTGGCAGGCTGGGACCTGCACAAAGTCCTAGTCGACAATGGCAGTCAGGCGGACATCATCTTCCTCCACGCCTTCGATCGCATGGGCATAAGCCATAGCCTGCTCAAGCCTTCGGACAACCCATTGTATGGCTTCGGCGGCAAGGGCACCTTTCCTGTCGGCAAAATAGAGCTGCCTCTCTCCTTCGGTGTAGCACCCAATGCCCGAAGCGAGCAAGTAACATTTGATATTGTGGATATGGTATATCCGTACAATGCTATCATGGGCCGGGGCTCCATCAATAAGTTCGAAGCAGCCATTCACGGACTGTACCTGTGTATGAAGATACCAGGTCCGTTAGGCGTTATTACGGTCTACGACAATCAACAGACTGCGCGCAACATAGAGAGAGACTTCGTGCCCGGTCAGAGAAACGTGCACTGCCTCACGGCCCAGCGTGAGGTCCCTGCACCCGCCAGCCCAACCGATAAACAGCACGACAAGGCACAGCTGCAGAGCAATGACGGGACCAAGACTGTCCCCCTCGACCAGGCCACGCCCAAGCAGACAGTCACTATCAGCGAAGACCTCACTTAGCATGAAGAGGAGAAGCTCCTCTGCTGCCTGTCCAAGAACAAAGATGTCTTCACCTGGTCAGCCCTCGACCTGGTCGGGGTCAGCCGATCCATTATTGAGCACAGCTTGGGAATCGACCCTTCGGTGAGGCCGAAAAAACAGCGGCTTCGCAAGATGTCCGACGAGAAAACAGAGGCCGCCAAGGCAGAAGTGCACCGCCTCCTGGAAGCCAAATTCATCGAGCCGGTGGCCTACCCCACGTGGCTCTCCAATGTTGTGATGGTGCAGAAAAAGAGCGGGAAGTGGCGAATGTGCATCGACTTCACCAGTCTCAATAAGGCCTGCCCAAAGGACAACTTCCCGTTGCCGCGGATCGACCAAATAGTCGATAGCGCGGCTGGATGCGAAGTCATGTCACTCCTCGACTGCTTCTCCGGTTACCATCAAATATACATGAAGGAAGAAGACAAGGCTAGCACCAGCTTTATAATGCCCTTCGGCACATATTGCTTCATCAGAATGCCGGAGGGACTCAAGAACGCCGGGTCCACCTTTTCCAGGCTTACCAAGACAGTGCTCGACGGGCAGGTCAGCAGAAATATATTTACATATGTGGACGACATCGTCGTCGCCAGCAAGAGCAAGGCGGACCATCTCTCCGACCTCGCCGAGACATTCGCGAACATGCGAGACGCACGACTCCGTCTAAACCCGGAAAAGTGCGTCTTCGGCGTTCGCCAATGCAAAATATTGGGCTACCTGGTATCACACCGCGGCATCGAGGCCAACCCAACCAAGATTCAAGCCATCATGAACATGAGGCCTCTACAGTCCGCCAGAGACGTCCAGCGCTTGACAGGGAGATTGGCCGCCCTCAACAGATTCATCTCCAGATCCGCTGAGCGAAGCCTCCCTTTCCTCAAAACTCTCCGCGGTGCAAAAGACTTCGCTTGGGGACTAGAGCAGGCAGTGGCCTTCGCCTCATTAAAACAGTACCTGTCGGAGCTGGCAGTCCTTACAAGCCCCGACTCTTCACTACCTCTGTTGCTCTATGTTGCGGCTTCGCCGCATGCGGTCAGCGCGGCACTGGTGCAGGAGCAGACAGTCGAGGGCGTGATCAGGCAGTGCCCAATTTATTATGTCTCCGAAGTGCTGACGCCGTCCAAATGTAACATGACAGAGCTGGAGAAGATTGCCTACGCAGTCGTCATGTCTTCGCGCAAATTGCGCCATTACTTCGAAGCATTCAAGGTCCGGGTCACCTCAGACAGGGGGCTCGGCGAATTGTTCAGAAACCCGGAAGCATCGGTGAGGATTGCCAAGTGGGCGGCCGAACTCTCCGGATACCACATCAATTTCGAGCCCAGGACAGCCATCAAGTCACAAGTCCTGGCAGACTTCGTCGTCGACTGGACTGGGCCAATAACACAGCCGGACCCGTCCGCAGAAAAGGTTTGGACGATCCACTGCGACGGCGCTTGGTGCCATGCGGGGGCAGGCGCCGCGGCAGTCATCACCTCGCCAACCGGAGTCAAGCACAGATATGCGGCTCGCCTCAGCTTCGCTCTGGAATCCGACAGATGCACAAATAACATAGCAGAATACGAAGCAGTCATCCTCGGTCTCCGCAAGCCGAGGGCCCTTGGGGTCACCACCTGCATCATCAGAATGGACTCCAAGGTAGTTGCTGGCCAGGTCGAAAAAGACTATGCAGCAAAAGACCCTGCACTCATGCAATACCTCGCGGCTATCCGAAGTCTCGAGAGACAATTCAAGGGATTCACTTTGCAGCATGTGGACCGCGCCAAGAATGAAGAGGCCGACGCATTGGCCAAGGCTGCCGCCAGAGGCGAGCCCCTGCCCTCCGACGTGTTCTACCACGTCATCGGCACACCAACCGTCCGGAGCCCCGAAGGGCTCCAAATAACCAATGACAACGAGGGCCACCGAATAGTCAACCTTATCATGACCAAAGACTGGCGGGCACCAATAACTCTATTCCTACAGGGGTATTATCATCCAACCGACGTCAACGAGGCCAAGCGCCTCAAACATCGAAGCCGGGACTTCGCACTGATTGAGGGCCAACTCTACAAGAAGGGGGTCAGTCAGCCAATGCTCAAATGCGTCACCGAAACCGAAGGTGTCCAGATCCTACGCGAAGTCCACAGCGGTACCTGCGGCTCTCACGCAGGGCCAAGGGCCCTAGCTGCTAAGGTGATCTGCCAAGGTTTCTACTGGCCCACAATGATCTGCGCCGCGAATCGGGTAACAAGATCCTGCGAAGCCTGCCAGAAGTTTTCCCCTCGATCAGGCAGCCCTTCGCAATTTACAAAGCTGATCGCCCACACATGGCCTCTCCAGCGCTGGGGACTAGATATCGTCGGGCCCCTACCCACGGCTCAGGGGAACCTCAAGTTCGCCTTCGTCGCTGTCGAATACTTCACCAAATGGATCGAGGCAAGGGCTGTCTCCACAATAACATCAAAGACTGCCCAAAAATTCTTTTGGCAAAACATTGTCTGCCGCTTCGGAGTACCGTCCGAACTAACAGTCGACAACGGCAAGCAGTTTGACAGCCAAGATTTCAAGGACTTTTGCTTCTCCATTGGCACCAAGCTTGCCTTCGCTTCAGTCTATCACCCGCAGTCCAACGGAGTTGTGGAACGCGCCAATGGAAAAATCTTCACAGCCATAAAAAAGATGCTCCTCGACGAAAAAGGGCAAGTGGGCCGATTTGTTACCCGAGGCGGTCTGGGCACTGAACACGACTGAGTGCAGGGCGACCGGGTTCACTCCTTTCCGCCTTTTATACGGATCGGAGGCTATGACCCCACAAGAAATAAAACATGGGTCCCCACGAACAGTTCCTTCAGCCGTCCCCGACGTGGACGAGCCAACTTCCAAGGACCTCATCGATGGAGACCGAGTCTTCGCTCTACAGGCCCTGAACAAATACCAAGCCCAGACAAAAGCATGGCGCGACCACGCAGTCATCCCAAGAGAATTCAGCGAAGGGGACCTCGTACTCGTCCGGACAGCTCGGACAGAGTCCAGGGGCAAGCTGGAGCCCAGGTGGGAGGGCCCTTTCATTGTCAATACGAAGGCTTCCCCCGGCGCTTACAGGCTCATGACGCCAAACGGCGAAGACCTGGAGCACTCCTGGAACATAGACAATCTCCGCAAATTTTTTGTTTGACTCATCAGGGCCGATTCGCCCTTGTAACTCGCAAAAACAATTCTATTCTGGCCCGCACTCTTTTCCTCCCGGGGGGTGAGGTTTTTAACGAGGCGGGGCCATGTAATATACAAGCGAAGAATCCCCCGCAAAAACACGTCGAAAAAAGACCGCGACGACGGTCTTCGACATTCGACCAATACAAAGTCACCGCGAGGCTCAGCGCTGGCCACCCTCGCGTGCGACAACCCCGTGCACAAGTCGCCTACGGGTGCAGCCGGTCTAGCACAATAAGTGCGAAAACTCGAAGTCTATCGCGGAGACTTACCGTGCAGAAGTCGCCTACGGGTGCAGCCGGTCTAGCACAATAAGTGCGAAAACTCGAAGTCTATCGCGGAGACTTACCGTGCAGAAGTCGCCTACGGGTGCAGCCGGTCTAGCACAATAAGTGCGAAAACTCGAAGTCTATCGCGAAGACTTACCGTGCAGAAGTCGCCTACGGGTGCAGCCGGTCTAGCACAATAAGTGCGAAAACTCGAAGTCTATCGCGAAGACTTACCGTGCAGAAGTCGCCTACGGGTGCAGCCGGTTTAGCACAATAAGTGCGAAAACTCGAAGTCTATCGCGAAGACTTATCGTGCAGAAGTCGCCTACGGGTGCAGCCGGTTTAGCACGACAAGTGCGAAAACTCGAAGTCTATCGCGAAGACTTACCGTGCAGAAGTCGCCTACGGGTGCAGCCAGCCTAGCACGACAAGTGCAAAACACCGAAGTCTACCGCAGAGACTATCCGAGCAGAAGTCGCCTACGGGTGCAGCCGGGCTAGCGCAATAAGTGCGAGAAATCGAAGTCCTCCGTGCAGCAGTCGCTCAGGCGCAGCCGGACGAAGCATAACAAAAACGACCACACCAAACTGTACGAAGACCGACTACATGCGCGTCATTCCAGCATAACAAATACATTATACAAGCCATTACACATGCACAAGAGAGGGCATCACACTTTACATCGGCTCAACCTTCGGAATAATCCCCATCTCCCTATAGTTAAATAACATTATCCTAAGTTCCTCACCCGCAAAAAGACTTCGCAATTCCCCCTCACCTATACTCACGGCGGCCGGCACGGACAACAGTTCCTGTCGGTCAGCCCTACTCACTCGAAGCCGACCGCCGTCCGCCCCACTCACTCTACGCTTTGCAACCGCCCTTCGTCGCCTATGCCCAGCACTCGGACCCGGCACATCCTCAACATCCGCAGCGTGAGGTAAAGCCTCCGCTGCTGCCACATCCAAGGCCGCGAAGTAGTCCAAGTCCTCCGACGACTCAGTCCACTCAACCGAGCTCCCAGATTCAGAAAAATCAGAAAACTCAGATGTAGATCCATCACATTTATTACCACCATCCACGGTCGAAGCCGCCAAAAAATTAGTAGTGGCGGTTGCGTGTGCAGGCCCAAAATCTTGAACCTGCGCAGCAACCAAAATTCAGCAACATATCCAAAATTCCCTAACTACCCACACCCGCTACGCCACCTGCGAAAACCCAGCCGTCGCGGTTGCCTCCGCTGTCGCCTCCGCCGCCACCGTCGCAGGATCTTCAGCCCTCGGCTCAGCGGCTGCGGAGGCATTAGGAGCGCCTCCAACAGCCTCTGGGGGCGGGCCTCCGCCGGCCGCAGCGGCTACGGGGGCATCAGCAGTGCTTTCGGCAGTCTCCGTAGATGGCTCCAGGGCGGCCTCGGACACGGCCCCCGCCGGGTTCGACTCCGGGTCAGGCAGCGCGCTGTTCAACGCCCCGAAGTCATCCACCTTCTCGCGGCGCGCCGCCTAAGACACAGCACACAGATTCAGCAAACCCACACATAGCCCACATCCAGCAAATGTCAAACACAAGCCAAACGTTACCTGAGCCCTCGTCGTCTCGGCCCGCTCCCTGACCACCTCTCGACCGTGCGGGCCCCACATCCGGTCGTAGATGGCTCCGGCGGACTCCCTCACTACAGGGTCCTCAACCCTGTAGATATCACGCTCGAAGTCCTCGTCACTTTGGTCGAAGACCTCAAAGTGCCGGCACCCTTCGCGAGAGAGTGCGTTCATCGCCCCCTCGCAGGTGACCAGGGAGGCATAAGACATAAACCCCTCCACGACGGTGGGGAGCGACTGCAGCTCCTCCTGCACCCACTCCAGGCAGCGAAGTCCGGGCTCTCGGTCCGGCACTTCGAACTCAGCGGTCAGCGCGCCCAGCTCATGGTACGTATCCATAAGCTGCTTGCGTGTCCGCTCAGCCTCCGCGCGCGTCACGGCCTCGGTCCTCTCCACACGGCTCTGCAGGGCGCTGAGCCGCTCCTCCAACTGCGCGGCGCGCTCCCTGGCAAGATTGCCCTCCGCCCGCGCCAAATTGGCCTCCGCCAGCGCAGCCTGCGCCTTGGCGACGGCCTCATTGGCCTCCCTCCTCTCCTCCACCAGTTGGCGCCGGAGGTCAGCCTTCTCCCCCTCTAGCGCGGCCACCTTGTCCGCCAGCTTGCGGCACTTACTGTCGGCGGCCGATTTTTCCTGGACCGCATCTGCATGTTGCGTCCGAAGTCTCTCGACTTCGGCAGACACAACCGCCGTAAGGGCCCCTAACGCCGCGCGACCTACGAAGTCAGCTGCCTGCAAAACACACATAAGACCGCGGCCCAAGCAAAGCCGATAAAAAAAATCGAAGTCTAGCTCAATGTACCTGACTTAGCGCCTCCTTCATCTCCTCCAGCCGGCGGGACACAGCGCCCGCCTCGTCCCTGACAGCAGCGAGTGCCGGCATCTCGCCTCCGGCGCTCAGAGCACTGCCCTTCGCCTTCGGCACTGCCGCGGCCACCGTGGTCGCCGCGACAGGCGCAACAATAACAAGTTGGCCTTCGTCCGACCCTGCGACGTGTCAACGAATTTAAAAAAAACAAGCCAACGGCTTACCACCAAGATAGTCGTCCACACAAATATCAGTGGCGAAGTCGGCGACGCGCTTGCCCGGCGACGGCAACCCTCGGGCCGCCTTCGCGACCTCCGGCGCCCTGCTGGACGGCGGCACAGTCTTCGCAGACCTGGAACCACCGGCGCCAGCCGCAACCTCCGTCGCCCTGCTAGGCGTAGGGACGACCGACTTCGCTGCCAGCGGCGGCTTGCCTCCGCCAGGGGCAGCAACCTTCGTAGCCCCTCGCTGCCTCTTCGGCCTGGCTTCATGAAGCCTGACAACCGCCTGGCGCTTCTCTGCAGCTCCCTGGCGATCCTTGTCCATCACTGCCGACACAACAGCAGCAATATTCCGCCCGTAAGGAAACACTCTCCATTCACGAACCATGCGAGATGTAAAAAAGTCTTCGCCGGCCGCGCGGGGGATAGGAACATTCCTAGGCCACCGACCCCCGGTAACCCTCAGCATTCGCGTCGAAGACTCCCGGAGCTCGGGCGAAGACATCCTTCCCCCCGGGGCCGCGCATGTCCTCATCAATTCTCTGGCAAAACCATCGGAAACCCCAAGTCCTCCCATGGCAGTACCTAGTTTCCTCCTCTTAGAGGATGGGGCGATCGCCGGCGCAGGGTCGTCTCCAGACTCTACCACCGGTTTCTTCCCGCGGCGGTCCACATCGTCTTGGCCGAGATAGCCGTTATACGGAAGTCGATTCAATTCAAAAACCCTGTTCAAACGGTCATTCGACCCGCGGATATCCCAGCTACGCTGGCCCTCTGTCCTCGGCACGTACCGACCAACGATCCGCACCGCCCCATCCTCCGCCTCACGTACAAAGGCGGCCGGATCGCGGCTCTGCAGATCCAGCGCGAAGGCAGGACTTCGCACCAACTTCCCACCATGGGAAGGCATCTGGCGAGGGCACACTTCGCCCAACGCCCAGCCATGCGCTAAGGGCCATATCCCGTACGCCACAAATTCTTCAACCAAGTCGCCCACTGCTCAGGCCGGCGGCGCACCGAAGGGCCCCTTCGTCCACATCATCCTCCGCCACCTCAAAGGGCGGGTATGCTGAGTAAAAATGCGAACACATCTCAGACACGGGGAGCCCCTCATGGCCTTCGGCGGTACCCTCCGCGACGTAAAACCAAAACTCATGCCAATTGCCCCACTTGTTGCGGGCGCAAGGGACCAACTCGACTACCTCCATCGTGGTCTTGCCGGTCTTCGGCGTAAACGTATAGGACCCAAACTGAGCAACTTCATTTCCAATCATCCTCTTCTGCCAGTGCAGGCAATAGTACTTCGCGAAGACTTCGACTGATGGCTGCCCGCCGTACGAAGTCGTCGCCCAGACATACTTCGACAGAGCCACCACGGCATTCGAAGTCAACTGATGTATCTGAACATTAAATCTGCGCAGCACTTCCCCAACAAATCGGTGCGCAGGCAGGCGAAGACCGGCGGCGAAGAACGCCTCGAACACAACCAACTCGCCCTCCGGCTCGGGGACTTCCTTCGTCCCCGGGACACGAGCAACTCCGCCGCCAAAGTAACCCAACCGCTGCATGTCTTGCACGCGGACCGACGACATCCTCGACACGCCAAAATCCACCGTATCGCCGGCGCGCAACTCCTCCGCCATCGAAATGCTCAGCGTCTCCTCAGACGAGGCGGCGGCCGGCGGCGAGGCGTCGGCCGGCGGCGTAGCGGCAGCAGAAGAAGAGGAGGTCGGCATCGCTACGTACCGTCGGCGGCGGCGGGCGGTTTGCTTCACTCGAGCCAGATCTCCGGCGAACAAGAGCAAGGAGGGCAGACGAGCAGCAAGACGGTGGAAAAGGCGGCTAGGGTTTTCACGGAGCGCGGAAAGTGAAGTTCAAAAAGCACCGACCCCCGCCTCCTTTTATACACAGGGCGCGGCGCTTCGGGAAACCCGCCGTCCCACAGTACGGTGTCAATCAACGGTCATGTCAAAAACCCCCGCGGAACCACTTCGAGCGAGGGCAGCGTCTCCGCCATCTAGCGACGTCTTCGGCACCAGATGACTTTGTCGAACTGGTCCCTCGGAGGGCAAATGTTGGGGCGAAGGCAAAGACGCCACCCTTCGCTCGAGGCCGTCGCTGCTGTCGTTGGTGCAACGGAGTTAAAACGGGCTGGAACACCCTTCGCCCCGTACGACATCAGACGAAGGCCTGCGACGAGGTCATCCCACCGCGCGGACTCGTCCATCTCGGAGGCCCACGGGCGATCCGGCCCATTGTAACTGGCCCTGCGTGGCCACTGCGCGTTACGGGCCTAATTTGTAAAGGCATCCCTGTGATTACAGTCTGTAACCCTGCTTCATGGGAATATTCTGGGGATAACCTAGGTGTCTGAGGGCACATGCGTCCTTAACACGAGACGCTGGGCACTCAGATACCTATAAATACCCCCGCACAGTGCCCGTGAGAGGCCAGGTTTACAGAGCTATTGCCATCTCGCACGTGAGCCCTGTTTACGTCACTACTCCCCCCGTTGGATCCCCTTGCTGCAGAGAGCAAGTTCCAACAACCCACATTAGTGGAGTCGGGTGCCGTTCACCACGCGGCCAGAGATAGCTGCACCGGTACCGTGTCTTCATACTGTAGTAAGGGGTACCCCTGATTCAGGGTACCGACAATTACCTACGTACTCGGGGACGTAGGGAGAATAGCATGAAGCAGTATGTAGGACTTGTTTCGGCTGATTCTGCCATGCTTCAGCTTCAGCAAGCTCTTTCTGCTTCTGAATCATGACCTGGCACGTTCTTGTGGTGTGGCTTTTGTCTTCGCAGCAGAACAAACAAAATAGTCTCCTGGGCTGGTCTCCGTATCTTCCTCCGAAGCTTCTGCCCCCTCTGCCTCTTGGAGCTGGTGGCCTGAAGGAACTCTGTTGTGACCCTGATGATTGGGAGTTGTGCTGTTGCCTTTGGGGTTGGCTTCCCCTATCATCACTTGGGTTGGCGTTATGGATTGACCTGACATGCCTGGGGTGAAATCTTCCTCCGAAGACGCTAGCCATCTCAGAGTACCTGTAAGTTTCTTCCCTTCTTTGCCGGAAATCATTATCAGCTTTGATGTATTCATCCATTTTCTAGAGAAGCTTCTCCAAGGTTTGGGGCGACTTCCTTGCATAATATTGTGCCGTTGGTCCTGGTCTGAGCCCCTTGATCATGGCCTCAATGACAATCTCATTGGGCACTATAGGTGCCTGGGCTCTCAGTCGGAGAAACCTTCGGACATACGCCTGGAGGTACTCTTCTTGATCCTGTGTGCACTAGAACAGAGCTTGAGCGGTGACTGGCTTCGTTTGAAAGCCCTGGAAGGTAGTGACCAGCATGTCCTTTAGCTTATGCCAAGACGTAATTATCCCTGGCCGAAGAGAAGAGTACCAAGTTTGCGCTATGCTTTTGACTGCCATGACGAAGGATTTTGCCATGACTGCAGTATTGCCCCATATGAAGATATGGTTGCTTCATAGCCCATCAGGAACTGTTTCGGGTCTGAGTGCCCATCATACATAGGAAGTTGAGGTGGCTTGTATGATGGGGGCCATGGGGTAGCCTGCAATTCTGCTGCCAAGGGATAAGCATCATCAAAAGCAAAATTTCCATGATGAAAATCACCATACCATTCATCATCATTGTTTGAATTTTCTTGACGAAGCTCCCTATGTTGGGGCCTTCGGTCTTGGTCATCCTGGGTGAGGTGACACATTTCTTTGGCGGCCTCATCAATCTTCCTCTGGAGATCAGCAAGCCAAAGCATTTCTCTTTCTTCTTTTGGACCTGTTGATGGATAGCTTCGAGATCCCTGATTTCTTGGTCCAGTTCCTCCTCCTAAGGTGTTGGGCTGGTAGCCTTCCTCTTCTGGCTCCTAGCTTCGTGTACCGTTTCTTGATTAATGTCCAGTGCCTGCAGTGTAGTCCCTGGCGCTACTGTCTTCTTCGACGGCATGACGAAGGTCGATGCTTGCCGAAGGTGGTCTAATGAGTTCACCGGAGGTGGGCGCCAATGTTGGTCCTTGCTCTCGGATGCTATACATAAAAAACAAAGCAACACAATTGTTAATGATTAGGGACCTTCGTCCTTCGAAGCATTATCTCCCTTGGGATATAATGATCTTCAGACGAAGGTCATGAAGGGCATACCTTCACCATTTCAGTAAGCAAGGATGTAAACAGAGACATATGAAATACAAAGAGAATATGAACAATCATTTCAAATTATTGGACTATTTATATTCTTATTTTATAAACATGGATAAACATCAATAACATTTATATTACATTTGTACATTCGGTTTGACAGAAGGTGAAAAAGTGGGAGTGACGCGAGAGTGATTACAAGGCAGCGTGAACAGTACGATGTTACTGTTCATCTATTTATATGCATAGGACGCAGCCTGGACAAAATTACAATCATGCCCCTGACATTTACTGTTGACCGTAAGGCAAGCTATCGAGGACTAAGCAGTCTTTTCTCCTTTAGGTCGGTTTCTCCTTTCACCATCGTCATCGTGCCAAGCCGAAGCTCCTTCAGCCACAGCTTTGGAGCTAGCTTGTCCTTCCTTCAGACCACACATTCATACTATGCACACCTTCATCTCAAAGCCGAAGCCTCCTGTAACGGTCTGATACTAAAAAACATGTTAGTTGAGTTTTTAAGGACCTTCAGAAGAGGAAGGCCCCCAACACTAATGGATCGTGTGTTGCCTCCGCCCTCGCCCGCGCTCGCTGCGCGTCACGCGCTCTTCTCGCTGGCCTACGAAGCCCCGCCCAGACGTGAGCGCGTGCCCGTGCTCGTTGTGCGTCCCGCGCTCTCTACGTTCACTGCCCCTACGGACCCCCCGCCAAGCGCACTCCCATGCAAAAAATGGAGTGATGCTCAAACCCGCGTTATCCAACTCCAAACATCTGACGCCTACCACTAGACCACACATTTGTTTGTGTCTCGAAAGGAACGTTATTTAAATATGCATATACTAAAACTTGAAGATTTCAAAAATATAATCATGTTTGAATAAATATCTCATTGAATTAATATCCATCTATATGATACATAGAAACCGTAGCAAAACACGGACAACTGACTAGTATATATATACTATATTAAAACACTGGTTTCAACTGTCGTCTCGCATCTTCCCCTTCCCACTTAATGCAAAAATAAAGTAAAATTATGCATAAATGAGGGTTTGAACCTTGGTTTGTTAGCTTTTCATTCACATCAGTCTATAGATGTATAGAAAGCCCGGAGCATGAAAACCCGACCCGAAGCACATTTTTTTGCCTGATATGAGCCTGTTCCGGCTCGCTTTTATACGGGCCTGGGCCGGCCCAGCACGAATGAGCGGGCTGGACCCGAACAGGAAACTAAGCCCGGTGGGCTAGCCCGGCATGGCCCATTTACCTCTAAGCCTGTCAATCCCGCTTGTTTACACTATACCGTGGTTACCAGCCCGCTTAGCCCATTTTGTGGCCCACTTTTTTCGTGCTTACCGAGATAGCTAGGCCCGTTTAGGCCTGCAGTGGACCGGGCTCAAACAGGGAAACGAGCCCGCGGGCTTGGATGGCCCGGCCCGGTTTTCTAACCGTGCCTGACGGGCCGGGCCCAAAACGGGCTGAGCTTCACCAGGCCCGAGCTGGGCGGCCCGTTTGGAAATCTCTACATTAGTCTACTCATCTATATATAAGGTCAGCGTCCACACCCTAGCATGCCTCGCCCGCTCGCTTGTGCCCCCCCTCGCGCGATGCCCGCTGGCGTGACAGTCGCCGTCCTCCTCCCCCTTCCTCCGCTCCACCCTCCCTCTCCTCGCCTTTGTCGTTGGTACCAGACTCCTTCCCTTCCTCCTCTCCTTCACATCCCTCGCCAATATGCCTGTCGCCACCTCTGGCGCGTCGTCATCCCCACGCCCATTGTCATCCCCCGTCTCGCGCCCCCCTTCCCCCGTTGTCATCCGCAACCTCGCTCCCCCTCCCGTGATGGGGATCTGGGAGAAACAAGGCCACCACTGCAGATGGCCTCGACCACCCACATGCTCTCCTCTAGACCGATGTCGAAATCGGGGTGACGACATCATCCCACAGTGTCTCCCCAAAGCTAGGAGGCGACGACGGTGATTCCAAGTGCCTATGAGGTACGTCAACGAGCAAAGAGGCTAGGTCACCCCAGTAGTATAGGGTTCACGTCATGGAATCAGAGCGCTTCCTAGATCTGGTCATTGCCAGCATCTAGGCAGTGGTGGCGAAGAACGTCATCGGTTGAGGTCCTAGAGCGGTGCTGCAAATGGACCCGAAGTCCATCGACGAGGAGAGAGGCTCCATCGGGCGCCAGACGGTTTGTTCAGGTCAGACCCAGAGCACAAAGATTTCCACGGCCGTCGTCGTCATCGTTGTCGTTGTGAGGTTTGTGTCGTTGGAGCCCACAAGAAGCATCGAATGAGCGAATGGTTAATTCTCCATCTTGAGATCTCTATTCCCCATACATTGATGTGTGATTTGCTTGCCTCATATGCGACAATCTGGCCACTATTGTTGATTAGTTCGTGCAATGTGCCAAATCTTGTTGGTCTATAGGCAAATGAGGTTAAATTTCATCCAGAAAGGCAATACTTGGTACCTTGATTGAAGCTAATATGGAGGAGTGTGGTTTATTTTTAGTTCCCAAACAGGTTGCCAACATAGTTCTGTTACGTTCATGGAACTAGACTCGTATTTGTGAGCTTTCATATTTACACGAACTAATGTGATTGAAACACATTTGTGTTACCATACAAATCAGTAGGGAATGGTTGTGTAGAATTACAACACACATCTATTAACTAATGTAAAAAATAGAATGTACATGTTACTTCTGAGTCCATATGTTTGTATGATTGCAATTTCCATCCTGATTTTCCCTCCTAGATAATTAGTTTGGGCATTTCTTTTGATGTAGGCATTTCTTTAGCAGTTACCATAGACCTTAGTCCATATTTATTCGTTGTAACAAAAGGCTAAACAACAGAGCAGTATATGGCTTGATTTGTTCATGGTCCATATTTCCATTTTGTAAATATACATCAAAATGTGATGGTAGAGGAACACTTATTGCTACCCTTCCTTACCTAAAGTATTATCAGTGTAGGTATTCTATAATGATGTACCCTTTGCAGGATCTTATTGACATTTCGTGTTCAGTATAGTGTTTTAGATTGAAAGCAGTTCCTTCCTTGTTTGGCGCCCTTGGTTGTCTTGTCATAACCGAAGCACCATGTCTCCTTCTTGGAACCCCCAAGGTCGAACACGCCTCACATGGTAGCGTCGGAGTGATTGTTGGTACCTGGTCGAGTGGAGGAGTGTTATGTCCTGAGCCTCTTCCAGCTGGCCAAGCGAGTCTTCACGGTTGACCTGGTTGCTGCTTTCGTTGTATGCTCATACTCAGGGAGCCATGCTCTAAGTCTATGGGTAAGACGACCTCTACCCCATAGGCTAGAAAAAATGGCGTGAACCACGTGGCCCAGCTCGAGGTTGTCCTTAAACTCTGAATCACCGAGGAGAGCTCGGTAAGCCATCTTATTCCAAACTTGTTTAGTTCATTGAAGACTCTTGGCTTAAGGCCTTGTAAGATCAAGTCATTGGCACGCTCTACTTGCCCATTTGTCCTAGGATGAGCCACGGTTGACCAGTCTACGTGGATGTGGTGGTCAATGCAGAAGCTTAGGAATATCTTCCTTGTGGACTGTGTGCTGTTGTTTGTGATGATGGAGATGGGGACCTCGAAGTGATGGATGATGTCTGTGAAGAACGCTACCGCCTGCTCGGATTTGATGCACTCCCCATGCCACGCGCGCACCGGAAACCTTTGCCCCGCGACTCTGTTACACTGCAACGCAGGACCCACCCGTCAGCTCGGTCATCTTCTCCGTAACGAACGCCGCCGCCGTCGCGAGCTTCATCGCTTCTGATGCCGCCTTTTGCACGTGGGTAGTTGTGGACCGAGTCCCTTGGGGATAAATAGGATTTCCGCGTCCCGTTTCGCTCCTCACGCCCAGCTGTGTGATCCCGTCGTGTTCGCCCGGGGAGGAGAAAGTGGGAAAGAGAGAAGCGCTCCATCGTCGCCTGCCTATTCCATCGATTGGTGTGGCTTAGGGACCAGGGAGGGGCACCGGATTTGCGCGCAGGCGTGGCTCGTGCGTGCGTGGTTTAGGCAAGCCATGTCGTCGTCTCTAGCGGGGGCGATTGCTCACCAGCGCTGTGTCGTCGCCGCGGAAGCACTGCGCGGGGAGCAGCTTCACCAATCCTCCTAACACCGGTAATAACCCTCCCATCATGTTCACTGTCGTTCTCTCATGGATCTGCGCTAGAAATCTTGTAGGGGCTCACTCTAGGGCCCGGAACAGGACGCACGACGGCGAAGCTCCACCGTGAGGTGGGATGGCGCCGCCATGCGAGTCTGCCAAGTTGGGGCGATAATCGTGCGCCATCGAATCATTGGCGGACGACCCAGATTAGATGTTAGGTTACCGTTTCGCTTGGTCTGGTCAGAACCGTCGATCTGTTGATAACCGACTGAGATTAGATTTAGGGTATTTTAGATCTGGGTCATCGAGTTGGGATCGGATGGCTCCTGGCGTGTACCGGTTCACCGCGGCTCAGATCTAATCTATAGCGTCCATTTGCGATCGTGCGACCGAGATTACAGGATACCCCTTCGCCGTGGCAATCTTTGTAAAGAGCCCCTGTACTTTTCCGTAAATAACCCGCCGTCCACACAGGCTGTTCACAGAGTCGTAGAAATTTTTACGCATGGGCCCCTGACCTTTTTAGAAATCAAGGCCTAGTCCCGAGAGGATTAAAAATGGAGAAATAATTATAGAAATTAGTTTTTAATATAAAAACAAAACTAGAAACTTGTAAAATGCATAGAAAATTCATTTCTAATCCAAATTGATCCATTCGAATTTCTAAAATTCTTTAATGTTAATGTCTATCACCTAGAGTCTCTGTTTTGACATGAAAACAGAAGGAAAATTTATTTCTCATTTAATCCTATTTCAAGCACATTAAACCTTTAGGAATTCATAACTTAAAATATATAACTCCAAATTTAATGATTCCAGTTCCAATGATCCTATTTTAATGTCTAGATTATTATTGTGTATTTTAATTACATGTTTGGTGTGATGTTAATTTTTGCTATACTATGTATGTATTGTGTTGAAGCGAGTTGAAGCGAGTAGACGAGCAAGCCACTGTGGATTCTGAGGTTCAACAAGTAGAAGTAGCTGAGCAGGAGCTCATTGAAGGCAAGTTGTGCCCTTGATCCACTTTTGTTACCCAATAATATTCTTTATTATCACTATTCAATGCATATGTTTAATTTTGATGGGACCCAATAGGTCACCCTAGTCTGTTTATCCTTTTTACCTTGTTACCCCTGAATCACATGGGTAGTTTTTGCTATTGCTTTATATGGTTTTGGGATTAATATTTCATTATATCTATGCTCCAGTTATTTTGCTATTCTATTTATGTTCATGTCAAGATCATTAATATTAACTAGAATAGGAGGCACCCTTTCGGGCGCCCTAGCAGAACAACTCTTGGGTTTATATCCAGACCATACACCTTTAAAGAATTTGTGTTAAAATTTGTAAGTTTGGATTCCGACACAAATAAAATGCCCAAGACTGTGATTAAAATGACAGGGTCATCAAGGCAAGCTAAATGCAATGAATGAAAATAAAATTTTGAATCAGTGCATGTTGTTCACCCAGGTTCACTAAGCTTGTTTTAGTAGGCCTGCTAAACAAAAAATGAAGGTTTGCTTTCATCCAACATCTGTAAGGAGGATACAAACTAAAGTAAAAAAATAATTGAATAGCAGCGTTAGCCATTAGACCTCCCTCTACCAGGCAACCAAATTTGCTCAGTTCAGGTGCCGGACAGCTTTTCAGTTGATGATTGTGTTTCACTGTTGTTGCCTGCTATTGCCTAACATGTTTGAAGAGTTCAGCTACCATGTTCCACGCCTCCCAGATCTTGTGTTTCAGCTGGTGATCATAAACTGTTCAGTCGGTGATCTTAATTTTCACACCTACCATGTTCAGCCGGTGATCATGTGTTTCAGCTGCCAATCTTCAGTAACATGTTTGAACAGTTTAATTGCTGAATAGTTTGAAGAACACTGCACACCAACAAACAGTCAGTTGTTGCCTGCTGGAGAAGGTGACACTGAGATTTGCATGGATCCTCCAGTCAGTGGATCACAATCACATCATCTCAGGATTAGGTTTCAGAATGCAGAGAAACTGGGTTCATATACGATTCATGTTTATATATACTTAACATCTTGAATTATATACCATTATCTACTCCTAAAACAAGATCACAAGCTCAGGTTCTATTGCCTTTTCAAGAGGACCAGGAATTATATATGCCATTTTGAAGCAGGATTAGGTTTCAGAATTCAGAGAAACACATGATCATCGGCTGGTGACAACTACTGCAGATTAGCTTGCACAGATCACCATTATCTACTCCCTCTAACACAAAAGTTTGTCATTTCTCATTCTTTAATGAGTCAGCCATTTTAGGTTTGATCAAATATAAACATAAAAGGTTAGTACTAACATTTGTAATAACACCTACATGATGGAGCGGTGGTGTCACTGCATTCTGTTCCTTTATTCTTTCTAGCTAGTGGCTTCTTGTTGTCATAACGTTCCAAATAAGAGAATAAATAAATCAGCTGGTATCACAGAAAGATTCTAGGAGAAATTGAACGCAAAGCTTCTTTTTTTCCTTAATAGGAAAAGGTGCAGCTAAACGAGGGCTGCCTAAACAAATAAATCAGCAAAGACAAACATTTGAGGGTTGAGAGGCTTCCATGAGGACAAGTGGATAAGGATCTAGGCAATTTAAGTGAACATTAAATCAAGCATGCCAATGGAATTTATAGTTTCACCGAAAACCAAATTCTAAAGTACCATATCCCCTCTTTTCCATTTAGATTCAGAAAATCCACACTCCCTGGTTATACTCCTACTGTTTATCTGAAGAACTTTGTCTTCTCACCTGAAGAACAAAAAACTGGACAAATAAATCAGCAAAGACATAGATATTTCATTTTAAGAAAAAAAAACTGGACAACATTTTACCTCACATGAAGAACTTTGTATTCTCATTTACATCAGTTCTCCTACTGTTTGCCTGCTAAGATCTATCCGGCACAGTAATCTAGCGTCCGTTTCTTGACAATAAATTATTGTATAAATTTGCAGTAGCTTACCTGCCTTGTTTGCATCTCGTTCACTTGTGTGGTCACCACTGCAGCTACTCAAGGCAATACTGGAGAAAATTTGACGACCACTGACATGAAGACATGTAAAGCTTCGCATGTTGATGACCAAGAAAATAAATGTCAAAAGCAGGAACTTGGAACTTATTGAGTCAAGTAAATAATTTCTTCATGAAATGCTTGTGTACATAGACTGTAAAAAAATCATATGAAACACTCATCTCGGATTCATACGCCAATTAAATCATACAAACTGGTTGTGACCTTGTGGTTATATGCTACAAAATATAATGGGAATGTGCAGATAATAAAAACAATTTTGTTATATTTCATTCCGTTTACACGACTGATAAGATATAGTTCATCGGTAAGTGCTGCTTTCTTGGGTACAACATAGAAATTATATCCAACTAAATGCCTAAGCGTGTTGGTGTTCTTAGATTTAAATAAAAGGCCACGATCTGATGAACTGGTTGGATATAATTTACAAATTTATTAAATAAAAGGCCACAATCTAGGGTACGCATCATTTGGAACCTAAATGAACGATAAAGTATATCGCATGATCTAGTTGTGATCTAGTCTGCCATGGACGCAAAGATGAAGGGGAACAGTAATTTTATTCCATACTGGACTCGGATGCTTCGTGAGAAGTAGGGGGTGCCTCGGTGACGCCGACGACTTGCAGATCTGATGTCCGGTGATGGCGCTTCACTTGGTTGCTCTCGACCGATCGAAGGGGAGGGGGAACCCAAACCCCTTGCCGAGGCTCCCCCTCGTTGCCGCCTTCCTTGGGGATAGACAGCTGCAGCGGGCCGTGGCACCTTGTGAGCGCCGCCATGAAATGTGAGATTACAGAGAACAATAAACAATCTTATGTTATAACTGAACACCGACGCAATTTTTCTTAACTAAAAGAACCCAAGCCTCTATTGTCTTTCTCCAAACCAATTGGTGAAAGTTGCAGCTCAATAATTAAATTTAATCCACCAGACAGCTAGGGCATCAGAGAAACATACTTGAAACCAAAAGGCAAATCTAAGAAAAAGTAACCTAGGGCGTTCTTGGGGGCAGTACGAGGAGGAAGGCGACGGGGTGGGGAGCGGTCCACCTGCACGCGGCCATGAAGGGGAGCTGGGAGGAGGGCAGCGCTAGCGGCTGCATCTCGAAGAAGAATAGGGCGGCGACGGCGCATGGAGGAAGAAGGTGTGGCGGCGCCACCGACTGCAGCGTGGCCCAGCGTGTGACAGTGCCCGTGGGAGACGACGGCGTGCGGTTCTCGTTGGCGAAGGGCGTCGCCGCTTGCTGCCGTCGACGAGGCGACGGTTTGGGGAGTGCGACCGCGTGGAGGAGTTGGAGAGGCGCGGGGTCGAGGCCTCGAGAGGTTGAGAGGCACGAAGAGCTGACTTCCCCTGCGCGTCGGCACGGACGGGACGCAGTCGACGGCGAGGTGAGCGGTGGGTGCGTCGACAGTGGAGAGATCGGAGAAGGGGGCGTGGTGTGGCCGTCAAGGGCAAACGCTAGAAAGTTCGTGTCGGCGTCCGTGATAGACGACTGAAAAATTTGCGTCCGTGAGGAGAGATTTCGCGTCCGCGGAGCTTGCACGTGTCGGCATGTTCAGGCTGCGCCGTACGCGGGAAGCGCTGAAGTATAATTTCGGGTCTGTGGTGTGCGGCCACGCGTTGGCTCGCGCGCGGCCGAGAGCGCGTGAAACGCGGGGAGAGACTGAAATCCGAGCGCCTTTTAACTAAAGGTAATTGGAACATGGAGCTTAACTTGAGAAACACGTGCCACCACAAGGGTTTAATGGGACGCCCTTGGCCAACTAACTAGGAAAGATAGTGGAAGACTACCTTACCCGAAAGGGGCAAGGGCAGTAGGGGATTGCATGCAAGGAGGTTCTCGGGTTGATTTTGCTGCGATGGCGGTCAGACGGGGGATTCTTGCAAGTGCTCTTCCCATAAACTGTAGCGGGTTTTCGGAAGCTAGTGGAACTTTGTAAAGGCCTCGTAGTGGATCCCTAGCCATTCACCTCGGTAGTGTCTAAGGGTCTAGCTAACCCTGGCAACATGGGATACACGACTTGTGGGTATAGGGTACAACCTCTCAGAGTGTAAAACTGGTATATTAGCCGAGCTCACGGTCACGAGCAGCTCAGGACTCTCCGATGATTAATTTATGGAACTTAAATTTAATTTGACATTTGCATCGCATTTGGGATTATTTTACTATTACTTTCTTTATTATTATTAAGGTTTGGTATTTACTTACACTTAGTAATTGCTAATAAAATTTTGACTAACTTATAAAAGCAATGCTCAGCTTCAACATTTTACTTTGTTGATCAGCCTTACACTTCATGAACTCCCACCTTTGGTGAGTTCATGCCACATTATTCCCCACGACTTGTTGAGCTATGAACGTATGTGAGCTCACTCTTGCTGTCTCACACCCCCCACAGGAGAAGAACAGGTGGTCGAAGAGGAGCCGCCTAACACTGAGGCATTCGACTTGATCTAGGTGGCGTCTCCCAGTCAGCTTTCTAGCACCAAGGATGGATTTTAGATCCTGCTATATTTATTTCTTATTTTGTAAGACTTTCGCTATGTAATAAGTACTCTGATTATTGTGACATTTATCTCTATACACTATGTGATTATATATGTTGTCTTCTTTGGTGCATGTATGAGATGCACCCGACTTTGTTCCTTAAATCCGGGTGTGACAGAAGTGGTATCAGAACAAATGTTGACTGTAGGATGAAACCTAGATAGAAATGGACAAACCTTTACCTACTTATCTTACTCTGATTCATTCTATACTTACCTTACTCTGATTCTCTCTATACTTATCTTGATCCTATCTCACCTTTTGCTGTTCCACTCTGATTACTCTTATCTTTTCTACTCTAAGACAAGATGGATTTCACACCTTGGAATCCTACACTTATGATCTTCTAAGAGATAGGGAACCTAAGACAAAATTTAAATTATTTTCTCTATTAAAAATGTCGGTTGATTGTTCTGATGATCAATGCTTGATTTGCTTCTTTGATTGATTGAAATAGTATAGATGGACATTTTAGCATGTACCACCATAAGGTAATGGCTTTAGTAGGTAACACATTAATCTACTTAGCTAATAAATCCCTCGCAGTAACATTCCTCGTAATTACTCGCCTTGTCTACAATTCTTCCTTTCTTACCATGTGTTTCTAACCCAGATGGGCTACCCCTATAGTGTTAGAAGAGAGCACTATAGATGTGATCCTTGGTATGTCATGGTTAAGAAAGGCAAAGGCAGTTTATACACTGTGCTAAAGTAACCATAGAACTCACTAGTTCCAAAGGAGAAAGATTTGAAGTTGGAATTGCAGTAACTACCACCACCAGACTAGCGACATTCTTAGTAGATGGGAAGTTTGTTGGTGTGAACATCAGTGTGGTTAGAGATTTTCTGGATGTCTTCCCAGAAGAGTTACCAGGGATGCCACCATATAGGGAAGTTGAGTTTGTCATTGATCCCTTACCTAGGACTGCCCGTACTTTCAAGCGACCATACAGGATGTTTGTAGAAGAATTAAAGGAACTTAAGAAGCAGCTAACGGAGTTACAAGAGGCAGGGTACTTTCATCCGAGTTCCTCACCTTGGGGAGCACCAGTGCTGTTTGTACAGAAAAAGGATGGATCACAACGGATGTGTGTGGATTATAGATCACTTAATGATGTTACTGTGAAGAACAAGTATCCATTACCCCGTATTGAGGATTTATTTGATCAGATGAGAGGTGCAAGGGTATTCTCGAAGATTGATCTCCGATCGGGATACCATCAAATGAAGATTAGACCATCGTATATTCCTAAGACGGCTTTCTCAACCCAATATGGATTATATGAGTTCACTGTTATGTCGTTTGGATTAACCAATGCACCAGCTTATTTTATGAATTTGATGAATAAGGTGTTTATGGAGTATTTGGATAGATTCATCGTGGTGTTCATCGACGATATTCTTATCTATTCTAAGAGTAAAAGTGATCATGAAGAACATCTAAGGCCGGTGCTACATAAGCTAAGAGATAATCAACTCTACGCCAAGTTTAGCAAGTGCGAGTTTTGGATTGACAAGGTGCCATTCCTTGGACATATTATTTCTAATGGAGGAATAGCAGTGGATCCTGCTAAAGTGAAGGAGATAATGGAATGGAGCGTGTCCACTACTGTCACTGAGATTCAGAGTTTCTTGGGGCTTGCAGGATATTATCAGAGATTTATTGAAGGATTCTCTAAGATTGCCAAGCCTATGACCTTGCTTTTGGAGAAAGGAGGAGAATTTAAGTGGGATGAGAAGTGCCAAGAAATCTTTGATCAATTAAAGAAGAGATTGATGTCACCACCAGTGTTAATTATGCCAGACCTACAGAAGGGATTTGACATTTACTGTGATGCATGTGGCCAAGGATTGGGATGTGTGCTCATGCAAGAAGGACATGTGATCGCCTATGCATCTCGTCAGTTGCGGAAACATGAATTGAACTACCCCACTCATGACTTAGAACTGGCAGCCGTTGTGCATGCACTTAAGATTTGGAGACACTACATTATGGGAACTAAGTGCCAAGTATATATGGATCATAAGAGTTTGAAGTACATATTCACTTAGAAGGATCTCAACCTTAGGCAACGCCGTTGGTTGGAGCTTATTAAGGATTATGATTTGGAGATTCACTATCACCCAGGCAAGGCAAATTTGGTTGCAGATGCTTTGAGTCGGAAGGAGCACGTTCATTCTGCTATTGTTGTCCAGCTACCTGATGAATTAGCAAAAGATTTTGAGAGGCTCAACCTGGGAATTGTTACACATACAGAAGGAGTTACCATTGAATTGGAACCTACCTTGGAGAAAGAAATTCGTAAAGGTCAGGTTGGTGATGCTAAAATTCAAGAGATTAAGGATCTGATAACAGAAGGTAGAGGCCCAGATTTCACGGAGGATGAGCAAGGCACGGTATGGTTCAAGAATCGGATCTGTGTTCCTGATATCGATAGTCTTCGGGAAACCATATTGAAGGAGGCACATGACTCAGTTTATTCTATCCACCCTGGGAGTACTAAGATGTATCAGGATTTGAAGCAAAAATATTGGTGGTATGGATTGAAGAGAGATGTGGTTGCACATGTGGCTATGTGCGATGTGTGTCAAAGAGTTAAGGCTGAACACCAGAGGCCAACCGGACTACTGCATCCACTGAAGATACCTGAGTGGAAATGGGAAGAGATTGGCATGGACTTCATTGTTGGACTACCCCGCACCTCTGCTGGGTATGATTCTATATGGGTGATTGTGGACAGGCTAACTAAGGTAGCCCACTTTATTCCAGTGAAGACCACATATTCAGGAGCCAAGTTAGCAGAATTGTACATGGCACGGATTGTATGCCTACATGGTGTGCCAAAGAAGATTGTGTCAGACCGGGGATCACAGTTTACCTCTCGGTATTGGAAGAAGTTGCACAAGTCCTTGGATACACGATTGAATTTTAGTTCGGCTTACCATCCCCAGACTGATGGGCAGACTGAGAGGACCAACCAAGTGCTAGAGGATATATTAAGAGCTTGTGCTCTTAAACATGGTGGAAGTTGGGATAAGAGTTTGCCTTATGCGGAGTTCTCTTATAATAATAGCTACCAGGCCAGTTTGAAGATGTCACCGTTTGAGGCGTTATATGGTAGAAAGTGCAGGACTCCACTGTATTGGGATCAAACTAGTGAAAGGAAATTGTTTGGGCCTGAGATTATACAAGAAGCAGAAGAACAAGTCCATCAAATAAGGGAGAATTTGAGAACTGCACAGTCATGGCAGAAAAGCTATGCTGATACCCGGAGAAGACTGCTCGAGTTTAAGGAGGGAGACTATGTCTATTTGAAGGTGTCACCACTCAGGGGTATGAGAAGATTTAAAGTCAAAGGAAAGTTGTCCCCTCGCTTTATTGGACCCTTCTTAATCTTAAAGCGAGTGGGAGAGGTGGCATATCAATTGGAGTTACCGGATCATCTTGCGAATGTTCATGATGTCTTTCATGTATCTTAGCTGAAGAAATGTCTCAAGGTACCTGAAGAGCAGCTACCAATGGAAGACCTTAGTGTTCAAGATGATCTGACTTATGCTGAGTACCCCATCAATATTTGTTGGGGACCTGTTCTCAAATGCTATGAATTAAGAACAAGGCAACACAGAAAATATTAAATGTTAAAGTCCTTCATCCTTCGAAGCATTATTTCCCTTGGGATATAATGATCTTCAGACGAAGGTTATGAAGGACATACCTTCATCATCTCAGTATTATAATAATGAAAGTAGAAGCATATGAAACATGGAAGATAACATGAATAATCTTATGACATTGTTAAGATATTTTATTATATCATCATGAACAAATATGAACAATATCGAATTACATTTGTACCTTTGGCTTGACAGAAGGTGAAAATCCAGGTGACGTGCGAGTGAATACAAGTCAGTGTGAACAGTACGGGGGTACTGTTCATCTATTTATAGGCATAGGGCGCAGCCTGTGTGAAGTTACATTTATATCCCTAACAATCGATTACAATCATGACACAAAATATCATGGATCTGCTGGTAATTTCATCTTTAAGTCGGTTCGCTCCTTCGTCTTGAGATGTCACTATTCCGAAGCTTCGTGAATGGTAGCTTCGGTACTGCTTCTTAGAGGATCTGCCGAAGGTGTTCCTTTCTTCAGGATCTTCGGCTACGAAGCATACCCCCAACAGTAGCCCCTTTGTGGTACTAGATCGTTTTTCGTAACGAGCTTGATCCGTGAAAAAAGTCTTCTAGGCTTCGAGATGCCGAAGATCCGAAAAACACCTTCCCTGAGCTCGTTGCTGAGAAACGATTAGAATAATCCGAGCGTGGGGTGGCCCCACCATGAAGCAGCTACACGCGTCCTCGCTATTCATCTTCTCGGGCTCTGTGGCCCACCGTTCAGTGGGTGCGAGCGACTGCTTGTCCGGTGCGGAAGACTTGACAATTTACCTTCTCACCTGCGGCACTATATAAACAAACGGGTAGGTGTGAAGTTACCACAACATTCATTGCTATTGCACTGTTTTGCTGCCAAAAAATTCAACCATAGCCGAAGCTTGTTTATTGCAACCTCAGCCGAAGCTATTCATTTTGCTCAAGCTTCGTGACAAGAAAGAGCTTCGGCAAAGTTGAGCTTCGGCAAAGTTAAAAAATTTCAACTTCATCAAAACGCAAAAATTCAACACCAAATGGCTAGGGTGCTTTCAACAGCTAGGATTACACGCGACGGCGAGGAAACCGAAGCTACTGAGACTGCTCCAATTTCCGAAGTTATGAGGCGGTCAGGACTGGTGACGGAGAACGCTCCTGCCACTGAAGCGGAGCAGATAAATGTTGACGAAAGTGAAGAAGAGGCTGATTATGATACTGCTATGCCATCCAAGCCCAACCATTTAGATTTTGGGAAATCAACTGTGTCTAAAGCTGATATGGCTATGATGTTGAAGCTAGGCTACTTCGGGGAAGCTGAGAAGAAGTTGATTCGCTTTGGCGGGGAAGAGGCCATCCCGAAACCGGAAAATGACGAAGTGGTAGTTTTTAAGAGCTTCTTCAAAGCAGGGTTGAGGTTTCCTCTACACAGGATGATCGCAGATGTTTTGGAAAATTTTGAGATTTTTCTTCATCAGCTGACTCCTAACGCTATTGTTAGGCTCAGCGTTTTTATTTGGGCTCTTCGAAGCCAAGGAGTGGAGCTGCTCGCCGAAGCCTTCTGCCGGGTGCACGAGCTTCACTATCAGACGAAGGCTAGAGAAGATGGATTGCATGAGAATTTTGGCTGCTATAACTTTGCATACCGCAAAGACATGAAGACACCGGTGGTCAGCTACTGCACCAAGTGGCCAACCGGTTGGAAGACTGAATGGTTCTATGTTAAAATTGATGAGAAGAAGGAGAATCTAGTTCAAAGCCCGCTGAAGCTAACCTTCGGGTTGACTAGGCCTCAGTGCAACATGACGCCGGGGGCACCATGCTCAGATGCTGTTCATGAATTCAGAATTGTTTCTGAGAATATTGGAACTAGGGACTTGGTGCAAGAATACTTGGCCAACCGAGTATTTCCAACATTAAGGGAATGGGGTATGCCGAAGCTTGAAAGAGAGAAGAAAGAAAATGAACTCGTTCGGCTGCCCTATCATTTTAAATTCAAGAAACAGTTCAAAGAGCCCTACGAAGAATGGCTAGACATGATCGAGACAATGTGCAATGAAATACTTGGAAATTATACCAAAAAAAAGACCAACTGATGACCGCAGCCTTCGACACCCGACCCAAACGAAGGTTGAACCGGGTGATGGATGCCTTGAAGTTTGAATATCCTGATTACGAAAGGCTTGATAAGGGTGTCGAAGGGGCTAAAAGAAAAAGAACTGTCAGCATTTTGAGCAGACAAGCTGCCAGAATGATAAATGAGGATGAGAAGGCTTCGAAGAAGAGAAAAACCACTCCTAAACCGAAGGTGACAGCTTCGAAAAAGAGAAAAGCTGAAACTCCAGAGTTGAAAACGACTGAGTCCACTGAGGAAATTCCCTCAACGCCTTCTGCTGTCAACGTGGAAGAAATCCTAAAGGTAATGACTGAAACCCTGCCTACCAAGCTAAGTCCTCTGGGGCTGCATCTGACATAACTTTTTCAGAAGGGAAAGGAGCCTTTAATAACGAAGAAGGCAGCTGGGCCGAAGAAGCGAAGAATCATTACAGTAACAGAAGCTATCCAAGGAACACCATTATTAGCTTCGGCTTCAAAAACTCCAGCCATTGAGGAAGCTACAGCCACCGAAGGCGCACTTGCTGAAGCTGCGACTGCCGAAGATGCAACTCTAGAAAGTACGCTTTCTGACATTGATAGAGTACTTCAGGACATAGCTGCAGAAGAAGCTGCTACAGCCACCAAAGAGACCATGGCCGTAGTGCCTAGAAAGGAAATAGCCGAAGATACTTCTAAAGAAGAAGATTTCAACTTCCAAAACTTAGTAGGACAAGAATTGACAAAGGCCGAAAAAGAGGACTTAAGAGAGTATGACATCTCCTGCGGGTACCGGCCGGGAGCACTAATCTTCGGCGGTGTCGACGATGAAAAGTTAGGCTGTGTCAGAGATCAAACTGGAGCGAAGGTTATCGGTACTCTATCGAAGAGTATTGGTTTCCCGAAGCTTGAGACGGACATCAGCCGCTATCGTCGCCAACACCTCGTCGGTAGCTTGTTCTATTCCAATTTTAAGGTAAAAAATACTTTTCTTCACCTTTTTATTATTTTTAATGATGAAGGAGTCTTCTAACGAAGGTTACTTGCGCACAGAGTATGATGCTGAGTAAGGCTTTGAGAATGCAGCAAGATCTTGAGGATAAAAAACATGAAGTTATAATTGAGGGCTTAGAAAGTGAAATAAAAGATCAAGCAGCTGCTCTTGAAAAGAAGGACTTCGAGCTTCAGTCAACAGAAGGCTTATTGGAAGAAGCTGAAGCTAAAATTGCCAAATTAAATGATGAACTCCTGGCGAAGACAACAAGCTTCGAAGAAGAAAAGCAGAATTTTAATATGAAGCTTGAGGCCGAAGTTGAGAAGAGCTCCAATTTGCAAAAATCATTAAAAGAACTTCAAGATAAATGTCTAGAGTTTGGCAACCGATGCGTGCAGCGACTAAAGCAGATTTTCCATTCGGTCGGAGCCAGCTCTGAAAAATTTAACCCTTCAGTTGAAGATTTGCCCGGAACCTTCGAACATATTGAAGGCGAAGTTGATGTTCTTGATGAAGTTATAGCTGGACACAGTGATTTCTGTGCCTTGCTAGCTTCTCGGGGCACAACTATTGCGTTCATGAAGACTGGTTGTACGCACGGAAATATTGTAAATCGACCAAATTTCAGTTTATCTCCTGCGGATCTGAATGATATCCCTGGCCTGGCCCGAAGCATTTGGAACAGGTTCATAACTCAGATTTGGGCAAAGGGCGGACGAAGCTTGGCTGGTGACGAAGCTCGAAGTCACCTTAAACCTGTAAGAAATTTGTACCTATTACTTTACCTTCATCTTTAATTCTGCGCTCTTCTTACACCGTTTTAATATGCACAGGATGATGATGCTGAGGAACAATGAGCCGAAGCTTGTCAGATGATCCGAAGCTCTCATGTTCCGAAGCTCAATGATGCCGAAGCTGAAGGCTTTGCTGAAAAAACTTTAAAGAAAATCTTGTAATATCATTGTAAAAATATTTGTAAATTAAGAATCAAGTACTAATTTTGTAAACTTGTACATACCTTGCAATATATTTTTACCTTTTTATTTATGTATGAACTGCTTTGATGTGGACGAAGCCGGTATATTTTGAGCCGAAGGCGAAAAACACCTTCCCTTCTCTTCGTACACAACGAAGCATGAAACTACTTCTTTTTCTTTTTTGCCGAACCTTTATCTTACAAAACCAGTATCTTTTGAGCCAAAGGCAAAAAACACATTCCCTTCTCTTTGTACACAACGGAGCATGAAACTGCTTCTTTTTCCTTTTTTCCGAAGCCTTCTCTTTTTAAAGCCGAAGCAAGCATGTATGTTATGACGATGATGATCCTATGTATGTCTAAGTGAATGTTTATGAATGCAAATGATGTGATGATGTTATGCTTATGCAAAATGATATTTGTGCCGAAGATACACACATTCCCACAGTAGAGCACACATTCCCACAATATCAGCGCTGACTTTTCGCTGCAAGCCTCCCTTAGGAGCTTATTCGCCTTTTACTTCGGCGGTATCAGCGTTTATTTTTCGCTGTAAGTTCTGCATCCCCTTAGGAACGTCTTTTGAACTTCTTCGCCTTTTACTTTCGGCGGTATCAGCGTTGACTTTTCGCTATAAGTTCTGCATCCCCTTAGGAACGTCTTTTGAACTTCTTCGCCTTTTACTTTCGGCAGTATTTGGCTCTGCATTCCCTTAGGAACGACTTTTGAGCAAAAAACTTACTCTGCGCTCCCTTAGGAATGGCTTTTTGTAGCTTCGTCGTGCTCTGCATCCCCTTAGGGACGACTTTCGAGCTTCTCCCTGTTTCTCTTTCTTTTTTTCTGCACTCGAAGGTGCATGCTCAGGTTTTACATTTACATATTTTTGGGGGATTTTGCTCTCATGGAGCTGAATAAAAAAGAAAAATTACAAATTATGGCCCCATTAAAAACCTTTCTCCCCCTTTGGAAAGAAAAAGGGTGCCATGAAAAAATAAAATAAAGTAAAAAAGATTACATCAAGCTATACATAATATCGCCGAAGCTCATCCGCATTCCAAGATCTAGGAATGTCGTTGCCGTCCATATCCTTTAATCTGTAAGAACCGGGTCTTGACGAAGATACTACGAGAAACGGTCCTTCCCACTTCAGCTGCAATTTGCCTACTGTATCTGGGTTGGCCACTCTCCGAAGTACCAAATGTCCAGGCCTAATGTTTTTAGCCGAACTTTTCTGTCACACCATTTTATTGTTTCGGCTTGGTACATATTAATGTTCTCCACAGCCTGAAGCCTGATCCCTTCTATGGCATCTTTTTCCACAGAATAATTAGCTTCGTCCTCTGCCGAAGCCATTGTTCTTATTGATCCTGCTTTTGCTTCTTCTGAGTTATTGCTTCGTCACCAAATAATAACTTGAATGGTGTAAAGCCTGTTGACCTTGATACTGTTGTATTGTGGCTCCACACCACTTTGATTAATTCATCTGGCCACTTCCCCCTAGGCTGGTTGAAGATTAACTTCATTATTCCTGTCATTATAATGCCATTAGCTCTTTCGACAAGTCCATTTGATTCCGGATGTCGAACCGATGCAAAATGGATCTTCGTGCCAATTTGTTCACAAAACTCTTTGAAAGCTTCGGCATCAAACTGCGTTCCATTGTCCACTGTGATAGCCTTCGGTACTCCGAAGCGACACACAATATTTTGCCAGAAAAACTTTTGGACAGTAACCGAAGTTATTGTGGCTAAGGGCTTCACCTCAATCCACTTAGAAAAATATTCTACTGCCACCACAACATATCTTAAATTCCCCTGTGCTGGTGGAAGTGGGCCTAACAAATCAAGGCCCCACCTTTGCAATGGCCAAGTGGGCTGTATAAATTGGGTTAGAGACGAAGGTTGTCTTTGATCTCTTGCACATTTTTGACAACCTTCGCATTTTTGGACTAGTTCTGCTGCATCCGAAGCTGCCTTCCGCCAGTAAAATCCTTGGCGAAAAACTTTACCCAGCAAGGGCCTAGATCTGATGTGAGATCCACACAGCGCTGCATGTATTTCTTTCATCAGCTCTATACCTTCGGCTCTGGATAAACATTTGAGTAATGGAGAACAGACTCCATGCTTGTATAACTCCCCTTCTATTATTACATATGGACGGGCTCTTGCCGCTATTCTCTTATGATAAGCTTCGTCATCTGAAAGGAAATTGCCTTTGAGGAAAGATATTATTTCGGTTCTCTAGTCTTCACTGTGTACTGGAGAGATACTAAGTACTGCTCTTTCCATGAGCTCAACCGAAGGTGCTTTTATTGTTTCAAAAAATACTTCCGAAGGTAAGGGGAGCCCCTGAGCCGCTGACTTGGCTAGCAAATCTGCATGCTCATTTTCACCTCTTGGGATATTCTTGACAGAAAAACCTTCGAAGGAGGCTTCCAACCTTTGAACTGTATCCAGGTATCTTTCAAGCTTCGGATCTCTTGCTTTGCAACTTTTGTCAACATGACCAGAAATAACTTGGGAATCAGTTTTAAGAACCGCCCTTCTTATCCCCATTGCCTTCAACTTCCGAAGCCCCAAAAGCAAAGCTTCGTATTCAGCAATATTATTTGTGCAGCTGAAATCAAGTTTTACTGCATAGCATGTTCTGACTTTGGAAGGTGCAATTAAAACGGCAGCTGCACCTGCCCCGAAGGTTCCCCAGGAGCCATTGCAGAACACTGTCCAAGCTTCGGCATCTTTACTTGCTTCTTCCTCCTGAGCCCCTGGCGTCCAATCAGCGATGAAGTCTGCTAACGCCTGGGACTGAATCGAAGATCTATGCACATAATCAATGGTGAACTCATTGAGTTCCGCAGCCCACTTTCCAATCCTTCCAGTAGCTTCTCTATTTCTCATAATGTCCTTCAAAGGCTGTGATGAAGGAACAATTATATGGTATGCTTGAAAATAATGTCGAAGCTTCCTGGAGGCCATTAAGACGGCATACAACACCTTCTCCAATTCTGTATAGTTTTTCTTTGATAAACTGAGAACTTCGGAGACGAAATATACTGGAGCCTGCTTTTTCAATTGTCCTTCAAGCTTCTCCTGAAGAAGAGCCGCACTTACTACAGAGTGCGAAGCTGCTACATACAGCAGCAGAGGAGCCCCTGGCACTGGTGGAGTTAAGGTTGTTAAATCTATCAGATACTGCTTCAGCTCTTCGAAGGCTTTTTGCTGAGCTGACCCCCATTGAAAAACTTCGGCTAACTTCAGCACTTCAAAGAATGGTAAATTTCTCTCTGCTGATCTGGATATAAATTGATTCAAAGATGCCAGTCTTCCTGCTAGTCGTTGAGCCCCCTTCTTTGTGCTTGGTGGCTCCATCCGAATGATAGCTTCGATTTTATTTGGATTAGCTTCGATCCCTTTTGTTGAAACCAAACAACCAAGAAATTTCCCCTTCTTTACTCTGAAGACACATTTTTCTGGATTCAGCTTCAGACCAGCTTGCCTAAAATTAGCGAATGTCTCCTGCAGATCAGCAACGTGATTTTCTTGCTTCGTGCTTTTTACTATGATATCATCAACATATGTTAGCACGTTTCTGCCTATTTGAGAATGAAGGACCTTTGCTGTCATTCTGCTGAAGCTTCCTCCAGTGTTCTTGAGCCCCTCAGGCATCCGAAGGTAACAATATGTACCACTGGGGGTTATGAAGCTGGTTTTTGTCTCATCTTCTTCCTTCATCTAGATTTGATGGTAACTTGAATAACAATCTAGTAGACTCATAAGCTCTGACAAAGCTGCTGCGTCTACTAGAGAATCTATTCTTGGCAATGGGAATTCATCCTTCGGACAAGCCATATTGAGATCAGTAAAGTCAATGCACATCCTCCATTTACCATTGGCCTTTTTCACCATAACAGTGTTGGCTAGCCACTCTAGGTACTTTACTTCTCTGATGACACCAGCACTGAGAAGTCTTTTCACTTCATTCTGAGCACCTTCGGCTTTGTCATCGGACATTTTCCGAAGCCTCTGCTTTCTGGGTCTGAAGGATGGATCAACATTGAGTGAATGTTCAATAACGTCTATGTTAACACCACAAAGGTCGTTGGCTGACCATGCAAAAACATCTTTGTTGTTGAATAGAAACCTTATCAAAGTTTTCTCTTGTTCTTCAGATAACTGAGACCCCAACAGTACCTTCTGCTCTGCTATATCTTCGCATAGAAGCATGGGCTTCGGCTAATCAGCCGAAGTAGCCTTCTCTCTTATGTACTTGTACTGCTCACAAGCTTCAGCCTCATCTATGTTGTGAATGGCCTTTGAGTCTGTCCAATTCCCCTCAGCTTTTCTGGCAGCTTCCTGGCTTCCATGAATTGCAATAGGCCCTTGTTCCAAAGGTATCTTCATGCATAGGTATGCTGGATGAAGAATTGCTTCGAAAGCATTGAGTGTCCCACGATCAATGATTGCATTGTAGGGGTATTCCATGTCAACAATATCAAACACAATTTGCTCAGTTCTTGTATTGTGTACGAATCCGAAGGTCACTGGCATCGTGATCTTGCCAAGTGCCACAATCTGCCTTCCTCCGAAGCCACAAAGGGGATGTGTAGCATCATGGATCTTATCTTCGGGCTCTTGCATCTGTCTGAAGGCCTTAGCAAATATAATATCCGCTGCACTGCCTGTGTCAACCAGAACATTGTGGACCAGAAATCCTTTGATAACACAAGAAATAACCATAGCATCATTGTGAGAGTAATCCTTAAGTTGAAGGTCCTCTTGAGAGAAGGTGATTGGGATGTGAGACCATCTTGACTTGATGAAGGGTCCTTGCACCCCAACATGCTGTACCCTTCTCTGCGCCTCCTTCTTCTGCTTCTTGTTAGCTGACTCTGAACATGAACCGCCTGTTATCAGGAGTATCAGCTTCGGAGCCGAAGCAGCTCCAGCTTGGTTGTTGAACGAAGTCATCAGCTCAAACAAGTGGAAGTGAGTTCACCGGAGGTGGGCACCAATGTTGGGGACTTGTTCTCAAATGCTATGAATTAAGAACAAGGCAACACAGAAAATGTTAAACGTTAAAATCCTTCGTCCTTCGAAGTATTATTTCCCTTGGGATATATTGATCTTCAGACGAAGGTTATGAAGGACATACCTTCATCATCTAAGTATTATAATAATGAAAGTAGAAGGATATGAAACATGGAAGATAACATGAATAATATTATGATATTGTTAAGATATTTTATTATATCATCATGAACAAATATGAACAATATCGAATTACATTTGTACCTTCGTCTTGACAGAAGGTGAAAATCCAGGTGACGTGCGAGTGAATACAAGTCAGCGTGAACAGTACGGGGGTACTGTTCATCTATTTATAGGCACAGGGCGTAGCCTGTGTGAAGTTACATTTATATCCCTAACAATCGATTACAATCATGACACAAAATATCATGGATCTGCTGGTCATTTCATCTTTATGTCGGTTCGCTCCTTCGTCTTGAGATGTCACTATTCCAAAGCTTCGTGAATGGTAGCTTCGGTACTGCTTCTTAGAGGATCTGCCGAAGGTGTTCCTTTCTTCAGGATCTTCGGCTACGAAGCATACCCCCAACAATATTCTTGATACACTGACTCGTGTCACAAGAAATAAGGTTATAAAGATGTGCAAAGTGCAATGGAGCCACCACGGAGAAGATGAAGCTACTTGGGAGAGAGAAGAAGAGCTTCGCATAGATTTTCCCTATCTCTTTCCTAGTCCTTCTTAACAATCTCGAGGACGAGATTCTTTGTAAGGGGGGTAGGATTTGTAATACTCAAAATTTTATAAAAGGATTATATAGAGGTCTCCTCATTTTATGTGCCTTATTTGCATCATCAAAAAAGCACACATATAATTAATAGTGATTAAATAAAAACAAATGATACAAAAATAAAAGAAAGTGCATCTTGTTGGAGTTTTCTGTGTTTGTGCATTACATAAAATAATAAGGATAATAATAATAAGATAATAATCACTAGAAGATGGATTAAACCCTAAATTGAAATTAGAGTTTGGAAATAAGAAAAAGAGAAAGGATATGGATAAATAAATAAAATATATAAATAAATATCTTCAGACTTGGTATTGTTATTGCACAATTATAGTTGAGAATGAAGAGCCACAAAGTTTGAATTTAAATTGCAATTTAACTTGAGATTCAAATAAAAGAAAAATGGAATGGGAAAAAGAAGAAAAGAAAAAAAAGAAAAGAAGGCGCCTGGGCTCAATCCTTCAGCTCAGCCCACTTAACCTCTCACCCGCGCGCGACCTGCTTGACCCACACTGACATGCGAGCCCCACATGGACCACGTCTGACCCCACGCGTTAGTTTCTTCGCGCGCGGACGCTCTCTTCTGAGCGGGCCCACGTTGTCATCCACTCCCCATGCCACGCGCGCACCGGAAACCTTTGCGCCGCGGCTCTGTTACACTGCAACGCAGGACCCACCCGTCAGCTCGGTCATCTTCTCCGTAACGAACGCCGTCGCCGTCGCGAGCTTCACCGCTTCTGATGCCGCCTTTTGCACGCGGGTAGTTGCGGACCAAGTCCCCTGGGGATAAATAGGACTTCCACGACCTGTTTCGCTCCTCGCGCCCAGCTATGTGATCCTGTCGTGTTCGTCCGAGGAGGAGAAAGTGGGAAAGAGAGAAGCGCTCCGCCTTCGCCTGCCTATTCCATCGATTGGTGTGGCTTAGGGACTAGGGAGGGGCACCGGATCTGCGCGCAGGCGTGGCTCGTGCGTGCGTGGTTTAGGCAAGCCGTGTCGTCGTCTCTAGCGGGGCGATTGCTCACCGGCGCTGTGTCGTCGCCGCGGAAGCACTGCGTGCGGGGGGCAGCTTCACCAATCCTCCTAACACCGGTAATAACCCTCCCATCGTGTTCACTATCGTTCTCTCATGGATCTGTGCTAGAAATCACGTAGGGGCTTACTCTGGGGGCCGGAACAGGGCGCACGACGGCAAAGCTCCACCGTGAGGTGGGACGGCGCCGCCATGCGAGTCTGCCAAGTTGGGGCGATAACCGTGCGCCATCGGATCATTGGCGGACGACCCAGATTAGATGTTAGGTTACCGTTTTGCCTGGTCTAGTCAGAACCGTCGATCTGTTGATAACCGACTGAGATTAGATTTAGGGTATTTTAGATCTGGGCCGTCGAGTTGGGATCGGATGGCTCCTGGCGCATACCGGTTCGCCGCGGCTCAGATCTAATCTGTAGCGTCCATTTGCGATTGTGCGACCGAGATTACAAGATACCCCTTCGCCGTGGCAATCTTTGTAAATAGCCCCTGTACTTTTTCGTAAATAACCCTCCGTCCACACAGGCTGTTCACAGAGTCGTAGAAATTTTTACGCATAGGCCCCTGACCTTTTTAGAAATCAAGGTCCAGTCCCGAGAGGATTAAAAATGGAGAAATAATTATAGAAATTAGTTTTTAATATAAAAACAAAACTAGAAACTTGTAAAATGCATAGAAAATTCATTTCTAATCCAAATCGATCCATTCGAATTTCTAAAATTCTTTAATGTTAATGTCTATCACCTAGAGTCTCTGTTTTGACATGAAAACAGTAAGAAAATGTATTTCTCATTTAATCCTATTTCAAGCACATTAAACCTTTAGAAATTCATAACTTAAAATATATAACTCCAAATTTAATGATTCCAGTTCCAATGATCCTATTTTAATGTCTAGATTATTATTGTGTATTTTAATTACATGTTTGGTGTGATGCTAATTTTTCCTATACTATGTATGTATTGTGTTGATGCGAGTAGACGAGCAAGCCACCGTGGATTCTGAGGTTTAGCAAGTAGAAGTAGCTGAGCAGGAGCTCATTGAAGGCAAGTTGTGCCCTTGATCTACTTTTGTTACCCAATAATATTCTTTATTATCACTATTCAATGCATAGGTTTAATTTTGATGGGACCCAATAGGTCACCCTAGCCTGTTTATCCTTTTTACCTTGTTACCCCTGAATCACATGGGTAGTTTTTGCTATTATATGGTTTTGGAATTAATACTTCATTATATCCATGTTCCAGTTATTTTGTTATTCTATTTATGTTCATGTCAAGATCATTAATATTAATTGGAACATGGAGCTTAACTTGAGAAACACATGCCACCACAAGGGTTTAATGGGACGCCCTTGGCCAACTAACTAAGAAAGCTAGTGGAAGACTACCTTACCCGAAAGGAGCAAGGGCAGTAGGGGATTGCATGCAAAGAGGTTCTCGGGTTGATTTTGCTGCGATGGTGGTCAGACGGGGGATTCTTGCAAGTGCTCTTCCCATAAACTGTAGCGGGTTTTCGGAAGCTAGTGGAACTTTGTAAAGACTTCGTAGTGGATCCCTAGCCATTCACCTCGGTAGTGTCTAAGGGTCTAGCTAACCCTGGCGACATGGGATGCACGACTTGTGGGTACACGGTACAATCTCTGCAGAGTGTAAAACTGGTATACTAGCTGAGCTCACGGTCACAAGCAGCTCAGGACTCTCCGATAATTAATTTATGGAACTTAAATTTAATTTGACATTTGCATCACATTTGGGATTATTTTACTATTACTTTCTTTATTATTATTAAGGTTTGGTATTTACTTACACTTAGTAATTGCTAATAAAATTTTGACCAACTTATAAAAGCAATGCTCAGCTTTAGCCTTTACTTTGTTGATCAGCCTTACACTTCATGAACTCCCACCTTTGGTGAGTTCATGCCACATTATTCCCCATGACTTGTTGAGCTATGAACGTATGTGAGCTCACTCTTGCTGTCTCACATCCCCCCACAGGAGAAGAACAGGTGGTCGAAGAGGACCCGCCTAACACTAAGGCATTCGACTTGATCTAGGTGGCGTCTCTCAGTCAGCTTTCTGTCGCCAAGGATGGATTTTAGATCCTGCTATATTTATTTCTTATTTTGTAAGACATCCGCTATGTAATAAGTACTCTGATTATTATGACATTTATCTCTATACACTCTGTGATTATATATGTTGTCTCCTTTGGCACATGTATGAGATGCACCCGGCTTTGTTCCTTAAATCCGGGTGTGACAGGGTCCGAGGTGCCGCGTGGTGTCCACAAGCCCCCGAATGGATGTCGCCTATTAATTCTTATCCCTGGCTGATGGGGATGCACCACTGGAGAATTCCTAAGGGGCTGTGTTGGTACAACTCTTTTTCATCCCCAAGTAGTATGAAGGTCTTCGCCCACCGAGCCAGACGCCTGCCCTCGGCCTTGCCGAGAGGGAGTTCTCCGTGAAGGAGAAATTCTAGATACGACGTCTGCCAGTCTAAGGCTAGGGTGGCCCCGCCCTGTTCTCCGTCGATTTGCATGGCTTTAGGCTCACTGGTTGGGGGTGTGTCAGTGTCGGGAGTCGGTTCAGATGCCTCCTTTGGTGCTACCTAAAAGGGAAATGGGCTTTATCATTTCCTATAATCGATTTTGGTGGTTGACGTCCATCACAAACCACATGAACTAATTAGTTTGCTTAGATGTCATTTATCTCAGGTGCATAAGGTTCAACACAAACCAAGAAAGAAATTTAGTTGAGGACTCAAATAAATATGGAGCAAAGACTTGAGAGTGCGCTGCAAGTGGCGCACCGGACAGTGTCTGGTGCCCCAGGCCGAGCTCCACTCGAACTAGCCACTCTCGGGTTTTCCTAGGGCGCGCTCTGCTATAATTCACCGAACTAAACGGTGTGCATTGGACATGTCTGGTGAGCCAACTGAGCAACGGTAACCTGGTGCCAATGGTCGACTGCCAAAAGTGAACAGTGCACGGCAGAAGTCAGAGCATGTCCGGTGTGGCACCGGACTGTCCGGTGCAACTATAGGACAAAGGACTTCAACGGTCGACAGCTCCAAACCCCAACGAGCGTGCTGATGTGGCACGCACCGGACAGTGAAAAGTACCTGTTTGATGCACCACCAGACTGTCCGGTGTGCCCATCGACAGCAAACTCAGCCAATAGCTAGGAAGTGGTTGCAGGCTATAAATACCCCCCAACCACCTCCTTCAATGGCATCCAAGTTTTCTGAAGTTCTCATTCAATACAAGAGCAATAACATTCACTCCAAGACACATTCAATAGATCAAATCCTCTCCAAGCCACCAAATCAACTCAATTCATTAGTGACTTGAGAGAGGGTGTTTTGTGTTCTTTTGTTGCTCTTGTTGCTTGGATTGCTTTCTCCTTCTCCATTCTTATTCTTATAAGTGCTTTGTAAAGCTAGCAAGAGACACCTAAGTGTGTGGTGATCCTTGCGGGGTCTTAGTGACCCAAGTGATTAAGGAGAAGCCTCGACCGGTCTGTGTGACCGATTGAGAGAGGGAAAGGGTTGGAATAGACCCGGCCTTTGTGGCCTCCTCAACGGGGACTAGGTTCTTTGGAACCGAACCTCAGTAAACAAATCACCGTGTTCACTTGCATTGATCTTCACTTGATTTGTTTCCCCTCATTCCTCTCTCTAAAATTTCCCTTGCTCATATTAATTTGAGTTTGCTCCCAAACGTCATCTGCATTGATTGAGCAACTCTAAGCAAGGAGAACTATCTTTCTAACTCTGATTTAATTCTAACGCTAACCCCGGCCTTAGTGCATGCTTAAAGTTTGTAAATTTCAGGTTTCGCCTATTCACCCCCCTCTAGGCGACTTTCAATTGGTATAAGAACTAGTGCTTCATTAAGAGTCTAACAAACTCGAAGTGATGTCTGGAGATCGCGCCAAGAGGGAGATTATCACCGGCAACAAGGCGATAGGCTCGGGAAAGACTCTATCAAGGGAGTCCGACGACAAATACAAGGAGGAATCCTCTTCCTCCATCAAGTCACATAGGAAGGGTGACAAGAAGAAAAAGAAAATGAAGAAGGTGGTCTACTATGAGATCGACTCTTCATCACCTTCCACATCCAGCGCCGAGTCTACAACTTCGAAGCACCACGAGAAAGAAGTATAGCAAGATGCTTCTTCGCTATCCTCGCATTCCAAAGCGTGCTCCTCTACTTTCGGTACCCCTAGGCAAACCACCATATTTTGATGGTGAAGATTATTGAATTTGGAGTGATAAAATGAGGCACCATCTAACCTCACTCCATGAAAGCATATGGGATATTGTTAGGTTTGGAGCGCAGGCACCACAAGTGGGCGACGAGGACTACGACTCAGACGAGGCCGCCCAAATTAGGCTTTTTAACTCCCAAAACACTTCTATACTCCTCGCCTCCTTGTGTCGAGAGGAGTACAATAAGGTGCAAGGGTTGAAAAATGCCAAAGAAATTCGGGACGTCCTCAAAACTGTAACACCCGGTTTTAAAGGACAAAGCCGGGTGCACCTCATACATGCGCCAAGAAGACAACATATATAATAACAGAGTGTATAGAGATAAATGTCATAAATCATCAGAGTATTTATTACATAGCGGAAGTCTTATTACAAAATAAAGATAAATATAAAACGAACTAAGGATCGTCGGCGCCAATGTCGACTGAGAAACGCCACCTAGATCAGATCATACTCCTCGCCTTGTGGCTCCTCCTGAACCACCTGTTCTTCTCCTGTGGGGGGGTGTGTGAGACAGCAAGAGTGAGCTCACATACGTTCATAGCTCAACAAGTCGTGGGGAATAATGTGGCATGAACTCACCAAAGGTGGGAGTTCATGAAGTGTAAGGCTAATCAATGGAATAAAGGCTGAGGCTGAGCATTGCTTTTATAAGTTGGTCAAAATTTTATTAGCAGTTACTAAGTGTAAGTAAATACCAAACCTTAATAATAATAAAGAACAGTAATAGTAAAATAATCCCAAATGCGATGCAAATGTCAAATTGAATTTAAGTTCCATAATTAATCATGTGAGGGTCCGAGCCGCTCTTGACCGTGAGCACGGCTAGTATACTAGTTTTACACTCTGCAGAGGTTGCGCATCTTTACCCACAAGTCGTGTATCCCATGTCGCCTGGGTTTGCAAGGCCCTTAGACACTACCGAGGTGAATGGCTAGGGATCCACTACGAGGCCTTTACAAAGTTCCACTAGCTTCCGAAAACCCGCTACAGTTTATAGGAAGATCCAGTACAGGGTTCCTGGCTGACAGCCATCGCAGCAAAATCAACCAGGGACCTCCCCGCACTGACCTCTCCCCTACTGCCCTTGCCCCTTTCGGGTAAGGTAGTATTCCACTAGCTTTCCTAATTAGTCAGCCAAGGGCGTCCCATTAAACCCTTGTGGTAGCACTGTTTTCCCGGGTGGTTCTCCATGTTCCCATTAACATAATGATCTTATCATGAACATAAAATAATGAACAGATAATAGAAAGTGTAGTCATGAGTCATAAATATCTTTATACCCAAATCCACATAAAGCAATAGCATGTACTACCCAAAAATTTAGTAGTAAAACCAGTGGTGAAACAAGGTATAAAGATAGTCAAAATCTAGGGTATCCTATTGGGTCCCATCAAAATTAACCTATGCAGATCATTATGAATAATAAGAACATGAATAGGTAAAAGAAGTGATCAAGGGCACAACTTGCCTTCCACGAGCTCCTGCTCAGCTATCTCTACTTGTTGAACCTCAGTTTCCACGGTGGCTTGCTCGTCTACTCGCATCAATACAATTCATACATAGCATAGCATAAATTAACATCACATCAAACATGCAAATAGAATATACAGTAGTAAACTAGACATTAAAATAAGATTACTGGAACTGGAATCATTAAATTTGGAGTTATATATTTTAAGTTATGGATTTTCTAAGGTTTTATGCATTTAATACAAGATTAAGTGAAAGAATAATTTTAATGTGTTTGTCATGACAGAACAGAGGCACTAATGGGTAGACAATATTATTACAAAAATTTAGGAACTGGAATGGACCAATTTGGAGTTCGTATGCATTTTCTATGAATTATACAAGTTTTAACATTTATTTATGCACTAAAAATCGATTTCTGATATTAATTTCTAATTTTCAAAGTTCTCTGGATTGGGCCACAAATACCAGGAAAAATAGGGGTCTCGGTGTAAGAGTATCTAAGACTCAGGAAACCCCAGGTGTGGACGGCGGGTTTTATTTCGAATAAACAGAGGGGTTCAAGTGTAAATCGCGCAGTCGAAGGGGTGCGGGCCACGATCCACCGTCCGATCTACAACGGACGCATCAGATTAGATTGCCTACTCTGCGAACCGGTACGCAATTCCTAGCGTCGGATCAGAGACCAATGGTAGAGATCTTCCATTAACCTAGACTTGTTTCAGCCGCCCGATTGAGGTCAATGGCTGGATCTGCACGTTGAACCGGTATGAGCTTGTGACCGCCAGATCTTGATCCAACGGCCGCGGAAGCCTCGTCTTCAACCCTGCCCGAGCCACCCAACTAGCCACCGCGCACGGCGGCGGGGTCACCGGAGCCCACGATTCCGGCCAACCCGAGCGCCAGACCCAAATTCGTTCGACCCCCACGAGATTGACGACTCCCTGAACACAATTCCCAAGCAAATTTCGGCCGACATCAACTGCAAGACTCGGTCCACGGCGCACCGCGTTATCCCGGGCAGAGAAGTCCGGTGAGCTACCCAAGCGACGCTACGGTGCCCCGAACTACAATGGATAGATGCATGACGTTCCTACAAACGCGGTAAAGGTGGTTGAAGGCCATACCGAAGGGTTGAAGCGACGACGAAGCCGGACCCCGCGATTCCGCGGCTGCCGCGGCGGTGTAGTACTACGGCGAGAAATTGCTCGGCCCTCGGGCACGGTTCGGTAGATTCGTTGGGGCAGAAGCCTTTCCGCGCCCACCCGGCCTTCTAGCTTTGGCACGGAATGTCCAATTTCGACGCCGGAAAAGAACGGTAACGGTGGCGGGTTTTGTTTGCTTTCAGTTCTCAGAGATGGCAGAGGGATGGGTTCAAGCAGCTCTCGAGCAACCGAGAGGCTTTTTATCTCTTGCGCGGATGAGTCGGGAGGAGGAGTCGTGGGTCACCCGAGACCGCGGATCTCGCGCGGCGGGTATGGCGCGCGGAGTCAGCGAGTAGCTCGGCGGGTTTGTTACCGACGCGAGGAAAGCGGGGAAGAGAGAGATCTGACGACCCGACCCCACAAGGCAGCGAGCACCTGTGTGCGCGCGCGTGAAACGGTGAGACTGTACGTGGGACCCACCGGTCAGTGGCTCACAGCGCAATCACGTTCCCGCCCGGGCTGCGCAGAGGGGGAGTGTGGAGCTGGGCCGAAATGGAGATAGTCGGCCCAGTTAGGGTTTTATTCCTTTTCTTTTATTCTCCTTTCCCTTTTTGATTTATTTTCTTTTCATTTGATTTTTATTTTCTATTTCCAATTCCAATTTGAATTCGAATTTTTAAATTCAAATTTGTGTCAAATTTATTCTCAAATCATATTGAGAAATTAAAATACAAGTTTTGGAAATACAATTATATTATTTATATTTTTATATCATTTCTCTTCTTCTCATTTTCAAAAACCCTAGGTTTAATTTAGGGCTTAATTCAATTTCTAGTTATTTTTATATTATTATTATTTTTATTTAATGCACAAACATATAAACTCCAACATGATGCACTTTATTTTATTTTAGTATCATTTGTTTTAATTAATCCCTCATAATTTTTTTTTGGTATGCTCTTTTTATGATGCAATTATGGCACATACAATAGGGAAATCACTATTTATTCCTTGTAAACAATTTTGAGTATTACAAATCCTACCCCCCTTAAAAATAATCTCGTCCTCGAGATTTAAGAAGATCTAGGGAAAAGATGAGGAAAATCTATGCGAAGCTCTTTTTCTCTTTCCCAAGTTGCTTCATCTTCACCGTGGTGGCTCCATTGAACTTTGCACATCTTTATCACCTTATTTCTCGTAACCCGAGTCAAAGTATCCAAAATCTTGATCGGGCACTCCGTGTAAGTCAAATCACCTTGAACACTGAGCTCTTCCATGGGTAACTGTTCCTCGGGAACACGGAGACACTTCTTAAGTTGAGACACGTGGAACACATTATGCACATCTGATAGACTAGCAGGTAACTCAAGTTGGTAGGCCATCTCTCCAACTCTCCTAGAGATCAAGAATGGTCCAATATAGCGAGGGGACAATTTTCCTTTAACTTTAAATCTCCTCATACCCCGGAGTGGTGACACCTTCAAATAGACATAATCTCCCTCCTTAAACTCAAGTAGTCTTCTCCGGGTATCAGCATAGCTTTTCTGCCTGGATTGTGCAGTTCTCAAATTCTCCCTTATTTGCTGAACTTGTTCTTCTGCTTCTTGTATAATCTCAGGCCCAAACAACTGCCTTTCACCAGTTTGATTCCAATACAAGGGAGTTCTGCACTTTCTGCCATACAAAGCCTCAAACGGTGACATCTTCAAACTGGCCTGATAGCTATTATTATATGAGAACTCAGCATAAGGTAGACTCTTGTCCCAACTACTACCATGCTGAAGGGCACAAGCTCTCAACATATCTTCCAATACTTGATTAGTCCTTTCAGTCTGTCCATCAGTCTGAGGGTGATAAGCTATACTGAAATTCAACTTTGTACTCATATTCTCATGAAAGCTTCTCCAAAATCTTGAGGTAAACTGCGAACCTCGATCAGACATGATCTTCTTTGGTACTCCATGCAAACACACAATCCGAGCCATATATAACTCTGCTAGTTGAGAACCTTTATAAGTAGTCTTGACAGGAATAAAGTGAGCCACTTTAGTCAATCTATCCACAATCACCCATATTGCATCATATCCTTTCTGGGTGCGAGGCAATCCAGTCATGAAGTCCATACCAATCTCTTCCCACTTCCACTCGGGTATCTTAAGTGGGTGCAATAATCTAGCTGGCCTCTGGTGTTTAGCCTTAACTCTTTGACACACATCGCACATAGCCACTTGTGCAGCCACATCTCTCTTCAATCCATACCACCAGTATTTCTACTTCAAATCCTGATACGTCTTGGTACTACCAGGATGAATAGAATAATCCGAGTCATGGGCCTCTTTTAAAATAGTCTCACGAAAACTATCAATCTCAGGGACACATATTCGATCCTTGAACCATACTGTGCCTTGCTCATCTTCCGTGAATTCCGGAACTCGACCCACAATAATCAGATCCTTAATTTCTTTTATTTTAGCATCATCAAGTTGACCTTTGCGGATTTCTTGCTCCAAAGTAGGTTCCACATCAATCGTAACTCCTTTAGTATGAGCAACTATCCCCAGGTTGAGTCTCCTGAAGTCCTCGACAATCTCATCAGGTAGCTGGGCAACAATAGCTGAATGAACATGCTCCTTTCGACTCAAGGCATCTGCAACCAAATTTGCCTTGCCCGGGTGATAGTGAATCTCCAAATCATAATCCTTAATAAGCTCCAACCAACGGCGTTGCCTAAGGTTGAGATCCTTCTGAGTGAATATATACTTCAAACTCTTATGATCCGTATATACTTGGCACTTAGTTCCCATAATATAATGTCTCCAAATCCTAAGCGCATCTACAACGGCTGCCAATTTCCAAGTCATGAGTGGGGTAGTTCAACTCATACTTTCCGTAACTGACGAGACACGTAGGCAATCACATGTCCTTCTTGCATAAGCACACATCCCAAGCCTTAGCCACATGCATCACAATAAATGTCAAATCCCTTCTGTAGATCTGGCATAACCAACACTGGTGGTGACATCAATCTCTTCTTTATGATCAAAGCTGTCTTGGCACTTCTCGTCCCACTTAAACTCTCTTTCCTTCTCCAGAAGTGAGGTCATAGGCTTAGCAATTTTAGAGAATCCTTTAATAAATCTTCGATAATATCCTGCAAGTCCCAAGAAACTCCAAATCTTCGTAACTGTAGTGGGTATGCTCCACACCACTATCTCCTTGACTTTTAGCAGGATCCATTGATATTCCTTCATTAGAAATGATATGTCCAAGAAATGGCACCTTGCCAATCCAAAACTCGCACTTGCTGAACTTAGCGTAGAGTTGATTATCTCGCAGCTTTTGTAGCACCAACCTTAGATGTTGTTCATAATCACTTTCATTCCTAGAATAGATCAGAATATCGTCGATAAACACCACGACGAATCTGTCCAAATACTCCATAAACACTTTGTTCATCAAATTCATAAAATAAGCTGGTGCATTGGTTAATCCAAACGACATAACCGTAAACTCATATAATCCATATCGAGTCGAGAAAGCCGTCTTGGGAATATCCGATGGTCTAATCCTCATCTGATGGTAACCGGATCGGAGATCAATCTTCGAGAATACCCTGGCACCTCTCATCTGACCAAATAAGTCCTCAATGCGGGGTAACGGGTACTTTTTCTTCACAGTGCCATCATTAAGGGTCCTATAATCCACGCACATCCCTTGCGATTCTTCTTTCTTCTGCACAAACAAAACTGGTGCTCTCCAAGGTGAAGACTCGAACGAATGTACCCAGCCTCTTGTAACTCAGTTAACTGCTTCTTAAGTTCCTTTAACTCTTCTACAAACATCTTATATGTCCATTTAGAAATAGGAGCAGTTCCAGGTAAGAGATCTATGGCAAACTCAACTTCCCTCTCCGATGGCATCCCTGGTAACTCCTCTGCAAAGACATCCGGAAAAATCTCTAACCGCACGGATGCTTTCACCAACAAACTTCTCATCGACTAAGAATGCTGCTAGTCTGATGGTGGTAGTTACTGCAACTTCAACTTCAAACCTTTCTTCTTTGGGACTGGTGAGTTCTACGGTTCACTTAGCATAGTGTATATACTGCCTTTGCCTTTCTTAACCATGACATACCAAGGATCACGTCTATAGTGCTCTCTTCTAACACTATAGGGGTCGCCCATCTGGGTTAGAAACACAGGGGACGAAAGAAAGGATTGTAGACAAGGCAGTGATTACGAAGCAAGTTACTTTGGGGGATTTATTAGCTAAGTGTGTCACCTACTAAAGCTAATTCATTACCTTATGGTGGTACATGCTAAGATGCCCGTCTATACTATTTCAATCAATCAAAGAAGCAAATCAGGCATTGGTCATCAGAACAATCAACCAACATTTTTAATAGAGAAAATAATTTTAGTTTCGTCTTAGGTTCCCTATCTCTGAAAAAGTTCATAGTTGTAGGATTCCAAGGTGTGAAATCCATCTTGTCTTAGAGTAGAAAAGGTAAGAATGATCAGAGTAGAACAGTAGAAGATGAGACAGGATCAAGATAAGTGTAGAAAGAATCAGAGTGAGGTAAGTGTAGAATGAATCAGAATAAGATAAGTAGGTAAGGGTTTTGTCCATTTCTATCTAGGTTTCGTCCTACAGTCAACATTTCCTCTGATACCACTTCTGTAACACCCGGTTTTAAAGGACAAAGCCGGGTGCACCTCATACATGCGCCAAGAAGACAACATATATAATAACAGAGTGTATAGAGATAAATGTCATAAATCATCAGAGTATTTATTACATAGCGGAAGTCTTATTACAAAATAAAGATAAATATAAAACGAACTAAGGATCGTCGGCGCCAATGTCGACTGAGAAACGCCACCTAGATCAGATCATACTCCTCGCCTTGTGGCTCCTCCTGAACCACCTGTTCTTCTCCTGTGGGGGGGTGTGTGAGACAGCAAGAGTGAGCTCACATACGTTCATAGCTCAACAAGTCGTGGGGAATAATGTGGCATGAACTCACCAAAGGTGGGAGTTCATGAAGTGTAAGGCTAATCAATGGAATAAAGGCTGAGGCTGAGCATTGCTTTTATAAGTTGGTCAAAATTTTATTAGCAGTTACTAAGTGTAAGTAAATACCAAACCTTAATAATAATAAAGAACAGTAATAGTAAAATAATCCCAAATGCGATGCAAATGTCAAATTGAATTTAAGTTCCATAATTAATCATGTGAGGGTCCGAGCCGCTCTTGACCGTGAGCACGGCTAGTATACTAGTTTTACACTCTGCAGAGGTTGCGCATCTTTACCCACAAGTCGTGTATCCCATGTCGCCTGGGTTTGCAAGGCCCTTAGACACTACCGAGGTGAATGGCTAGGGATCCACTACGAGGCCTTTACAAAGTTCCACTAGCTTCCGAAAACCCGCTACAGTTTATAGGAAGATCCAGTACAGGGTTCCTGGCTGACAGCCATCGCAGCAAAATCAACCAGGGACCTCCCCGCACTGACCTCTCCCCTACTGCCCTTGCCCCTTTCGGGTAAGGTAGTCTTCCACTAGCTTTCCTAATTAGTCAGCCAAGGGCGTCCCATTAAACCCTTGTGGTAGCACTGTTTTCCCGGGTGGTTCTCCATGTTCCCATTAACATAATGATCTTATCATGAACATAAAATAATGAACAGATAATAGAAAGTGTAGTCATGAGTCATAAATATCTTTATACCCAAATCCACATAAAGCAATAGCATGTACTACCCAAAAATTTAGTAGTAAAACCAGTGGTGAAACAAGGTATAAAGATAGTCAAAATCTAGGGTATCCTATTGGGTCCCATCAAAATTAACCTATGCAGATCATTATGAATAATAAGAACATGAATAGGTAAAAGAAGTGATCAAGGGCACAACTTGCCTTCCACGAGCTCCTGCTCAGCTATCTCTACTTGTTGAACCTCAGTTTCCACGGTGGCTTGCTCGTCTACTCGCATCAATACAATTCATACATAGCATAGCATAAATTAACATCACATCAAACATGCAAATAGAATATACAGTAGTAAACTAGACATTAAAATAAGATTACTGGAACTGGAATCATTAAATTTGGAGTTATATATTTTAAGTTATGGATTTTCTAAGGTTTTATGCATTTAATACAAGATTAAGTGAAAGAATAATTTTAATGTGTTTGTCATGACAGAACAGAGGCACTAATGGGTAGACAATATTATTACAAAAATTTAGGAACTGGAATGGACCAATTTGGAGTTCGTATGCATTTTCTATGAATTATACAAGTTTTAACATTTATTTATGCACTAAAAATCGATTTCTGATATTAATTTCTAATTTTCAAAGTTCTCTGGATTGGGCCACAAATACCAGGAAAAATAGGGGTCTCGGTGTAAGAGTATCTAAGACTCAGGAAACCCCAGGTGTGGACGGCGGGTTTTATTTCGAATAAACAGAGGGGTTCAAGTGTAAATCGCGCAGTCGAAGGGGTGCGGGCCACGATCCACCGTCCGATCTACAACGAACGCATCAGATTAGATTGCCTACTCTGCGAACCGGTACGCAATTCCTAGCGTCGGATCAGAGACCAATGGTAGAGATCTTCCATTAACCTAGACTTGTTTCAGCCGCCCGATTGAGGTCAATGGCTGGATCTGCACGTTGAACCGGTATGAGCTTGTGACCGCCAGATCTTGATCCAACGGCCGCGGAAGCCTCGTCTTCAACCCTGCCCGAGCCACCCAACTAGCCACCGCGCACGGCGGCGGGGTCACCGGAGCCCACGATTCCGGCCAACCCGAGCGCCAGACCCAAATTCGTTCGACCCCCACGAGATTGACGACTCCCTGAACACAATTCCCAAGCAAATTTCGGCCGACATCAACTGCAAGACTCGGTCCACGGCGCACCGCGTTATCCCGGGCAGAGAAGTCCGGTGAGCTACCCAAGCGACGCTACGGTGCCCCGAACTACAATGGATAGATGCATGACGTTCCTACAAACGCGGTAAAGGTGGTTGAAGGCCATACCGAAGGGTTGAAGCGACGACGAAGCCGGACCCCGCGATTCCGCGGCTGCCGCGGCGGTGTAGTACTACGGCGAGAAATTGCTCGGCCCTCGGGCACGGTTCGGTAGATTCGTTGGGGCAGAAGCCTTTCCGCGCCCACCCGGCCTTCTAGCTTTGGCACGGAATGTCCAATTTCGACGCCGGAAAAGAACGGTAACGGTGGCGGGTTTTGTTTGCTTTCAGTTCTCAGAGATGGCAGAGGGATGGGTTCAAGCAGCTCTCGAGCAACCGAGAGGCTTTTTATCTCTTGCGCGGATGAGTCGGGAGGAGGAGTCGTGGGTCACCCGAGACCGCGGATCTCGCGCGGCGGGTATGGCGCGCGGAGTCAGCGAGTAGCTCGGCGGGTTTGTTACCGACGCGAGGAAAGCGGGGAAGAGAGAGATCTGACGACCCGACCCCACAAGGCAGCGAGCACCTGTGTGCGCGCGCGTGAAACGGTGAGACTGTACGTGGGACCCACCGGTCAGTGGCTCACAGCGCAATCACGTTCCCGCCCGGGCTGCGCAGAGGGGGAGTGTGGAGCTGGGCCGAAATGGAGATAGTCGGCCCAGTTAGGGTTTTATTCCTTTTCTTTTATTCTCCTTTCCCTTTTTGATTTATTTTCTTTTCATTTGATTTTTATTTTCTATTTCCAATTCCAATTTGAATTCGAATTTTTAAATTCAAATTTGTGTCAAATTTATTCTCAAATCATATTGAGAAATTAAAATACAAGTTTTGGAAATACAATTATATTATTTATATTTTTATATCATTTCTCTTCTTCTCATTTTCAAAAACCCTAGGTTTAATTTAGGGCTTAATTCAATTTCTAGTTATTTTTATATTATTATTATTTTTATTTAATGCACAAACATATAAACTCCAACATGATGCACTTTATTTTATTTTAGTATCATTTGTTTTAATTAATCCCTCATAATTTTTTTTTGGTATGCTCTTTTTATGATGCAATTATGGCACATACAATAGGGAAATCACTATTTATTCCTTGTAAACAATTTTGAGTATTACAAATCCTACCCCCCTTAAAAATAATCTCGTCCTCGAGATTTAAGAAGATCTAGGGAAAAGATGAGGAAAATCTATGCGAAGCTCTTTTTCTCTTTCCCAAGTTGCTTCATCTTCACCGTGGTGGCTCCATTGAACTTTGCACATCTTTATCACCTTATTTCTCGTAACCCGAGTCAAAGTATCCAAAATCTTGATCGGGCACTCCGTGTAAGTCAAATCACCTTGAACACTGAGCTCTTCCATGGGTAACTGTTCCTCGGGAACACGGAGACACTTCTTAAGTTGAGACACGTGGAACACATTATGCACATCTGATAGACTAGCAGGTAACTCAAGTTGGTAGGCCATCTCTCCAACTCTCCTAGAGATCAAGAATGGTCCAATATAGCGAGGGGACAATTTTCCTTTAACTTTAAATCTCCTCATACCCCGGAGTGGTGACACCTTCAAATAGACATAATCTCCCTCCTTAAACTCAAGTAGTCTTCTCCGGGTATCAGCATAGCTTTTCTGCCTGGATTGTGCAGTTCTCAAATTCTCCCTTATTTGCTGAACTTGTTCTTCTGCTTCTTGTATAATCTCAGGCCCAAACAACTGCCTTTCACCAGTTTGATTCCAATACAAGGGAGTTCTGCACTTTCTGCCATACAAAGCCTCAAACGGTGACATCTTCAAACTGGCCTGATAGCTATTATTATATGAGAACTCAGCATAAGGTAGACTCTTGTCCCAACTACTACCATGCTGAAGGGCACAAGCTCTCAACATATCTTCCAATACTTGATTAGTCCTTTCAGTCTGTCCATCAGTCTGAGGGTGATAAGCTATACTGAAATTCAACTTTGTACTCATATTCTCATGAAAGCTTCTCCAAAATCTTGAGGTAAACTGCGAACCTCGATCAGACATGATCTTCTTTGGTACTCCATGCAAACACACAATCCGAGCCATATATAACTCTGCTAGTTGAGAACCTTTATAAGTAGTCTTGACAGGAATAAAGTGAGCCACTTTAGTCAATCTATCCACAATCACCCATATTGCATCATATCCTTTCTGGGTGCGAGGCAATCCAGTCATGAAGTCCATACCAATCTCTTCCCACTTCCACTCGGGTATCTTAAGTGGGTGCAATAATCTAGCTGGCCTCTGGTGTTTAGCCTTAACTCTTTGACACACATCGCACATAGCCACTTGTGCAGCCACATCTCTCTTCAATCCATACCACCAGTATTTCTACTTCAAATCCTGATACGTCTTGGTACTACCAGGATGAATAGAATAATCCGAGTCATGGGCCTCTTTTAAAATAGTCTCACGAAAACTATCAATCTCAGGGACACATATTCGATCCTTGAACCATACTGTGCCTTGCTCATCTTCCGTGAATTCCGGAACTCGACCCACAATAATCAGATCCTTAATTTCTTTTATTTTAGCATCATCAAGTTGACCTTTGCGGATTTCTTGCTCCAAAGTAGGTTCCACATCAATCGTAACTCCTTTAGTATGAGCAACTATCCCCAGGTTGAGTCTCCTGAAGTCCTCGACAATCTCATCAGGTAGCTGGGCAACAATAGCTGAATGAACATGCTCCTTTCGACTCAAGGCATCTGCAACCAAATTTGCCTTGCCCGGGTGATAGTGAATCTCCAAATCATAATCCTTAATAAGCTCCAACCAACGGCGTTGCCTAAGGTTGAGATCCTTCTGAGTGAATATATACTTCAAACTCTTATGATCCGTATATACTTGGCACTTAGTTCCCATAATATAATGTCTCCAAATCCTAAGCGCATCTACAACGGCTGCCAATTTCCAAGTCATGAGTGGGGTAGTTCAACTCATACTTTCCGTAACTGACGAGACACGTAGGCAATCACATGTCCTTCTTGCATAAGCACACATCCCAAGCCTTAGCCACATGCATCACAATAAATGTCAAATCCCTTCTGTAGATCTGGCATAACCAACACTGGTGGTGACATCAATCTCTTCTTTATGATCAAAGCTGTCTTGGCACTTCTCGTCCCACTTAAACTCTCTTTCCTTCTCCAGAAGTGAGGTCATAGGCTTAGCAATTTTAGAGAATCCTTTAATAAATCTTCGATAATATCCTGCAAGTCCCAAGAAACTCCAAATCTTCGTAACTGTAGTGGGTATGCTCCACACCACTATCTCCTTGACTTTTAGCAGGATCCATTGATATTCCTTCATTAGAAATGATATGTCCAAGAAATGGCACCTTGCCAATCCAAAACTCGCACTTGCTGAACTTAGCGTAGAGTTGATTATCTCGCAGCTTTTGTAGCACCAACCTTAGATGTTGTTCATAATCACTTTCATTCCTAGAATAGATCAGAATATCGTCGATAAACACCACGACGAATCTGTCCAAATACTCCATAAACACTTTGTTCATCAAATTCATAAAATAAGCTGGTGCATTGGTTAATCCAAACGACATAACCGTAAACTCATATAATCCATATCGAGTCGAGAAAGCCGTCTTGGGAATATCCGATGGTCTAATCCTCATCTGATGGTAACCGGATCGGAGATCAATCTTCGAGAATACCCTGGCACCTCTCATCTGACCAAATAAGTCCTCAATGCGGGGTAACGGGTACTTTTTCTTCACAGTGCCATCATTAAGGGTCCTATAATCCACGCACATCCCTTGCGATTCTTCTTTCTTCTGCACAAACAAAACTGGTGCTCTCCAAGGTGAAGACTCGAACGAATGTACCCAGCCTCTTGTAACTCAGTTAACTGCTTCTTAAGTTCCTTTAACTCTTCTACAAACATCTTATATGTCCATTTAGAAATAGGAGCAGTTCCAGGTAAGAGATCTATGGCAAACTCAACTTCCCTCTCCGATGGCATCCCTGGTAACTCCTCTGCAAAGACATCCGGAAAAATCTCTAACCGCACGGATGCTTTCACCAACAAACTTCTCATCGACTAAGAATGCTGCTAGTCTGATGGTGGTAGTTACTGCAACTTCAACTTCAAACCTTTCTTCTTTGGGACTGGTGAGTTCTACGGTTCATTAACCTAGACTTGTTTCAGCCGCCCGATTGAGGTCAATGGCTGGATCTGCACGTTGAACCGGTATGAGCTTGTGACCGCCAGATCTTGATCCAACGGCCGCGGAAGCCTCGTCTTCAACCCTGCCCGAGCCACCCAACTAGCCACCGCGCACGGCGGCGGGGTCACCGGAGCCCACGATTCCGGCCAACCCGAGCGCCAGACCCAAATTCGTTCGACCCCCACGAGATTGACGACTCCCTGAACACAATTCCCAAGCAAATTTCGGCCGACATCAACTGCAAGACTCGGTCCACGGCGCACCGCGTTATCCCGGGCAGAGAAGTCCGGTGAGCTACCCAAGCGACGCTACGGTGCCCCGAACTACAATGGATAGATGCATGACGTTCCTACAAACGCGGTAAAGGTGGTTGAAGGCCATACCGAAGGGTTGAAGCGACGACGAAGCCGGACCCCGCGATTCCGCGGCTGCCGCGGCGGTGTAGTACTACGGCGAGAAATTGCTCGGCCCTCGGGCACGGTTCGGTAGATTCGTTGGGGCAGAAGCCTTTCCGCGCCCACCCGGCCTTCTAGCTTTGGCACGGAATGTCCAATTTCGACGCCGGAAAAGAACGGTAACGGTGGCGGGTTTTGTTTGCTTTCAGTTCTCAGAGATGGCAGAGGGATGGGTTCAAGCAGCTCTCGAGCAACCGAGAGGCTTTTTATCTCTTGCGCGGATGAGTCAGGAGGAGGAGTCGTGGGTCACCCGAGACCGCGGATCTCGCGCGGCGGGTATGGCGCGCGGAGTCAGCGAGTAGCTCGGCGGGTTTGTTACCGACGCGAGGAAAGCGGGGAAGAGAGAGATCTGACGACCCGACCCCACAAGGCAGCGAGCACCTGTGTGCGCGCGCGTGAAACGGTGAGACTGTACGTGGGACCCACCGGTCAGTGGCTCACAGCGCAATCACGTTCCCGCCCGGGCTGCGCAGAGGGGGAGTGTGGAGCTGGGCCGAAATGGAGATAGTCGGCCCAGTTAGGGTTTTATTCCTTTTCTTTTATTCTCCTTTCCCTTTTTGATTTATTTTCTTTTCATTTGATTTTTATTTTCTATTTCCAATTCCAATTTGAATTCGAATTTTTAAATTCAAATTTGTGTCAAATTTATTCTCAAATCATATTGAGAAATTAAAATACAAGTTTTGGAAATACAATTATATTATTTATATTTTTATATCATTTCTCTTCTTCTCATTTTCAAAAACCCTAGGTTTAATTTAGGGCTTAATTCAATTTCTAGTTATTTTTATATTATTATTATTTTTATTTAATGCACAAACATATAAACTCCAACATGATGCACTTTATTTTATTTTAGTATCATTTGTTTTAATTAATCCCTCATAATTTTTTTTTGGTATGCTCTTTTTATGATGCAATTATGGCACATACAATAGGGAAATCACTATTTATTCCTTGTAAACAATTTTGAGTATTACAAAAACGGCACATGAAGGGGACGAGGTGACCAAGATCACCAAGCGGGTGACGATCGAGGGAGAGCTCGGTCGATTCGTCCTCAACAAAGGAGAAGAGCCGCAAGCGATGTACAATCAGTGAATCGGCTCAAAACAATGGTGAATCAAGTGCGCAACCTCGGGAGCACCAAATGGGATGACCATGAAATGGTCAAGGTTATTCTAAGATCCCGCATTTTTCGTAATCCTACTCAAATTAATTTAATTCGTGGGGATCCTAGATATAAACAGATGTCTCCCGAGGAAGTGATTGGCAAGTTTGTGAGCTTTGAACTTATGATCAAAGACTCCAAATATATTGTCGACTTGGAGCAAGGCGCCACCACTACACCCGAGGTGCAACCCGTTGCATTCAAAGCAATGGAAGAGAAGAAAGACGAGTTGTTGGTCCTTGCTCTTGAATGCTATACACCAAGAACAAAGCAACACAATTGCTAACGATTAAAGACCTTTGTCCTTCGAAGCATTATTTCCCCTGGGATATAATGTTCTTCAGATGAAGGTCAAGAAGGGCATACCTTCATCATTTTAGTGGGTAAAGATATAAAATAAAGATATACAAAACATGAAAAGAATATAAACAATCATACAAAGTCATTAGATTATTTATACTCTTATTCTTATAAACATGAATAAATATCAATGATATTTATATTACATTCGTACCTTCGGCTTGGCAGAAGGTAAAAAGTGAAGGTGATGCAAGAGAGATTACAATTCTGCGTGAACAGTACGGTGTTACTGTTCATCTATTTATAGGCACAGGACACAGTCTGAACAAAATTACATTCATGTCCATGACATTTACTGTTGACCATAAAGCAAGCTGTCGAGGACTAAACAGTCTTTTCTCCTTTAGGTCAGTTTCTGCTTTTATCATCGTCATCGCGCTAAGCCGAAGCTTCTTCAACCACATCTTCGGAGCTAACTTGTCCTTCGTTCAGACTACACCTTCATACTACACACACCTTCATCTCAAAGCCGAAGCCTCCTGTAACAGTCTATGTTATACTGAAAAACATGTTAGTTAAGTTTTTGAGGACCTTCGAAAGAGGAAGGCCCCCAACAGTAGCCCCTCGCAGTGTTAATTTGTTTTTGCATTTAACAAATTCAGACTGCAACGTGAACGAAGGCCTTTAGCCAAAGGTCCAAAAAAACACCTTCCCTTCGCTAGAATAGCGAAAGTCAATGACATATAGGGCCCGCCAAGTTGCAATGCACTAGGCGTATAAATAGGAACCCGCAACGACACCATTTGCTGCGCCATCTCAATCGTTTGTGCTATTTTAATTTTCATCCTCTATCAGATTTCGCTTGTTTTGTGAGCTTCGACATTTGTTCAAGTGCCCATCAAATGGCTGACGAGAAGAAGGTTGTTGATCCTGCATTAGCTGGTTTTTACGAGGCTATGGAGAAGACAAACACAGAGAAGATTACAAACGAAATGCTAGCTGATTTGTCTGAAGATTCTGACGATAGCGAAAGTTTTGATATGGAAAGTGAAGACGAAGTGCTAAAAATCAGCCCTGGAGACCAAGTCACACCATCTTCGGAAAATCATCCATTAAGCAGAGTCAAATTGATGCTATGAAAGGGAGATATTTCCGAGATATTTCCATTGTGAGAGCTGGAGGGGATAGTGCTGCCCTTGCTCCCGAAGAAGATGAAGTGGTTGTTTACAGGAGCTTCATGAAGGCAGGGCTTCGGTTCCTGTTAAGCAAATTCCTGGTTGATGTACTGAAGACCTTCAAAATTTTCCTTCACCAGATTACCCCTGAAGCCATTATCAGGATGGGGGTTTTTGTTTGGGCTGTGAGAAGCCAAGGGCTAGAACCAAGCGCAAAATGCTTCTGCAATATGCACGAGCTGCTGTATGAAACGAAGGCTACTGGCAAGGAGCAGTATCACAACAACTTCGGCTGTTATGGCTTTGTGCCTCGCTCTGATGTAAGTTATCTAGTTCCAACATTTCGGAAAAGGTGGCCAGGAGCCTGGATGGAAGAGTGGTTTTACGTGAAGAATAACTTAGTTGAGAGGGAAGATATAAGAGGGATTATTCAACGCCCCATTTGGTCTCGCTTCGGCATCAGGAGGCCAGCCACTGCTCTTGGGAATGATATAGAAGCATGCCAGAGAAGCTTCAACACTGTGTGCACCTTTATTGTCACAAGAGACTTGGTTCAAGAACACATCGCTTACAGAGTATGGCCGCTCGTAAGTGAGTGGGAGATGCCGAAGGGGGCTGCTGCCGGGTCTAGTCAGGGCGGCCTGGTCTATTTAAAATATACCTTCAGATATAGAGGCGAGTTTGATGAGCCAAACGATGAGTGGTTGAGCAGTATTGAGGCAACCAGTGATGAATTGCTTGGGGCCTATACAAGGGCAGAAGATGATGCAATGACCTTGGCCTTCGAAGGTCGAGGCAAGAAAAGGTTGAATAGAGTTTTTTACATCATTGGTTTCGTATACCCTGATTATAGCTATCCCTCACGAAAGTAGGGAAAGAAAAGAAAAGCTGCCATTTCGGCCATTTCTGCTATGCCGAAGGGCAAAAAGATTAAGGTTTTAACGCACCGGCCTAGATACATTGAAACAGCCACAGTGCCGAAGCTTGGTGAAGGGACATCTTCCAGTGCTGAGGTAGAATAGCCTGTTCCTGCTGGCCCCAGGGGAATTGACTGAATTGCCAAAGGTTCCTGCAGCCATGTCAGTCGAAATACTAAAACATGGTGCCGAAGCCAAAGAAAAGGCGACCAAAGAGCCAGAGCTAGGGGAAACAGTAGGGCTGCCAAAAATCTTGAGCCCACCAGCAGAGCCAGAATTGCTGAAGGTATCAAAGGATCCTGCAGTAACTCCTAAGAGGAGGAGAATGGATAGCATGCTGGACGCCATCCTAGAAACGATAAGGGCATTGACTCCTGCCCCTGCTAAAGAGACTGCCGAAGCTGCTACAGTTCACGTTGGAACCGAAGCTGCTACAGTTCACGTTGGAACCGAAGCAGGGCCTGCTGGAACTGAGCAGAGAACTAAACAAGGATCTTCAGATGCTGGTTTGGCTCTCAAGAAGAAAGACGCGCCCAAAAAAGTTAAATCTCCTATTCCCAAAGCATCTTCTGAAGACCTTGACTTTATTATTCGACATGCTTTGGGGAAAAGGTTATCTGAAGAAGAAATCACGGAAGCCAAACACTACGCTCGGGAACTGAAATACCCAAAGGGGGCCTTGGTGTACAATGGCACCGATGAAGATGATTTTCTATACTGTCTCCCGTACAACAAGGAAATATCTGTTTGCTGGGAGATGGCAAAAATTATTGGATTTCTGAAGCTTGAAGCTGGCTTCTCTGCCATGTCGAAGGATGACCTCATAGACATCCTTGCGTACAATAGCCTGAAGGTACGGAAGCTATGGACTTATAGACAAATTATTTCTTGTGTCCTTTATTCTTGTGCTGATCCTTTGTCTCCCTTCTTTTTACAGGGTCTAATTCTGAGCAACACATTGAGAGCACAGAAAAATGCTGGGGATGAAAGTTGCTAGATGGCCCTTAGCAACCTTCGGTCGGAGGTTATTAGACTAAGGAACGAAGCTACAGAGAAAGATAAAATTCTGCTTTCCTTAGTGGATAGAGTGAAAAAAGACGAGGCAAAATTTAATGCTCAATCTGAAGTCCATAAAGCTGAAGTTGAGAACCTTCAGAAAAAACTTGCCGAAGCAAATGAAAATTTTGAACTTGCAAAAGTGAAGCAAGAAATAAGTGAATGGTCGAATGCTAGGCTGGAAAAGAATGTTGAGGAGCTTCGTGAATCCAAGGAGAGATGCTTTGATAAATCCTTGGATTGCGTAAGAAAACTGAAAACCAGCTTTGCCAAGGTGGGTGCGTATTCTTCCAAAGAAAAGTTCATTCGAGGTGACCCCGAGAGAGTCGTTGATTGGATAGGTGAAGAAGCCGAAGCCTTTGAAGAGACCCTTAGTGATCGTGGTGATATTTATGCATTCACCGGCGCTCGAGGGGTGCAACAATTCTGGAGAAGGCTGGTTGTGACCATGTTAAAGCTATGGCCCAGACCAAAGCCGCCTCTCCACAGATGACATGAAGGACCCCTCAGACGAAGCCACTTTGGTGGGCGGGAAGTTTTATTCCGATATCTGGATGAACGGTGGCCGAGAAATGACCAATGAAATTATAAAGAAAAATGAAAAAGAATCCCATGATGCCCGAGAAGGAGCTTAGCGAGCCGAAGAAGCTGCCGAGCACGCAAGGCGTATAGGTATTATTTTTGAATTTTAGCTTCGGTGTTTGTTTTTTGGCTTCGAATTAACGATTTGTTTACTACAGCTGAACTCTCACTGCTACCCAAGCCATACGACCCCCAGGCCGATCCCGTTATGAAAGATGTGCTGGATGTGATGAGTGTTGCCAATACCATTGTCAACAAAGTCGTCGATACACTACAGGAATTCTAAAGATTCCCGTCGGCCAAACTAACTCCCGTCGGCCAGAGCAAAAGCCGACGGGCATAGCGTAATTCCCGTCGGCCCACTAGCAGCCGACGAGAGTTATGTTAACTCCCGTCGGCCATATCCCACGCCGACGGAGATTACTTTAACGCCGTCGGCCACGTCCCTGGTCGACGGGGATTACGTTAACTCCCGTCGGCCACGTCATAGGCCGACGGGGATTAACCAGTTATGAGACCGGCCGGGGCCACGCGCGAGCTCATTCACCTTCGTCTTCAAACCGCCGCCGGCTTCTACCTCGCCGCCGCCTCCGCCCCTAGCGGCGCCCGTCGAGCACCGCCGCTCGTAGCCGCGCCCGCCCCAAGCGCCGCCGCCCCTAGCCGCGCCCGCCCGAGCCCCCGCCCGCGCGCGTAGCCGCTGCGCCGCCTGCCCGCGCGCCGCCGGCCCCGCCCCTGCCCGAGCTGCGCCGCCGCTGCCCCCGCCGAGCGCCCCACGCGGCCCCGCCCCCGGCCGAGCGCGCGACGCCGCCCCGACCCGCGCCCCCGCCTCGAGCGCCCCCACACCGCCCACGGCCCGCCCGAGCTGCGCCGCCCCCTAGCTCCCGCCGTCCGCCCTCAACAAGTCACCGCCGTCCACAAGCGTCGCCGTCCCCAGCCCACCGTCGTCCGCCGTCCGCCAGTGCCTCGACGCACCGGTCAACCACCGCAACCGAGGTATAATCTTATTTCTAATTAATATGTGATTATTTTCGTCGGTTTTTTGTGGCCGACGGGAGTTAACTTTCTAATCAAATAGTTAAAAATTGTTAATTGATAGTGTTCTTAGTTTTCATATGATTTTATGCATTATACTTGCTAGTTTTAATATCATGTGTGGCTTGATGTTAAGTAAAAATTAATTCTATTATTATAGTTGATTTAACAAATGGTTTATGTTTTAATTTTCGTCGGTTTTTATGGCCGACGGGAGTTAGCTGTAATGCGATTATAATTTGTTTAATATTGTTATTTGTTGGTATGGTTTGACCTAATATTATTTGATGTATGATATTTGTTATTTGTAACTTGATTTTGTAAATATGATATGATGTATTTGATGTTATTATTTAATGAAATTGATGTTATGCAAGCATTAATCAATTTGATAGATTTGATGTTATAGGTAATGAATTTGATGTTCTGCAATTATAATTTAATTTGATGGATTGGATGTTTGCAAATATTGTTAATTGATGAATATCATGTTAATTTGATGTTATTTATGTGTATATATAGTTATTTATGTATATATATATAGTTTTACTACTTACCTATAGATGTATGTGTGACGTGTAGAAACATGAATGTCTCACACGCACTCTTTACTCGTACACACAGCCGCAATAATGGGTGATAGACGTGATTGGATGTATGAAGGTTTCAAGAAGGGTGGGTGTCAAACAAGTGAATGGTTTGCCAAGACGCAGATGTTTCTGGACCATGCAGCTGCTTTGTCACAAATATATAATATTAGGTGTCCATGCAATAAATGTAGAAATATGACGAGCCACACCAAGAGGCAGGTCACACTACACCTGTGTTCGCATGGTTTCGTGCCAGGCTATAAGGTCTGGTATCTGCATGGTGAAGATGTTGAACGAGCAGCAGAAGTAGAAGTTGATGACGGTGAAGATGATGTTGATAGGATGGACCAGATACTTGAGGATCTGCAGCCTGAACTGGCACCAGATCATCATGATTCACCTACACCGGAGGTTCAGAAGTTCTTCGACCTACTCAAAGCGTCAGAAGAGCCTCTTCACGGGCACACTGACGTGACCGTACTGGAATTTGTGACCCGGCTGATGTCAATCAAGTCCAAGTTTGCATTCTCAATTAATTGTTACAAGGAGCTTGTGGATTTGATTAGCGAGGTTCTTCCTACGGGTCACAAGATGCCCAAAGACATGTACCAGTCCAAGAAATTGCTTGAAGGTCTTGGTATGGAGTATGAGAAGATTGATGTTTGCCAAGACAACTGTATGCTTTTTTGGAAGGAACATGGCAGAGAACAGAAATGCTTAAAATGTGGGAAGTCGAGGTACGTGGAGCTTGTAAATGAAGATGGGGAGAAGGTGGTGACAAAGGTTGCACATAAACAGCTTCGGTACATGCCTCTCACTCCTAGAGTGAAACGTTTGTTTCTCTCGAGGAAGACCGCTATGCACATGAGGTGGCATAAAGATTGTACGGACAGACAAGATGGGTTAATGGTGCACCCGTCAGATGGTGATGCATGGAAGGCTCTTGACAAATTTGATCCAGATTTTGCCAGCGATGCAAGAAACGTTCGTATTGGCTTGGCAACTGATGGTTTCACGCCGTTCAATATGACCGCTGCGTCGTATTCATGTTGGCCTGTCATTGCCATACCGTACAACCTTCCACCTGCTCTTTGCATGAAATATGAGTTTATGTTCCTATGTCTTGTTATACCTGGTCCTGAGCATCCTGGCGTACACCTCAATGTGATGCTTCAACCACTGATTGAAGAGTTAAAGAAGCTATGGCAAGGTGTGGAAGCCTATGATTGCTTCAAGAAGCAGAAATTCAATCTTCGTGTTGCATATCTGTTCTCGGTTCATGATTTTATGGCGTATGGTATTTTCTCTGGATGGAGCGTGCATGGTAGATTGACATGTCCTTATTGTGCTAAAGATACAGATTGTTTTCGTCTTAGTGCTGGTGGCAAGATATGTTACTTTGATTGCCATAGATGTTTTCTACCCTTCAATCACCCCTTCAGAAGGCAGAGAAAGGAATTTAGGATGGGCACCATCGTCACGAAGGGACCGCCCAAGCGACGTAGTGGGATAGAAATTAAAGAAGAGCATATGAAACTTGTCCTAGACGAGAGTGGGAAAAGGTATCAAGGTTTTGGTGAGGAGCATAACTGGACTCACATATGTGGCTTGTGGGAGCTTCCTTATGCTAAGTCATTGATTTTGATGCACAACATCGAAGTCATGCATCAAGAGAGTAACTTTTGCCAAGCCCTCATAAATACATGCATGGATTTCCCTGATAAAACAAAAGACAATGACAAGGCACGCATGGACTTAGCAGTGATATGTGATCGTCCAACCCTAGTGCTTAGAGAAAACGGAGGCAAACCAAAAGCTGACTATTGTCTGAAATCTAAGCAACAGAAAGAAGTGATGAAGTGGATGAAGGATATTAAATTCCCCGATGGTTATGCCGCTGGTTTTAGAAGATCTGTGAACTTGAAGACAATGAAGATGAATGGACTGAAGAGCCATGACTTCCACATAATTATGGAGAGGCTCATGCCTGTAATGTTTCGTGGGTACATTTCTGAAGCTGTGTGGAAAACGTTAGCTGAAGTTAGCTATTTCTACAGACAGTTGTGTGCTAAAGAAATCAGAAGAGATGTGATGGAACAGCTGGAGAAAGAGGCACCGGTGCTTTTGTGCAAATTGGAAAAAATATTTCCACCGGGTTTCTTCAATCCTATGCAGCATCACTTTATACATCTTCCATATGAGGCTAAGGTCGGTGGTCCTGTTCAGTATAGGTGGATGTTTCATATAGAAAGAGCATTAAAGAAGCTTAGAGCAATGGTGGGCAATAAGGCAAGAGTTGAAGGATGTATTGCGGAACAATTTAAACTAAAGGAGGTAGCACACTTCACAAGTTGTTACTTTGCAGAAGAACATAATGTATTTGCTCGAAAGAAAAGGTACCATGATGATGAACGAGAGATGCCTCCGTGTAGTGATCTTTCGATTTTTCAGACAAACGGCAAAGCCGTTGGTCCACCCAAGGCATATCACCTCAGTATGGAAGAACGGAAGTCTGCTTTACTGTACATGTTCACAAATATGCCTGAGGTGGAGAACTACTTTGTGTAAGACTTGTTTTCTTAAACTGTTCATATGTGAATTAGTTTATGTTATCAAATATCTCATGTCATACAATAATATTTGACAGCGAGTTTGATGAACAAAACATGAGGTGTCTCGGTAGGCCAACAGCGAGAGACATAGACAAATTGCGACGCGATGGTATGCATGGGCGACCTAATTTCATTATGTGGCTTCGCGACCATGTAAGTCTTAATTATGTGGCTCCGAGAGCTAATTTCATTTAACTAATATTACAGAATTTGCTAATGCTTTGTGGCATGATTGATAGTTTGGGGAGGAAATGAATTTGAATGATGACTTACGTCAGTTATCTATTGGAAGCGTAACTGCCAAAAGCTATGGACGTTACGACGTCAATGGATATCGCTTTCGTTCAAGCATTTTCGAATCAAGTCATCCTATGGCCGCCACTCAAAATAGTGGAGTCGTTACTAGGGCAACCGACATGGAAGGACACGAAGCCTGCTATTACGGGAAAATCAAAAATATAATCGAGATTACATTTGCTGGAAATAAGCCTTTAGCGCTAGTTTTCTTTGAGTGTAAATGGTATGACCCGAAGTATTATAGGACCGAATTTGGGATGACACAGATCCAACCTGAGAAATTGCTTCAAGGACACGACACGTATATCCTTGCCCATCAAGCAGACCAAGTTTATTTCTCGACATATCCATGCAAAAAGTTGTCTAAATGGAGGGTTGTGTACAATGTAAATCCCCGCGGATGCCTATACACTCCTGGTGAGGACGAATATCAAATTGGTCACCTTGAGCAGGTTGATGAGGTGTTTCAAGAAGAAGAGTTGCCAACTAGTTTTCATATTGATCCTGCACCGGCATTAGATTCACTAGTTGCAGACGTTAACGACTTAACGTTTCCCGAGAGACGGAGAAGACAACCTGTTAGGAGAAAAGTTACATGGCGACCTCTGCATAGAAGTGAACAAATAGATCCTGATTTTGATGATATTTAACAAGTAAAGTTGTTTTGTTATTTCATTTGTTTATATTTTAAGTATTATGTCATTTTTGATGCACTAATGAATAATTTCTTATTTTTTATGCAGGATGCCGCCAAAATCAAAGAAGTCAGTGAAAGGGTTGTTCAAGGGCCTGGGCCTTTTTCAGGGCAGTTCTTCGAGCAGCAGCAGACGTCGAGAGCTGTTGAGCGCGGTACATGGAGATGAGGTAACATATCTTGTACAAATAAATTTATTTATATATTTACAAATAAATCTTGAGTTGTATGTACCAGGATGAGCAGCACACTGAGGAGCAGCACATTGAGGAGGAGCAGCACAATGAGGCTGAGCAGCACAATGAGGAGGTGGAGCACAATGAGGAGGTGGAGCACGTGACATGGGACCAGGCCGCACAGCATCACCAGCCATGGGACCAGTGGGACCACCAGAGAGAGCAGCAACAGGCGTGGGACCAGTGGGGCCAACAGGGCGAACCGGCTGACAACCCGATGGATGATGGCTCGGGAGGCTCTTCAGCGACACGCACACGTCGCTCAAGAAAAAGCCACTCAGTAAAGCCTCGTCACGCGATAGAGCGAGAGGCTGATAGGACTTTAATCATGCCACATGGAGATCGGTGAGTGTAATATATTAACTTATCTCATATAACTATTATGTGTATTATTAATGTTTTTGTGTAATGCAGGAATTGGGAGGACCTGTCCTTCGACGGCAAGGGACACCACACTCAGGTTAACCTTACGTTGGGTTCTCTTTGCCGCCTTCACTACCCTGGTATAGTGAAGGTGTCAAACGGTGATACCGAGGATGAGGTGCTCGTCAGTACCTGGGACGAGTACAAGTTTAAAAAGGAACGAAACCACACCGACAGACAGGGACTTGTGCGTAATGACTTTTGGGTATGAATTCTTTATTATTTTTGTTATGTTTCTTAATATTGTAAATCTATGACTTATACCATTGTATTTGTATTCTTTATGTTGTAGCTTCGATATCGGTTGCCTGACGGAGAGGATTACATGGGGCACACTGAACGTGTCTTCCAAAACAATGCAAAGAAGCTGGTGAAGGATGCCATATACTATGCGAGAATTCAGGCTACAAACCTGTATTTTCAAAAGCATCCAGAAGAAGCAGGCCCCTTGAGTAAAAAGGAAGGGTCCTCAAAGATATATTTGACTGAGGATCAATATCGTGAGGTTAGTATTTAATTTGTTTTACCCTTTATATTGATTGTTGTGATTGATATAATATGTAACATTGTGTGTGCAGGTGATGGTTCCATGGATGGCGCCCGTGCCTGATGCGTACTATGCTTGGTGCCGATATTGGGCTTCCGAAGGCTTCCAGAAAGCGTCAGCGCATCACAGACAATGTCGAGGAACCAATCCTAACCACAAGTTTGGCGGTGATGACATGATACGAAAAGCTAAAAGAATGGTAAGTTTGATCTAGCTATGTCGATCAGCAAATAGTACGATTTCTTATGAATGTTTTTTGTTTATACAGGAAGCTACAAGTGGCCAAAAGCCTAGTGACATTGAGGTCTACCAGGAGGGCCACAAAGGACCAGACCCGAACAACCCTGACCAGCTCTGTAGCCAGACAGCCACGGATCGCTTGGTAAGTTTTGGCCCAAAAGTACAAACGTTCAAAGTATAGAAATTCCTGCATTTGTAAGGTTGTGAATGATGTATAGGCGGCATATGGGGAGGAGATGGTTCATCGCCATGGCCCTGACTTCGACTGGCGTCATGAACCGGTGGATCCCTCGGTGGTGTACGCAAGTGGTGGTGGCAAAGCGCATGGACGGTAAGCTCTAACTTATGAAATTATATGGTTAACACTAAATTGATTATGCAGTAATAACATTTTTTGAATCACTTATAGATACGCACTCTTCGACGGATTCATTGACTCGTCGTCGGTGAGATCTCAGAGGACGGGTTCGTCTTCCCGTAGCTCATGCTCTCGTCGACCGAACGAGCAGGAGTTGGAGATTATGAGGATGCATGAAGAGATGAGACAACAACGCGAATTTATGGAGGCTTGCAATGCCCATAACCAAGCCATGTATCAAGTGAGTACACATAATCCGAACTCTAAATTATTATATTTCAATACAACATCTTCAGTAGTAACACATATGTTTAACAGTTAATGCAGCAACAGGGCATGTCAACAAATTTTCCACCGCCACCACAATGGAGCCAATTTGCAAACACACCAGTTCCACCACCACAGTTCAACACCCCTCCGCCACATATACCTGCACCTGGAGATAGGGTACGTTTCATAACTCTTGATTAATTTATACACTTGTATACTTTTTGATATTTGTATTTAACGTGTTGATATTTGCTAACTTGCATAGGTTACGCCTGAAGCGGGTGGTAGTGGGTCTGATCCAGCAGAGACTGGATTTGTTGACTCGCTCTTCGCATTCCCTCCTCCTGGTGGTGGTGGCGGCAGCGGCCAAAGCTCTAACCACCCAAGTGGTGGTTATCTCTAAACACTCATGCTCGTTATGTTTTTAACTCCTGGACGTTATGTTTGTGTAAACACTTGATCTTAACTCGTATCAGAAATGTTTGTGTATGTTATGTGACGGATTTAACCTATAATGCGTTTGTGATGTGTACGTTCATGTGTATGATATATGTTTTGTGATGTGTATGTTTTGTGATGTGTATGTTCATGTGGATGATATATATATTTTGTCATATGTTTGTCTGTAGAGAAATGTCTAATTTGGTGTTGGTGTTGCAGAAATATACATTAACTCCCGTCGGCCTAGTTAATTCCCGTCGGTTTGACCATAGCCGACAGGCATTAACTATTAACTCCCGTCGGCCCAGTTAATCCCCGTCGGCTGACTGGGCCGACGGGAGTTATCAATTAATCCCCGTCGGCTGACAGGGCCGACGGGAATTAATTGATAACTCCCGTCGGCCCAGTCACACCATCTTCGGAAAATCATCCATTAAGCAGAGTCAAATTGATGCTATGAAAGGGAGATATTTCCGAGATATTTCCATTGTGAGAGCTGGAGGGGATAGTGCTGCCCTTGCTCCCGAAGAAGATGAAGTGGTTGTTTACAGGAGCTTCATGAAGGCAGGGCTTCGGTTCCTGTTAAGCAAATTCCTGGTTGATGTACTGAAGACCTTCAAAATTTTCCTTCACCAGATTACCCCTGAAGCCATTATCAGGATGGGGGTTTTTGTTTGGGCTGTGAGAAGCCAAGGGCTAGAACCAAGCGCAAAATCCTTCTGCAATATGCACGAGCTGCTGTATGAAACGAAGGCTACTGCCAAGGAGCAGTATCACAACAACTTCGGCTGTTATGGCTTTGTGCCTCGCTCTGATGTAAGTTATCTAGTTCCAACATTTCGGAAAAGGTGGCCAGGAGCCTGGATGGAAGAGTGGTTTTACGTGAAGAATAACTTAGTTGAGAGGGAAGATATAAGAGGGATTATTCAACGCCCCATTTGGTCTCGCTTCGGCATCAGGAGGCCATCCACTGCTCTTGGGAATGATATAGAAGCATGCCAGAGAAGCTTCAACACTGTGTGCACCTTTATTGTCACAAGAGACTTGGTTCAAGAACACATCGCTTACAGAGTATGGCCGCTCGTAAGTGAGTGGGAGATGCCGAAGGGGGCTGCTGCCGGGTCTAGTCAGGGCGGCCTGGTCTATTTAAAATATACCTTCAGATATAGAGGCGAGTTTGATGAGCCAAACGATGAGTGGTTGAGCAGTATTGAGGCAACCAGTGATGAATTGCTTGGGGCCTATACAAGGGCAGAAGATGATGCAATGACCTTGGCCTTCGAAGGTCGAGGCAAGAAAAGGTTGAATAGAGTTTTTGACATCATTGGTTTCGTATACCCTGATTATAGCTATCCCTCACGAAAGTAGGGAAAGAAAAGAAAAGCTGCCATTTCGGCCATTTCTGCTATGCCGAAGGGCAAAAAGATTAAGGTTTTAACGCACCGGCCTAGATACATTGAAACGGCCACAGTGCCGAAGCTTGGTGAAGGGACATCTTCCAGTGCTGAGGTAGAATAGCCTATTCCTGCTGGCCCCAGGGGAATTGACTGAATTGCCAAAGGTTCCTGCAGCCATGTCAGTCGAAATACTAAAACATGGTGCTGAAGCCAAAGAAAAGGCGACCAAAGAGCCAGAGCTAGGGGAAACAGTAGGGCTGCCAAAAATCTTGAGCCCACCAGCAGAGCCAGAATTGCCGAAGGTATCAAAGGATCCTGCAGTAACTCCTAAGAGGAGGAGAATGGATAGCATGCTGGACGCCATCCTGGAAACGATAAGGGCATTGACTCCTGCCCCTGCTAAAGAGACTGCCGAAGCTGCTACAGCTCACGTTGGAACCGAAGCTGGGCCCTCGGCGCCTACTGAAGCAGGGCCTGCTGGAACTGAGTAGAGAACTGAACAAGGATCTTCAGATGCTGGTTTGGCTCTCAAGAAGAAAGACGCGCCCAAAAAAGTTAAATCTCCTATTCCCAAAGCATCTTCTGAAGATCTTGACTTTATTATTCGACATGCTTCGAGGAAAAGGTTATCTGAAGAAGAAATCGCGGAAGCCAAACACTACGCTCGGGAACTAAAATACCCAAAGGGGGCCTTGGTGTACAATGGCACCGATGAAGATGATTTTCTATACTGTCTCCCGGACAACAAGGAAATATATGTTTGCTGGGAGATGGCAAAAAATATTGGATTTCTGAAGCTTGAAGCTGGCTTCTCTGCCATGTCGAAGGATGACCTCATAGACATCCTTGCGTACAATAGCCTGAAGGTACGGAAGCTATGGACTTATAGACAAATTATTTCTTGTGTCCTTTATTCTTGTGCTGATCCTTTGTCTCCCTTCTTTTTACAGGGTCTAATTCTGAGCAACACATTGAGAGCACAGAAAAATGCTGGGGATGAAAGTTGCTAGATGGCCCTTAGCAACCTTCGGTCGGAGGTTATTAGACTAAGGAACGAAGCTACAGAGAAAGATAAAATTCTGCTTTCCTTAGTGGATAGAGTGAAAAAAGACGAGGCAAAATTTAATGCTTAATCTGAAGTCCATAAAGCTGAAGTTGAGAACCTTCAGAAAAAACTTGCCGAAGCTAATGAAAATTTTGAACTTGCAAAAGTGAAGCAAGAAATAAGTGAATGGTCGAATGCTAGGCTGGAAAAGAATGTTGAGGAGCTTCGTGAATCCAAGGAGAGATGCTTTGAGAAATCCTTGGATTGCGTAAGAAAACTGAAAACCAGCTTTGCCAAGGTGGGTGCGTATTCTTCCAAAGAAAAGTTCATTCGAGGTGACCCCGAGAGAGTCGTTGATTGGATAGGTGAAGAAGCCGAAGCCTTTGAAGAGACCCTTAGTGATCGTGGTGATATTTGTGCATTCACCGGCGCTCGAGGGGTTGCATCAATTCTGGAGAAGGCTGGTTGTGACCATGTTAAAGCCGTGGCCCAGACCAAAGCCGCCTCTCCACAGATGACACGAAGGACCCCTCAGACGAAGCCACTTTGGTGGGCGGGAAGTTTTATTCCGATATCTGGATGAACGGCGGCCGAGAAATGACCAATGAAATTATAAAGAAAAATGAAAAAGAATCCCATGATGCCCGAGAAGGAGCTTAGCGAGCCGAAGAAGCTGCCGAGCACGCAAGGCGTATAGGTATTATTTTTGAATTTTAGCTTCGGTGTTTGTTTTTTGGCTTCGAATTAACGATTTGTTTACTACAGCTGAACTCTCACTGCTACCCAAGCCATACGACCCCTAGGCCGATCCCGTTATGAAAGATGTGCTGGGTGTGATGAGTGTTGCCAATACCATTGTCGACAAAGTCGTCGATAGACTGCTGAATGAGGCCACCGAGAAAATTCTCAAAGAAAACTAGGCTTTTGTTGTAATGATACAATGTAACATTTGTGTATGAAACAATTATCAAACATGTATATTAATGTAATATATTTCTTTGCGATGCATGAAATTTACGCACATACCATTTTTGAGCCTTCGGCGAAAAAACACCTTCCCTTCTTTTCATGCTTCGCAAAGAACAAAACCCTCATTACACTTTCATTTATCAAGTTATTGCCGAAGATTTTCTTCGTGCTCAATCTTTGCTGTTGATGCGATATGATGTATGATGTAATGCTATGCAGAATGATGTAATGATATGATGCAACATGATGTTTATGCCGAAGACACACACCCACACTGAAACACTCAAGACTCTGCATCCCCTTAGGAACGTCTTTGGAGTCTTTAAGCTCTGCATCCCCTTAGGAACGACTTTGGAGCTTCTTCACCTTATATTTCGGTGGTATTTAAGCTCTGCATCGCCTTAGGAACGACTTTGGAGCTTCTTCACCTTCTATTTCGCTGGTATTTAAGCTCTGCATCCCCTTAGGAACGACTTTGAAGCTTCTTCACCTTCTATTTCGGTGGTATTTAAGCTCTGCATCCCCTTAGGAATGACTTTTGAGCTTCAGAACTTACTCTGCGCTCCCTTAGGAACGACTTTTGTGGCTTCGAAACTTACTCTGCGCTCCCTTAGTAATGGCTTTAGTGGCTTCGAAACTTACTCTGCGCTCCCTTAGGAATGACTTTTATGGCTTCAGAAGTTTGTTAAGAGGAAGCACTTCACTCAATAATACGAGCACTATTATTACATGAAATCAGAATTTAGTCCTTCGAGACTTCTTTTTCATACAAGAAAAATAAAATGACAAAAAAGATAAAGATACACAAAGGGTAGGATATTCTTAAGTAGATGTGCTTGGATTCAGGCACAGTACTATTGACTGTGCGAGCTTCAGACCCCTCCCAAAAATCGCGTTACTGTTGAGCGTGCTGGTGCCCTTCTGGCTGCTGGCTTTGGGTCAGAGTAGGTGGTAGCGATGGTGGTGGTGGGACCTGGGCCCAGGAAGCTTGAGAATGGCTTGCCAAAGCGATAGAGGCCATAGGCTGTTGATTACCTACTTATTCTAGGACATAGGGAGAATAGCATGAAGCAGTATGTAAGACCTGCTTCGGCTGATTCTGTCATGCCTCAGCTTCGACAATCTCTTTTTGCTTCTGAATTGTAACTTGGCATGTTCTTGTGGTGTGGCCTATCTTCACCGCAAAATAAGCAAAATAGTCTTCTGGGCTGATCCCCGTATCTTCCTCCGAAGCTTCTGCCCCCTCTGCCTCTTGGGGCTGGTGGCCTAAAGGAGCTTTGTTGTGGCCCTGATGATTGGGAGCTGTGTTGTTGCCTTTGAGGTTGACTTCCTCTATCATCACTTGAGTTGGAATTATGGATCGACCTGACGTGCATGGGGTGAATTCTTCCTCAGAAGCCCCTGGCCATCTCAGAAAACCTGTATGCTTCCTCCCTTCTCTGGCAGAAATCATTATCAACCCGGATATACTCATCCATCTTCTGAAGAAGCTTCTCCAGGGTTTGTGGGGGCTTCCTGGCAAAATATTGAGCTGTAGGTCCTGGCTGAAGCCCCTTGATCATGGCCTCAATGACAATTTCATTGGGCACTGTAGGCGCTTGTGCTCTCAGGCGTAGGAACCTTCGGACATACGCCTGAAGATACTCCTCATGATCTTGCATGCATTGAAACAAAGCCTGAGTAGTGACTGACTTCGTTTGAAAGCTTTGGAAGCTAGTAATTAGCATATCCTTGAGCTTCTGCCTTGATGTGATTGTTCCTGGCTGAAGAAAAGAGTACCAAGTTTGCGCTACGCTTTTAACTGCCATGACGAAGGATTTTGCCATGACTGCAGTATTGCCCCATATGAAGATATGGTTGCCTCGTAGCTCATTAGGAACTGCTTCGGGTCTGAGTGCCCATCATACATAGGAAGCTGAGGTGGCTTGTATGATGGGGGCCATGGGGTAGCCTGCAACTCTGCTACCAAAGGAGAAGTATCATCGAAAGCAAAATTGCCATGATGAAAATCATCATACCACTCATCATCATTGTATGAATTCTCTTGACGAAGCTCTCTGTGATGAGGCCTTCGGTCTTGGTCCTCCTCGGTGAGATGGCACATTTCTTCTGCGGCCTCTTCAATCTTTCTCTGGAGATTGGCAAGCCGAAGCATTTTCTCTTTCTTCTTTTGAACATGTTGATGGATAGCTTCAAGGTCCCTGATCTCTTGGTCCAGTTGCTCCTCCTGAGGTGTTGGGCTGGTAGCCTTCCTCTTCTGGCTCCTAGCTTCGTGTAGCGTCTCCTGATTAACATCTAGCGGCTGCAGTGCAGCCCCTGGCCCGACTGTCTTCTTCAGTGGCATGACGAAGGTCGTTGCTTGCCGAAGGTGGTCGGATGAGTTCAACGGAGGTGGGCGCCAATGTTGGTCCTTGCTCTTGAATGCTATACACCAAGAACAAAGCAACACAATTGCTAACGATTAAAGACCTTCGTTCTTTGAAGCATTATTTCCCCTGGGATATAATGTTCTTCAGACGAAGGTCAAGAAGGGTATACCTTCATCATTTCAGTGGGTAAAGATATAAAATAAAGACATACAAAACATGAAAAGAATATAAACAATCATACCAAGTCATTAGATTATTTATACTCTTACTAGGTATATGCCCGTGCGTTGCAACGGGTGACATTTGTACACGCATAGGTCATTGTTTAGTGATGTTATCAACTGCTTTGTCACACTTGTGTATGCACAGGTCATTGTTTAGTGATGTTATCAACCGAACTCTGCGTGTCGGGTCGACATGCGAGGGAGGTGGCATCGAGAGGCAGGCTCGGGGCCGGGCATTGGGTGTGTGCGACCATGAATCACGTCGGGAGGCAGGCTCGGGGGGCGGCAGGTGGCTGGAGGCTGTGGCATGTAGAGCGCTGCGTGATTGGAGCAAGAGACGGGGAAGAGCTAGAGGAGGCCAGGCGTGGATGGTTTTGCCAAAAGTGTCGAGTGCATTTGTCGGAGATAGGAAAGGCAGAACCAGAGAGGGTGAGCCTACCCCTTACCTTCTTCATAGTAGTAAGTTAGGTACCTATACGTTGTTATGGACATACATATTCCTTGTTTAAATAAGAGTTATTTAAACATGTTCCAACAGAATTTGCGAGTAAAGTTTGTTTGGTGTTTATACCTTTCCCTCATGATCTTATAGACTGCCTTCTTCATCGATATAAGTAGAGATTGACATATCCTATTTGAATGTGAACCAATCCTATAATTCATTTACCAACTGTATTTTTATATGTGCCTGAAACGTTGTGGGTTCCACAACATTGTACAAGCTTGGCTATATTGGGCACCAACTATATATAAAGCTAGTTTATCCATGTCAGCTTCTGTACAACTTTACATTCACAAGCTACATTTGTCTGAAAGAACCACGAAGCAAAAAAAGGAACAAAGCCTTTGATTTCCTCTAAAGCATGCAACAACCAAAATCTTATCTTCTAGCTATATGCCAACTGGTTGAACTTGAATTGATTGTCCCCAAAGAACGAGAGGCAGCCCTGCGTTTGGTCCTTGGGGTTCACGTCACCACCATTGGACGTGTCGATCGCCTCCGCCAGGGACACCACCTCCGCCATCTCGGGACGCTTGTCCGGGTTTGTGTCCCAGCATCGCACGTTCGCTAGCGAGCTAGGACAACAATGCGATATCTCAGGCCTAAGGTTTTGTACAAAAGTTTATTTCACCTCAGGCTTTCCGTGACAAACATGGCAAAAAGGAACGGGACAAAGACATGTCTTTGTTTTCACCTGGTGAACAAAAAGCTGAGATCAGGGTATGGCATGTTACAGCAGTATATCTCCCATAGGTAGTTTCCAAAGTTGTACACGCCACACTTCCTATTGTAAGCGTGGCCATTGAGGACCTACATGCATATGCCAAAGTGCATAAGCATCTACATTTATACTGTGTTTTAGGAAAAAAGCATAAGACAATCTCTCTATCATAATCTTATGTTTTAGATGGAATCGCTATTACCCACACTACTACCAATTATAGGAGCACAAAATAAGGACCTCACAATATGATTTCCATGCAAAAGCGGAAAGGGAAAGTGCATAAAGCGGAAAGGGTGATACACGATGACCATGGAATCAAGAAAACCGATGCTTTATATAGTAGAAGAGAAGAGAAAAAGAAAGAATTATTTTATTGTCATCGAACTTAATCTCTCCGTTTATAAACATTCAAGTTTAAAATTATACATCTGTAATGAAAGCATAACATTATGGAGTCATTTCCCACATCAATGCATTGTACATAAGATCACAAAACACAAACCTAGCCCTCGAAATCTCCTCTTGTATATCATGCAATCCTTCTCTTATAGCAGGTAGCTGCTTGTTCTCAAATCTGATCTGCTCTAGCTCCCGGTACAATGACTGAACCTTCACAAACAACTCTTTGCGCAAAGCTTCGAACTCCATCTTTCATAACTTAGCACCAACACTTCTTTCATGCCACCCTTGATAATATCCTTGTATTCCATTTCATTATCAACACTAACTCTAGGAATGGATTGTTTGGCAAGTATATGGATCTCATCTTCAATGACAAATAATTCTTGCCTAAGGCCATGAATATCCTCTAGCACAAGAGTATTATTAGCAACAATTCAACGAATCTCTTCACAACGAACTGCAAGTTTCTACTAGAAAGGTAGCAGAGGCATGGGTCCAGGAACTCCTCTAGCTAATGGATTTGACGAGGAATTTCTTTAGCCATTATTGCTCCAAAGTTGGCAGCCATGTGGTATTCTAATGGTGCCTACAATGGTGTGGGTAGAAGAGGACACACAACATATGAATGAATGGATATGCTTGAATAACATGGGATAAAAAATTGAACTATCTTGAATAGTTAAAATGGCATAAGTATGTGACTGGAATTGGATATGGTAAATAGATTATCATTTCCAAATAAGCATGACTGCATTTCAGTACACAAAACAACATCATACGACATGGTTGCACAAACACACATCAACCAACAATTAACGGATTAGCTCATTTAACATTTTGTGGCGACTTGCACTTAACTACACTTGGTCATCATGACAGACAACACCATGCTAATTGGGATGCACCTAAGAACTTCAGGATAGAAAATGGAAACTAAGCCATGGGAAATTGAATTTATAAACATTCACGTTTTGATCTATGGTTCCCTTTATAGTAAGAACCAACTTTCATGTCAAACTATGGTTCCCTTTCCCTCTGTACTAAGAATATAGCATCATTACTTTAATCTAATCAAATTTGTAGATAAACAGAAATAAGATCCATGAATAGCTCACTGAATATAACAAATGGGGAAACAAACCATTCCACTTTATTTTCATGCAGTAAAGAAGGATGTACATGACTAAGATAACAAAAAGTTATGATGTATAAACTGGACAATTAAATTTGTTTTAGGGTAGCTAGAATGCACCTTCCCAACATCCAATTTTCCATCTCCAACGATGTGTCCAATGAGTAAAGGAATTATCATTTTGCCAACTGATAAACCAAATTCACCGTTGTGTTGAACTGCCAACTAATATCTCAAATTTTGAAAGCAAACACTGAGTCATTGATGTCAACATTTGTTTCATTATAGATAATTGAATAGATAGCATTAAATAGATCTGTGTTGAGCACAAGTTTTAAGTCTATGTTAAATCTGAACCAAACTATGTGACATAGAAGCTCATGTTTGAACCATGGAATTGTGCTCAACCATAGAAGTTGTTGTTCAAACCTTGTGCAAACATAGGTTTCAGGTTACCATAGAAGCAACAAACAAAACAACAGCTTCTTCGGTAACCTTGTGGAACATGCCATACAAAATAGAAGCTTTTTTGGTATGAATCATAGAAGCTTTGTGGAACCTTGTGCATACAAGCAGCATACAAAACATCAGCCACTATGGATGTAACACCCCGAGATCCACAAACACCCCAGAATGCTACTAAACTACACATCTAATATTCATATATAAAATTTCGACAGCATCTCCTTTGAAAATTGCATAAACGGGGGAAGCAACAAAGTATAAATAGATATCATGATAAGAAAACATATAAGACATTAATAATCTGCTAGCAATGGGAAGACAACCATAACAACATGAACTGAATTAATCAGTGCGCACGACTAGTTAAAAACAAACATCCTTTGTCAAGAAGTTTCTAATTAAATCATGGCTGCGTCTGGGCAGCATTATTATGAGAATGAAGGTGGATGTGCTGCTACTTCCCACTCCCCTTGATGAGCAACAAGCACCTGCATTGAGTAATGCAAGAGTGAGATGAAACATCTCAGCAAGCTAATTGTTCTGACGAGATATTTAAACCACAAATTGAATTCATCGACATTTTAAAAGAGTCACAATTAAAAATCAGAAATGCTTGTAGATATAGAACTCAGTAGTCCCACTATAACCAATACCATCTCATTTCCTCGAACAACCACAATAGGTTCTATAACACTTCCCTGCGTCAACAATACCTGCAAATATCACTTCAATGTATGCATAGGAATGCAATGTGTAGGTACTCTATCTTCATACCTCTGGGGGTATAAAACCACATCATCTGCAAATATCACTTCAATGAATGCATATGAATGCAATGCATATGTCCTCTGCCTTCATACCTCTAAGGGTATGAAGCCGCATCGTACCCCTTCTCGGGCAACGTACGATGCTAAGTTGTACCGGTACGGTCGGACCATAGGTCACGACAAAACTTCATATGCAAATGAGTCATGCAATGTAAATGGCATGCTACATTTATCAATAAACTTCACTTCCTTCAGATACAACACAAACCTCAAATAATACTTCATTTACCTTCAGATACAATACCAACCTCAAATAATACTTCATTTACCTTCAGGGGTGTGAATTAATCTCATGAGTCATACTCAAATCATAATCATCATCAATATATGATTGAGCATCAGTATAATGCAAGCAAGTAAAGCATCACCATAGAGTCCAATTATGAAAGAATCTGATACTTCTGAATATTAGAGTGTAGGCGATAGAAATAACAGGTCAGAACGGAAGCAACCACCGCTACATTCACTTGCCTTCATCGAAGAAGAAGAAATGTACTAGACATGATCTGGAGTGTAGCCACCTGCTAGTGGGCATAAAACTTAGTACAAATATTTCACAAACATTTGCCATCAATCAACAAAACACTCCTACACTTGAAACCAAGACCCAGTGGAAAGACTCCCACCCTGAACCACATGCCATACAGCAGCAACGCTGTTTGTTAATTTTGTATCTTTAAAATTAAAACAGCGGTGATATCAAACAAATACTCTAGGAATATCTACACAAAATACTCTACAACTTCAGTATTCAATAGATAATTAAATTCTGCCATCTACAAGTTCTAAAACATCTGACAAGATAACTGACTGAATCTGTTTTAGACAGCAGTATGGTTAACTTTAAAATTCGATATCTCCAAAACTGCTGAACCAAAAAATATGAAATTCTGCTGGAAGTAAGAACTTTTATCCCTCTACAAAAGTCTCCATAGTTGGAAGAGCCAATTCGGCCATTTACTAGATGAAACCCACCAGTGAAAAGACCCACTCATTTTTGTCAGGTAAACAGGAACAGTCACAGTAAAACAAACATAACTGGAGTTTCACAAATCATATGAATGCACTCTTTAACAATCTGGAAAGCTTATAAAATTATCTACAACTTCTTTTACCAACCCACAGTTTAATTCTGTTGATAAAATTGTCTAAATCTTAAGAGAACAGATTCTGCACAGAATTATGAGACTGAAAAACTGCTATAGTAAAACTGCAATAACTTTCTGGTCGGATGTCCGATTGAGGTGTTCTTCGCGGCCACGGAAAGATCTACAAATTATCTACGACGCATACATAGACTTTTTATTTTTTTGAGGCCACTAAGACCACGGAAAACTGGCATGAACAGAAACTGTCGAATCTGCCATTCTGCAGAAAACTAAATTCGAGATCAAAACCTAACCCCACATCAAATCCAACCTCTAATCCTTTAATTCCCATGATCCACAACCTCCAAAAGCCTATAATTACAGGGAGGAACAAGGATCTCATCCATACCTAGGGTTTCCCCAAGAAATCTTCAAGAGGAGATGGGGAAGAACATCTCCTTGATCCTCTCTTCCTCTTCAATTCAACGTGCCCCTCCTTTTCTCGATCCTTGCTGCGTAGGGGGAGATCTTGGGGGAGGAAGCAATGGAGGATGGCTGCCATAGGGGGAGGGGGCGTCCAGCCAAGGGGGAGAAAAAAGGGGGTGGCGGCCAAGAGGGGGGGGGGTGAAGGGAAAAAAAAGGGTGGCCACCTAGGGTTTTTGTGGGAGAAAGAAACGACGCCTCAGATGACTTCTATCTTTGCATCCAATGGCCCACAACCCTTTACCTCATCCACGCACCAGAGATTAACTTTTGGTCAACATTTTTTTTGGGATATTACACTCTACCCCCCTTAAAAAGAATTCGACCTCGAATTCGGCCACTCCAAGCAAAACACCCAAGGTACCCCATATAGCACCACAATTCAAAACATGGGTCCATTATTGGTCTTAATTAACACAAGAACTTCTACCTTGGACTAATTGTCTAAGGAAACAACACGACCTGACATCAAGCATGAAACAACATGTAATGAAGCTCAAAGCATGTCATAGTTGCAATCAACACTCCAATTTCACACCATCAAATTTGGATGCAGCTATACATCAACATCAATGTCTTAAGACAACACTCTTTTATGAAGGGGTAATATGCACCAAGCACAACCCTTACCAACTTCAACCATTAATTTTAATTAAATGGTGAAACATCTACACCCGACGAATGTATAAGAAGATCAAACACCTCAACTTAAAGCACTATGAAACAAGTAGTTCTATTGGAACAAAACTCCTAATCTTCCTAAACCTTATTCTTGCCATCATGAAAAGATAATCATGTAATCTAACATTCCTTGCACCCCACCAAAAGGGAGAAAATCTATAGAACTAATGGAGCAATAAAGCCAAAAGAAGCCAATAACATCTTGTGCGGCATAGTTCATCGAAGAAATGCCAAAAACTCTACATAGAGCACTGATAGCCCAACAACAACACAATACTTGCTTAACCCATGTCACTATACTTCATTCAACATCTCAACTAAGAAAAATATCCAACTAGTAAGGATAACCTACACATAATATAAGTCTTCATCTACTGTAGTTCAGAAACTTACATTTCATTCTATCATACGATGCACTCAAAGTACCAGACATACAAAGTCAATAATAATAACCCCTAATCCTTCACACATTTGACAAACATATTAAGCTGATGTAAACACCACATGATCTAGGAATAGGTGACTAGCCACACCCAACCAACTCTAGGCTAGGCAAGGACTTCCTTCAAACCAATAGATAGGTGGTCTAAAAAAATGGCTCCACAAGCATGCATCGAAAAGGGAACCATCAGATCCTCAATGTATCAATACATAATCAATGGATCAAGAGAATCAAAGATTTATTCTACAATTAGTATGACTAACAGGCAACCACTTTAAACCACATCTAGGCTTTGTGGCAACTAAAACACACAATATGAGAGAGACATGTAAGCCATTCTGGCTATGAAAAGACTTCCCCCAAAAATCCATATAAAGTACCAATATTCATTTCTTTCAAAACTGGTTTCTCAACATAAACAATCATTCTTTGCAATGATAGTTGGAGCTATCCACCAACCGCTCAACAACTTAAATTCAAATTGATGATTACCTTGTACCCCAAAACACGCAATTCACACTCCTCTTAGAAACATCCACAATCAAGCATATATAACAATATTATTGTAATAAAACTCAACCATGAAAAACATGGTGAAAACAACATAGGCATACTTGTATATCACAAGCATAATAACAACTTCATTCTCACCAATGACCAGCGATATCTACCGCATTAATAAAACAGTATCAAAATTTCAGAAATAAATTATATCAAGCGTTAAGCCATAAACAACTTACCACATCACCGTAAAGGAATAGGGAGGGGTGAAACTATTGTCATCTGCACTCCAAAGACATTAATATATATCAAAGATATTTGAACCCACACCCTTCCTATATGTGCAAGTGTGTCAAATTTATCTTCAAATTGCCAAGAATCTAAAGCCTATGCTCTGATACCAACTGTAACACCCCGAGATCCACAAACACCCCAGAATGCTACTAAACTACACATCTAATATTCATATATAAAATTTCGACAGCATCTCCTTTGAAAATTGCATAAACGGGGGAAGCAACAAAGTATAAATAGATATCATGATAAGAAAACATATAAGACATTAATAATCTGCTAGCAATGGGAAGACAACCATAACAACATGAACTGAATTAATCAGTGCGCACGACTAGTTAAAAACAAACATCCTTTGTCTAGAAGTTTCTAATTAAATCATGGCTGCGTCTGGGCAGCATTATTATGAGAATGAAGGTGGATGTGCTGCTACTTCCCACTCCCCTTGATGAGCAACAAGCACCTGCATTGAGTAATGCAAGAGTGAGATGAAACATCTCAGCAAGCTAATTGTTCTGACGAGATATTTAAACCACAAATTGAATTCATCGACATTTTAAAAGAGTCACAATTAAAAATCAGAAATGCTTGTAGATATAGAACTCAGTAGTCCCACTATAACCAATACCATCTCATTTCCTCGAACAACCACAATAGGTTCTATAACACTTCCCTGCGTCAACAATACCTGCAAATATCACTTCAATGTATGCATAGGAATGCAATGTGTAGGTACTCTATCTTCATACCTCTGGGGGTATAAAACCACATCATCTGCAAATATCACTTCAATGAATGCATATGAATGCAATGCATATGTCCTCTGCCTTCATACCTCTAAGGGTATGAAGCCGCATCGTACCCCTTCTCGGGCAACGTACGATGCTAAGTTGTACCGGTACGGTCGGACCATAGGTCACGACAAAACTTCATATGCAAATGAGTCATGCAATGTAAATGGCATGCTACATTTATCAATAAACTTCACTTCCTTCAGATACAACACAAACCTCAAATAATACTTCATTTACCTTCAGATACAATACCAACCTCAAATAATACTTCATTTACCTTCAGGGGTGTGAATTAATCTCATGAGTCATACTCAAATCATAATCATCATCAATATATGATTGAGCATCAGTATAATGCAAGCAAGTAAAGCATCACCATAGAGTCCAATTATGAAAGAATCTGATACTTCTGAATATTAGAGTGTAGGCGATAGAAATAACAGGTCAGAACGGAAGCAACCACCGCTACATTCACTTGCCTTCATCGAAGAAGAAGAAATGTACTAGACATGATCTGGAGTGTAGCCACCTGCTAGTGGGCATAAAACTTAGTACAAATATTTCACAAACATTTGCCATCAATCAACAAAACACTCCTACACTTGAAACCAAGACCCAGTGGAAAGACTCCCACCCTGAACCACATGCCATACAGCAGCAACGCTGTTTGTTAATTTTGTATCTTTAAAATTAAAACAGCGGTGATATCAAACAAATACTCTAGGAATATCTACACAAAATACTCTACAACTTCAGTATTCAATAGATAATTAAATTCTGCCATCTACAAGTTCTAAAACATCTGACAAGATAACTGACTGAATCTGTTTTAGACAGCAGTATGGTTAACTTTAAAATTCGATATCTCCAAAACTGCTGAACCAAAAAATATGAAATTCTGCTGGAAGTAAGAACTTTTATCCCTCTACAAAAGTCTCCATAGTTGGAAGAGCCAATTCGGCCATTTACTAGATGAAACCCACCAGTGAAAAGACCCACTCATTTTTGTCAGGTAAACAGGAACAGTCACAGTAAAACAAACATAACTGGAGTTTCACAAATCATATGAATGCACTCTTTAACAATCTGGAAAGCTTATAAAATTATCTACAACTTCTTTTACCAACCCACAGTTTAATTCTGTTGATAAAATTGTCTAAATCTTAAGAGAACAGATTCTGCACAGAATTATGAGACTGAAAAACTGCTATAGTAAAACTGCAATAACTTTCTGGTCGGATGTCCGATTGAGGTGTTCTTCGCGGCCACGGAAAGATCTACAAATTATCTAAGACGCATACATAGACTTTTTATTTTTTTGAGGCCACTAAGACCACGGAAAACTGGCATGAACAGAAACTGTCGAATCTGCCATTCTGCAGAAAACTAAATTCGAGATCAAAACCTAACCCCACATCAAATCCAACCTCTAATCCTTTAATTCCCATGATCCACAACCTCCAAAAGCCTATAATTACAGGGAGGAACAAGGATCTCATCCATACCTAGGGTTTCCCCAAGAAATCTTCAAGAGGAGATGGGGAAGAACATCTCCTTGATCCTCTCTTCCTCTTCAATTCAACGTGCCCCTCCTTTTCTCGATCCTTGCTGCGTAGGGGGAGATCTTGGGGGAGGAAGCAATGGAGGATGGCTGCCATAGGGGGAGGGGGCGTCCAGCCAAGGGGGAGAAAAAAGGGGGTGGCGGCCAAGAGGGGGGGGGGGTGAAGGGAAAAAAAAGGGTGGCCACCTAGGGTTTTTGTGGGAGAAAGAAACGACGCCTCAGATGACTTCTATCTTTGCATCCAATGGCCCACAACCCTTTACCTCATCCACGCACCAGAGATTAACTTTTGGTCAACATTTTTTTTGGGATATTACAATGGATCCATTGGAATCCAAAAGGCACTGAATTTTGTAGCCAACAAAAATATTGTAAAGATATCGCACTAATTGCATCAACAAAATATCAATTATATATAGCTGACAAGCTTGAAGTTTATTTTATTGGTAAATACAAGTAAATATGATGGAGCTTGGTTGATACCAAATAGCAACCAACAACAATGACAAAAGCTTATGATGTTAGAGAGTGCATTGCATCAAGTAAGCTGTATAGCAACCTTTGCTTACCCTATAAAAAAATAACATGAACATAAGTAATCTTCTCATGTCAAAACAGACAAAGATCAAGCCTCAAGTTAGTGTTGTGTGCTCACATGCAGTGAAGTCAAAAGTTGCAATATAAGTTAGAAAAAAATCACCCCTAATGATCACCCAATTTGTCCAATCGACATGTTGTTTTGAATTCTGCTTGTTGAGGTTTACCAGCAGGACGTCGGTGCTATCAGTTGTAGAGGGCACATAGCTGTTTGTTGATTTGTGTTGACTAAAAATGACCAGTCCCAGTCGGATGTTGTAATCTGTTGTAAGATTGTGTTTCCTTTCACAGTTTAGACTGCAGAGAATGATGCTATACCAACCTGCATCATCAGGAACCATTACTATTAGACAACCTGTACATCAGGCATATTAAAAAATCTAATTTATTTAAGTATAAGACATCGTTTTAAGGTGAACTGATATGAGTTCGACCAATGAACAGTAGCAGTAAACATATGGTTCATGCCGCTTGGATGATAAAAGTGGAGACTTACAAAGATGATGTTGCCCCTACTGGATGGGTCCTTGAAGATAGCCTGCGGGTTGCAAGGTGGAAGCACATGTCCAAGAGAAATGATCGTTCCATGTTTGCTTGTAAAACAAACAAAAAAAATGCATTCAAGCTTGGCGTGCCATGACACTTACTATAGGATGACCTCACTGTCCTCATCGGGGCCTGGCTGGAGCTGGAGTCATCCTAGTTCCACTTTAGCAGCTTGCTGGGATCGGTCACCGGGCTGGAGAGGGTCTACACCAACACCAACCAGATCAGTATGATTTTACAATACAGAACGGAGAAAATATAATTGCAGTGGTAGTGGTGAGCATGCAGCCTCATTGCATATTTGTACATACATGGAACCACAGGTTTATGGGAGAGAGAATTTGAAATACGTGGAACATCGACAATACACATACCTGCTTTGGATGAATACCTTCAAAGTTACGAATTGCACGAGCTGTGTTGTTGACAGTAATACCTAAAGAGTTATGAAGAAGGTCGACCAGTAAGGTAAATACTAATTGAAATGTGAAATTATGAAGCTATATTGCATAAACACACCGTTAGGTGCTAGTCCCTGGATGAAGAAATAGAAACACATATTCCCTCCATTATATTCTCATTAGGTATTAGATATACAACTTCGACCACTATCACATCTGTCGGAGAGGAAATCTCCGGCCGGGTGGCGGAATGCACCCGCCCTAAATCCTTAGATGAGGAGCGGCCTAAGCGTTTTGCCTGTCTACTAAGCGATGAACGAACACAAGAACACACAAGAGTTTAGAGTGGTTCGGGCCGCCAGAGCGTAATACCCTACTCCACTGTGTGATGTATTGAGCTTGAGAGCTTGTATGAACTTGTGAGCCTGAGCTGGATCTAAGTGTGCTTGAGTCTAAGTTTTTCTTCCCTTGTAACGCTGCATGCCTCCCCTTTTATAGCCCATGGGGGGCATGTACAAGGGTGCTGAGCCCCAACATGTGGGCCCAGGAATATAACGGATGTAATACTTGGAGCAACTAATGTTCATTGCTGGAACAATCTCTTTGCGCCTTGATATCCGCGATCTGCGTAGTATTGGCGTGCAGGGGAAGCCTCCCTGGCAACGTACAAGTGATGATGGTCACTGTACACCTCGCAGCATGGGCGTACTGTTTGGCAATGGATTGGACAGGCACGCCGTCTGCAAGATGGCCTGGACGCCGCCTGCCAGCGGAGTGGACAGGACACATTAAATGCTGAGGCGGCACATCGCCTGTCAGCGGAATAGTCAGGCGGCACGTCTTCTCCACAATAAATGCAGAGACCGCGCGCCCCAGAGGCCTTACATCAGGCTCCGCCCGCTGGCTTACGTCACGGGCGATAGGCCACGTGGCAGCATCGGGCCTCCGCCTGAGCAGGGAGCGGAAGCGCACAGGTTGAAGCCTGGACACGTGTCAGCACCGGACCCCTGCCTGTCCTTGACATAGGCCAGGGTATTCCCTGTCCCGGGACCTTGCTGTAGGTGGTCCGGACCTCACTTAGAGGGGTTCGGGTCCCACCCAAGGGGTCCGACTTGCTTACTTTGGAGTCCCGGACCGTACTCGGAGGTCCGGGTTGAGTGTACAGGGGTCCGTCGCTCTCTCATGGAGGTCCGGACCCACTGATGGCATCCTGGAGTATATCACCTCTTCTGGCCACGTGGCATCCTTGGGCCACCCACGTGGTGGAGTAGGGTGCTGTTCACCATGCGGCCAGAGATAGCTGCACGGGCACCGTTTCTTCATACTGTAGTAAGGGGTACCCCTGATTCAGGGTACCGACAGTGGCCCCCAGGCCTGCCTTAGGGGAGGGAACGAGCCTGCAGTTGGGGCCAAAGTTTGGTTGGCCATTGACACGCTGCTTCTGTGCGCTCGCTGTCGTAATTACCGCCAGTCCACCTTCGGTCACGCCAACTGTCACGCCTGTCCCTGCGGTTGACTGACCCGTCGCCTTCATACTTGATGGTTTTGCTGGGCCATGCGCGGGGTGCCTCGATACCGCTGCATTGGTTTTGAAAATCCACCTTCTCTGTCTTCTGCGGTGGCCCCGAGGAGGCGCGGTGCTGGCGCGAGCGGTGGTTCGACTTCTCTACACCCACGAACCAGTGCCCATGGAGGATGACTCATGGGCCTGGGCCCCCGTGCCAGAGACTGGGTTGTTGGTTTCGGCGGAGGTGAAGAGGCATACTGCGGCAGACGGTGGCGTGCTCCTCATGTGGCGGTTCGCCTTCTCCGCACACGGAGACCGGCACCCAAGGAGCATGACTCGTGGGCCTGGGACCCGTGTTAGAGGCTAGGCTGCTGCTTTTAGTGGAGATGAAGAGGCGCACTGCGGCAGACGGTGGCGTGCTCCTCACGCGGCGGTTTGCCTTCTCCGCACACAGAGACCGGTGCCCAAGGAGCATGACTCATGGGCCCGAGCCCCCGTGTCAGAGGCTGGGCCACTGCTTTTGGCGGAGATGAAGAGGCGCACTGCGGCAGATGGTGGCGTGCTCCTCACGCGGCGGTTCGCTGCAGGCGATGGCGTGTGTTGGGCGAGACCTTCTGCGGCATCTTGGGGGCGTCACTGGGGGAATCCTCCTTTAAAAAGGGGATTCCCCCGAGTGTGGTAGCCATCCTCATCACTCGTAGCACCCTTTCTCTCTTGAGTTCTCCACGCTCTTCTGCCGTTGTGGCCACCATGGTCTTGCTAGACCCTCCCGAGCGTCTCCAGCCCGAGGTGGCACTCAACTTGGTGCGCAACCTGCTCGGATGGGGTGTGCCGGCATTCGCCGGAAGGATCTGTGTCGGTGCTTCTGCTTACGACGACCTCACCGCCAGGAAGTTTGTGGTCTCTGTCTCCAACCTCCCCAGCGGGCTGGCGCTGCCGGTTTCGTCTTTCTTCGTGCTGCTGCTGGAGGAGCTTGGCCTCCAACCTCAGCACTTTACGTCCTGCTTCATCCTTCAGGCGGCTGTCATCGCCTACCTCCTCAGGATGTCCATGGGGGCGACGCTCCTTCCCGCTTCTTCCTCCAGCATTCGGGGGGAAGGATGTTCACCATCCTCGTGAAGGTGGACAGCGGGCTGAGCTGTGGCTCCATCCCCTGCGCCCCCCCAACTCTTTAGGGTGGGAAGCGAGCCGTGCTGTGGCTCCATCTCTTTGGCTTTAATGGCCTCGCCGTCACCCCCGTAGGAATGCGGGGGTGAGGGCCTCTTCGCTTATGGCGCATGCGTTGAGGTGGCCACCGCCGCTGGCTTGGCCGCTGAAGATGTCGTACGTCGCGGAGATGGCAACCACGCGCTTCCAATGCGACCCTACTGATGTCGAGTAGGTCATACCTGTAGACATAAGGCTAGGAATCCGCTTGAAGGCGGATGTAATAACTTTGTTTTTGTAAGGTACTTTTGAGTACTATTTATCAAGCAGTATTAGCACTTATCTGTATACCACTTGTCCCTATTGTGCGTGGCTTTGTTGGCTCCTCCTTGGTACCTGGGCCCCCTAGGAGGTAGGCTTGACGTGTCGAGACTGGATACCAACATACCTAAAAGAGTTGGGAACGGCCCCCAGGAGGCAGCCTCGACTGGGACCTGGACCTGAACATAGCTTCGGCTAGGGAGCGTTAGTAGTACACCCATAGTACCCATCGTCTGACATTAGCCATCCTTTGATATATGCACGGGACCTACAGGTTTTAGTCTGGGAAGCCAAGTTGTGTATCCGGACCCCCTGGACCACAGTTCCAAATACTAGGAAACCCATCGCAGAGTGGTGGAGCGTGCAAGCTTACAGTACGGGACCAGGCTAAGCGGCTACACGGCTCCGGACCACCCCAGGGGACAAGTATCCATTCTCTAGAGCCGGACCCCAGGTTGTCGGACCCACAGGACTATAGCTCAAATACTAGGGTGCCCGTCACAGAGTGGTGGAGTGTGCAGGCTTTTGGGTACGGAACCAAGCTAAGCGGCCACACTGCTCCGAATGACCCCATGGAACGAGCTCCTGTTCTTTAGAACCAGTCCCCAGGCTACCGGACCCCCTTCTTTCGTAGAGGGGTCCTAAACTGCAGGCCTGGCTACTCAATTCGGATGTCTTCATGCCAGGACAGATAAGAACTGTACGGGTGGGTTAGATAAAAATAATATCCGGGAACTGCAGGATAGAACCATGGAGGCAAGAGGATAAGACTGTCATAGGAGCGCATCTGAGGGGGTAAATCTTCTCTTTATAACTCGACATGCATGGGTGCAGGCCATTAGGCCGGGCTTATGAGGGTGGACCTTACCAGGCTGGCGTACACATATGCGCAACCTAGTTACAAAAGGGAGAAAAACTAAACCCCACAGACTTGCTCCTATGGATAGAACTTACAGAGATGCTCCAGGGGTTAGGAAAAGGTGCTCCAGCTGTAGCAAGGTGGTTATCCCTGGGTCGGCACATTTCTGTCACCTTGAAGGGTTCCTCCCAGCTGGGGGAGCGTTTATGGAACCCTTCTTGGTTCAGTACTCGCCATAGGGCTAGGTCCTGACCCAGGGTTCCCTACTATGCACGAACCGTTAGTAGCGCCTAGACGCCTGGTTGCAACGTGCATTTCGGGTCGTTGCTTGCCCTCTGCATTCACCGATGCAGTCCACATCCTTACACTGTGGCCGCTCCTGCACAGACTTATCAAAAGACTGGACCCGTGGTGAGTCCATAAGGGTTTCCGGGGGAAGGCAGGCTTCGACCCCGTAGACCGGGGAGTACGGGGTCCCTCCGGTGGCCCGTCTAGCTGTCACCACCGGAGTAGGAGTCTCCGGTGCTGATGTCCTTCAGGACCCCCTCGAGTGACTAATACCCGAGGTCCCATTCAGCCACGGCCACCTCACCATCATCGACCTTTTCCTTGCTAGGTCGGTGACGAGGTGGGGAGCCATCCTTGGAAGACTGCTCGTGCCGCTCGCTGACGCGTTTCGCGAGGTCGATGATCTTGCGATACTCCGCTGCGCTATGGCGACTGTTGGGGTGTACAGGGCATGAGCCACTATTACCCCTCTGCGGCCGTGGGTTCTTGTTGTGGTCGCCTCGGCCCCCAGTCGCAGCTGCGATGACTAGAGCGGTGGACTGAGGCTTCTCGTGGCCGCGACCCTTCTTTTTCTTTTTACCGTCCCGGGGGACAGCACCCGGGCCACCCGTCTGGGCAGCCCCGGTTTGTCGGGCCAAGTGCCATGCCCGGCCCTCGGTGGCTCTGGCGCACTTGTCGGCCAGAGCAAAGAGTGTGGAGACAGTCTCCACGTCATGCGTGGCTAACTTCTCCAACATTTTTTATCACGTACTCCCTGACGGAAGGCCGTGATGATGGAAGCATCAGAAATGCGAGTTATGGTACCTCGCACCTTGGTGAAGCAGGAGATAAACGCCCGGAGAGTCTCCTCGGGTTCCTTCCTCACTGTGTGGAGGTGGGCCTCCACGCCGTGCTGTTGGTAAGCGCTGGCGAAGTTCACTGTGAACCGCGCGCATAGCTCTTACTAGGAATAGATTGATCCTGGGGCAAGATTCATGAGCCAAGTTCGGGCAGGCCCAGACAAGGTGACATGAAAATATGTCGCCATCATAGCGGTGTTTCCACCTGTTGTTGTGATAGCGGTGACGTACACCTGCAGAAATTCCGACGAATTTGATGTACCGTCGTATTTTTCCGGCAGGTGCAGCCGTAACTTGGATGGCCAGGACACCGTGCGGAGGTGATCCGCGAGAGCGGTGCAACCCACATCGGCCAAGGGGACACCCACCTGGAACCAGGCACCCACTGGGGTTTGCGGTGCTACCGCAGCGAAGTCTTGATCGAGGTTGCGACCCTTGATGTTTTGCCGGCGCTCACGCGCCCTCTCCAGAGAGACTCGAGCGTCATCACGACCCTCGAAGTTTTGTCGGCGCTCCCGCGCCCTCTCCAAAGAGACCCGGGCATCCTCTCCCGCGCGCCTGCGGTTGAGCTCTGCCCGGAGGTCATTGGTCTGTGCACCCCTCACTGAGGGTGAGCGCACAGACGCCGACGCCTCATGTTGGTGCCGGGATGACGGTGGCCTCGACCTGGTCGAGGTAGAATGTGCCATGCCGAGCAGTCGGTCAACATCGTCCCGCCACTTCTTCATGGCCCCTGGTGAGGCCGTGGAGCTTGGAGGGTGACGCAGCAACTCCCTGGCCACCGATAGTGGCCCCGGAGCTTCCCGCGACGGAGTCCGGGATGTCTGCGCAGTTGTATGCTGCTGTGCAGTGCACATAGCATCATTGCCCGGTATTGGGTGGTTGGGAACCTGCGGTGTGGAAGAAGCAGCTTCTTCCTCCACCAGGAAATCCACCAAGGTCTCAGCGCGGTGCTCGACGATTTGCACCATCATGCTGAGCGAGAAAACAAGCAAAAACCTAAAGCCTGGCCCCCTACCTGGCGCGCCAAATGTCAGAGAGGAAATCTCCGGTTGGGTGGTGGAATGCACCCGCCCTAAATCCATAGATGACGAGGGGCCTAAGCATTTTGCTTATCTACTAAGCGATGAACGAACACAAGAACACACAAGAGTTTAGAGTGGTTCGGGCCACCGGAGCGTAATACCCTACTCCACTGTGTGATATATTGAGCTTGAGAGCTTGTATGAACTTGTGAGCCTGAGCTGGGTCTAAGTGTGCTTGAGTCTAAGTTTTTCTTCCCTTGTAACGCTGCGTGCCTCCCCTTTTATAGCGCAAGGGAGGCATGTACAAGGGTGCTGAGCCCCGACATGTGGGCCCAGGAACATAACGGATGTAATACTTGGAGCAACTAATGTTCATTGCTGGAGCAATCTCTTTGCGCCCTGATATCCGCGATCTGCGTAATATTGGTCTGCAGGGGAAGCCTCCCTGGCAACGTACAAGTGATGATGGTCACAGTGCACCTCGCAGCACGGGTGTACTGTTTGGCAATGGATTGGACAGGCACGCCGCCTGCCGGATGGCCTGGACACCGCCTGCCAGCGGAGTGGACAGGACACATTAAATGCTGAGGTGGCACATCGCCTGTTAGCAGAATAGTCAGGCGGCACGTCTTCTCCGCAATAAATGCAGAGACCGCGTGGCCTAGAGGCCTTACATCAGGCTCCGCCCGCTGGCTTACGTCACAGGCGATAGGCCACGTGGCAGCATCGGGCCTTCGCCTGAGCGGGGAGCGGAAGCGCACAGGTCGAAGCCTGGACACGTGTCAGCACTGGACCCCTGCCTGTCCTTGACATAGGCTAGGGTATTCCCTGTCCTGGGACCTTGCTGTAGGTGGTCCGGACCTCACTCAGAGGGGTTCGGGTCCCACCCAAGGGGTCCGACTTGCTTACTTGGGAGTCCCGGGCCGTACTCGGAGGTCCGGGTTGAGTGTACAGGGGTCCGTCGCTCTCTCGTGGAGGTCCGGACCCACTGATGGCATCCTGGAGTATATCACCTCTTCTGACCACGTGGCGTCCTTGGGCCGCCCACGTGGTGGAGTCGGGTGCTGTTCACCACGAGGCCAGAGATAGCTGCACGGGAACCGTTTCTTCATACTGTAGTAAGGGGTACCCCTGATTCAGGGTACCGACAACATCATATTTAATTATAAAGCTAATGTTTGTAGGGTTACAAAATTACTTTTCTACAAAAGCCTACACATGTCCCTTCTATTTGCAAACCAAACAATTATTATAAACTGAAAGGTATAGTTTCAAAACTTCAACTGCATCTTGTTTAGAATGTTTAATGTTTGAGAACAGAGGGACCATTAATATACAGAACATCAACCTTATCGAGTTGTATATCTGGTTAAGCATGTCTTCCTTTGCTTTCTCCACTTGTCAAAGCAAAATAGCCTAACAAGTACAGACGACCAGTGAGAAATTGACACAAATAAAAGGCCATTTAAACTGATTGACAGAACAATATGAACCTTTGGAACATTTGCTGCCAGACTATTCAAAACAGCCTCAATATAACCACAAACTTCTTGAGACATCTATCTAAGTTATTCTTCAGGATCACCAGGTCTACATGCCACAGTATCCTTTTGAAAATTGTATGATCAAATGTTAGTTTGTGTATTTTAATGGAACAATATTTTGTTGGCACATCCAAAACATACAAGGGGACCTGACCTTACATAATGATCCCTGATAAATCAAGATTTAGTTAAGTAAAGAAAAATTGCAAAAGAAAGCTATAAATGTAATTCAATTATATATTAATCTAGAACTTACTAAAGCACCATCCGAATTGTTTTGCCTCATTGAACCACCCTCAATACTTGGACCCTTGAAAGAACCCCTTTGCTCCGAATAATAACTTTAGTATTATTTGCCCACTCAACCTTGTCAGCCATGCTCTCATCCTTTAACACAACATCACTACGAGCTATAAAATTAATAACAAAGAATTATAAAAAACAGAAGCACAAAGAAAAATAACTCCATAGACTACAATTCAAGGGTATATCAACCTTTGATGACTGCTTTTTATGCAGCATTGTTAGTAATCTTCTTAAATAGAAGACTTGAGATTTTTTTTTGCGGTGTGCAGATGTGGCTGCAAGTCGTAATCACCACCATCCTCTCCACCTTTGCCGGCTTTAGCATTGCTAGGCGGACCTTGAGATCGCTCTGCACCTGCTTTCTTGGAGAAATAGTACTACTGTCTATCATCAAACCGTAATACCAAGGAACACAAAATCTCTCCCTAAAAACCATAGAGACTGCACAAAAAATGAAACTTGAATCAGCTACATTAGCACAAACATCACCCACAAACAGACCGGAACTCCCTATAACACTTTCTTTATCAATAAATTCCTCATGTAAGGGCTCCACCCCCTCCTATAAGAGAAAGGTGTTGGTAGAGGCGAGCAGGAGGACTGGGAAGGAGAGAGAGGTTGCGGCCGTCGTCGGTCGGCCTGACATGGGTGAGGCAAGATCGAATCGAGGTTCTTCTACGTATAGTGGGTGATGTGCGAGGGAGAAGGAAATAGCAGAGGTTGTTGTTTACTATATCATGAGGAGATCGAGTAGCATAGAGGATTTCATGAAACCCTCACTGGGGCAATCCCATGGATCGCGACCATGATGGAGCAAGAGAAGACCCAGGTGCCGCCGTCCATCAACGTCGACCTCCTAGACCCCCATATTCCCTCTAGCAGTGCACCGCGACCACAAACACGCTAGCCTCACCGACAGGGACGTGGCCCAGGCAGTGCACCGCGACCAACCGCCATAGCGTGTGCCGGACCATGAACGACGGCGGCAGTGCGGATAGGGAACCGAGCAGGCAAAACCCTAGCAGAGAGATTGCAGGCAATTGAATGAGGAACAAGAGAGGCACAAGTGTAAATAGGTGTCGGACCATGACCGACGGCGACAGTGCGGATAGGGAACCGAGCAAGCGAAACCCTAGCAGAGAGATTGCAGGCAAGTGAATGAGGAATGAGAGGGGCACAAGTGTAAATAGCTCGAGGAAGCAGCAGGCTTCTCACGGACGCGGCCACCGAGGATGACTGGCAAGTTGCTCCGTGGCCATCGCGGAGGGTGGTTGTGATGGCTACTGCAGAGCGGAGGGGAGGATGGGGACCACGGTGGAGAACGCGATGTCAGAAACACACGAAACTCGGTGTGGGCCAGTGGGATTCTCGGGGGCAAGGATGCGCAGTGCATGAGATTATGTTCGACGGGGCGGGGGGCGGGCGGGCGGGGGCAATGCAATGGTCTACACTATCGTCTTAATAAGTAGTATAGATTCTTATAAACATGAATAAATATCAATGATATTTATATTACATTCGTACCTTCGGCTTGACAGAAGGTAAAAAGTGAAGGTGACGCAAGAGAGATTACAATTCCGCATGAACAGTACGATGTTACTATTCATCTATTTATAGGCACAGGACACAGTCTGAACAAAATTACATTCATGTCCCTGACATTTACTGTTGACCATAAAGCAAGCTGTCGAGGACTAAACAATCTTTTCTTCTTTAGGTCGGTTTCTCCTTTTATCATCGTCATCACGCTATTTCGAAGCTTCTTCAGCCACATCTTCGGAGCTAACTTGTCCTTTGTTCAGACTGCACCTTCATACTACGCACACCTTCATCTCAAAGCCAAAGCCTCCTGTAACAGTCTATGTTATACTGAAAACATGTTAGTTAAGTTTTTGAGGACCTTCGGAAGAGGAAGGCCCCCAACACGAGTCTACACCAAGTAGACTTCCAATTGACGCCTCCAAGCTCGACAACGAGGAGATGGCTCTTATCATTAAGAGCTTTCGACAAATCCTCAAACAAAGGAAGCGGAAGGACTACAAGCCCCATTCCAAGAGGGTGTGCTATAGGTGTGGTAAGTCCGGTCACTTCATTGCAAAATGTCCATATACAAGTGACAGGGACAGGGACGATGACAAGAAAGGGAAGAAGAAAATGGAGAAGAAAAGGTATTACAAGAAGAAGGATGGCGAGGCACACATGGGGCGGGAATGGGACTTCGATGAGAGCTCCACCGACTCCTCCTCTGACGAGGACGCCGCCAACATCGTCATCAACAAAGGCCTTCTCTTCCCCAATGTCGGCCCCAAGTGCCTCATGGCTAAGGACGACAAAAAGAAGAAGGTACATTCTAGAGATACCCCCAAATATACTACATCCGATGATGAGGGTAGCTCTAGTGATAATGAAGATGATTTAACTTCTCTTTTTTCTAACCTAACTAAAAATCAAAAGCAAAATATTAATGAATTAATAGAATCCATTAACGAGAAGGATGATCTCTTGGAATGCTAGGAGGACTTGCTCGTTAAGGAAAATAAAAAATTTGTTAAGTTGAAAAATGCTTATGCTCTAGAAGTAGAAAAATGTGAAAACTTATCTAAGGAGCTTAGCATTTGCAATGATTCGATTTCCTGTCTTAGAGATGAGAATGCTAATTTGAATACTGTTGGGGGCCTTCGTCCTCCGAAGGTCCTCAAAAATGTGATTTGACAATGTTTTCCAAGTGTAATATATAAACAGGTACCTTCGGATTCGAGTCAAAAGCATATATAATATCGAGAGCATGATCGGGACGAAGGTTGATCGGCATGAAGGTCGAGTTAATCCCGATGCCGTGTGCAAGAAAGCTTCGGCCGGATGACGAGAAAAGGAACTGACTTAAAGATGAAAAGGCTATTTAGTCCTCATAGTATTGTACATAAGTCAATAATAAATGTAAAGGGCATGAATGTAATTTCTCATAGGCTGTGTTCCGTGCCTATAAATAGGTGAACAGTACCCCCGTACTGTTCACGCTGACTTGTATTCATTCTTGCGTCACGCTTGTGCTTTCACTTTTTGTCAGTCCGAAGGTATGAATGTAATTCATTATTGTTATTATTCACTTATGATGATATAATAAGAAATATATGTGATTATGTCATATAATTATTCATATTATCTCTTACGTTTTACATGCTTCGTCTGCTATTATTAAAAACTATGATGATGAAGTATGTCCTTCATGACCTTCGTCTGAAGATCATTATATCCTCAGGGAAATAATGCTTCGAAGGACGAAGGGCATTAACCAATAACATTTTGTGTTGCCTTGTTCTTGATTCATAGCATTTGAGAACAAGTCCCCAATATTGGCGCCCACCTCCGGTGAACCCTTTTCGACCACATTCGGCAAGCACTGATCTTCGTCATGCCGCCAAAGAAAGCTTCAGCGACAGGGGCTGCCGCGCTACAGCCACTGGACCCAAATCAGGAGACCCTTTCTCTCCGAGAGGCCTGAAGCCAGAAGAGGAAGGCCACTAGTCCAACACTCCAAGAGGAGGAGTTGGACCAAGAGATCAGAAACATGGAGATACTTCATCAGCAAGTAAAAAGGAAGAAGGAGAAGATGACCCGACTAGCTGATCTTCAAAGGCAGATTGACGAAGCCACTGCATCTACTGTTGAACATGTCACTATTTGTACTAGATGTAGAGATGTTAATATTGAAGTTATTGATGAACACCTTGCTACAATTAAAGAACAAAATGATCACATAGCTAAAATAAAGGCTAAAATTGCCGAGCATGAATTAGAAAATGAAAATTTTAAATTTGCTCGTAGCATGCTTTATAATGGGAGACGCCCTGGCATTAAGGATGGCATTGGCTTCCAACAGGAGAGCCAAAGCAACACCAAACTTAATGCCCCCAAGATCTATCTAATTTTGTTAAGGGTAAGGCTCCCATGGTTCAGGATAGAGAGGGTTACATTTTATATCCTAAGAACTATCCTGAGCACAAGATTAGAAAAATCCATGCTAGAAAACCTCATAATGTTTCTCATCATGCTTATTTGCATAGTAATGAGGCATGTAGCTATAGGCATTCCACTCATATCAAAATGCCTAAAAGGAAAATTCCTAATGCATCAAATGAGCATAACATTTCATTTAAAACTTTTGATGCATCTTATGTGTTAACTAACAAATCAGGAAAAGTAGTTGCCAAATATGTTGGGGGCAAACACAAGAGTCCAAAGACTTGTGTTTGGGTACCCAAGGTACTTGTTTCTAATGTGAAAGGACCCAAGACCGTTTGGGTACCTAAGAACAAGGCCTAAACTTGTTTTGTAGGTTTATGCATCCGGCGGGTCATGTTAGATAATCGATAGCGGGTGCACAAACCACATGACGGGGGAGAAAAGGATGTTCTCATATGAGAAAAATGAAGATCCCCAAAGAACTATCACTACAAGAAACGCATAAATTTTCGTAGGCCGGGATATTTTCGTCGGCCGGCCCACGAAAATACAACGTTATTTTCGTCGGCCCTCGTGACCGACGAAAATGTGGCCTATTTTCGTGGGCCAGGCAATATTTTCGTCGGCAGGCCGACGAAAATACGAAAGTTATTTTCGTCGGCCTCCACACCGACGAAAATGTTGTCAATTTTCATCGGCCTCAGCCCGACCGACGAAAATACGTCCTTTATTTTCATCAGCCTCAGCCCGGCCGACGAAAATAAACGTTTAACGGGCCATTATTTTCGTTGGCCTCACTGAGGCCGACGAAAATAGAGGCCGTTAATCTTCCATCCCGGCCTCACCGCACCTTCTCTCTCTCGCTCGTCTTTCTCCCTCACGCGCCCGCCCTCGCCGCCGCACCTTCTCCCTCACGCGCCCGCCCTCAACCGCGCCGCGCCGCGCGCCCGCCGCGCACCCACCGCGCCGCGCACCCGCTGCGCTGCGCGCCCTCGCCTCGCCGCTTGCCCTCACCGCGCGCCCGCGCCACGCCGAGCCGCCTCCCCACGCCGCGCCCACTCCGAGCAGCCACGCCCTCGCCGCGCCGCGCGCCCTCGTCGCTTGCCCTCGCCGCGCCGCGTGCCCTCGCCGCGCCGCGCCACGCCGAGCCGCCTCCCCACGCCGCGCCCACTCCGAGCAGCCGTCCCATGCCGCGGCCCCCTCCACCGTTGCCACAGTAATGGTTTTACTTAGTTTATAGTAATTAGTTAGCTAATTTACTTGATATAATGTATAGATTGATAGCTATTCACTTGTTAGTATAAATAGTTAGCTAGGTATTTATATGTAGGATACTTGTAGCATTTTGTTTAGCACATTGATATCACATGGTTAGCATATTGTTTATTATGTAGCTATCGTGCAGTATTCTGTGTTGGCAACCATCGTGTTGTTGTTTCTTTGCAGGTTTTAGAAACATCACTTTATAGTGGAGGTGCTGCCGAATTTTTTATTGACAATAGTAATTTTTGTACATAGGTGTTCTTCCGACTTGACCTTCTCCACTGTTAGCTGGACTCGTACAATATTCTCAGATATACATTGTTTTCGTAATTTCGGTTAATGTGGTCATTTATTATTTACTATATAGTTATTAGTTAATAAGTAGTTACTATTTATTTATTACTTAGTAAGTTCCTCGCCCGCCCGCGAAGAAGAGAGCCCGCCGTCTGTCTGTCCACACCGCCGTGGTGTGCCGTGCGCGTGCCGTGGCGGCTGTGGTGTGCCGTGCGCGCGGCCGTACGCGTGCCGTCTTTTGAATGTTATTTATCTTTTGTTTAATTAGCCTTTGAAATGGACGGTGATCGGAGGGTGATGTCTTTTGTTTAATCTCCGAGATATTTTTTAATGTTTAGAGTTCAGTTTTAATCGTTAACCGTAGCGAACCGTATGCGTCACCCGTTCGGGAACGGCGAACGTCACATTGGCTTGTGAGGTTCGCCGTTCCGGAATTGTCCACGTATTTTGGACAGCATGAGAGTGTAAGCCGATGCTTGTGATTTGTGACATGTGCCTTACGATTGACGTGGAATTTCGGTTGTGTAACCCAGTTGTTCTCCAACACACCATGTTCAGGCGTGTGCTTGGAGAGCAGTGGGGTTATGCTGCCGAAATTTCGCGGCAATCGTAGGCTACACGTCATAAATCACAAGCATCGGTCTACACTCTTGGGTGGGTTTAGGGCCTTTACCTAATAGGGAGTTCACCTAAGCCACGGACGATCGTTGATGTTCTTTGACTTTTGTTTAGCCTTTGAAATGGACGGTGATCGGAGGGTGATGTATGACGGGTGGAGAAAGGATGGGGCACATTCGAATGAATGGATGGGTGTAACAAAGGCTTTTCTTGAGCACGCTTTCAAAGATGCAACTGGTCGTCTAGTGAAGTGTCCTTGCAATCGCTACGAGAACAAGTGGCCTCAGAAGAAGGAAGAAATGGAGAAACACCTTTGCAAAAGTGGGTTTATGCCGAACTACCTTGTATGGTACCGGCATGGAGAGTCTATTAGACACGTTGACGCGGAGGTGGAGCTTGATGACGATCATGATAGGATGGACGACATGTTGCATGATCTTGGTAGGGAGGTTGAAATGAACGCTGAGGAGCCGGGGCAACTTCCACGTGATGCTCAGGAATTCTTCTGGCTACTCACCGTGGGAGAAGAGAGACTGCACGAGCACACTCAGATGTCAGTTATTGGGACTCTCACAAGACTAATGGCGATAAAGTCGAAGCACAACATTTCAAACAGTGCTTACAACGACATCGTCCAACTGATGGGCGAGGTTCTCCCGAAGAATCATAAGTTGCCAAAGAATATGTACTTCGCAAAGAAGATATTGGCTGGTCTTGGGATGACATATGAGAAGATCGACGTGTGTCCCAACAGTTGCATGTTATTCTTTGAGGAGGATGACAAGCTGGACCGTTGTAAGCATTGCGAAGCTTCTAGATATGTCGAGGTGACAAATGATGAGGGTGAATTGGTAGTTACGAAGGTCGCAGCTAAGCAACTTCGTTGGTTGCCCATCATTCCTCGGCTTTCAAGGTTGTTCCTCAACAAGGAAATAGCTCTGCATATGACGTGGCCAAAGAATGGTGTACGTCTCGTCACTGATCCAGACATAATGGTCCATCCGTCGGACGGTGATGCGTGGAAGGCATTTGACGAGTTTGATCCCAAATTTGCAAACGACCCTAGGAGTGTACGGCTTGGTCTATCGACGGACGGATTCACACCTTTCAATACCAGTGCAAGCCCTTACTCGTGTTGGCCTGTCTTCATTGTGCCATATAATCTTCCTCCTGAGTTGGTCAATAAAGAAGAGTTCATGTTCCTTGCACTAGTCATCCCAGGCCCCGAGCATCCAGGGCCAAAGCTGAATATGTTTGTTCGCCCTTTAATTGAAGAGCTGAAACAATTGTGGAGAGGTGTGAAGGCTTATGACAGCCATACTGAAAAGGAGTTTACCATGCGCGTTGCTTATTTGTGGTCAGTGCATGATCTGCTGGCGTATGGAGATTGGTCTGGATGGTGTGTTCATGGTCGGTTGTGCTGTCCCATATGTATGAATGATACGGATGCATTCAGATTGAAGCATGGTGGGAAAGTGTCATTCTTTGATGCTCATCGACGTTGGACTCCATTCAAGCATGATTTCAGGAATTCGCTTACTGCATTCAGAAGTGGAGCCAAAATCAGAAATGGGCCACCAAAGAGGCAAACTGCACCGCAGATAATGGCATGGCATGCTTGTCTGAAGCAAGGAGAAAATGATAGGTTCCAAGGCTACGGGGAGGACCACAACTAGACCCATATTTCATCAATATGGGAGCTTCCGTATGCAAAAGCCTTGATCATGCCGCACAACATAGACTTGATGCACCAAGAGCGTAACGTTGCTGAAAGCATCATAAGCACATGTTTCGATGTGACTGATAAAACGAAAGATAATATGAAGGCAAGAAAAGACATGACTGAAATTTGTAAGAGACCGATGCTCGAGTTGAAAGTAAGCGATAAAGGGCATGAGAGTAGGCCGCGAGCTGATTACTGCCTCAAGCCGGATGAAAGGAAAGAAATATTTAAGTGGTTGAAGAATCTGAAATTTCCAGATCGATATGCGGCAAATCTGAAACGGGCAGTCAATCTGAAGACCGGTAAATGGTTTGAAAAGCCATGACTACCATATTATTATGGAGAGGCTGATGCCCGTGATGTTTTGAGGCTATTTTAAGGATGAGCTTTGGAGCATATTTGCAGAGCTGAGTTACTTCTATAGGGAAGTATGCGCAAAGACGGTATCGAAGAGGTTGATGCAGAAATTTGAGAAAGAAATTCCAATTCATATTTGTAAATTTGAAAAGGTTTTCTCGCCAGGATTCTTCAATGTGATGCAACATCTAATTGTGCATTTGCCTTGGGAAGCTTTGGTAGGCGGACCAGTGCAATTTAGGTGGATGTATCCTATAGAAAGGGCGTTGAAAAAGCTCAGGGCGTCTGTTCGCAACAAGGCTAGAGTCGAAGGGTGTATTGCGGAGGCTTTTTCCCTTAAGGAGATATCTCAATTCTCAACCAGGTATTTCGCTCGAGCCAACAATGTGTTTGCGCCTTCAGTGCAACTTCATGTCGAAAATGAATCACCCCAAAGCACCCTTCAAATTTTTGCGAATCCGGGTAAAGCAGTTGGAAAAGGGAGTGTACGTCACATTGAAGGATCATATTTGAACACGCTAATGCTATATATGTATAGCAATATTGACAGCACACAGGAGGCGTTCGAGTAAGTTTTCCTCATAGTTACGTCCATTTTCTCATCTCATAATTTCTATAGTGTGTAATCTCCATGTTTCTAATATGTCCAGCATGTTTGATGAAGAATGTTGGAAACCTACTAGTAAACCTATGGCCATCCAATTAGAAAATCTTTGACGTGATGGGTTGAAAGGTGGACCAAACTTCGTGCAGTGGTTTCGTAATTATGTTAGTAATTGTCGTTCTCTCATTGTCCATACTTAATCTTTGAATTTTGGACTTGAAAGATATAATGCATATACTAATTCCTTGTATAGGTTTCCAAAAACTCTGTGCACCCGGACTTGCAGCAAATGGCACATACCTCTATGTCCGTCCGGAACTATACTCGCTATGATGTAAATGGATATCGCTTCCGAACCACAAAATTGGAGAAGAGTCGACCATTGGCAGCCACCACCAATAGTGGTGTGTTGGCAAGTTCATATGTTGATGATGACAAAGTAGTGGACTATTACGGTGTTCTTCAAAACATTGTAGAGTTGATTTTCGATGGCCCCAAGGAACTTAAAGTCGTGTTTTTCGAGTGCGACTGGTTTGATGCTCATAGTGGGACTCGTGTCGACAAGTATGGTAATGTCGAGGTGAAGCATAGCTCTAGGATTCCGAGCAGTATGAGCGATGTTGTCCTTGCAAATCAGGCAAAACAGGTGTACTACCTGCCATATCCTCACCCAAGCCTTAGGGCTTGGTGGGTTGCAATCAAAGTCAACCCACAAGTCGTCGCTCCAGAGAGTGCTGACTACGTGAGTACGAGCAGGGACAACGATGATGCTGTTTTTCAACCAGAAGCGGCGTCGAATCAAGACATAGCTCACTGATTCCATGTGACCAATGGAGAAGGCCTTGAAAATCTCTGTTGCAATTCAAGCGACTTAATTGAAGAACCTAGGTCAAAGCGCAAACGACCTGTCATCGTTAGAAGATCAGTAAGGATCCAACGAAATCAAGAGCGTATGAATAAACAACGAGCTGAAGAAGCATCATCGGATGCAGATGACTTTTGATTAGTATGTTTCTTTTAGTTAATCAATTAAGCTATGTATTCCAATTTTCACATTATTAATTTTCATATTATTTGTTTCATATACTGTGGTTTGACATTAATTTATCTACAGTTGAACATGTTCAAGCATAGGAGATCGAGGAGGAGTGGGGGCAGCGCGGCCAGCGAGGACAGCTCGGGCAGTGGGCTTTTTCAGGGCACCTCACAGAGCCGACAGAGGCAGCAGCAACTTCTCGACTGTCTAGACGAAGTGCAGGGTGAGGAGGGTGAGGAGGAGGCTCCTCAGCAGGATGCTCATGTGCAGGGTGAGGAGGGTGAGCAGGATGAGGAGGGTGAGCAGGATGAGGAGGTTGACCCTATGGGGGCAGGCAGCGCGGGCGACGCGTTAGATGGTTCTACATCCTTCAGGTATTATTATGCATATTAGTTTAATTGATATTAGTTTTTAATCATTTCATCATATTGAATTTACTTGTATACTTAGGTATAAGAAGAGCAATGCGCTTGGTCCGAGACCTGCCGAGAGGAGGCTCATCCGGCCGCATGGAGAATGGTGGGGCTTATTTCTGTTGTGTTAATTTTTTAATGTGAATGTGATTGCACTGGTTTACTTGTTTTATTAATGTTTGTAGGTCATGGGAAGACTTGACTTGGGACGGTACAGGCAGACGTCCCAAGGTGAACGCGATGTTGGGTAGCCTCTATCGCTTCTACTACCCTGGCATGGTGGAGCTCAATGGCGAGAGGTTCGCGGCTATGCAGTGGGCCGACTGGGGTCTGAAGGACTATGTCCAGCTAGGGGAGCCATGGGAAAGTAGTAGCGGAGGGGGAATTTCGGAACAAAAACGAAGGACTTGTCAGGTGGCTGTGTGGGATGAGTTCTGGGTGAGTTTACTTTCGTATATAAGCAATTCACTAAATTATTGCTTCTCCTAATCTTACTTTAACTTAACTTCTCCATTGATATGTAGGGGAGGTTCCAATTACCGAATGACATCGAGGAGGATCAGGCTCAGTGGGCACGTGTGAAGAGGCACTTTCGGAAGTGCGCTGATAAGGTAATCAAGGATGCCATGTACAATGCTCGCATCGCGGCCGTCAACTACTACTACAAGAAGATAAAGGGGCAGAAAATGAGCAAAGCATTAGGGGCCAATGAGATCTACCTCACAGAGGAGCAGTACTTGGAGAGCGTTGTGGATTGGCTGGCGAAGGACATAGAAGCTTGGAGGTGGTTGGCTAAGAGATGGGCGTCGCCTGAGTGGATTGCAGAGTCCCAGAAGCACCGTACCAACCGTGGCACTGAATGATCGGGGCACAGGTACGGCGCCGATGGACACCTTGGTACCGCACGCCGCATGGTAAGTATATAAATCAAACTTGTATGTTACATCTATGAAAATTCTATGGTTTAACTCTTCTTTTTCATGCAGGAAGCTGAAAGTGGAGTTGCTCCAAGTTTTATGGAGGTTTACGTCCGTGGTCACCGTGGCCCTGATCCGGCGAACCCTGATGAGCTATGCAGCGAGGCGGCAAGGGAGAAAATGGTAAACAAGTTTGTATTTATGAATTAAATTGCATGTTTTGTGTCTAACTCCAACTCTAACTTTCTTTGCAGAATGCATATGGGGAGGAAATGACTCAACACCATGGGCCTGATTTCGACTGGATGCATTCAGACTTAGATGCCTTGGCGTTGTACCACAATGGTGGGGGTAGAAAGCATGGCAGGTGAGGTGGTTGTCTTTGATTCGACAATTTCATTAACAAGAATGTGTCCACTTAATGGCTCAACTATGTGTATCATGCAGGTTTGCCTTTGGCACCGGTGTTGTGGAGTACAACAGGACAATAGGTCAAGGGAAGGCATCGTCTTCGGCAGGGAGTTCTCGCTCCTCCAAGTATGCTCGAGAGGCTCAGCTGGAGGAGGAGACTCGGGCAGCACAGGAGCAGGCTCGAGCAGCACAGGAACAGGCTCGAGCAGCGCAGGAGCAGGTCGGACAGCTGACGCAGTATATGGCTTCTTATTTTTAGGTAATTCATCTATCTCATCACGTGTCATTGAATTCAAAGTATAATGTTGCGATTCTAACGTTTCATCCATTTGCAGGAAATGACTACTCGACTCGGCTCTGATATGAACTTGTCCGCTTTTCGCCCTCCCCAGGTAACACTATCTGAACACTTCAATTCCATAGCAACTCTTTTTTTATTATAAAAAATGGCTCGCAGGCACAAGGATGGCGACAGTGGCCAGGACAAGCTCCAGCGTCGCAGCCACAGTGGACCGGTGTTGGGTGGACGCAGGCACCTCCAGGCACTTGGACGCCTCCACCACCCCAAGGATCGCAGCCAATCCCGGGATGGGTGCCACCGGTCTCCCAGCCACCGGCGGGCTCTCAGCCATTTCAAGCGTGGATGGCACCGCCACCGACGGGGTGGGTGCCACCACCTCAGGGGTGGCCAGCACAACAGTATCCGTGGATGCATGCACAACCTCCTCATCACCATGGATCACAGGTGACGTTCCATGTTTAGTTTTATGCAAATGGTGACCAAACATAGCAATGTATAAGTATAGGGATAGCAAAACACAACCTTATTTGAATGATTGATGAATTGCAGGGTTCAGCGTCACATGCTCAGGGATCGGAGGGTGCTGTCAACGTCCAAGACTTCTTCGTCCATGGTTCTGGAGGCAGTGGCCAAAACTCCCACACCCCGCAGGAGTGAGTAGTGAGTAGTGAGTTTGTTTGAATGTGTATTGATTCTGAATGTTTGAAACTATGGATGTGTATGGCCAAAACTCCCACGAAAACTATATATGGACTATGGACTTATGGACTATGGACTATTTATGTACTATGGAAGGTTGTGAATGTGTTTTGTGAATTGTGTATTTTGCTTGTGAATCTGTATATGTGAATTGTGATATTGTGAATTGTGTATGTTGCTGTTAATTGAAAGGTGCACAAAATTCTGTTTTGGGGGGTATCATGAATTTTCGTCGGCCTGATTGCAGGCCGACGAAAATACTGCCAGCTATTTTCGTCAGCCACCACCGGGGCCGACGAAAATACAGCCTAGCTATTTTCGTCGGCCACCATCGGGGCCGACGAAAATCATGCTCCTATTTTCGTCGGCCACCGAAGCCGACGAAAATAGTCAGCCGACCAACTATTTTCGTCGGCTTTGGGGAAGCCGACGAAAATAGATCATTTTCGTCGGTACCAATGTAAATAGTTGCCTATTTTCGTCGAACTTATTTTCGGCGGCTATTTTCATCGGTTTACGCTTATTTTCGTGGGTTTTTGGCCCACGAAAATTTAGGTGTTTCCTGTAGTGTATCACATTCGGGGATGGAAATCAAGGTTTTGTCAAAGGTTTGGGTAAAATAGCTATATCTCCTGACCATTCCATTTCCAATGTTTTTCTTGTAGATTCTTTAGATTACAATTTGCTTTCTGTTTCTCAATTATGTAAAATGGGCTACGTCTATCTTTTTACTGATGTTGGTGTTACTGTCTTCAGAAGAAGTGATGATTCAATAGCATTTAAGGGAGTGTTAGATGGTCAGCTATATTTAGTTGATTTTAATGATAACAAAGCTGAACTAGACACTTGCTTAATTGTTAAGACTAATATGGGCTGGCTCTGGCATCACCGACTTGCTCATGTTGGGATGAAGAATCTTCACAAGCTTCTAAAGGGAGAACACATTTTAGGACTAACAAATGTTCATTTTGAGAAAGACAGGATTTCTAGCGCATGCCAATTATGGAAGCAAGTTGGAGTTCATCATCCACACAAGAACATCATGACGACCGACAGGCCACTTGAGCTACTCCACATGGACCTATTCGGCTCGATCGCTTATATAATCATCAGCGGGAGTAAGTTTTGTCTTGTAATTGTGGATGATTATTCTTGCTTCACTTGGGTATTCTTTTTGCAGGAAAAATCTCAAACCCAAGAGACTTTAAAGATATTCTTGAGACGAGCTCAAAATGAGTGTGGATTGAGAATCAAAAAGATTAGAAGCGACAATGGAATAGAGTTCAAGAACTCACAAATCGAAGGATTTCTTGAGGAGGAGGGCATCAAGCATGAGTTCTCTCCCTACACACCTCAACAAAATGGTGTAGTGGAAAGGAAGAATAGAACTCTTTTGGATATGGCAAGAACCATGCTTGATGAGTACAAGACACTGGACCGGTTTTGGGCGGAGGCGATTAACACCGCCTGCAACTCCATCAACTGACTCTACCTTCACCGAATCCTCAAGAAAACATCATATGAACTCCTCACTGGTAAAAATCCAAATGTTTCTTATTTAGAGTTTTTGGGAGCAAATGCTTTATTCTCATTAAGAGAGGTAGAAATTCTAAATTTGCTCCTAAAGCAGTAGAAGGCTTTTTACTTGGTTATGACTCAAACACAAGAGTATATAGAGTCTTCAACAAGTCCACTGGATTAGTTGAAGTTTCTTGTGACATTGTGTTTGATGAGACTAATGGCTCCCAAGTGGAGCAACACTACACCAAAATAAGCAACTTCCGAGAGTCTAATAACTTCCTACGGGTTTTTTTCAAAACCGTAGGACATTAATAATTTCCGAGAGGCGACCAGGGCTGTACCAGGGCCTCTCGGAAGTTAACTTAACCCTAAAACCCTAAACCAGGGCCTCTCAGACGTTAACTTAACTTCCGACGGCCTCTCGGAAGTTAACTTAACTTTCGACGGCTGTACCGGGGCCTCTCGAAAGTTAAGCATTCAGGCGTTGACCGGTCGGGGTAGGCCTTAACTTCCGACGGTTTTGCATCGGGCCTCTCGGAAGTTAACATTTTTAGGCTAACGGCGCGTGCCCGTCTCTGTCCGTCTCCCATTTTCCAACTTCCGCGCCGCCGTGTCTCCATTTGCGTCCGCACTCCACCGCTAGCCCTCTCGCCGGAACGCGCCGCCGCTCGCCGGAGCTGCAGACGGCTCGCCGTCGCGCTCCACCGCCGCCTGCTGCACTCGCCCCGCGTGCCCGCCTGCTTGCCCACGCGCCCGCCTGCTCGGCCGCGGGTCTGCTGCTCGGTCGCGCGCCCGCCTGCTCGGCTGCGGGCCTGCCTGCTCGGCCGCGCGCCCGCCTGCTCGGCCTGCTCCACCGCCGCCTGCTCGGCCACGCGCCTGCCTACTCGCCCGGCCCGGCTCCGCCAGTCACCGCCGTCGCGTCACCATTTCGTCGCTTCAGGTAATTACTTCCGAGTGTTCGTATTATATTTTTTATATTAAATATGCTAACTTCCGAGAGTTAACTATTTTTAAACCGTAGAAAGTTATGTTAATAGGGTTAATTAACTTAATAAGCTAGGTGGTGCATATAATTTAATTATGTTAGTCTCTTGTTTGTTGCGTGTTAGTAATATTTTTGCAAAATGGAGAACAACCTGTTAGTGGATGATAGAGCTATGGATTTATGACGATGACGGGTCCGAACGAGATTTCGGTGGCATAACCCTGTTGCTCTCTATTGCACCATTTATGGGCATGCAAATGGAGAACAACGGGGTTATGCTGCTGAAATTTCGTTCGGACTCGTTGCTCGTCATAAATCGTTGCTCTATTGGTCACTCATGGGTGGGTTTAGGAACTATCTTTTCCTATAGATGTAGTGACACGATCGATATGCGTTTAGTACCGGAAAAAATTTATGAATCTTGTGTTCTACTATTTTAGAATCAAATATGGTGGGTGAGGACCGTCGATGGATGTATGAAGGTTGGCGTATGAATGATCCCTCAGCAGAGTGGATAAGAAAGACAGAGGCTTTTATTGCTCGTTCTTTTACTTAGTCAAGAACTGGCACAGATGTGCGGTGTCCATGTAGTATGTGTTGTATTTATAGATGTCAAGACAAGAGAACTCTGTCAGGACACCTTTGCAAATATGGCTACATGTCTGACTATGAAGTCTGGGTGTATCACGACGAGGAGTTTCCCCGTGAAAATGCATCGGAAGCCGACAACAATGACGACGTGGAATACGATAGAATGGATGAGATGCTTGAAGATTTAAGGGGGGATCCTAATTTAGTGTTTCCACCAAATCCTGAGGAGGCTCCTCCTCTAGAGGTTAAAAAGTTCTTCGACCTTCTTAAGGCTGCAGAAGAGCCGTTGCACGAACACACAACAGTTTCCATCCTTGCTTTCGTGACTCGACATATGGCTATTAAGTCTAAGTTCGTGTTCTCGAACAATTGTTACAACGAGCTCTTGAGCTTAATCAGCGAAGTGTTTCCACCAAATCACAAGATGCCGAAAGACGTGTATCAGTGCAGGAAACTGCTCTCTGGTCTAGGTATGGACTATCAGAAAATCGATGTCTGTCCAGATAATTGTATGCTGTTCTGGAAGGATCATGAGAATGATAGTAAGTGTCTAAAGTGTGGCAAGTCAAGATATGTAGAGGTTAAAAACGATGATGGTGAAATGGTCACATCAACTGTAGCCCAAAAGCAACTTCGTTATATGCCTCTTGCGCCTCGTGTTAAGCGTTTGTTTCTTTCGAGGAACACAGCTAGGCACATGAGATGGCATAAAGAACGTGAACGAGGGGACACTCATGTGATGACGCACCTGTCTGACAGTGATGCGTGGAAGGCTCTAGATGACTTTGATCCAGAATTTGCTAGTGAAGCGAGAAATATTCGAATTGGGTTGGCGACAGATGGTTTCACACCTTTCAATACGAACGCAGCATCATATTCTTGTTGGCCTGTATTTGTGATTCCATACAACCTTCCACCTCATCTGTGCATGAAATATGATTACATGTTTCTTTCCCTAATTATTCCTGGTCCAGACCATCCTGGGAAAGGGCTGAATGTGATGATGCAACCCTTGATCGATGATCTCAAAAAGTTATGGAAAGGAGTCGAAGCATACGATTGCTACAAAAACGAGATATTCACACTTCGAGTTGCGTATTTGTGGTCCATTCATGATTTCATGGCATACAGTTTATTTGCTGGATGGAGCTGCCATGGAACTCTGACATGTCCAATATGTGGCAAGGATACAGATTGTTTCCGCCTTGAGTTTGGAGGGAAGATATGTTACTTTGACTGCCACAGATGCTTCTTGCCCCAAAAACACCCGTATAGGTTCGAGGTTAACACCTTTAAGAAGGCCACTATCGTGACAAAGGGACCGCCCAGGCGTCTTAGCGGAATAGAGATTGAGGCTATGCTTAATAATTTGAAAGAGAATGAAAGTGGTGATGGATACATAGGTTTTGGAACCGAGCATAACTGGACACATAAATGTGGTTTATGGGAACTACCTTATGTTAAGGCATTGATTCTGATGCATAACATTGACGTCATGCATCAGGAACGTAATGTTGGTGAAAACATTCTAAGTACTTGCATGAATCTAGGTGACAAAACAAAAGACAATATAAAGGCCAGAAAGGACTTAGCAAAACTTTGTAACCGACCAACCCAGGAACTCGACGAAAATGGAAAAAAAGCCATGTGCTCAATTTTGTCTAAAACCTAAATAGAAGAAAGAAGTAATGGAATGGTTGAAAAAATTGAAATTCCCAGATGGTTATGCGGCTGGGTTTAGGAGAGCTGTGAACTTAAAGACAAATAAAATAACTGGATTGAAGAGCCATGATTATCATATAATGATGGAAAGGCTCCTCCCTATAATGTTCCGTGGGTACTTGAAAGTCAGTATCTGGCAGGCTCTAGCTGAGTTAAGCTACTTTTATAGGCAACTTTGTGCTAAAGAAATAAACAAAGATGTGATGGAGAAGTTGGAGACAGAAATTCCTGTCCTTATATGCAAGTTGGAAAAAATATTCTCCCCAGGATTCTTCAATCCAATGCAACATCTACTTGTCCACCTTCCATATGAAGCTAAGGTTGGTGGTCCTGTGCAATACAGGTGGATGTACCATATTGAAAGGGCATTAAAGAAGCTTAGTTCAATGGTTGGTAACAAAGGAAGAGTTGAAGGGTGTATAGCTGAAGAATTCAAATATAAAGAGGTAGCAGCCTTCACGAGTGTATACTTTGCAGCCGAGCACAATATCAATGCCCCTACATTGAGGTATCATGATGACAAAGTAGGGACCAGCAGCAATCTCCAAATTTTTGAGATTGAGGGCAAGACTGTCGGGGCATCCACAGAATATCATCCTGAGCGCGAAGAAAAGTTGGACGCTTTGCTCTATATGTATGAAAATATGGATGAAATGACTCAATATCTCAAGTAAGATGACTCCATATTTCAATTTGTTTACTTGTAGTAATCGTGTTCTGCACCTCATTTGTTTACTTATTGTAACAGAGAATTCCAATCGCATCTTAATGAGAAATTGTCCTCGAGGCAGTATGAAAACGTGCTTCGAGGAAGACATGGGAAGCCCAATTTCATTAATTGGTTTCGAAATTATGTAAATAACCTAACACTCTTGTTCTACTTTATATATTTTGTTTTAGAAATCTAATTTCACCATCTGATTGGCAGTGTGACAAAATTCCAAATTTAGACGAGGACTTGCTTCAGATGTCTTACACAATCGTAAAAGTCAGAAGCTACGGTCGTTACGACATTAAGGGGTTTCGTTTTCGTTCGACCAAATTTGAATGTACTCGTCCATTTGCGGCAACAAAAAATACTGGAGTTGTATGCAGGGCAGTCGATGATCATGGAAGAGAGATGAATTATTATGGAGTTATTAATGACATACTCGAGTACGACTTCGCCGGGAGCAAAAATCTTAAGGTGGTGTTTTTCAAATGTGATTGGTTTGATCCAAATCAAGGGACTGTAGAAAACCAATTTGGCATGGTAGAAGTCAAACATGAGCTCAAAACAAGTGCATGTAGCAAATTTGTTCTTGCTCACCAAGTTGACCAGGTGTACTACATACCGTATCCATCTATAAAGCTGGAAGCCACATGGGTAGTGTACAAAGTGAATCCTCGTGAACAGTTACACACCAAGGGTGAATGGTTTGAGGCGGAAGTTGAAGAAATTTACCAAGAAGATGAACTTCCGATCAATTTTAATATAGATACTGAGGTTTTGCCAGAATCATTAGTGGGAGATCCTGAAGATGTAGTAAGTCCCAAAAACGGAAACGAAAGTCAAAGAAGAAAACATCGAATCGAAGAAAACAATTTGATCCTGATTTTGAATACGACTAAAAAGTAATTATATATTTATTGTTCATTTCAATACATTATGTTCATTTACATTATGTTCATTTCAATACATTATGTTCATTTACATTATGCTCAATTACTAATTTGATTTTGTTTTAATAACAGGATGTCTAAAAAGGTCAAGCAGCTCGCTTAGGGACTAGCGAGGAGAGCCTCCATTTTTGGGAGAAAGGAGGACTTAGTGTTCCAGGGCACTAGTTCAAGCTTGAGCAGGCGTAGAGCTTTGTTGGAGCATGTTCTAGAGTTGCAGGGTCAGGCAGTCGGCGTATAGAGGAATGAGGTAACCAATATATTTGTTTTGTAATGTAATATTTGTATGAGTTCGAATAACTAAATTATTAATTTTGATCTATAGGATGAGCCTGAAGATGAGGAAGAGACAGAGGAGTGGAGACAAGTGGAAGATGATGAGGATGTCCAGGGTAGGGAGGTGGAGACAGGGTGGGGTGAATGGCCCAATGATGGAGAGTCGGGAGTTGGGGGAGCTAGTGGGTCAAGGGAAGGGGAAGCTGGTTTTTCAGGAGGAGGTTCTGGAGGCGGGGGAGTTGGAGGGTCTTCACGGGTCCGGAAGCCGCGGAAGACTAGTTGGGTCCCCCCTCCTAAAGAACCAGTTAACAAGGTTGAGATAATCCCGAGTGGAGATGGGTAAGAGCATCTTTGCTTTGTTCTTATGTCTTACACATTGAAGATAAACAATTATTTTTTGAATTTGACAATTGTGCTTGTGTTGTTAGGGCTTGGCTAGATAGTAGTTTCACCGGCAAAGATCGTGTAAGGCAAGTAAATAAAGAGTTGGGCAATAACTGTCATATGAGATGGCCTGGATTGGTGATTGAGGATGGTATTGAGGTCCCTGTCACAAGATGGGATCAATACGGCCTTGCGGTTAACGCGCAACATGGGAATGCGCAAGGTGCAGTTTGGCACGACTTCTGGGTATGTTTATCTATCTTCTTGCAAAGTTATCAGCTCAATGATTGATTCATATTATGGATTCTTGACTATGTTTATTTTTCAGAAATATTATAAGTTGCCTGATGGAGATACTCATACCGAGCATGTACACTCCGTGTTCCATAAGAACGCGGCAGATGTTGTTGCGGATATGATGTACTGTGTTCGAATCCAGGTGATTAATCAAGCTATGTTGAGTAGTGAAGGACGACGTGCAACCAGTAAGAGCGAGGCGTCACAATATGGACTTTCTATGACTGAGCAAGATTTTCTTCAGGTAATTGATGTTTTTGCTTATGTTGGAAAAAATTGATGTTTTTGCATATGATGTACTGTGTTCCTTGTATATGTTATAGTTACTTATAAATGAATTGTGTTTCCGTAGCATTCGATTCCATGGATAGCCGCCAATGATGCTGCTTGGCGTGCCTTATGCCGTTATTGGGCTTCGGATAATTTCAAGGCAAAGTCTATACGACAAAGTTCCAATGGTGGAACCGAGTCGTATCACAAGTATGGAGGTGATGATCACTTTCATTTGGCAAAACGAATGGTAAGTACAGGAAACTAGCAGTGGTGTAGTTTTGTTGATTGTATATGACTTGATGTCATTTCTGATTATAATGTTTGTCAAATGTACGTACAGGAAGCTAGCAGTGGTGTAGTGCCCAGTGATGTTCAAATATACCTGAGGGGACACAGAGGACCAGATCCTGCAAATCCAGATGTGTTGTGTAGCCAAAAGGCAACAGATCGTCTGGTGAGTGTTTTGAAATGCTTGGTAGATTTTGTTCATATGAATTTATGTATGTGCCTAGTGATGTAAGATTGCATTGTTCTTTTGTATGGAGGCTGCATATGCTAAGGCGATGTCTAGTCAGCATGGATCAGACTATGACTGGAGGACCGCACCTATTGATCCTCAGGCTGTGTATGCAAGTGGTGGAAAACCCCATGGAAGGTGTGGACTCTACATACCTTATCTTGTTTCATCGATTTAAGTACAATACATTATTTTTGAATCTGTCATGATGTTACTTGTTTGAAGGTACTCGATTTTTGAAAACGTCATCGACTCGAGCCAGGTGACGGTTCAGAGGGGAGGTTCGTCGAGGTCTGCTGCTCGTAGCTCCCGTCGCTCTACTCAGGATACTACAGAAGTTGAGCGACTACGAGAAGAGCTTAGGCAACATCAGGAGCGGCAAAGGGTTCAGGAGGAATACTTGAGGCAACATGCTGCTCAACAAGAATACTATGCTACTCAGTTTCAACAACAGCAAGCACTGATACAAGTAAGTTCAAAAAGATCATTCATTTTAAGTTATATATTGATTTAAAACACTGACATTATTGTGTTCGGAAATTTGGTAGCAACTAGCACAAGCCCAAGGGATACAGGTTCCGATGCCCCCCCACCTCCACCTCCCATACATTTTCCTTGGCCTTCACCTCCACCTCCACCTACCGAACATTAGGTATGCAAATTTATCATAATTTACTTGTTACATTACGGTGTAACTCCATGAATGTCATTTGTATAGGTATATGAGACTCCTCCAGCTACCTTGCCGGCGCAGCAACAAGATGACGGGTTAGACTTTGTCAATGCGCTCTTCGCTAGTGGAGGTAGCGAGCATCACTCTACGCTATTCCCTGATGTTGATCGACAGTAGTGCACTTCCATTCGATGTGTTTTGTGAGACTTCAAACTTGTGTCTTGTGAGACTTGTGAATTCTTATGTCGAGGTGGATTTGACTTGTGAGACTTGTGTCTTTTGAGACTTGTGAATTCTTATGTTGTTATTATGTATGTGAGATGTTATATGTGATATGTTGTGTATTGTGGCTATCAAATATATTTGTTATATGCAATATGTTGTGTATTGTGGCTGTTGAATTACCAAAAATAAATTGTATTTTTAGTGCTGGTCAATTTAACTTCCGAGAGGAATAGCAAACTCTCGGAAGTTAATGCTTAATTTTCGAGAGGCCGTCGGAAGTTATTCCTGGACGGCGTTAGTCCTGTGCTGGACGGCGTCAGCCCTTAACTTCCGAGAGGCGCACAGCCCTCTAGGAAGTTTACTTAACTTCCGAGAGGCAGTCGGAAGTTACCCTAACTTCCGACCAAAATGTTCCGACGGGCTAACTTCCGACGGTTTCTGCTAACTTCTGATGGTTTGTATAACTTCCGAGAGTTTTGCTCTAACTTCCTACGGTTTAGGCTCTAGGAAGTTAAGCATTTTGGTGTAGTGCAAGTTGATCTTGATGAACTAGATGATGAAGAGGCTCCATGCGTTGCGTTAAGGAACATGTCCATCGGGGATGTGTGTCCAAAGGAATCTGAAGAGCCTCCACAAGCACAAGATCAACCATCATCTTCCATACAAGCATCTCCATCAACCCAAGATGAGGATCAGGCTCAAGAAGAAGAGGATGAAGATCAAGATGATGAGCGACCTCAGGAGGAAGACATTGATCAAGGGGGAGATGAGGATGATCAAGACAAGGAAGATGATCATGAAATTCGGGATTAAAGACCACCACATCCAAGAGTCCACCAAGCAATTCAAAGAGATCACCCCATCAACTCCATACTTGGTGACATTCACAAGGGGGTAACCACTATATCTCGGGTTGCTCATTTTTGTGAACATTACTCTTTTGTGTCTTCTATTGAGCCATACAGGATAGAGGATGCACTAAGAGATCCGGATTGGGTGGTGGCAATGCAAGAGGAGCTCAACAACTTCACAAGGAATGATGTATGGCATTTAGTTCCACATCCTAACCAAAATGTTGTAGGTACCAAGTGGGTATTCCGCAACAAATAGGATGAGCATGGTGTGGTGACTAGGAACAAAGCCCGACTTGTTGCCAAAGGTTATTCACAAGTCGATGGTTTGGATTTTGATGAAACCTATGCACCTGTAGCTAGGCTTGAGTCAATTCGTATACTACTTGCCTATGCTACTTACCATGGCTTTAAGTTGTATCAAATGGACGTGAAGAGTGCCTTCCTCAATGGTCCTATCAAGGAAGAAGTGTATGTTGAGCAACCTCCCAGCTTTGAAGATAGTGAGTATCCTAACCATGTTTATTTCAAAGGCGCTTTATGGGCTCAAGCAAGCCCCAAGAGCATGGTATGAAGGCCTGAGACACTTTCTTATCACTAATGGCTTCAAAGTTGGAAAAGCTGATCCTACTCTCTTCACTAAAACAATTGCTAAAGACTTGTTTATATGCCAAATTTATGTTGATGATATTATATTTGGGTCTACTAACAAGTCATCCTGTGAAGAGTTTAGTAGGATCATGATACAGAAATTTGAGATGTCTATGATGGGGGAGTTGAAGTATTTCCTTGGATTTCAAATCAAGCAACTCCAAGGGGGCACCTTCATCAGCCAAACTAAGTACATTCAGGACATTCTTAAGAAGTTTGGAATGAAGAATGCCAAACGCATCAAGACACCCATGAGAACTAATGGGCATCTCGACCTCGACACGAGAGGTAAATCCGTAGATCAAAAGGTATACCGGTCGATGATAGGTTTTTTACTCTACTTATGTGCATCTCGACTGGATATAATGCTTTCAGTATGCATGTGTGCAAGGTTCCAGGCAGATCCTAAGAAAGTTCACCTTAGGGCCGTGAAAACAATCATGAGATATTTAGTTTACACTCCTAAGTTTGGGCTTTGGTACCCTAAGGGATCTACCTTTGATTTAATTGGGTATTCCAATGCCGATTATGCTAGATGTAAAATTGACAGGAAGTGCACATCACGGACTTGTCAGTTTCTAGGGAGATCCCTGGTGTCTTGGGCTTCAAAGAAACAAAACTCAGTGGCTCTTTCCACCGCCGAAGCCGAGTATACTACTGCAGGTCATTGTTGTGCACAATTACTTTGGATGAGGCAAACCCTTAGGGACTATGACTACAAATTGAGCAAAGTCCCTCTCCTATGTGATAATGAGAGTGCAATCCGCATGGCGGATAATCCCGTTGAACACAGCCACATTAAGCACATAGACATCCGATATCACTTTCTGAGAGATCACCAACAAAAGGGGGATATCGAAATTGCTTATATTAATACCGACAACCAATTAGCCGATATCTTTACCAAGCTCCTAGATTAAAAGACTTTTAGCAAGCTTAGGAATGAGCTAAATATACTTGATTCTCGAAACTTTGATTGAAACATTGCACACATAGCTAATTTATATACCTTTGATCATGTATCTTTCAAATGGATATTTCTTATTCTTCTTGTGCCACAGCTAAGACTAATGTGCTCTCAAGTGTATCTCTATGATTACTCTTAAATTAAAAGGGAAATGGAGTATTCGGCAAAGGCAAGGCTTCCACTCCAACTCGACAGTATCATTTATCCTTTGCCTTACTCATAAACTCTCAATTGGTATAAAACCTTCACTCATATTTCTTTACCAAAAGGGGAGAAAATAGGTCCCAAAGGAGGAGAATCCCAGGGCTCTCAAGTTCTCCATTTTTGGCGATTAATGCCAAAGTGGGAGAAAGTATTAAGCTCAAAGAAAAAGGACCGCACCACCATTTTAAAATTTTCAAAAACTAAAGGAAGAAATTATTTCAATTGGTATTTCAGTTAGTCTCAAAATTTTCAACTGGTATCTCATTTGGTTTTAAAATTTTCAATTAGTATGAAAATTTCAATTGGTATAATTTCATTTGGTAAAGGGAAAATCATTTCAAAAACCCTCTTGAAAACTAAGGGGAGAATTTCTTCAGGGGGAGCTTTTATTTAGTCAAAGGAAAAGCAATTGAAACAGGGGGAGGAATTTCAAATCTTAAAAATGCTTCTAGAAATCATATTCCTATACCTTTGGCTATTTGCAAAAGAATTTGAAAAGTTTTTTTCAAAGATTTGCAAAAACAAGAAAGTGGTGCAAATGTGGTCCAAAATGTTAAATAGAAGAAAGTAATCACGTTTATTATTAGACATATGTATAAAGTCTTTCAATTGGTTTAAATCTAAGTAACCTATGCACATCAATCATAATTGCAAACTAGTTACATTTTTACAATCTATATTTGCTTTGGTTTGTGTTGACATCAATTACCAAAAAGGGGGAGATTGAAAGAGAAATGGGCTTAATCATTTCCTATAATCGATTTTGGTGGTTGACGTCCATCACAAACCACGTGGACTAATTAGTTTGCTTAGATGTCATTTATCTCAGGTGCATAAGGTTCAACACAAACCAAGAAAGAAATTCAGTTGGGGACTCAAATAAATTTGGAGCAAAGACTTGAGAGTGCGCTGCAAGTGGTGCACCGGACAGTGTCCGATGTGCACTGGACAGTGTCCGGTGCCGCAGGCCGAGCTCCACTCGAACTAGCCACGCTTGGGTTTTCCTAGGGCACGCTTCGCTATAATTCACCGGACTATCCGGTGTGCACCGGACATGTCCGGTGAGCAAACGGAGCAACGGTAACTTGGCACCAACGGTCGATTGCCAAAAGTGAACAGTGCACGACAGAAGTCAGAGCACACCGGACATGTCCGGTGTGGCACCGGACTGTCCGGTGCAACTACAGGACAAAGGACTTCAATGGTCGACCGCTCCAAACCCCAACGGGCGTGCTGACATGGCACGCACCGTTTAGTGAACAGTACCTATCCGGTGCACCACCAGACTGTTCGGTGTGTCCATCGACAGCAAACTTAGCCAACGGCTAGGAAGTGGTTGGAGGCTATAAATACCCCCCAACCACCTCCTTCAATGGCATCCAAGTTTTCTGAAGTTCTCATTCAATACAAGAGCAATAGCATTCACTCCAAGACACATTCAATAGATCAAATCCTCTCCAAGCCACCAAATCAACTCAATTCTTTAGTGACTTGAGAGAGAGAGGGTGTTTTGTGTTCTTTTGTTGCTCTTGTTGCTTGGATTGCTTTCTCCTTCTCCATTCTTATTCTTATAAGTGCTTTGTAAAGCTAGCAAGAGACACCTAAGTGTGTGGTGATCCTTGCGAGGTCTTAGTTACCCAAGTGATTAAGTAGAAGCCTCGACCGGTTTGTGTGACCGATTGAGAGAGGGAAAGGGTTGGAATAGACTCGGCCTTTGTGGCCTCCTCAATGGGGACTAGGTTCTTTGGAACCGAACCTCAGTAAACAAATCACCGTGTTCACTTGCATTGATCTTCACTTGATTTGTTTCCCCTCATTCCTCTCTCTAAAAGTTCCCTTGCTCATATTAATTTGAGTTCGCTCCCAAACGTCATCCGCATTGATTGAGCAACTCTAAGCAAGGAGAACTATCTTTCTATTTCCGATTTAATTCTAACGCTAACCCCGACCTTAGTGCGTGCTTAAAGTTTATAAATTTTAGGTTTCACCTATTCACCCCCTCTAGGCGACTTTCATTACCGAGGGTTTATAGACATCCTTGGAGAATACATTCGGGGTTACCGCGGTTCCCCTCGAGGCTATCTGCGCTAGTTCGTCGACAACCTCGTTGTACCATCGCGCAATGTGGTTAAGTTCTAAGACGAAGAACTTATCCTCTAGGCACCGAGCCTCTTCGTAATAGACTTCCATTCTTACATCATGGCAGCTTGAATTCTTCATAACCTGGTTGATGATGAGCTGGGAATCCCCTCGAACGTCGAGGCGTCTAACCCCTAGTTCGATGGCCATGTGCAAGCCATTGACTAGGGCTTCATATTCAGCCACGTTGTTGGATGCAGCAAAGTGGAGCTGTATGACATAGCGTAGATGTACTCCGAGGGGCAAGATGAAGAGCAGTCCCGTGCCTGCTCCTATTTTCATCAATGACCCGTCAAAGTACATGGTCCACAGCTTGGCCTGTATCGGAGTCGTCGGTAGCTCGGTGTTGGTCCATTCAACCAGAAAGTCAGCTAAGATCTAGGACTTGATAGCCTTCCTAGAGGCAAACGAGAGAGTTTCTCCCATGAGTTTGACTGTCCATTTGGCTACCTTGCCTGAGGCTTCCCTATTCTGGACGATCTCCCCCAGAGGGAAAGATGACACCACAGTCACCGGGTGGGACTCGAAGTAGTGTCATAGTTTTCGATGAGCCAGGACTACCGTATATAATAGTTTCTGAACTTGTGGTTATCAGACCTTTGTCTCAGACAATACCTCGCTAATGAAGTAAACTGGTCTTTGAACAGGCAAGGTATGTGCCTCCTCTTATCTTTCAACCACAACCTCTGCGCTGACCACCTAGGTGGCTGCGGTGACGTAGAGTAAGAGGGGTTCCCCTTCAGTAGGGGGCACCAAGTTGGGTGTGTTGGAGAGGATCTTCTTGAAGTTCTCGAGGGCTTCTTCGCCCTCGAGGATCCAAACGAAGCACTCGGTCTTTCATAAGAGTCGTTACAGGGGTAGCCCTTTCTTGCCAAGGCGTAAGATGAAGTGACTCAGGGCCGCAAGGCATCCCATGACCCGTTGAACTCCCTTGATGTCTTTT